>NC_045427.1:548086878-548690449 GCF_902635505.1 Sarcophilus harrisii | reverse complement strand
TGGGGTCACAATTCTTGTCTTAACTACCTCATTAGTTGTTGTGTTAAGGAATTATATCAGTCTTGTTTTTCTTGGTCTCATTGTCTTCCTCTTCAAAATGAAAAAGTTGAACTCAAAGTTTTCTTCCAATTATAATATCATGACATTACTATAGCATTATCTAGGCAACATGGTGTAGTAGATAGTCAGTCCCAGAGCAAAGAAGACCTATGGTTCATTGCCACAGCAAGACCTAAATTCAATAACTGACTGTTATCTTGTTAAATCACTTAACCTCTCAATGTTCTCAATTCAAGTCTGTAAGAATGTAAGTTCTAAGAAAACATTGATCTATATCATTAGAAAACAATTTCTAAGTTAGCAAAATGTACAAATAACATAAACTCCAATTCAATAATTTTTATTCATTCTTAATCCATTAAATTTATGTCTCATTCATCACTTTTATTTTTAATTCAATTCAAAAATAAGTGCTGTTTACGCACCAATTATATGCCAGGAACAGTGATGGCTGCTATTTATATAAAGAAAAAAGGGATTCTTCCTGTGCAACAAGAAAACTGTTTGGATCTGAACACATACATTGTATCTAGGATATACTAGGACATATTCAACATATATAGGACTGCTTGCCATCTAGGGGAGGGGGTGGAGGGTGGGAGGGGAAAATCGGAACAGAAGTGAGTGCAAGGGATAATGTTGTAAAAAAAAATTACCCAGGCATGGATTCTGTCAATAAAAAGTTACTATAATAAAAAAAAAAAGTGATATAGTCCCCTATCTTTAAAGAAATCATATTCTACTGAGATCAAAAATCATATTTATACAGATAAATAAGCACAAAATTAAAAATGAACTTATTTTGAAGAAAGGAGAAGTACTAACAACTTGAGAGGATCAGAAAAATTCCATTTGTTGGATATGGCACTGCTTCAACTGACCCTTATAAAGAAGTAGGGTTAGGTAAGGAAGAAAGATATTCCAAGAAGGATGCATGGCCTGTGCAAAAATCCAGAGAGAGAAAATAGGAGGAGGCAGGTGCATAGCATAGAAAAATGTGCTTTCAGCCTGCAAAGATGGGCCAAAAATCAGATTATAAATATCTTTAAATTTAAACATCTAAAAAACTAAAATTGGGCAAGAAAAAAGTAAACAGGAGAATTGTATTATAAAATTGGATCATAAAAAGAACACAGAGGAAACAGGTGGAACTAGAAGGCTTGTAATGTTGGGTTTTTATTCTCATTTGGATTGAACAGGAAATAACATATGCAACTAAAAGGTTGTAGAAGCCGAAAACATAGAGAGGTGAGAAAACAGAGGAACAACATGGGAAGGGACTTTTAGAGGGGCATGTAAATTTAAATTTGGGAGAAAATGGAGAGGGACTTCAAAAGGGTATGTGGATTGGGATTGATAGGATGAGCAAGAGGGTGGAGGAGGTCTCTTGGAGAAGTAAGTGAGATGGGGAATGGGATAGTAGAAGGAGAAGATAAGATAACAGAGATAAGGCAAAAAAGAAGATAAGAAAGTGGTGAATAAAAATAAAATGGAGAAAAATTAATACATTAATTATAACTTTGATTATGAATGGGATATTTATAGCACCTCTCTTTATGGTGGCAAAAAAACAGGGAATTGCAAGGATCCCCATCAATTGAGAAATGGTCACAGTGTATGGTTATAATGGAATATTACTGTATATAAGAAATGCTTGTTTTATTCCCTAAATTAAAAGAAAAAGAAAAAATATCAGTTAAATATTTGTAGTTCTAGGAATTGCCTTTCCTAACTGTAAATTAATAAGTGATTAGATCAGATGACCTTCCACAAATTCACAGAATATTAGATCCACACTTCCCAGATCTAGTCTGATCCACTTCATCATTAGAAAATATTGTATGCGCAAGATCCAGAAGATTCTACATTAAAGGAGAAGAGGTCTTTGAATATAATATTTTGAAAGGCAAGGGAGTTAAGATTACAGCCAAGAATCACCAACCCAGCAAAACGGAGTGTAATCCTTCAGGAGAAAAATTAGACTATTCAATGCAATAAAAAATTTTCAAACATTTTTCATGAAAAAGTCAGAACTAAATAAAAAAATCAACTTTCAAATAAAAGACAATAGGGAAGCATAAAAAACATAAACAAGAAAGGGACTTCCTTATTAAGGAACTTAACAAGGTTAAATTGTTCATATTCCTGCATGAGAAAATGATGCTTGTAATTCATTATTAGGGCAATTGGAAGGAGTATGTATAGACAGAGGGCACAGGTTTTAGTTGAATGTGAAGGGATGAGATCTAAAAAATAAAATTAAAGGATGAGAGAAGAATATACTGGGAGAAAGGAAAAGGGATGGGTAGAAAGGGGTAAATTGTTACACATAAAAAAGACAAGAACAAGCTTTTACAATGGAGGGGAAAAGGAAGGAAGTAAGGAAATAAGCAAACCTTGCTCTCATCATAATTGGCTCAAAAATGGAATAAAATACACAATCAATTTGGTGTAGAAATCTATCTTATCCTACAGAATAGCAGGAGGGAAAGGGGATAAAATGAGGTGGATGATAGAAGATTGAGAGAGGAGATAGTCAAAAGCAAAACACTTTTGAGGAGAGTCAGGGTGAAAGGAAAAAGAATATAACAAATAAGGAGGAAATACAGTTAGCAAGAGTAACTGTGAAAAAAAAAATTGAAACAAGTTTCTCTGATAAAGGCTTCATTTCTCAAATATGTAGAGAACTGAGTCAAATTTATTAAAATAAGTCATTTCCCAATTGTTAAATAATAAAAAGATATCAACAGTTTTTAGATGAAGTAATCCTAGCTATCTATAGCCATATTTAAAAAATACTCTAATTCACTTATTGTTTTTTGTTTGTTTGTTTTGTTTTGTTTTTTATTATAGTAACTTTTTATTGACAGAATCCATACCAGGGTAATTTTTTTTTTTACATTATCCCTTGCACTCACTTCTGTTCCGATTTTTCCCTCCCACCCTCCACTCCCTCCCCTAGATGGCAAGCAGTCTTATATATGTTGAATATGTCCTAGTATATCCTAGATACAATGTATGTGTGCAGATCCAAACAGTTTTCTTGTTGCACAGGGAGAATTGGATTCAGAAGGTAAAAATAACCCGGGAAGAAAGACAAAAATGCAAACAATTTACATTCATTTCCCAGTGTTTTGTCTTTGGGTGTAGCTGCTTCTGTCCATCATTGATCAATTGAAACTGAATTAGGTCTCTTTGTCAAAGAAATCCACTTCCATCAGATTACATCTTCATACAGTATTGTTGTTGACGTATATAATGATCTCTTGGTTCTGCTCATTTCACTTAGCATCAGTTCATGTAAGTCTCTCCAAGCCTCTCTGTATTCATCCTGCTGGTCGTTTCTTACAGAACAATAATATTCCATAACATTCATATACCACAATTTACCCAACCATTCTCCAATTGATGGGCATCCACTCAGTTTCCAGCTTCTAGCCACTACAAACAGGGCTGCCACAAACATTTTGGCACATACTGGTCCCTTTCCCTTCTTTAGTATCTCCTTGGGGTATAAGCCCAGTTGAAACACTGCTGGATCAAAGGGTATGAACAGTTTGATAACTTTTTGGGCATAATTCCAGATTGCTCTCCAAAATGGTTGGATTCATTCACAGCTCCACCAACAATGTATCAGTGTCTCAGTTTTCCCGCATCCCCTCCAACAATCATCATTATTTTTTCCTGTCATCTTAGCCAATCTGACAGGTGTGTAGTGGTATCTCAGAGTTGTCTTAATTTGCATTTCTCTGATTAATAATGATTTGGAACACTCTTTCATATGAGTGGTAATAATTTCAATTTCAACATCTGAAAATTGTCTGTTCATATCCTTTGACCATTTATCAATTGGAGAATGGCTTGGTTTCTTATAAATTAGAGTCAGTTCTCTATATATTTTGGAAATGAGGCCTTTATCAGAACCTTTAACTGTGAAGATGTTTTCCCAGTTTGTTGCTTCCCTTCTAATCTTGTTTACATTAGTTTTGTTTGTACAGAAGCTTTTTAATTTGATATAATCAAAATTTTCTATTTTGTGATCAATAATGGTCTCTAGTTCGTCTTTAGTCACAAATTTCTTCCTTGTCCACAAGTCTGAGAAATAAACTATCCTATGTTCCTCCAATTTGTTTATAATCTCGTTCTTTATGTCTAAATCATGGACCCATTTTGATCTTATCTTGGTATATGGTGTTAAGTGTGGGTCCATGCCTTAATTCACATTGTGTGAAGAAATGCAAATTAAAACAATTATGAAATACCACCACTCACCTAATAGAGTGGCTAATAAGACAGAAAAGGGAAATAACTAGTGTTAGAGGGGATGTGGAGAAAATGAGATATTAATTGGTGGAGTTGTGAATTGTTCAACCAAATTTTGAGGCCAAACATCTTCCTGTCTCCATGCCCTGAATTCTATCTACTGACCCACCTAACTGCCCTTGTATAATGGTAGGCAGGATTAGAAAAACCAAGATTCTAATAAATACTATCTCTGACACTAACTGTGTGCTCATGTACAAATTACTTTAGCTTGCTAAGGCTCAATAACTTTATTTGTAAAGTGATGATAATAACACTTGCACATCTAGTACACAGAGTTATTGTGATCATACATGTAATGTAATACATGTGAAAGATTTTGTAAACTTCAAATCACTATGTAAATGCCAGTTATTGTTGCTATTTATGTTTCAGCTAATTAATCTGAACTTTTTTTGGATCCACTTCAGATAGAATGTACTCTAGAATAAAATACTATTTTACTATTATTAATTTTAAACTTGATAACTTCAGACTATCAAGCAGGTAGATAAAATGACCATTTTTGGTAATTGAAAAAAGTACTGGTTTATAACCTTATTGTCTGTATGAATACTGCAAATGTCTCCCAGATAATTCTAGTAGCAGATAAGATGATAAGGATGATAATATCTCATCCTATTTTCACAGTTTGAATTTCTTTTACTGAGCCAGTATATGTTGAATTTTTTTTCATTCTATGTTCTATATAGTATAGAGTATGAATATTTAGCATGGTAATATTTATTAAAAACATCTTTCTTAAATTGTTAAAAATCAATGCACTCTCTGAGTGATTGTGGGCAAGAAATTATAGTGTAATAATTATCTGTTCCAGCACAATTTATTTTTTGAATTTTCAAGGAACTTTTTAATCTCTATTTGTATTACTGGGATTTGTGCTCTGTTGTTTATGAAAGATAGTGAATTTCTCAAATATAGTGCTGGTCTCCTGGTAACATGTTCCTAATTATTCAGTGGTTGCCAAATTTTTGGAATCCACAGTGATATGTTGCACTGTTTCTACAATTTCTTTGCAAAATTTACATTGATAAACAACTCTGAATTCCTTAAGGATAATCTTTTTGTAATGTCTGAAAACAATGACCTTGTCCTGAAATACCATCATGAGCTCTTTAATTTCTATTAATTTACATGACTCAGTAACATATTCTACAAATATTTATCAATATATCATTGGTTTATCTCATGTAGATGCTTTCTGTGGAACTTCATAGGCTCCACTTGTGATTACATTAAACAAATCCAGTAGTATATCCTAGTTATTAACCTTTATTATTGCCTTATGAAATGATGTCTCTATTCCAAAATTATTCTTACAAATTTCTAATGCATTTATTATGTGATTTAAGAACATCTATTAGTCTTCATTTTTTGAGAGGAAAATCTTCCTTTTATTTAACTGTCTTAAGATGATAGAACCTATGTTTATTAACATTGTAAGATTAATTTAGATATTTTCTCAGTCCTTTGCTATCCATTTTATCCTCCTTAAAGTATACATTGATTGATATTTTATAGGAATTAAATGTTTTAAGTATGTTCTTCTTATTGAGTTTTGACTTAAGGATGCCAGTGAGCCCCTTGACATAAAGAATCATAGCTTTCTCTTGAATATTTTTATATTTGATATATCTGTCCTAGAGAAAGGCAAAATATTTGTAAGTCATCTATTGGTTAAATTTGACCTCAATAAGAGCAGGGATTTTCTGAAACACAGACCATACTCTTACCACTGAATCTCACTGCTTAAATGAAGTAATATTACTAATAATTAATAAGAAAAATGAAAATTTTAAAGCTCATGGGGTTTTATCTATACCCATCAAGTTGTCAAATATAATAATAACAACTAACAACAACAACAATAATTTATATGGTTTTCAATATTACTAAGAGGTGAGATTTTGGGGGAAGTTTTACACAAAGTGAAAAAGCTTCTAATGTGGGGGTATGTTTTGTATAACCATGTAACTTGATATCATCCTTATATGCTGAGTGATTAATATGATATTTTCATAAGATATCATCTTTGATATAAAAGCCATACTCAATTCTATTCAGGAGTGTGATTAATGACTTTAAGGATAGATGTAACTTTTATGGACCTCAATTACTTCTCTTAAAGATACTGTGTTTTATACTAATTGATCTTTTTTGTGTTAGCATTATGTTTTAAATTAATTTTATGTGTGGATATCAAATTCTCTAGAATTTACATTCTACTTAGATTGATTTTCATATATTTGTAGTATATAAGTCCCAAGTTCTTAAGTGAATCCAAAGCACTATCATAATCAATGAAGACAGGATAAAAGTTATTGCTTTTGGAGAACTTTCTCAATAACCAAGAGATAAAAGTGTTGTTCTTTATACTATTAAGATTTGGGGATCAATTCTTTGTGTTCCTCAGTCAATATATTTTGTGTGCCAATCGACTTTTTGAATGATACAAGGATTAACAATTTTGTATGAAGATTATATGGCACCTGCACACAGATCAATTATCCATACTTGTAAAGCATTCCATACTTTAAATAATAATTTTTTCTTTCTATCTACACTGACATGCCCCAAGATAATGTGGGATTCAAGTTTTCAGAAGCAAGAAAATTCACAGATTTCATATATTTACATATTCTATTCCCCAGCTTCTTAAACTGACATTTGCAGCCCCTATATGGGATCTCATAAGTTAATGAGGGGTCACAAAATTATGATTCATTATCATTAAATATTTGATTTGTATACCTATTTTATATATCTATAAGCCCAAGATTACATAAAAATATCTCAGGTGAAAGGGAGTGGTGAGTGGGAAAAATATAAAAAGCCTTGCTCTATACTAGTAATTCACAAATTATACGTTGAAGAACCTACTCTGGACCTGAAAGTGAGGCCATTGACAATGAGTTACTACCTCTAGAGTGTCACTTCCATCATGTGAGTCTCTATATTGTTCCATAGTGGGGATGTTAGCACTGTTGTAAAAGTGATCAGCACTATAACTGGGGACATTCCTGTGGTCAGCACCACTGAAAGAGATAGAAACTCCTACTGTCAGCACCAAGGCTAGGGGAAAGCAAAAAAGCAAAAGGAAGTTTGTTACATTGTTCTGCCACTGAAGCAGTTATGGGTGCAACATTGCAAGGAATATTTAAGGTTGACTCAGGGTTGTTGTCAATTCTTCTGTATTAAAACAGAATGGCAATTTTTTTCAACTTTAGGAAACTTGGAGTTTTACTGTGATAAATTAAGATTCATTTGAGCCTATAGGCCATGATAAAGGCACTTTGAGTTTCCTGAGAAGAGAGAGTTCTTCCTGGTTATCTGGTCTGCTATAGCAACTCTTGAAACTTGCTCCATATGAGTTGGATGTTATAGTAAAAGTCAAGTCTATGGTAAAAAGTTATTTCAGAAAAATTCCAGCTTTCCATCCAGTGCTGCCCCATGTTCTCTCTCCATCCTGTTCAAAAAAGCCAGAGACTTAGATATTTCTCTCATGATACTGTTGCTCTTTTTCCTCTTCTAATGTTTTTGTCTGGGAGATAGAGACAAAACTTCAAAACAAAGCATGACTGGACACAAACTGATTTCTATATTGTAATTGTATCATTGCCAAAATAGTTTCTTGCTGATATCATTTAAAGAGCAATTAAATTCAAAGCCTTCAGAAAGGATCTTTGAATGAATAAACATTTTCAAAAAGAATATTTTGGGAATTTCACTTCGAGAAATTTTCCCTGGAAAAAACCAAATGTTTTGTTTTCTAATTCTGAAAGTTTCATGTTCAAATGGTAACAAAGCTTTGTCAGATTATGCTTTTGATTAACAAGTGACACTCTAGGTTTAACAAATGACATGGACCAAATAAGGAACTCTATTTCCAAATAGTCAGAATTATGACATTGAACTAAACTTCTTTTTTCTTCTTTTCGGGTAGACCATAATTTTTATTGTCAGAGTCCAATAGAAAGAATTTAATAGATTATTATTTTTGTGAACAAATCCAAACAATGTTTCCTCGTATTTTCCACCCTCATTTTGAAAACGTTTTTTGTTGTTGTTAGTATTGTCAAAATCTGCTGAATAAATCTTTAAACACAAAACTACAAATAATTAAAATATCTACATGGTAACATTAAAAATGAATATCTCCCACTAGTTGTTGACTGATTATAAACAGATGTGAGGATTGTAATAACTGCTCATACAAAACAAGCAATTCATTCCACCCAGGCATACCATAGCCCTGACATCCTACCCAAGAGATTTAAAGTTCACAATAACTACCTCAAAGGAGGATCATAAGACTTAGAAATGAAAAGAATCTTAGAGATCATGTTGCCCAATCTCCTTTTCTTACAGATGAAAAAAAATGAGGACCATAGAGATTTAAGTAATTGCCCAAGGTCACATAGGTAGTGTAATTCTCCTTTTCTATCAAGAATTGATGGACTGAGTATTCTGTTTGTTTCTTTATTTTTATTTTAGAGTAATGTTAATCAAAGTGGTAGTCCACATATTCCTGAGGGTCCCTCAGACCTTTTCAGGCCATTGAGAAGTCAAATCTGTTTTTCTAACAATACTAAGGAGTTGTATGCCAATTAAAATACCCTTCTCTTTTTCAACTGCATGTCTATGCGAGCCCAGATTTGCTTCTTTCAACCAAAATAACATATCACAACAGATTGAATGAAGAAGCATCTATAAGAATTTAGCTATCTTCTATGAGACCAAATATTAAGGAGATATGCAAGTATATAAAACAATGCCACTTTTCTCTTTAATTTTTTATTTTGTAAATTTTTTTTCATGAAAAATAAATTATTGGCATTTACATGGAATGGGATTATTCTGTTTAAGTGAATTAAAACTTTAAAATGAATTTGTTTTCATTTCTAACATAGTAAATATTAAAAGATAAAATGACCCACATGGAGCTTTCAAGATTTTTAAGACATAAAGGTATCCTAAGATCAAAAAAAGTCTTTACCACTATAGGTTTAGAGGTTTTAAAATTAGAACCTTTTGTTGTTGTTTTTGACTGGTAAAAATTAACAGAAATTGGCCCTGGTAGGTAATATTATATATGAATTTAGATCTAGAAGAGACCTTAGAACACATCTTGTCCAACCTCCTCATTTTAGAGATAAGAAAAGTGATTTCCAGAGAAATTAAGTGATTTATCCATAGTCATACATGTAACAAGAGAGGAAAAATTGGAACCACTAGTCCACTGATTCAAAATCCAGGGGTTTTTCCACTGTACAGTCACTTTGGTCCCTCTGTGGGTTGACCTATTTAATTCTCTTAAATATAACATTGTTTGAACAAAAAATTCAAAACATAGAATATTAAACTAAAAAAAAATAACAATCTTTTCACCCAGTTCCATCATAGTCATCCATTCTATTCTGAAGATGAAAAAGTTAATACTTGCAATACATGTCCACACAGCTAATTAACATCAGGATCAATATTCAAGTCCAGTTCTTCAATTTTCTAATTCATTCTTTTTCCCCTCATCTCATGCTGCCTCCTATTCATATGAAATAGAGAGGGGTTCTCTATTAGAAAAATAAGTGAATATATTTGGGGGAAAGAGGTTCCCACATACACAAAAAACCTCCTCTAATGTATTCTTTGGAAGTGGCCCTTAGATTTTCCAAAGCTATACCAGTGAAGGGCAAATCCTAATAGGTCTCAACAAATAGAAAAGGCCTGAATGTGGACTTTGGACAAGTCACTTAACTTTTGTTTGCTTCAGTTTCCTGGTCTGTAAAATGAGCTGGAAAAGGAAATGGAAAACCAGTCCAGTATCTTTGCCAAGAAAACCCCAAATGGGGCCATGAAAAGTTGGAAACAACTGAAATGACTGAACAAAAGATGGGCTCTGTGCTATATTGCTCTGGTGTATGAGCACACACATAGCTAAGTTTGATGAGGCTTATCAACAAATTTGTTGCAGCCCAATAAATGATTTGACCACAGGTATGAAGACCTGCTGCTAAAATAGTGTTGAGAATTGAACATACTTGAAGTTAAATCTATTATAAGGGTAGGAATAAGGAGCAGACTTCATTAGTATATAGAATTCCAGGTTCAGAAAATTCTTATACTATTAATGCAGGTTCTCTGCAAATTACATTTTTTGAATTGTCTAAGACACCAAGAGTTTAAGCCACTTGTCCTGGGTCATAAGATTTAAAGTCAGGTCTCCCTGATGTAAAGAACCAGCTCCTTATCCTCTTCCCTCATTGCCCCTCTGCAAATGAAGAATTGCTTTTTCTAATTCTCTCAAAAATGCTATTAAACCAGTTTTCATCCTTTCCTTGCTTCTCTAAAATGAGGGAAAGGGAAGGTGAGCAAGGAATTATGCCACAACTAAGCTTGTTTCTTTCTCTTTCAATACACATCTTAAATTCTAATCAAAATGCTCCCACAGAGACCCCAGGGGCTCTGATATGCAAATGAAGTCATTGGTCTCTTACAAACAATATAACTCTTTAATATGTAATCCTATCTCTGTAGGAGGCTTGAAAAAGGCTTCCGGTTACCAGTAGCAGTTTAATACACCCTTACAAGGATCAGAGAAAGGAAGACAGGTAAAAGATGATCAAAAACAATTTTTTTTCCCTTGTAAGATGCTTTTCCCTCTGATGTGCTGATGAGAAGAGTCCTAGTTCTGTGGTGTGTTCGGTTTTACTTTAAGCAAATTGAATCACCTCTTATTGCCCTACTCATCCCCACCCCCACTTAGAGAAAGTCCAGGCAGCTACACACCTGCTACTTCCCTCCACTTTGATATCATCTATCAATCCAGATACAATTTTAAGAAAAAATGGGGTAGCAAGTTATGGAGCTCATGGGATCAGAAAGAAGAAGTTCAACTCTAATTTTTGATGTTAAAAAGGGAAAAAATAAGCAATGAAAGTAATTATTGGCCAATGATACATTTTTTTACCAAATGAATCTCCTATTTAAGGTTACACCATTCTCATACCTAAAAACAAATATGGGTGATAGTGGTGACTATGAAGTTAATACTAAATACTAAAGATAAGAAAGGGTTAAGTTCAGAAAGGCTTGATCTTAGAAAATAATAAGAAAAAAAAAAAGAAAAGAAAGTAATAAGAAGTCACATAGGTTTAGTGAGTAGGTAAGGATAAGTTATTCAGACCTGTGGTTTAGAAAAGCATATTGACAGCTAAATGGAAGGTGTATTGGAGGAGAAAAAGACATGAGGCAAATAGTCCAAACAGAAGGCTATTAAAATAATCCAGAAATGAGGTGATGAAGGCCTGTATATGGGAAGTGTTATATCAGAGGAAAGAAAAATATATCATAGGGAGGTTGTGAAGATAGGAATAACAAGATTGTAAGTGAGGACTTAAAGATGATATCAAGGTTGCAAGCCTGGGTTAATGGGATAATGGTGTCCTTGACAGTAATGGGAAAGTTGAGAAGAAGACAGAGTTTGAGGGGGAAAGCAATATTTTGGACACATTGAATTTGAAGTGACTATAGGATATCCAATTCAATACATCCAAGAGTAAGATGGTAATGAGATAACAGAGTTCAAGAAAGAGATTAGTTATATAGATCTGGTAATCATCCACACAGTAATGACTCAGGAAAGCAGATGAGATCACTACAGGAAATAAAATATATGAAGAAGAAGGGGATTCAAGTTGCAACCTTCAGAGATACCCACAATTAGTGGTCATTACTTGCCTGGAAAAATAGCAAAGACATCAGCAGACAAGACTGGGGTTTATGAGGATGGGAATAAGGGATTAGGCAGTGGGAATTGGGGAATAGGATATATTTGTCAGTAGCAAGGGACTGGAAATGACTTAGATGGAGATAGAATGAAATGAAGGAGCATATTAACCATTGATGAATGAGTCCCAGCAGAATATCAATAGGTGGAGAGGTGTGCATTAGGAAGGCAGATGTTAAAAAATATATATAAGGCAATTATATTCCTTTGAGATGTAACCTTGGAAAAAGTAGTGACGTTGTATCCTCTGAGGTCAAGCAGGTTCTCATTGGATTGGAACAAGTGTAGGCACAATCTGAGTGAATCTGATCAGAAGTCAGGAGGCATCAATTTGATGTGGTAAAATGATCCCCATAGCACTAGAGAAGATCCTTCCCTGGGGCAAAGACAGATATTCAAAGGCAGGTGGTAGGGTCATTCAATAAGCATTTATTAAATACCTACCAAATGATAAGCACTGTGCTATGTGCTAGAGATCAAAAAAAAAAAAAAAAAAAGACAAAGACAGTTCCTATTCTCAATGGTCTCTCACATTGTAGTTGAAGAGACAATGTGCAAAAAACCTTCTACAACAAATTATATACAGAATAAAATAGGAATAATTATCAAAAGGAAGGCTTCCTGTAGACTGAAATTTTAGTTGAAACTTAGAGGGAGCCTTAAAATATGTGGAGCCAAGTAAAGTGGAAGAAAATTGGAAATATAGAGGGGAGCAGATTATGAAGAGCTTTGGAAGTGATAAAATTTTATATTTAATCTTGGAGTTGACAGGGAGCCACTAATTTACTAAGTAGGAAGTGACATGGTCAGATCTGCCCTGTAAGAAAATTATTTTGGTGCACAATACAGTGGAGTAGGGATAGACTTGAGGCAGGAAAACAATGCATAAGTTTTTATAACATTCCAGGAGTGAGGTGATGAGAACTTGTACTAGGATAGTCAGGGTATCAAAGGAGAGAAGGGAACACATTTGAGAGATGTTACAAAGGTGAAATCATCAAGTATTGGTTCCATATGGGGGAAGAAAATGATAAAAAAAGGATGACACTTAGGTTGTAAATCTGAGCCACCAGGTCTTAGACTGGGAAAATGGAAACACCCTTACAGCAATAGGAAGTTAGAAAGGATGATTTGAGAGAGAGAGAGAGAGAGAGAGAGAGGGAGGGAAGAAGGGAGGGAGGGAGAGGGAGGGAGGAAGAGATTACGTTTAATTTGAACATTTTGAGTTTTAGATCTCTAAGGGACATCCATTTTGCTATGTGTAAGAGGTAATTGGAGATTTGAGACTGGAGGTCAGCAAAGAGGTTAGAATTGGACAAGTAGATTTGAGAATAGCAGCATAGAGATGAAAATTGAATCCATGGGACCTGAGATCACTAAACTAAATAATATAGAGGGAGAAAAGAGAGAACCCAGGACAGAACCTTAACTTTAAGATACACATGATTAGTAGACATAACCTCGATGAAGCTCTAGGGAAGGAGACTGAAGAGTAGTCAATTAAGAGGAGAAACAGGAAAGAATAGTTTCACAAAATTCTAGTAAAAAGAGAAGATAAAGGAAAAGCAGGTGATCAACAGAGTCAGAGAATACAGAAAAATCAAGAATGATGAAAACTGATAAAAGATGAGTAGATTTGACTATTAAAATATTTTTAGTAACTTTGAAGAACAAAGTTTCAGTTGAATGATAAAGTCAGAAGTTAAATGTAGAGTTAAAAAAGAGAGTAAGAGAAAATGAATTGGAGATATCTCCTGGAGACAGTCTTCTCAAGGAGATTAGCTACAAATGAGAAGAGCTATGGAATGATAGCTAGAACGAATGGATAGATCAAGTGAGTTTATTGTTTTTTGGAGGGGTTAGGTTGGAGAATTCATATGTATGGTTCTAGGCAATAGAATAAATAGCCAGAACATAGGGAGAGACTGAAGATAAATGAGTGAGTGATAGAGAGGACAATCTGCTAGAGAAAATAAAATGGAACAGAATTACTTGTACATAAAGATGGTTTTACCTTGGCAAGGATATTTGCCACTTCATTATGTGAGGTAAGGGTGAAGAAGGAGATAGAACAGAAGGCATCTAGATGATAAGAGATGAGGAAATGGGAAGAAGGAGCTCTTGGTGAGTGGCCTCAATTTTTTTCAGGAAAATATGAAGCAAAATTTTCAATTGAGATAGTGAGGGGAAATATGGGCAATTTATATTTTTGTAAATATTCATCCATTTCATTTAGATTGTCAATTTACTGATATATAATTGTATAAAATAGCTCCTAATAACTGATTTAGTTTTCTTTTAATTTAATTTTCTTTCATTCTTTTCATTTATTTTTCATTTTAATAATAATAATTTGATTTCCTTTTTTATTCAAATAAACAAATGATTTATATATTCAAAAAAAAAGAGATAGTGAGGGAAGAAGAAACTATGAGACAGTTGAAGATTTGAAAACCCTGTTGTGGAGAATGGAACTTTAAGACAATTAATTATGGAAAAATAAAAGGACTACCTTAAAGCAGTGAGAGGATAGTTGAGGTCCACAGAGCTCAATAAATGTACATCATCCCTGCCCTTAAAGCACTTGAAATCTAATTGGAATGGCATCTTTTGCCTACATAATAAATCAAAGAAATAAACAGTATGTAGTTAACTGACAAAGATTGAAGGATTAAAAAAGGATTTTGCAACCCATAGATCAGAAACACTCCTGACATGAAGTCAGATAACCTTTCACCATGTCATATGTTTATGAATTTGAACTCCCTGACCCAGAAACTTGAGGAAATTCCTCCCTGTAAGAGACTACTTAACTAATATCAATTCTACTACTTAGTAATATGGTGGCCACCAGGGATTTTTAAAAAAAATTGTTTTAAAAGAAAATAAAACTACCAACAAGTTTTTGGGTTTTGTTGAATTGAATCAAATACTCGCAAAAACAACCCTTTATATTTGCAATTCCATTTGACAAATGAGGAAACTGAGGCACCAATACATTAAAGCAACTGTCTTGTGGTCACCCAGGAAGTGCTATATTCTTGACATTCAAGTACTGTTTTTTTAGAAGTCATATAATGTTAACTAAGTCACTTGGCTTCTCTGGGCTTCAGTTGCCTTTTCTGTAAAATAAAGAGTTTGGGTTATGGCTTCTGAGGTCTAGCTCTGACTTCATGATCTATGATACTACAAACTTAGGTCTAAAACGCCGCCCCATTTTGTTTCAACTACAATAAATTTAAACCAAAAGACTTACCTAAATTCATCCAATCAATCACATGTGTGTATATGCATACTCACACATAAATAATATTATACTGTACATATATTTATATATTGTACATATTATATATGTATGTGCATATATATATATATATATATATATATATTGTCTGTGTCTTAATAAGAAATGAATTCTAAATTAAATTACAGATAAGGTCTCTTTATCTAAGACTTCTCTGTGGCTTTTTAAGATTTTCACTGAAGGTAAAGGATTTTCCACATTTATTGAATTCACAGAGTTTCTCAGAAGTATGCTTTCACTATTATTCAATGATTGATTTTTAATGGAGACAAAGAAAAGCCAACAACTATTATGAAATATGTAGCACCTATCAGCCACTGCCTCCTAGTGGCCCAGTGAGAGCATTTCCAATGTCATGTCTGGATTCAGGATCTCTTCATACTAAATAAAGTTTCATATCTTACTGTAGTATCCTCCTTTAGCATGGTTGCTCTCGTGTTACTTCATGTTCTCTTCTTGCATAGGATTGATTTGCTCATTACTATAACCCTGATAGAAATGTAGTATGAGTATTATTATCTCCATTTAATGAATGAAAAAAACATAAGGAAGTTAGATAATTGGTTTAGATTAAATAGCTAGGAAACCTCTCTTCTAGTCTGTTCATTTCCCTTTATTGAAATGTCTTCTTCCTCAAAATTTGGCCATTGTCCCTTACTGGCCTGGTCATTACAATTTTTTTGATTGTCTTCTTCTCATAGAACTATTTGCCTTAGCAATATTCCTTCTCCAAGCTAACCAGATGTATTCATAGCTCTCTCCAAATGCTGTATAGGTTTTAAGACCTGGGAATTTCCTTACTGGTCTGACTAGATATTAAATGCTTTTGGAAGAGTGTCTAGCTAATACAAGATGCCAGACTGGTGATTTTCTTCTCTTGAGGTGGTCCCACATATCTCAGTCTTCCTCACTTTGGTATGCAATAAGGAATATTTACTGAATTTTAGGGAAATTGATGTAAGATTCACTCATATGGAATGATATCTTTCTCTTTCACACTTTGTTCCAATCTTGGAAACTTCTTTTAAAGAAGGAATGATACCCTTCCTTTTTACACAACAATCATCTGAAATATATAATGCAATATATATTCCCTCTGCTTTGTACATGAAGAGACAAGGATTCAGAATTGAATGACTTATTCTTTTTTGCACTTAATAGTATTTTCCCCAATTACATATAAAAATAGTTTTCAACATTAATTTTTGTAAGAGTTTTAGTTTCATATTTTTCTCCCTTTCTACCTTCCTCCCCTGTCCCCAAAACAGTAAGCAATTCAATATAGGCTATAAATATACAATCGTATTAAACATATTTCCATAGAGGTCATGTGTTGAAAGAAGAATCCAAACAAAAGTAAAAAAACACAAGAAAGAAAAAACTAATAAAGAAATTTAAAAAGCAAAAATAGTATGTGTCAATCTGTATTCAGACTTGATATTTCTCTGTATGTGAATAGCATTTTCCATCATGAATCTTTTAGAATTGTCTTAGATCATTGTGTTGCTGAGAAGAGAAAAGCCTGTCATAGTTGATCACTGGATAATGTTGCTGTTACTATGTACAATGTTTTCCTAATTCTATTTATTTCACTCGGCATCAGTTCATATAAGTTTTTCCAGTTTTTTTTCTGAAATTTGCCTGCTCATCATTTCTTATAGCACAATAGTATTCCATTACATTTATATATCACAACTTGTTCAGCCATTCCTCAATTGATGGTATTCCCTAGTTTCCAATTTTTTCCCACCATAAAAAGACCTGTTATAAATTTTTGTACATATAGGTTCTTTTCCCTTTTTGTGATGTCTTTGGGATACAGACCTAGTAGTAGTATTGCTGTATCAAAGCATATACTCAGTTTTATAGCCCTTTAGAGAAGTGACTTATTCTTGATCATATAGCTAATAAAGGAAATCAAATTGGCTGTATGATAACTTTAACAGAAGCAAAAAGTAAGTAGGTGATCTTAGCTGTATATTAAATTAGCCTGAGATTCACAGATAAGAAGGGAGAAATTAAGCAAACAATCAAGAAATGGGTTCAACTATGTTATAAAATTATTCAAACCCTTTGACCTAGCAGTACCACTATTGGGTCTGTATCCCAAGGAAATCATAAAGAAGGGAAAAGGATCCACATGTGCAAAAATGTTTGTAGCAGTTCTTTATGTGGTAGCAAAGAATTAGAAAGTAAGCAAATACTGGGCTTATATCCCAAAGAGATCATAAAGAAGGGAAAGGGACCTGTATGTGCACGAATGTTTGTGGCAGCCCTCTTTGTAGTGGCTAGAAACTGGAAACTGAGTGGATGCCCATCAGTTGGAGAATGGCTGAATAAATTGTGGTATTAGAATATTATGTAATATTATTGTTCTGTAAGAAATGACCAACAGGATGATTTCAGAAAGGCCTGGAGAGACTTACACGAACTGATGCTGAGTGAAATGAGCAGGACCAGGAGGAGATCATTATATACTTCAACAACAATACTATATGATGACCAGTTCTAATGGACCTGGCCATCCTCAGCAACGAGATCAACCAAATCATTTCCAATGGAGCAGTAATGAACTGAACCAGCTACACCCAGAGAAAGAACTCTGGGAGATGACTAAAAACCATTGCATTGAATTCCCAATCCCTATATTTATGCCCACCTGCATTTTTTATTTCCTTCACAAGCTAATTGTACAATATTTCAGAGTCTGATTCTATTTGTACAGCAAAATAACGGTTTGGCCATGTATACTTATTGTGCATCTAATTTATATTTTAATATATTTAACATCTACTGGTCATCCTGCCATCTGGGGGAGGGGGTGGGGGGGTAAGAGGTGAAAAATTGGAACAAGAGGTTTGGCAATTGTTAATGCTGTAAAGTTACCCATACATATAACCTGTAAATAAAAGGCTATTAAATAAAAAATAAAAAGAAAGTAAGCAAATGCCCATCAATTCGGGACTGACTGAATAAGTTGTAATAAATGAATGGAATATTATTGTTCTATAAAAGATGACCAAGCTGATTTTAGAAAGGCCTGGAAAAATTTACATGAACTGATGTTGAGCAAATCAAGTAGAACCAGCAATACATTGTACACAGTAACAGCAAGAATGTGCAATGATCATCTATGAAAGATTTGTTTCTTCCTGGTACTTCAGGAATCTAAAGCAATTCCAATAAACTTTGCATAGAAAACACCATCTTCATGCAGAAAGAGGACTATGGAGATTGAATGTAAATAGACACATGCTATGTTCACTTTTTTTCTGTATTTTTTCCCTGCCATGGCTTATTTTTTTGGTTATGATTTTTCTCTCCCAACATGATTGATAAAAAATATGTATTTAAAATTTTTTAAAGAAATGAGCTCAAATTCCATTCCTAACATCAATTACCTGAGTGACCATAGGCACAAAGCCTAAAATTTCTCTTTGAAATTTTGAACTCCAACCACAATTTCTCTTCCAATCCCTCTTAAACCTATCCTTCTTCCTTATGGTAACTTCAAAAGTTCTTCATGCCTCCGTGTTTTCCTTGTCAGCTATCCTGATCTGATTTCCTTATCCTCTTCTTTTAAATCATTATCAGTTTTTGAGAGGATGCCCATCAATTGGAAAATGGATAAATAAGTCATGGTATATGGATTCAATGGAATATTATTGTTCTATAAAAATGATAAGCTAAATGATTTCAGAAAAGCCTGGAAAGACTCCCAAGTCATACAGTTCCAATATTTGTCCTAAACTTAAGGCCCATATTACTGTCTGCTATAATTTATTTTCATCTGTGACTCATACAAATCTCAAATTTGACATGTAAAATGGAATTCATTATCTTTTCCAAAATAAAATTTCTATCCTTCCTTCCATTGCTGATATCACCATACTTCCAGTTATTTAGAACTAACCTGAGTCATCCTTGACTCTTCCATTTTCCCTCATCTTCCACCCCCTTGTTTTTCTTCTCTCTCTCTCTCTCTCTCTCTCTAGCTGTTCTTCTCCTTCTTTGTCTTCTCTTCTCTTTGTCTATCTCTCTATCTCTCTGTCTCTATTTCTCTCTCTTTTTCTCTATATGTATGTCTGTCTCTGCATCTTTGTCTCTTTGTCTCTGTCCCTTGTCTGTCTCTGCATCTCTGTCTCTACCTCTGTCTCTCTGTCTCTCTCTCTCTCTCTCTCTCTCTCTCTCTCTCCCCTTCTCTCTTTTTCTTTGTTTCTTCTCCCACCTTTGCCTCTCAATATCATTTTGTATGATGGCAGTGCAGTGGATAATGAACTGGCCTCAGAGGTATTAGGATCTGGTGGATTCCAATTCTACCTATGGCATACACTGGCAGCAAGATCCTAGGCAAATAAATCACTTAACTCCAGGCAATTCTCTGATATTTTTAAAGTTGTGATTGTTGGTCTGCATTGGCAAAGAGTGTTTCCTCTATAAGAATTCCTCACACCAATGAACCCACAGGTCCATTTCAAAAACTTTGCGTAGTCATTGTATTTACTTGTAAATGTTATATCTCCTTCATCCCCACATATCCCAAATTGTAAACTCTTAACACACATTTGTTGAAATGAATTAAATACTTCAAACTGAAGACAACAAAAACCATAAAATTTCTGGCATAGTTTTAAATATGTCTTTGGCATTAAAATATTATCATAAATCCATTTTTATAAGTACAATTGTGATAAAGAATGGGGGTGAGGAGCAGATAGGTGACATAGTGGATAGAGCACCAGCCTTGAATTCAGGAGAACCTGAGTTCAAATCTAACCTCCAACACATAACACTTCCTAGCTGTGTGACCATTGGCAAGTCACTTAACTCCAATTATCTAAAAAAAAAAATGGGGGTGAGAGTAGGGAAAAGTGTTCAGAAGGTTGGTCGTTATTTTAATTAATTTAAGCATTGCTATTTTGCATTATATAGTTAGACTTCATTTCTGAACCCACTTTGTTTACAGTTACGACTGAGGATTATTTTTCATCAAACTACAAGATAGTGTCTCCCATAATGAGATTTTGAAGCATAGCCACTCCCCAATCTTCAAAAGCAATTCTTCCTGCAAGGTAGTGGCACCCAGTGGGATATGAGGGCCAGAGAGCAATTGTAGTTTATTAACAAAACTATTGGATTCGAAGCGAAGGATTTACTTTAAAAAAAAATTTTAAAAGCTATATTTAAATCCTAGCTCTGCTCTTTCCTAACCATGGTACCTCCAGCGTTTTATTTTTCTTCCCTGACCCTCAGCTTTCTCTGTTAAAATAAAATGAGCAAACTTGATGATCTCTTGAGTCACTTCTACCTCTACATTTTGTCATTCTAGGGGATAACAATGGAATATCTTTCTGTCACAAACCATATGTCTACTGTCCAATAAACAGTCTAGTTAAATACAGAGAGACTCATTACTGGATAGGCCTTAGGTCATGTCATCTCCTAATGACTTTTTAATGAGTTGTATATAGATTGCCATTGGTACTGATGGCAAGAATAATCATATCAATGAAACCATGGATACTTGAAGCATTAAAAAAGCATTCTGTTATAGATGGAAGGAAATTGTACATGAAGTGACCAATGAAAAAATTTTGAAAATATCAAAAATTTAATTTATAAACATTCCATAAGTAGACAAGTCACACTAAGTGTAGGGCCATGGACAAATTGTTCTCAAGGAAAGACTTCTAGACTCATTTCATTCTTGCTCATCTAACTGAAACAGCAGGTCAACACAATAGGCAGCTGTGAGGTTGGCCATTTAGTAAGAGTTATGATGATTATGAGGCAGATAGCAGCAGAAGAAAGCAAAATTGGTTTGGACCATCAATAGGACTGAGACTTCAGTCATAGTTGGCACAGCAAAAGTCCAATCAGGGTGATATGTCAAGCATACACGGATTCAGGTGGCAAGCTTAGTCCTAATCAGGGTTGAGAAGTAAAACAGGGTCATGCAACAAAACAATTTGAAAGCCACTGTCTTAAGGTAAACAATAACTCTAAGAAAAGTTAATTGCTCTGATAAATAATAGAAGCGCACAATTCCTTTAAATGTAAGCTGAATAGGTTGGACCAGTTTTTTTTCCTGGAGGGTCTACTACCAGCCCAAACATGTTGAGATAGCTATGGTGGAGCAGAGTAGAGAAAGTACTGACTTTTGAATATATAGCTTATGCCTGAGTCCTTATTCCCTACCTCTGTCTCTCTGCCTACAAGTCTCTGTCTCTGCTTACCTTGAGCCTCAATTTTTTCACCTGTGAAATTGGGATAGTAATACTTTTAAGGGAAAACATAATGTAGATCTTAAAACACTCAATAATTATAATTTTTATTATGATGGATTTCAGCTTACCTAGTCAGCTCTGGTCCAGACATTGCCCCTTTTTGATTTTGTAAAGCCAAGGACCAATAAAAATAGGTCCAGTTATATTCCAGAGACAATGTCTTCATATATCCTGAACCCTTCAGAATATACATCTAGTTGATATCATATCTTCTGGTTCTCTCTTGAGGAAGTGGGTCCCTATAAACAGTTATATTTTCCTCCCTTGGAGGCAGCTCTAATATCTTGTATCCCCCTAACAATAGGATTGAGATGGTGGCAGGGAACTCTCTACCCCCTCAATACCTCCCTCAATACCCCCTACTCAGTTTGGCTTATATCTAAAAATTGATGAGAAATTAATCAGTTTCACCTCCCTCTCTGCTCTTATACTAACCTAAAAAGTAAGAAAAAATGATAAACCCGATATTTGGAGTCCTTGGGGTCAGAGCCTCTATCCACAAGTAGATCCCAGAAATTTTCTGGATCACAAAAGTCTTCTCTCAAAAGCCCCATTGGTATTATGAAACAGCCATGCTAGGAAAGCCTAGGTCTATTTTTATAAATATCCCGTAGCAATAAACCATATTTTTTTCCTGTTTACTCTTCCTGGAAAACTACAAAAATTTTTGGTTACTTCAGCATAGAAGCCAGCAATTCTAGAAAACAAGCAAACGGTCAGAAATAAGCCTAAGGAAAGTGGCAAGAAAGTACATTCCCATCAGCTTTTAAGACAAATTCAATGGGGAGAGGGAGAAGAAGAATCAGGAAGAGACCTGAGATCTTGGGGAAAAAAGAGGTAACCTTACCTCAGGATACTGTGACTTTTCTGGAGAGGAACATCTGGTAATTTCTGTTTTAATTACCTAATCTTAGTAACGAATTATTACATCCAGTTTTTCTATCCACTAAAAGAAAAAGGTCCTCCATCCCATGCCCAAATTACTTTATTTTATTTCTGTATATTTTTATGAATTTGTCTGTAAATTTGTTGTTCTGCCAGGTCAGTAGAAAGTAAGTGTCTGGAGGACAAGAATTATTTTTGTCTTTGTAATTAATCATGGTACTAAGGGCAATGTCTGATACATAGTGTTTGTTGAAAAACTGAAAAAATGAATGAATGATGAAAAGTTTTGTCAACACCCACTAAATTTTGCCCTTTGATGCAAAACTTCAATTACTCCACTCTATTTATAACTTTAGATTTCCTTATAGTCTAATATAATTGTACTCTGAAATGAGCTGTGCTGCCTTTCTGCCTATATGACTGCCTGCCTTCCTGCCTCAGTATTTACCTAGAGCATATAAAGAGAGAAAGAAGAAATGGATCTGTAAATAAGAATCCCTAAGGGACATCTGTGGTTCATAGGGCAAATTCCTATGTAGTATATTGATGGTCTTTTTAAACTTTATTTCTGTTCTCTCTTGGCTAGTTTATGGGCCATAAGAGAGGCCAAGTTTATAGATTGTATTCCAAATGTGCAAGATCACTTCATTTTCTAAATTTGATTGCACCCCTAGCTGTAGATATTTTACCATTGTGCATCATCAATTATAAAGAGTCTGGGAAAAGATATGAATAGTTCATCAAACATGCAACCCTCCTACAAGCAAAACAAGTCAAGGCATGAAGTTAAACAATAATACCTCTTACCAGTACAGAAGCCTCTATTTTTGTAATTACAAGCCACATAAGTATAACAAACCAAAAAACTTCGGAGCTGAAGAATTCTTAATAGTAAGAACAAAAAAATAATAAATAACAAGGAATTGATACACAAAGTAAAAAAAGAGATAGTAAGTCAGAATCTAGTACCTTGATGAATACAAGTCATCTACTACAGGTGGACTACATCCTTAGATACTGAAAGCAATTATAGAAGTGATTTCTGGGCCAATAACATAGATATTTGAAAGATCATGAAAAATGGGGGATAGACTGTAAAATTGAAGAGTAAATATCCCAAATTCCA
The DNA here is from genome assembly GCF_902635505.1 of Sarcophilus harrisii. Lineage (NCBI taxonomy): Eukaryota > Metazoa > Chordata > Mammalia > Dasyuromorphia > Dasyuridae > Sarcophilus > Sarcophilus harrisii. The sequence goes on along the minus strand of NC_045427.1, from coordinate 548,666,678 downwards.
AAAAAAAATCAAGTGAACAGATCTGAAAATTAAAGGTTAGTGAGCTAGACTTGATTCTGAAGAAAATTACAAAAATGGATCCTCAAAGATGAATTATATTGTTTTGATATGACCTATCCTTTATGAAGTCATTATGGTTCTTGGAAATCTCTTTCTAAATGTTTCCCAATCATCTCTTTCAAGATCACTAGACTTTAATTTGTAAACTGTCCTCTTCTACTTTTTGAAAATTCAGACATTTCACTTGTCTGATCTCACTCTTTTTTTCAGGTAGCCTGTTACATTGGGGTGTTCAGGAAGGACTAGCTTCTCTGACATGAGGTTTACTGAGCCCTTATGGAGTTGTTCATCCACTTTTGATGTCCACCTTCACCCAATTCTCAGTTGTGACTCCAAGAAGCTGTAGCATGGGCAGAGGGTACACCCCAGCAAATCATCTCATCAAATGGGTTAAACCAGGTACAAGGTACCTGATGAACTTCAAACTTCTCAGTGAGTTAAGGGGATGTCTACCGCAAGTATGTGAAGGCTTCTCCCAGTGACATGGGTAGAAATAATCAATTTGTTCCAAAGGACCATAAAGTTGGCTGAAACAAATACTCCAGAGTGCTTAGAACTTGGTCAGATATCAACGGTACCAAGGTTATGCACTGTCTCCTGGGCCATCCCCAGTTGTCCTGCTTTTTGTCCCACAACTGGACTTCAGTGACTCAGGAAAAAAGATGGCCCTAACAATTTTTTGGAACTCTGCCTCACTTCAATCCAATTCAGACACAAATCAAGAAATCAACAATAATGTAACTGTTCCTCTTCAAAATGAAGGACAAAAACAACAACAACAATAATAACACTGTTAAGCAGTTCTAATTGTAAGGAAGTTTCTCCTGACATCAAGCCTAAATTTGCCTCTTTATAATTTCAAGCCATTGTTCCTGATTCTGCCTTCTGGGAATAAACAGAAAAGTCTAGTCCCTCCTCCAAATGACAGACCTTCAAATACTTGAAGATAGCTATTATGTCTCCCCCTATTTCTTTGCTTTTCCAGGCTAAACATATCTAGTTTCTTCTACTGATCTACATATATTATAGACATAAAGCACTTCACCATCCTGGTTGTTCTCTTTTGGACACTTATTAACTTATTCTTGTCTTTACTAAACTGTGATGTTCAGAAATGAATATAATATTCTAGAAATGGTCTGGGGCTGCCATAACAATCTCCTGATTTATATTGCATTGGAAACCAGTAATGTCCACCAGATCTTTTTCTCAGACAATTACTATTTATCCATGCCTTTTCTGTCTTACACTTTTGAACTTGAACTTGATCTTTTTTGTATTCAAGTGTATAATGTTATTTGAATTAATTTCATCTTATTAGATTCAGCCCTACGTCCCACCTTGATAAGAATTTTTTTGTTTCACAGTGTTAGCTAACCCTTCTAGCTTTGGGTCATTTGCAAATATGATGAGCATACCATTTATGCTTTTATCCAAGTCACTAGTACAATTGCTAATCAGCATAAGGCAACATAGATCTCTGGGGTATAATTCCTGTCCCACTGACATTGAACCATTAGCAGCTACTCTTTGAGAATGACCATCTAGCCAATTGTGAAACCATCTGATTATATTACCAGCTCACTTACATCACTCCATCTTCTCCACAGCAATAGTATAGAATACTTTACCCTAAGTTTTGCTAAAATCTAGGTAAATATTCATAGCATTACTCCCCTCTTCTAGGTTAGTAATCCTGCAAAGAGGAATGATTGAAGTCTAGCATGATGACCAGTTCTTGATGAAAGCCTCCTGATTCTTTGTAATCACTGATGCCCTTTCTAGCCTGCCCTTCTGTTCTTTAATAGTGTATTCTAAAATTTTCCCAGGAATGAAAGTCAAGCTCATTGGTACAATGTTTACAGAGTCTGTTTTCTTCCTTTTTGTTTGAACATTTGGATATTTCCCTTTCTCCAATCTTGGAATATGTTTCTCATTTTCCAGGATCTTCTATATATTACTATCTATACCCCATTATTAGAGGTCTTCTAGCAGAAACAAGACAACAATTTGTTGGATATATTATAGTAAGTATTCCTTTTGTGTATGAATTGAACTAAATAGTTCTACTTTCCAACTCTAAAAAAAATGACTCTGTGATTCTGTGTTCACTTAATATTACATTATCATCTTACAGTTGAAGAAACTGATATCTCCCCAAATATTTATTTAATAGCATTGGATTAAAAAGTTTTAGTCAGTCAGCCAGAAGGCATTTATAAGCACCTACCATGTGTCAGGCACTGTGTTAAGTGCTGAAAATATAGAAATTGGAGGGAGTGTCTCTGCCACACAAGGTGCCTACAGTTTGGAGGAAACAATATGCAATGATTATGAAAAGACAGGGTATATACAAGATCAGTTGAAGTTAGTCAACAGAGGAAAGGTACTAACACTAAGAGGGATCAAGGAAGACTTCTATCAGAAAGTGGTTAGCTAAGCCAGAGAGGGCAGGAGTTGGAGATGAAAAGGATGGGAATTCTGGGCACAGAAGATAGTCAATGAAAATACCTAAAGCCCTCAGTATTATATTCATTTAAAAGTGCCATGTTTTAGGAAATATATTGTGGGGTAGAAAATAGAATTCCAGTCCTGGAGTCAGCTAAACCTGAATTCAAATGTGTCCTGAGACATTTGCTAGCACATGACATTGGGCAATTCACTTAATCCCTTTGTGGCTGTTTCCTTGGCTATAAAGTGGAGATAATTTGGTAATTTGTTGTTATATATTTTGAATCTTCCTTAATGTTCTGCTGGGCATATGATGATGTTCTCTTTTGTTTTGCTTTATTTTGTTTTATATTCTTTTGCTAACTTTTCCTTATTCTGTTTTTTCAAATAAAATAAGAAAAAATAAAAATGAAAATAGGATTTTGTTTTTTAAATGACAAAAAAATAACATTGCTGTTACTGTGCACAATGATCTCCTGGTTCTTCTCATTTAATTTTGTATTATTTCAAGCAGGCCTTCTGTTTTCTTCTGAAATCATTCCCTTCATTATTTCTTATAGTACACTAGTTCTCCATCAGAGTCATATACCACAACTTGTCCAGTTACTTCCCAATTTTGAATTATTTTCCATCACAAAAACAGTTGTCATGAATATCTTTGCACACATAAGTCCTTTTCCTTTTTCTTTAATTTCTTTGGGATACAGAACTAGTAGTGGCATTGGTGGTCAAAGAGTATGAATAGTTTTATAGACCATTTTAAGAGTTACAAATTATAACTGATTTGTTACTTGTCATCACCCAGGATGATTGGACTATGTTCACAACTTCAACAACTTTTTTTGTTGTTTTTACATTCCCTTTATTTTTTCTTTATCTTTCACCTCTCACTTTTTTTTATTTTTTTTTTACTATTTTATTTATTTATTTAATATTTGCTTGCCCTATACAAGAGCATTTAATATTTTTCCAATTGGTTAGATCAGACTTAACTTGTGTGGAAAGTATTTTGTAATTTTGCTCATAAAGTTTCTGATTTTCCCTTGGCAAATACATTCCTAAGTATTTTATATTATCAGTAGTTACTTTAAATGGAATTTCTCTTTGTAACTCTGACTGTTGGATTTTGTTAGTGATATATAAGAATGCTGATGACTTATGTGGGTTTATTTTGTATCCTGCAACTTTGCTAAAGGTGTGGATTATTTCTAATAACTTTTTAGTAGAATCTCTGGAGTTCTCTAAGTATATCATCATATCCTCAGCAAAGAGTGATAATTTGGTTTCCTCATTACTTACTATAATTCCTTTAATCTCTTTTTCAACTCTTATTGCTACAGCTAGCATTTCTAATACAATATTGAATAGTAACGGTGATAGTGGGCAACCTTGTTTCAATCCTGATCTTACTGGAAATGGTTGCAGTTTGTCCCCATTACATATGATGCTTACTAATAGTTTTAAATAGATGCTACTGATTATTTTAAGGAAAAGTCCATTTATTCCTATACTCTCAAGTGTTTTTAATAGGAATGGATGTTGGATTTTATCAAATGCTTTTTCTGCCTCTATTGAGATGATCATATGGTTTTTGTTAATTTGGTTATTAATATGGCCAATTATACCTATAGTTTTCCTAATATTGAACCAGCCCTGCATTCCTGGTATAAATCCAACTTGATCATGGTGTATTATCCTTACCCAGTCATTTCTTAAAGAATTTTTTGAAAAAGAAGAGAAAAGTAGCCAAAATAGTTTTAAAATCTCTCACACACAATAGTCATATGCATGCAGTTTTCATTGTTTCACTCTTCAAAGGGATAAAGAAGATATTATATCATATTTCTCCTTTAGGACAAACTTTGTTCTTGCTATATATAATTATTGAACATTCTTTTTTATTGCTATGTGTTTGTTATTTTTGCATTTTTATTTTTCTAGCCACTGTGTATATTTTTTGAATGCTAATTTGACATTCATTTGTATCATGTCTTTCCCATACTTCTATGCAGTCATCATTTTTTTAACTTTATAACACAAAGTAATACTCTATTATATCCATGAACTACAATTTGGTTTTTTTATTTCAATAGTATTTTATTTTTTCAATTATATGTAAATATAGTTTTCAACATTCACTTTTTGTATAATTTTTGAGTTCCATTTTTTTTACTCTCTCCTTGACCTTATTTCTTCCTAAGACAGCAAGCAATTTGATATAGGTTATACATTTACAATCATTTTAAACATATTTCCATATAAGTGGAATTGTGAAAGAAAATCAGAACAAAAGGGAGAACCACAAGAAAAAAAAAGCAAACAAAAAAAGATGAAAATAGTATGCCTTAATTCACATTCAGTTTCCATAGTTCTCTTTCTGGATGTAGATGGCATTTTCTATCCCATGTCTACTGGAATTGTCTTCAACCAACAATTTATTATTGAACCTATTTTTCCTCATCCCATTACCATTTGTCATTTTTGATAAGTGTGAGGTAGTACCTCAGAATTGTTTTAATGTGTACTTTTTTAATCAATAGTGATTGAGATAGCTTTGATTTCTTCTTTTGAAAACTGTTCACATTGTTTGACTATCAATTGGGAAATGGCTCTTTCTTTTACAAATTTGACTCAGTTCCTATATATTTGAGAAATAAGGCATTTTTCAGAGAAACCTGCTATAATTTTACTATTTATTAACATATTATTTCATTGTCTATGATATCTTTTTTAGCAAAATGTAGGTCCTGATTATCTCTTGTAATTATGTCAATTTTTGCTTTTTTGTTGTCTGAGATCATGATTACTATCCTTGCCTTTTTTATTTTAGCTGATGCATAATAAATTCTATTGCAGCCCTTTATTTTAACTCTCTGTGTCTTTCTGTTTGGATTTTGTTTTTTAATACATTTTGTTATCTGTCTTTTTTTTATGGGTGAGCTCATTCCATTTACATTCACAGTTATGATCATTAATTGTGCATTTCCCTCCATTATTGTATTTTCCTGTTTTCTTCTCTCTCTCTCTCTCTCTCTCTCTCTCTCTCTCTCTCTCTCTCTCAGAAAGTCCAAAAAGTAATATAGTTTTGAACATGAACAATTTGCATATTTGTTTTGCTTGACTATATTATTTGTTTTTAGGGAGGGCTTCTTGGGAGCAGGGAAGGAGAGAGTAGACAGATAGTGACAATGATACAAAAGAATTAGGGGAAAAATGTTTTAAGATTAAAATACACAGAAGAGAGTACAAGAAAGTTTGGAGGGGAAAACAAGCAAGGAAGATTTTTTATTATAATCCTGAATTTAATATGTACCCACAAAAACAAGCTACACATAGTAGAATTTTGCGACTTCATAAACAATCCACTTTTCTATATTTTGTATATTAAAATGTTCGTGCTTGTAGGAGCTTGACAATCAAAATGAAATAAAGAATAAAATGATGTAATACGTGAAAAAGAGGGTAACCAGGATGGCAAGAAGAATTTAAAATGATGTCTAATGGGAATCCTAAGGATTCTCCTAAGATTAATCCTAAGGATTAAGGAAGAAAATAAGTGTGTATCATCTAGATAAGAAAAATATTGAGGTAGAAAAAATATAATTGTCCTCAAATATTTTAGGGGTTATATCTAGAAGAGAAATTAAACTCCTCTTCATCCCTAAAAGGCTTAGGAGTAGAAGTTACCAAGGATCACTTTTCAATTCAATACAAGGAAGAAACCCCCTAACATTCAAAGTTATTCAGAAACATGATAAACTTCCAAAGGAGATAATGAGTTCTCCATAACTGGGAAGTTTCAAGAAAAGGAGAGATGGCCACTGTCCAGGAAAGCCGTAGCAGGGATCCCTTTCTAGATACAGATTGAATGAGATGGCCTCTGAGGTCCTTTCCATCTCTAAATCTCTAGAATTTTTATCTCACAAGGTTACAATCAATATCAGATGTGATAGCATATATCTCATGTAAGTGTTAGTGTTGTTACTTAGATGTGTTAGTAAGTTACATAAATGTAAGTGTTTTGCAGACTGTGCAAATATAGGAGATTTTAATTATAACATTCTACAAGTATTTTTTGAGGGCCTAGTATATCCAAGACTGTGTGCTAAGTAAAGTGACTATCCAAGATCCCATAACTATTTATAGAACAGGGACTAGAGCCAGGTCTCTTGATTCCCAGTTTATATTCATTTCCTTAATCCATCCTGCTTCGTAAAATCAGTCCAACATTACATTAAATCATTATTTTATATTAGTGGTTGGGAATAGAGGTGAGGAAGGAGCATCTGACTGAAATAGAACCTATAATACAGAATTAGAGCTTCCTGGCAAATCCATCGTCTAAATTAGATATATACCAGGGAAAGATATAAACCAGGGAAAGAATAGAAGTCCTTGCAAGCTTTAAACAGAAAAACTGACCTAGGATCATAATAAGGAATAAGAAATTGGAGCAAACCCATTATTTTTGCTGCAGTCATCCAAAACTGAATGAATGACATGAAAATTAGCATATTATGCCACAGAGTTCTACAATTCTGAGCAAGCAAGAGAACCAAGGGAAAGGGGGGCATTGCCACTTTTCCATTGTTCATACTATTGACAATCCTAAATCTTTTCACTTAACATGTCAACACAGATATGATTTTATCAAACCCAAAGATTCCCAGTGTCTACCCTCAGCCCCAGCAGATCCATTATTAAAGCTACCAAAGTGCCTTGTTACTTTAAGGGTAACATTAGTCAAAATCTTTTCCCTTTTCCTGCACCCTCTCTTCTCCCCATCCCTGTTCATTCAAGAACAACCCTTTCTCTCCTAGTGTTTCAGCACTACATTTTTTACTGTTCCATCTGCTCAGATGGAGAGCTGCCGGGGCTCATGGGTGGGAGAAGCCACCATGTTAAGCCAGGTCAGAATCATAGCAGACCCAAAAGGTGCTGGTGAAAATGGCCCGGTGAGCCATCACCACCACCACCTTAACGGTTCTCAGAATAGAGCCAGAGAATAAAAGCAACAGGAGCACCACATAACCTAGCACAAGCTGGGCAGGGGGAGTGCTGAGTAAACACCCACTGGGTGGCACAATTTCTTGTGAGCACTAGGTGGCAGGCGGTTTTAAATGCACTCTGCAGGCTGCTTACTGAATCTTTGCATAGATGCCATGAAATCTCAAGTGAAAATCAAAAAATGTCAGGGGTGAAAGGCATTTTAGATATCCTCTAACCCAACTCTCAAATTGTACAGCTGGGAGAGCTAAGCCCAGACAGGGACAGTCATTTCCCAATCACCTAGTTACTAAGGAAAAGAATTCAGGCTAGAGCTCTGGAATCCTCATTCTAATGCTTTTAATTCTATTCACTTTTTCCAATTTCTCTGTGGAAGGGAGTAGAGGGTAGTTTGGGTGCGATGTTGTTCCTGAGTGAAAAGGAAAGCAGGAAGTCTCAAAGAATAAAGGTAGAAATACAATGCAGGATGACTCTTGTAACCTGACAGAGTAGAGAGGGCAAATCCCAAGGATGGAGATACAACTAGGAATCCCTGTGCCCAGTCTATTTTTTCCCTTCACCCTTGCTCAGATTTATAGAATATAAGCTTGGGCTAAGGGCATCCTCTCTAAGTAGGAATTACAAATTTCGAGAGACCGAAAGCAAGGAGTTAGAGCCAGAGATGAAACAGACCTGATGTCCAGTTGCTCTCTAAAAAATGGACAGTGCCAACCATTCTGGAGAGTAATTTGAAACTGTGCCCAAAAGCCTATAAAACTGCATATATTTTTGATTCAACAGTGCCATTGCTGCATCTATATCCCAAAAAGGTCATAAAGGAGGTCATAAAAGTTTGTAGCAGCCCTTTTTGTAGTGGTAAGGAACTGGAAATTGAGCAGATATCCAATATTTGTGAAATGGCTGAAGAAGTTATGGTATATTAAAGTAACAATATTATTGTTCTATAAGAAATGATAATAAGCCAATTTTAGAAAAATCCATAAAGATTTACATGAACTGATCTGAATGAAGCAAGCAAGGAAAACATTGTAGAGAGCAACAACAAAATTTTGTGGTTAACTGTGATAGACTCTGTTCTCAGCAATTCTGTTATCCAAGACAATTCCAATAAACTTTGTATGAAAAGTGCCATCCATATCCAAGGAGAGGACTATGGAGACTGAATGCAGAGCAAAACATACTTTTTTCACCTTTTTTCTTGGTTTTTTTTCCTTTTTGCTTTGATTTTTCTCTCCCAATATGACTCATATAGAAATATGTAAAAAAAATGAATGTATATATATATATATATAAAATCTAAAAATAAATAAACAAGAAAAATAAAAATCAAACTTTAAACATATATATATTAATATATAAATAATTATATAATACATATAATTATAAATATTAAATAAATAAAAATACATTACATAAATATTATATAAATAAATAAAGTAAATAAATAAGTGAACTAAATGAATGAATGAATGAATAAACTTTAAATAAAATAGATAGTGAAAATAAATAAATAAGCTTTGACACATAATAAGGGGAGGAGGGAGACACTATCCACATCCCTTACTCCCATCCAAAGGTTCTTCCAGTTATATTTAACAGAGTGAGGTAACTATACTACTTAAATAATAGATTATGAAGACTGAGTAACTAAACTAGTTAAATGCAATTGGTCCTTCCTTTTTTTTTCAGAGAATGAAACTTTTCAACACTTACATAGTTCAATGTTTTATGAGAATATTGGGCTTATATTCAGGAAGACTTTCTTTCAAATCCTAGTTCAATCACCTATTATTTGTGAGGTTGTGATTAGCTCACTTCCCATCTTTGGGTCTCATTTTCCTCCTTTGTAAAATGAAGAGCTTGGACCTGGCAGTTAGAAAATTGAGGATAGATTGCTAAAAATATTGCCAATATGAACATTGAAATTACTGAAGATAATAGCAATTTGTTGGCTTGGAGAGGAAAATCATGAGTCAAAATATGAATTAATTGATTTCCTAGATTCTCACTCTTTTCCATCCCCCAAATCTAACCAGCTGCTTAGTTACTTTCATTAAAATCTCTCATTTACACCTCCTCCTCATTCCCCATCATTGTTATCACTCTAGTACAAATAATCATCACCTCGTTTATGAGCTAATGCCATAACCTTCTGGTTGGTCTTCCTGCCCTAAGTCTCTCTCCATTCTTGTCCATCTTCAACTCAGTTATCAAGTTGATCTTCCTAAAAAATAAAATTTCATCACGTCACCATCATTCAATAACTTTAAGTGGCTTTATATTATCTCCAGAATCAAATATAAAATCCTGTTTGATTTTTATAGTCCAGCATAACCTGATTCTTTCCAAACTTTCCAGTTTTCTTTTGCACTACACTTTTCCATTCACCCTGAAACCTAATGATACTGGCTTAGTTACTGTTTCTCACACAAGGCACTCCATCTCCCAAACTCTCTACATTTTCCCAGCTGTCTTCCATAGCCAGAATGTTCTCCCTTCTCAACTCTAGTCCTTTGCTTCCCTGGTTCCTTTAAGTCTAAGCTAAAATCCTATCTTTTACAAGAAACCTTTCATATTACTCCTAAATGCTAGAGCCTTCCTTTTCTTGATTATCTCTAATTTATTACATATATAGATATAGACAGATATATATAGACAGATATATGGATCCAGACATACGAAATAGCCCAGAGACAGGAAAGTCAAACCATAAATAGAAGTTTCATTCATTTCAGAATGAGAAATCCTACAGGCAGAAACCCATCTCCTAAGAGAAGAAGCTTAAGGTTGCTAAATCTGGGGCCACTTATATATGTGAAAGGGGTTGGCCCACAACACAATTGTACTTAGATCTCGAGATAGTTCTTCCAGCTAGTATTTTTGGGGACAATACCAGTGTTTTTCAGTCCCATGGGAAGTCATTTTTCAGGTTCTGGGGGGTCTGGTCACCCTGGGAGACACAGAACTAGAGCTCTGTGACAGGAACAGGAGTGCAATAACTGTCAATGACAAGGAACAGGGATTGTGAACATGTGATGGATGGCCTTGGGAAATAAGGGGAGCTAAATCCCTCGGTGAACAACTGGTACTGGTCCAAGCAATACACTTGCCAGAGAATAAGGTCATCCAGAGCACAAAGGATTATTATTATTATGCTAAGCTTAGAACACAGTCTACTTGCTAAGAATTAGCTCTGAGAAACAGGGTGTCTCCAAAATATTTTGACAAAATATATACATGAGCCAATAATGAGACTGGGTAAATAGGACTGGGAAGATAGTACACAAAAGATACATTAGAATATACCATGTTCCTCAGTAGAGCTTGAACATCATCACCCACAAACACAGAAACATACATTCATCAAAAGACAATAGGTACCCACATAAACCAAAATATTTATAGCAGTATCTTCGAACAAAAACTTGGAAACAAAGTAGATATCTATTGGCTGGAGAATGGCTAAAAAATTGTGGCACATGAATGTAATGAAATATTACTATGCCATAAGAAACTATGTGCATGATAAATACAGATAAAGCAGGGAAAAAATTTGCAGAGTGAAGTAAATATAAACAAGAAAACAATATACACGATGACTAAAATAATGTAAATAGAAAGAAAAACCACATGACAATAAATCCAAAGTGAAGGTAATAAAAGTAAAAAGATCAAGCAAGACTTGAATGAAGAGACATGAAAAAGCACCTTCAACCAACTCATTAATGGAGGTAGGAAGTTCATGAGGTAGTTTTCAGCCTTATTCAATGCACCAATCAGTAGTGCTAATTTTTCTCTTTAAAAAGTACTATTTGTTATATGGCTTGGCTCTCTCTAGGAAGAAAAAAGGTCAAGCTACTAGAGATAACTATGATAATGTAAGAAACAGAAGATATCAATAAAAATTTATTTTAAAACTAATAGTCAAACTTCCTTTTTCTAAGCATGATCAGAAGTAAGGTTCCCGTGCTTCTTCCAGCTCTCTCCTTTTCAATCTATTCTTTCCAAGTGGAATCCATGTATAGTATTCCAGATTTTCCTTTTGGGGGGAAAAACATTACATTCAATGTCTTCCTTTCTCCTCTTACTCTTTTAAATACTTTGTAGTATAGCTTCTGATCTCATTTCTCACCTAAAATTGCTCCAACCAAAATTGCCAAATATCTCTTAATTGTACATTTAATGGACTTTTCTCAGTCCTCATGCTTCTTGTCCTCTCTGCATCATTTGGCATTTTCAATTACCCTCTCCTTCCAGGTATTCTATGTTCTCTGGGGTTTTTTTTTCACACCACTGTCTTCTGGTTCTCCTGCCTAATTAACCACTCATTCTTAGTCTCAGTGATTCATCATCCATGTCATTCCCATTTATTCTGGGTTTACTCCAAGGTTTTGTCCTGATCCATCTTTTCTTTTCTCTCTGACCTCTCATTTGGTGTTCTCATCAGCATCCACAGATTCAATTATTATCTCTATAGAGATATTCTCAAATCTATACTTCTAGATCTAATCACTCTCCTTAACTCCAAGGCCACATCACAAACTATTTATTGAACATTCAAAATTAATGCCCTCTAGACATTTCAAATTTAATGTAACTAAAACAGAATTTCTTTCCTCTCAAATCCACCCTTCTTCCAAACTTCTCTATCACTTTCAAGGAACCATGCATCCAGCCATCATCCTACCAAAACTCCAAATTTATTCTTTCTATTTCATGCTCAAGTCCTCACTCTCATACCACATATCCAACCAGTTGTCATATCTTGTTATTTCTATCTCAAGAACATTCTCAAAGATATTCTCTTCTCTCTCATCACATCAGCCTAATTGAGTCCCTCATCCCCTGTTGTCTGGGCTATTTAAAAGCCTCCTATTCAACTTTCCTGCCAAAAGTCTCTCCACACTCCAGTCTACCTTACACATAGTTAGTTACCAAAGTGATTTTCCCAAAGTACAAGTCAAATCATATAATACTACCCACATGCATGCACACACACCACACACAACACTAGTGGATTCCTCCCATTCAGGATAAAAAAAATAAATAAATAACCTGTTTTGCATTTAAAGTTCTTCACCACCTGGTCACTTCCACTTTTTCAACAATCTTATAAATTCCTTCTCACAGAAACTAAAAGACTTAAGGTAAAGGCAGAAAAAGGGATTGGGAAAATAGAATAAATTTGTCAGATAAGAAAACATTTCCTCACCTGGAGAAGGCTCCCAATTGTAAAAGTGGAAAAGATTAATTAATTGATGTTTTACTAAATGCTTACCACATAATAACCCTCTGAAGTACAAATATCATTATCCCAATTTTATATATGAGGAAGCTGAGGCTCAGGGTAACACATACCTAATCAATGTGGTTAGGGATTCAAATCTGGATTTCTTAACTCCAGGTATAGTACTCTTCTTACTACTCATGACTGCTCTCCAAACATTCTATACTAGCTCCAATTATTTCCAGGAAAAGGACCCACCAGAGTACTAAGAAGTTCAGTTTTGGGTTTCAAATCAAATCTGTTCACATCAGGATGAAATCATGTAGGCAGAAATGAGACAGGGTTAGTTAAGCTGAGTCAAGACGATGAGTCCTGTTAAGCAGAAAGGCCCTGACAGTAACTCAAATGAGATAAGAAGGTCACATCCAAAATCGTCAATTAATAGAGGTAAGGTAGTAAGGTATAGAGGTAAGGTAATAAGGCTAACAATTGATATTCATGTAGAACTTTAAAGTTTGAAAAGGGCTTTAATAAAACATTTATTATCTTATTTGAGCCTCAAACCAACCCTACTTCACTGATAATAAAAGGGAGGCTCTGAGAGCCAGCTGGTACGTGTCATAGACAAAATTCAAAGGCAAAAAGGTATCTTGTTCAAGGTCACCTGGCAAATTAGTTACAAAGCTAAGACTGAAATACAGACTTTCCAGTTCTCAATTCAGAATTCTTTCCCCCCATAACATATTCATTCAATTATACCATAATGTTTCATGGGATAATTAACATGTCATGTCAGCTCCTGTGTCATTTGTATCATCTCTTTAATTAGTTCTACTTGACTGACTGATCTATCTCATCCTGGGACATGGCATCATGGATTTAGAGCTAGAAAGAACCTTAGAAAGCATATAGTACATACTCATGATTTGCAGATGAGGAAACTGAGGCACAAAGTTTGAGTGACAAAAGTAGTTAGTGACATAAGGGGATTTAAACCCTGTTTTTGACTCCAAATCTGTTCCACAGATAATAAATTGACATTCTGAGGGTATTTATTAATTCCTGAGCCTCTAATCTCTTCCCCAAAAATCCAGAAATTAGAATTCAGTGAGCTCTGAAACCCATAGAACCCTAAGACTAATCAGCATTTACTCCCACCTACAGTGGATTCTAGCAACACCCTCTGAATGAAACATGTCTGATCCCTCACACCTGGCATAAGCTTTCCGAGTCCTGCTGCTCATCCTGAATCCACCAGCTGCTGCTTCCCATATCTCAAAGAGACAGGTTAGATTCTGTTTTAGTAAGATTTAGTACCATAAAAATGTGTGGTCATTTTTACTGGCAAATTTATGGATCATTGGTCCAAAAACAAGATCCTTTTGAAAAGAAAATAATATATATTACACACCATACACATAATTATGCAGAGAGAATGAAAAGAGCAATAATAAGCTAACTCAAGTTTTATACTTTGAAAGCAGTTTTTGAAATGGGGGAAGGGATGGAATGAAGCCTATATTCAGACTGTTTTACTGACAGTCTTCTGGAATAATTCATTTTTTTACAGTCCTGGTTCCATACAATATGTCCTTGTTAGATACTTCTCTTCTGCCTTTTTTATCTGGTTATGATCATATTCAATGCAAATTTCAGCTGCTGCCTAGGATGGTTTTCCATTAACATTCTCATGTGAAGTAACAATAGCAGCTTATATTCACATAGTGCTGTATGGTTTCTAAGTTCTTTATGTATATTATATCATTTGATCTTCAAAATACCCATGAGAGATGGGCACTACTCAAATTACTATTTGTGTTTTGCAGATGAGGGAACTGAACCTCGGTTTAAGTGGCTTTCCAAGGTCAAAGCTGAGTCCCAAATCTTCTATCTCTGTTCCCTGATCCAGAGCATTTTCCATTGTACCAACATCCCTTACTTGGACCTTTTCTGTAAAACAAAAAGTTAGAACTGGTGGCAGAAATGTATTTATTGAAGTAAGTCCACTGACTGAATTGGAAAAAGTTCTTGGCATTTTCTTCAGAATTGAACTTAATGATTTTCTGTAATTACTGGATATTTAATCCTTCACACCTGTAGGAAGCTCATAGTTAGAAATTCTCACATTAGAACTTTAATAACTTGTTCTTCACTCTGGTTTATCTGTAACAGTAAGTTATACTTTCTTCATTCTGTCTTAAAATTCATAGAATGTCAGAGCTGAGGAAATTCAACTATCATCTAGTAAAATTTCTCCACACATTTACCACAGGATAAGCCTGGAGTCTGCATCAAAAACTAAGAAAAGGCTACATTATATATGCATGTTAACAAATGGAATACCAAGTTTCTGAAGAATTGAAGTTTATGATCATTGAACGGGCAACACAGAGACTGCAATACATTAAAAATGAAGAAATGTGAAATCATCAGAGAAATATGACCAGAAAAAAAAGGGTGGATCATGTAACAAAACAAAAGAATAACTAATGGATAACCCATGCACTACATTGGAATCCATACAATGTCTAGAAAAGTAGAAGATCCTGGAATTAGAGATTTAGAGTTAGAAGAGATCTCAGAAACAATAGACTCCAATCCCCTCATTTTACATGTGACAAATCTGAAGTTGGGAGATGCTAAGAAACTTTCAAAGGGCCACAGAAATCAGAAGTATTGAACTTAGATTTCTGTAATCCTAAATCCAGTATTCTCTCCACTGCATCATCTAGTCAATCCCAACAAAGAGAGTGAATTGCCTATTGCAGATTTACAGAAGGAGAATGGTCATGCAAGATGAGCTGGCATGGATAGGTTGTAATCTATGTTGTTGGTGGGAATAATCACATTATTGAAATCATAGGTCTGTTAAAATAATAGGATGACATTGGTGGCAGCACAGAAGGCATTAAGTAACCCATGTAGAACAATGGCTTTTAAATTTCCAAAGAACTTTAGATGCTGATCCAGATATTTTAACTTTGTGACCATGATTAGGGAGGTTATTTCATTTTCTGCTCTGTGGCTTAGTTACAAACTAAATTAAAGAGAATTTAGATTTCAAGAAATATTCCTCTTTTGATGCATTTGACCCTGTTTGACAAGCCACTCTCCCACTTAAAGCTATAAAGATACTCAGCATAGACCTCCAAAAATTAATAATTAAAGGGACTGTTTTATAAACACACAAAATCTCATAAATGGAAGTGGAAATTGAGCTTTTGGTCAGCATATTAATTTTGTTTTTTTTGTTTTTTTTGTTTTGTTTTGTTTTGTTTTTTTATTTAATAGCCTTTTATTTACAGGATATATACATGGGTAACTTTACAGCATTAACAATTGCCAAACCTCTTGTTCCAATTTTTCACCTCTTACCTCCCCACCCTCCCTAAATGGCAGGATGACCAGTAGATGTTAAATATATTAAAATATAACTTAGATACACAATAAGTATACACAGCATATTAATTTTGACTTGCATTTCCTTTTTTGATAGCTTGATTAACTGTCACCCAGTCTATAATTACTGAAGCCTTACAATGCTATGAGCATTTGGAACATCCTCTTCAGCCATAAGTAGCTTCTTCCCACAACATGTGCAAATCCCTTCCTTCAAAACGAATATCATTAAGCTGAAGGATTTGGGATATTGCTTTGTTATTGGGGAGCAGGAAATAAATCTATTTCCAGACATCAAAAAATCAGCTGCTTCTGTCTATTTCAACATTCTTAAGACATTTTGTGATTGATCTATATAGAGTATTAAGCTTGCTCTATTAGAAACTCTGCAGCAAGACAGTCACTGGGACTACGCAATTGGTTTCTTTTGAGACCAGTGGCTTAGTGGCAAAACCTCTGGGCTCCAGCTTAGAAATAGAAATTCCAATCCCAATTCTGTTACTGGATACTATATAACCTTTAGCATCATCTAATTCCTATAAAATAAGAGTTTGAACAAAATAATTTCAAAAGTTCCTTCTAATTTCTGCTTTAGGAAACTCCGTTCTGACCTCCAATATAAAAATGAGCAACTTTTACATAATTTATCTCATTGGAGTGCCCTTTCTGAACTCAGTCTCCTAATCCCAACTTGTATTAGGGGGCATAGTCTCCCAAGGGAGATTAATGACTACTTCCTTAGGAGTCCTAGGGTAACCTTAAAGTGTTGAAGATTTTTTTATAGTACTATAATGCATGAGTCCCAACTAGTGTGCTTCTTCATTGATTATCAATTAGCTAGACAAGCTTAATCAAATTTTGTTGAGGGTTGTTTACCAAACAAGAAAAAATAGGAAAAATTGGCATAAAATCAATCCTCCCAAGAAGCAGAGCCAAACTTTACAAAGGTCTGTACAAGAGTCTGACTTCCCAAAGTACTCCCAAAACTTAGTCCTGCACACAACCTGGTTGTATCCAACTCTTTCAACTATTCCCAATACATTTTCTTTGTATGTTTACCTGATTTTATCCAACTGTTCAAAGCACATCACTTCTCCCAAATTGGTTAAAGATTTATTTGTGTCAACACTTTTGACTGTTGACTGATTGATTTTGTCATGGAAAGATGGACTTTTACTTGATAAAGAAATCAGGTCTTGGGGTATCATATCAAGTGTAAAAAAATCTTGTTAATTACATTAATTATAGAATGGGAAGGGGAAACTCCTCTTTCATTTATAAATGTTGCTTTTGCAAAAAAAAAATTAAGATCCTACTATGAGTCAAAGGCAAAAAAAATTAATGTTCCATGTTCTTAAGCAGGTTACATTCGACTTGGGGCTTTCCTAAATGCTTTCCCAAGATTCTAACAACTTGGCCATTTACATGACATCCATCCTACCAAAAAATTAGCTATTTTTTGTTAGAGAAGAATTTCAGTGGCTTTTCTGAAAGCAGTAAATATTGCAGAAAGATTTAATGAAGAGGAGAAGAAAGAAGAAGAAGAGAAGGATAAATATTTGGCATTTGTTCATTACTTTTGATTTACAAAACAGTAAATTGTTGAGTTCACAACAACTTTAAGAGATAGGTAGTACAGTTGTTTTTACTATTATTTGACTGAGACAGATGAGAAAACTGAGACTCGGAAGGTGCTTGTGTTGACTGATATTTTTTTTCAGTGACAAATAAAGATGGCACATTGTCAAAATTGCACAAAAGGCACATTGACAAAAAGCAGAGAGGATAGCTGGCACACTCTATGACATAGTCAGAATCTCAAAAGATTTTGATAGTTTAGAATAATAGGACAAACTGAAAGAGAAAAAATTTAATAAATCAACTTCATTATTATAACATAGGAATTATATAGTTAGTCATTCATTTACAAGGCTATATGATTCAATTTGAATCCATAGTATAAAATGAAAGTTGAAAAAGTTAAATGCATCTTAAGTATATCAAGAAAAGTAGCATCCAGAAAAAAGGATTCTGGGAAGATGGTGGAGTAGAGAGAACTTCAAAAAGAATTTAAAAATCAAATGAGAGACATTGAGGAAAAACTAAAAAAATAAAAATAAAAATAAAAATCAACCAAGAAAAACAAGAAGAGTATAAAAAGAAAGTTAAGCAATTAGAAAAGGAGGTCCAGAGTCTTAAAGATGAAAATAAGTCTTTGAAAATTAGAATTGGGCAAGGGAAAGCCAGTGAAGCTACAAAACACCAAGAAATAGCAAAACAAAATATAGAGAATGAAAAAATAAAATAGACTGTGAAACTTCTTGTAAAAAAAACAACAAATCTGGAGAACAGATCAAGAAGAGAAAATATAAGAATAATTGGACAACCTGAAAGCTGTAACCCATCCAAAAAAACTTTGACACAATAATGCAAAAAATAATCCAAGAAAACTGTCCTAGAGTGATAGAATATGTGGGGAAAGTAGAAATAGAAAAAAAATACACATATATATGTATATATATATATATACATATTCTGATAATCACTTCAATGAGGTCCTTTGTGGAAACACATAGGAATATTATTGCCAAATTTTGAAACCCCCAAATCAAAGAAAACAATTAGCAAAGAACAAAAAAAAAATTCAAATACATTGGAGCCACAATTAGAATTGTACAGGACTTATCAGCACCACAATAAAAGACCACAGATCCTAGGAATAGGAACTAAGAATCAAAAGAACTAGGCCTGTGGCCAAAAATATCATATTCAGAAAAATTACCCACATTATTGAATGAAAGAAAAATAGGTATTCAACAAACCTGCAGATTTTCAGGACTTTCTTTCAACCAAAACTGAACTTAGCAGAAAATTTAACATATAAGAGCCAATATCAAAGATCAATTTTAAGGAACTTAACATGAACAAATTGTTTGGGTTTTTTACATAGAAATCTATACCATATGTTTAAGATTGACATCAGCAATTGGATAGCTCAAAAGAAAGATTGGAGAAGAGTTAAGATAAAAATAATAACTATGTTGTACAATAAGGTGCAGAGGAAGAATAGGCATAGAGGCATTAGAGGGAGGAAGACAGCTTGTAGAAAGGAAAACCTACTCACATCAGGAATGGGTTAAATAGGCAACAATACATCTATACCATGAAGAGTATGGCACCCTTCAAAATTTATAAAGAGTGTGTGTGTGTGTGTGTATATATATATATATGCATAATATATATATATGCATATATACTTAACTGTAATCTGCTTGAAGTAGGTAGGGAAATGAAAGGGAAAAAAAGAGAAAAGTAAAAAAGTGTCCAAGCAGAGAACAAAATGACAAGTAAAAAAATGGATACTCATGAATATGACTTCTTGTACTATTATATATCTTTTTTAAACCAGTAATTTATTAACATACTTTGAATGCTCCCTGATGTTCTGCTAGGCACATGACAATGTTCTGCTTTGTTTTCCTTTTCTGTTTTTTTAATAAAATAATTTTTTTAAAAAATTCAACCAGGATGGAAAAAGTTCTCAAAACAATACCATACTAAGATCAGTTGGAAAATTCAGGAATGATTATCCTAAAGAGAAAAGAAGTCTCAGGAAGGATATGATAGCTGTGTTAAAGTATCTGAAGAGCTGTCATGTACAAGAGACATTTGCATATGTTCTGCTTAGGATCACCAGATAAAACTAGGAGTCATGAGCAGAAGTTACAAAGATGGTTATTTAACTGTAATGTCAGGTAACTTTCCTAGCCATTAGAGCTATCCAAAAGTAAAGTAGACTGCTTTGTAGTTAATAAGGTAGTAAATTCTCTTAAGTAGCTTAAAACAAAGATTAATCAGGGTTGTAGAAGGAATTCTTATTAGGGAAAGTGGTGAACTAAATCACCTCAAAAAATCCCTTGCAATTCAAAGATCCTTTGATTATGTGATTTATTCAAAGTCAAATTACTAGCAAATGGCAAAACTAAAACTCAGACCAATATCTTCTACTGTTTTTCCACTGTTCTTCTTCCCTAAAGTTGATAACTCAAGTCAACTCTAAAATTGAGAGGCCTCTGTTCTATCAGCTGAGCTGTTATTGACACAGTGTTTCCTTTAACCCAAGCCCATTTCTGTAAAATATATACTTGATAAATGTAATGAATCTGATTCAGTAACCAATTGATTGAGAGTTCATTTTTAGTTCATTTAAGCCCTTAAAAAAACATCCTTTTCACATGTGTAAAAATGTTTGTAGCAGCCCTTTTTGTAATGATAAGGAACTGGAAATTGAGTGGATGCCCATCAGTTGGGGAATGGCTGAATAAGTGATGGTATATGAATGTAATGGAATATTATTGTTCTTAAGAAATGATGAGCAGGCTGATTTCAGCAATGGCTGGAAAGACTTACATGAACTGATGCTAAGTGAAATGAGTAGGACCAAGAGAATATTTTATTCAATAACAAGATTACATAAAGAACAAGTGTGATGGACTGAGCTGTTCTTAACAGTGTGATGATTCAACACAATTCCAATAGACTTGGGTGGGAAATGCCATACACATCCAGAAAGATAACTACAGACACTTTATATAGATGGAAGCATAGTATTTTCACCTTTTTGTTGTTATTGTTTGCTTATTTATTTGTTTTCTGTCTCATGATTTTTTCCCTTTTAGTCTGATTTTTCTTACACATATTTAACCTGTAACAGATTGCTTGCCATCTTGGGGAGGAGGGAGGTAAAGAGAGGGAAATGAAGGAGGTAGAGATATAGCAAGAAGAAATAAAATGAAGCTACCCCACCCCTCCCCAACTCCCCAAAAATCTCCAAACAGAATTGGGAAATTCAACAGACAAAATCCCAACCAAGAAATCCAAGAAAAAGCCGTAGTGAATCAATTTTTCAGCGCAAAAAAGCATAATGAGACAGGAAGTTCAATACATACTAGGGTCAGTCTAGTATGGAGAGGTTGTGCACTAGGATAAGAAATTCCAGATCTAGCTTCTAGCATTTAACAAAAGGGTCTAAACTTATATAGAATACACAATGACATGCCACCTGGTAGTTCTGCCATTCACTATGTAGTTCTGAAATATAGTCCCAAAGGCAAATTGAAGAAGGTGCATGCAAATAGGGGTTGCAATCTAGCCAAAGGCTTTGGCTAGGGAAACAAGGGATTGTGTAATTCTGACAGCAGGAGTGAACTAGGGACTTAGTTCCATTTCTTAACCCAGTCTCTAAACTAAATAACCAAGGCAGGAAAACAAAACCAAAAAGAAGTCTATAATAATTCTCTGCACCAAGAAAGCCTTACAGCTATCTGATACTGAGTCTTGCAGTATTCTAGTAAAGCTCTAAACAGGCAAACCCAAAAATGCATCGTTCATATATTAGGATATACAGGTAGAAGTCTTTGCAAACAAGGAGGAGGGAATAGAGACAGCAACGGACACTTGAACCTCAATCTCATCTGCACTGGTCAAAAAATAAAGAATATGGACAGATAGTTGGGCACAGAAATAGATTTCACTCAAAGGAAAAATAGAAAGCAAAGTAAAGAAAGAAGAAGGGAGAATAAAAGGGAGGCTTATTAAGGGAGGATGGAGCTCTAGATAAAATAAATTCTAACTAAAGATGTATATATAGATACATATACATATCTATCTATATTTAGATATCTAAGCAGATACTAAATTGAAGAACAGTTGAACAACTTATGATTATAAAGGTAATGGGATACTATTGTGTTGAAAGAAATGATAAAAAGATGGTTTCAGAGAAACATGGGAAGATTTGAATGAACTGTTGCAGAACAAAGTGAGTAGAACCAGGATAATAACTACAACAATATTTTAAAGATAAACAACTTTGTAAGATTTAGGAACTCTGATCAGCATAATGACTACCACAATTCCAGAAGACTAACCATAAAATATGCTAATCGTCTCCTGATAGGAAGGTGTAAAAGACACAGAGTACAGTACAAGACTAAATACATACATACATATGTTTTTATATATTCATATGTGTACAGATGAATATATGTATAGATTGTACATAATCATATGTGTACATATATAAACATACATTTGGCCTAATAGTGCGGAAATTTGTATTACTTAATTTTAAAAGTTGTTTAAAAAAGGTTTTCTTTTTGTTTCATTCACAATGCATGGGAGGAGGAGAAGGCAAAATTTTCTTGACTGAAAAAAAATAGAATTTAATCTTTTAAAAGCCTCAGCCTTGCTTCTTGCTAAGTGTATGACATCAGACAAGTCACTTGTTTCTTTGAACTTATTTTCTCATTTCTAAAAATTAATGTTTTGGGCTAAATGATCTCTAGGATCCATTCAACTCCAAATCCTATGATAAACCTGTGAAAAAAAAGTGGGGGAGGAGAAACCATATGCATGTGACATTTCAATTCTAAGAAGCAGCTCAACAAATCTTTTTATTTACAAAAGTAAAAAATAAAAGTAAGGAAAATAAATGTTCTGGGTTCATCAGTCTGTGTGAAGACCTTCTTATCAAAGAGAGGATTTAAGACATGAGATCCAAAGTTTAAGATACATGCTTGTACAATCAATCTGGGCCCAATTCTTAAACACCCAGTGACTAAATGAACTGAGCAGTATTATTTAGAACTTTTATCATACTTGAAATCATCTCCTAAATAGGTACTATTGTTTTTCCCCTATGTAATGGAAAGCATTTTCTTATATTGAACTCCAATATTCCTAGTTCTCCTACCTATATAAATGCTAATTACTATCATTCTCTTTTAGGATATTCATTTTGTCTTTATATAAATAGGGCCTAAAAGAGAAACCGTAAAGAAATCAGATGAGTGGTTCCTTTCTCTGAGAGAGTCCCTTGAAGTAGTACAGAAATGCTTAGTATATCATTTCCCAATTTCCAGGAGAAGTTGGACCCACAAAAATGGTTCCCACATAGAAACAACTAACTCTGCCCATTCTGTCACAACATTACTATTCCCTTCTTCACCAAGGCTTACTATGTTTCTGCATCTCATTAGCATTTCATGGGAAGAAAAGGCTTCTCTTCATGTCTTCCTAAGGCCCATAACCTGAGGCAGAATCACAAAGAGGTCACTGCTAATGAATTCAGAAAACAAATCTCAGCTGCACCAGATCACATGTGTACTCAGCAGAGACTGTGTAAAATCAATGTGTTTACAGCTCGAGCATATGTAATTAGAGACCTTGGGTTGTTTCTATCATCTCTATAAAAAGATGTTCTTGTCTCCAGATGACACTGTGCTAATTGTATCAAGGCCTGGAACACTGCAGGAAACGAATACTATCTCTCTGTGATATCAAAGGCCACTCAAAAGAGATCAACTTACATGTTCACACAGGAAAAACAAAGTGGATGAAGATTGGATGTTGCCAGGATTATGATGTGCACTTAGATGGTCAGCTCACTGAATTAAGTCCATCTATCTTGGATAAACAATGCAAATGGACAATGATCTGGGTCCAGAAATGAATAAGAGAAGGCAGTCTTAAGTGCATTTGGAAAATGGAATGCCATTTTCGATGATACAAAGCTGCTTCTTGCCTCCAAATACCATATTTAGTATTGTTTTAATAGCACAAATGCCTGTCATGTAGTAAGTGCTATATAATGCTGATTACTACCATTATTACTACTCATCTTCTTCCTACTACTACTACTATTATTGCTAGTGGCTATTGCTACCATTACTGCTACTGCTACTACTACTACTATGTTCATATGATGTAGCTTTTAATAATAGAACTCAAAGATTGTGGACAAATCACAATTACAACTAACCCAAGGGACAATGGAAAGATGCATGACAGATAAAAGTAGCATGAAGCATTTTATCAATGATAGCGTGTGCATGAGTAGTTGTTATGGGACAGAACTCTGAACTTGAAATAAAGGATTCATACAAGGTACTAAGTCAGTGGAATTGATGGAGACAATAGTTATCTGATAATTTAGCCTGGTTCAGTGTGATTGATTTAATCCTACAAGGAGATGTTATGGGCCAGAATTTGAAACAAGGTGCTAAGTGGAATTGAGGAGACAGTAGTTAAATCTAGTTTAGTATTGATTTCATCCTACAATAGAATGGTGTATACTCGGTGTGGAGCATATAAGCTAGAAGCTCTCAGGGCCAGAAAGGACAAGCCCACTAGAAGCTCTGGGAGGCTGAGACAGATTCATTCCATCTTCCACCTTTGTTATGCCTAGAGGCTGAAGCACAAACCCTTGGAATTCAGAGAGATTCAGAGGCCAGAGAAGAAGACAGGAGCTCAAGTTCTGGGAACAAAGACTACAGGAGGCCTTCAAGAAAGCTAACCGAAGCCCCAGGAAAAGAGGCAAGACTTTGAAAGAGATAATAAAGGATTTTAAAGGATTTGGACTTTAACTCCTGGCTACTAGTGTGGTGATTATTGAACTGAAACGAAGGCTGCCTCCAGAGACCCCAAGAAAACCTCAACAGAGAATATTACATTTTAGAGAGAATATTACAAGTAGTGACCTAAAATACATCACCAAGGACATGCACAGTTGCGAAAAGAAGCAGAGGTCATGTAACAAGAATGGAGAAGAACAGCAAGTTATGCCCTAGTATCAATAAAATATTGTTTTAAGATGAAGAAAATCTTCTATCTTGTGAGTTCATTTCTTTAAGAAGAATTTATACCAATATATGTACGAAAATTAAAATCTGAAAGAACAAGAAGGTTGCACAAGTAGTAAGCAAACAGTCCTGGAATACAAATCCAGATTTCATGACTCGGAACTTGATGCTCTTTTCATTGGATGGAAAATTGAATTAGATAACCTCCAGAGTGCTCTCTAATTCTAAGACATGGTCAATTCAGTTGGGTTTAAATTTCAAATATGCCACATATCTTCTATATGACCTTTAATAAGTCATTTCTATCTTTCTGTATCTCTACTATTCCTTTTAAAATGGATATAAATCTCCCAGGAGATCTGAGTACTCAAGAAAATTGATTAGAAGATAATTTCATCACCCTATTTCTTCCTAAATAGATGAGTTCAGTTTATATCAGTGAGTCAGAGAGGCATTGGGATCTAACTAGGTAAAAGAACTACATGACAAAAGTATTCTAATTCAGATCAGGTCAAGAAAAAAAATCACCATTCTCTTCTCATGACTGCTGAAAGTTGAACCGTAAGTACGGGGTGATCGATTGTTTGATCTTCACTTTGGATCTCTCTAAACCATCCTTTGCATCACTGACAGATTCATCTTCTTAAAGTAAAGTTCCAGTTATGTCTTTCCCCTACTCAAAAACCTTCAAAGTTCTGCATTACTTAATGGTATTCCTATCAGATTAAGCCCAAATATCTTTAACCAAATAAAATCCAATTTTCTTACCCTGGCATTTGAGTTCTCATTTGTCTCCAATTTAGTTTTACAGATGTCTCATACTACTCTTCATATGCTTTATATCCATGTATTACTCACTATTCCATACAGACATGCATTACTTTCATGCATCTGCATCCTTTTTAAACCATTTCTTTTGCCTAGTACCATGTCCCATACTTCAGTAATCTCAACTTACCAAAAGCTTACCTATTCTTCCTTCATATTGGGCTAAACTAATTCCTCATTTATGGCCCAGTTTCAGTGTTATTTCCTTCATAAAGCTTTCCCTGATCCACTAGCCTGAAATGATCTTTTCTTTTAAAATAACATAATACATTGTTCCACCTTTCATATATATAAATCACATACTACTTCGTAGAATATCACTCGATTCAACAAGTTTGTAATATATTCCTATAGTAAGTGGATGTGGTGTTTTGGCCCAAGTAAACTATGTATGTCCACATCGATATATCTACATATGACTTTTAGGGCGTATCTTTTCCTCTCTCCCCAAAACTTTCTCTATAAGAGACTTTTATTCCCACGGGAGGGAAAGCAGAAGGGTAGAACCAGAGAAAGGCCACTTTGCTCCCCAATGAATACATTTTGCCCATTAAGTCAAGGGTCAATCTTGAGTAAAATGAGATCAGGGATCATATATTTGTACTTATGGCCCAGAATTCCCTAGGTTCTAGACTTATACAGACCAAATCAAAACTTAGGGCCTGTTTCAAAAAAGTCATATTTTTTTTATCACATTATGCTCATCAACACAGTTTAATTTTTTTTAATTGGCTAACATGGGTTGTTTTGAGGTTTCCAAAAAAGATAAGATTCTTAGCACCAGATTTTGGACTAATGCTATAGAAGCAGATACCTAAAAGTTAGACAGCAAACTTCATTTTAACCCTTCATAAAATTCAGAAGATGAAAATGACTTATAGAAACCCATTAAACAGATAAAGTAGGCAAACTCTTCTCACTCCAAGAAGTGAGAATCACACTATTGAAAATTCTTCTTCTAAAAAGCCAAATCCCTGAACTCTTGAACTTGCAGTTACTCTCAAGATAATTCCTTAAAACTAATGCATGCAAATTTCCTTTCTATGGTTGTTAGATTCCAATATAATGCCTCCTAGAAAAAAAAATCAAAATTCCCCTTTGTCCACCAAGGAATTTAGGATTTTTAAAAGAATGACCATGAAATATGGACCACATGCAAGTACATATAGCTCCCATATGCAGGAAAGGGGGAAGGAGACTATGCATATGCATAGGTAATCCTTCCCTCCAGGATCCAAGTCCACTTTTAATTCAGATGATCCATTTGTATCTCAAAGACATTATTTTAAAAAAAGCAATGAGAACCAGCCACTGAGAATTAATAAAGCATTGTTTTCTATCCTCTTAATGTGTCTGTGATTATGCAAGAGATAAGATAATGCACAATTCCAAATAAATTTTCTTTTTCTTATAAATTCATTAAGTTGATTGGGAAACTTCCTTAATCCTTTTTTTTTTTTCATGGAATGACTATTCCATGAGATTTGGTATTGAAACAACTAGGCTTGAATCCCAGTTCTCCATTTATTAATCTATGTGATCTTGGGCAAATCATTTAAACTCTCTTGAGATATCTGTAAAATAGGGATCACAATGTTCATACTACCTACCTCACTATACTATTTTTAAGATCAAATGGGCTAATGCATAAAAAAGTTTAATGATAAAACATTATATAAATGTTAATTATTATTATTATTACTCTTTATATCTCCCACAATGCTAATCATAGTACCTTGGACATAGCAGTCATCCAATATTCTCTGAAAGAATGCCTAAATTCATGAATAGCATTGCATTCTCCAATTAGAAATGTCTTCCATTTTCCCATTCACCACCCCCAAAGAATTGACATAATTGCCTCCCACCTCAAGGAAGTATACAGCATCAATATTGTTCATGAAGGGATTTGAAAATGTTCTTTTTTAAAGATAAAATGAAGAGAAATTTCAATGATGATCTTCACTGCATCATTGTAAACAAAACTAGAGAAATGAAAAGGCAAAGTCCATTTTAAAGTGTTTTTGCTACCACTTGACTCTCTACACTAATGATTGGATCATTGCCAAAAAATAATCTACTCTGCACTCCAGTATCTTCTGTGTAAATTACAGTCAGAGTTTAAAAATAAAGTTTGATTTTATTCCCCAATCCCAATGCCTTGCATGTTTCTTGTCCTCAATACTGTGTAGTAATTAAATATTTGTATGGAAAAAATAGAAACTGTTGAAAAAATCAAAAGAACCCAATAGTGAAATAACTTATTGTCCCAGCAGTTGAGCAGGAAATGGACTCTTTCATCTCATTCTATTTCTTTCTTGAGCTCTTATTAATTAGCTAAAAAAATTTTTTAAAGAAAACCTATCTGTAATGAGTTAAAGCAGGGCAGGGGATTATCTTGATTTGCATTTCCTTTACCATTCCTTAGAGAAACAAAAATAATAAATTAGATAAATAACTGGATTTTTGGCTTGGCCAACTAGCAACAAATCATTTTGAAGGATAAAAATTACTAAGGAATCCAGCAATATATTGTTATTTAATATAGAAGACCCTTAAAATATTCTGCTCAATTCTCCCATGCATGTTGGGAAGCATCCATTTTTCCCAAAATAGAAGAAAAAGGAGACTTTCCTATTCTCCAGTTCACCATCCAATGCTATTCTCTCCTGGAGTGATATTTATCTTTGGCACTCTTCGTCTATTTAACAATTCATTCACTCAACAAACATTCATTTTTATCATCACTCTACTATGTATCTGCTAACCCGCCTGTTTTTTTTTTCAACTCCACAGAGCAGCATTCCCTTCCCAGGTTAAGCTCACCCCCTACCATCTCATTGTTATTTATTCATGTCAACTCTTCATGCCCAATGACCTTTCTGCCCATAGGATTTTCTTAGCAAAGACAGTGGAGTGATTTTCCATTTATTTCTTCAGTGGATCACCAATCTACAAGCAAACAACATTTCATTGCTAGGAAGTTTCTGAGGTTGAATTTTAACTCAAGTTTTTCCTACTCCAAGCCTAGTACTCTCCAAATTACTCTGACTATCATCAATTGGCCAATAATATCTTCCAGACCAAGCCCTAGTTGGTCATTATTTGGGCCTTGATTGATTCAGAGTGAATGTAAATAGCAATCATTTATGTTTTGGCTAGAAAACCACAGGGTTTTCTCCTCCCAGACTGGATTTTTTTTGACTAGGTAAAAGAAGCTGTTCTTTGCCTCAAATCCTATCTAGCCCTAATGACTGAATGGGCATTGCCTCAGTCAAACTGAAACCTATTAAAGAGTCTAGTTGTTCAAAAAAAAAAAAAAAAAAAAAAGGCCTCTCACTGCATCCAGGGCCATATCAAGTCATTCTGATCTTTATCTTGCCATTAGGCCAAGATGGCTCTGGAGGAAAGAGCAAGACTGATGACTAAGAGAGCCCACTCTCACATAAATCCCACTCATGTGAATGTCATGGTATCACCTCCCTTATTATTATTGTTATCACCATGGTCCTCTTCAAAAACCAAGAACAACAACAATCTACTGAGCCACATAGCTACTTCATTACCATATAGCTAACTCAAGCTTTGAATAACACCACCTCTCCCAGCCACTGCTTCCCTCTGAATGAAGGATAGAAGAGAGAGTATCAAACTTGTTCAGATGCCTCTCCTTATAGAAGTAAGAAATTGAACCCTGGAATTCACTCTACTCTGCATCTGTTGACCTGTCTGCTTTTTTCAATCCCACAGAAAAAGATGTCCCCATACTGGATAGCCCCTGATGTACCTTCATTTCCTGCCTCTTTTTCTGTGTTGTCTCTCCTTTTGCTTCCCCCCACTTAGACTGTTAGATTTTTGAGGGCAATGACTGTCTTTTTATTAATTATATCTCCAAAATTTATCACACTGCTGACACATAGCTGGTACTTAGTTATTGTTTATTGGATTAGATGGATAATCATTATCATCATAATTGATCATCATCTTCAACAACAAGAATTTTTTATTTTTTAAAAAATAGCTTTTTATTTTCAAAATATATGCAAGATAGTTTTTAACATTAAACCTTGCAAAATCTTGTTTCCAATTTTTTCTCCCTCCCTTCCCCCACCTCTCTTCTAGACAGAAAGTAATCCAATATATATTAAATATGTGAATCTTTCTATACGTAGTTCCACAATTATCATGTTTCACAAGAAAAATCATATCAAAAAAGGAAAAAATGAAAAAGAAAACAAAAAGTAAGAAAATAACAAAAAAAGTGAAAATATTATCATGATCCACATTCACTCCCCACAGTCCTCTTTCTAGATGCAAATGGCTCTCTTCATCACAAGTCTATTGGAATTGGCCTGAATCATCTCATTGTTGAAAAGAGCCACATCCATCAGAATTGATCAGTTGTTGTATACAATGTTCTCTTGGTTCTACTCACTTCACTCAGCACCAGTTCATGTAAATCTCTCCAGGTCTCTCTGAAATCATCCTGCTGATAATTTCTTATAGAACAATAAAATTCCATAACATACATATACCATAATTTATTCAGTCATTCTCCAACTCATGGGCATCCATTCAATTTCTACTTCTTTACCACTACAAAAAGGGCTACTAGAAACATTTTTGCACATGTGGGTCTTTTTTTCCTTTTTTATGATCTCTTTGGAATACAAACCCAGTAGAGACATTGCTAGATCAAAGGGTATGCACAGTTTGATAGCCCTTTAGGCATAGTTCTATATTGTTCTACAGATGGTTGGATCCATTTATAACTCCACCAACAATGTATTAGTGTCCCAATTTTCCCGTGTCCCCTCCAACATTATCTTTTCATGTTATCTTAGCCAATCTGAGAGGTGTGTGGTGATACCTCTAGAGTTGTCTTAATTTACATTTCTCTGATGTAGAGATTTAGATTAGATTAGTGATTCTCTCATAGTAATTTAGAGCATTTTTTCATATGAATAAAAATGATTTTAATCTCTTCATCTGAAAATTGTCTGTTCATATCCTTTGACCATTTATTGATTGGAGAGTGGCAACAACGAGCATTTTTAAGGGCTCACTGTGTATCTGGCACTGTGCTAAATGCTAATCATACAAGAAAAGGATAAAACAGTTTCTACCTTCAAGGAACTTACTTTCTAATAGAAGAGACAGCATGCAAACAATTATTTACATGTTTCTACATACAAGGCATTTTGTCAGGCCTTGTAGGGAAAAAAGAAACAAAGACATGGACCATGCCTTTGAGAAACTTAGAATTTATTTGAGAGGGATAAGACAAGTATACAGTTGACTCTAATATAGTGTGTGAGAATAGTAATATTTGAGGATTTTCATGAGAGTCACAAAGTAAATTGCATGGGAGTTCAGAAGAAATTACTTTTGGCAAGGGTAAAGGATAGATTCAAGAAAGGTTTTACATAAGAAATGTGATTTGAAGTGAGCTTTCTACAAAATGCCTAGTTGAATACCTAAGTGATTTCTATGCATACATACTTAAAGAATAAAAAAAATTTAATAGCCAAAGTTGAAGGGAAGAGTATTCCAGGTGAAGGGAGCAGCATGAACAGAAAAAAGAAAAAGAAAATGGAGGACACAGTTGTTAAAGATCCAAATGGTCCAGCTTGAAGGGGCACCATGAGAAATAAAGCTGGAGATGGTCTTGAAGAGCCTTAAGTGTTTAACCTTCACTTCATTGACAATGGGGAGGTTTTGGTAATTTTTCAGCATTTACAATCACCATCAGAGCTGAGTGTAAATGTGAATTTGATTATAATGTGAAAGATGATTTGAAACGGGAGAAAGTAGATGTGGGAATAACAGCAACAGCATAAGCAATATATAGTCTATGGTAGATGAAATTTTCAGAATAAAATAGCCAGAAGGGACAGCACTTAAAAATAACCCAACCCAACCCTTTTGTTTTACAAATGAAAAAAATTGGAGCTCAAAAATTATTTGTCTGAAGTTATATAGTGAGTAAGCAGCAGAACTAGACCTCAAATCTAGGTTTATTGATCCAAAGTTCAATGTTCTTTGCACAATACACAGCAATTTTCTCTTGATTTGATTTCTCACCTAAGGCTAAATTCAGACCCACCAGAGTGACAGCAAGGAATAAGTTTCTTGTTCTACCTGGTCTGGTAATAGACCAAATCCCAAGAATGAGAAATGAGAGAAATGAGTTCTGTCATTCCCAAAGCTTCCTTATCTGATTTAAATCAAAGACTGCTCACTTTATAAAAGTCTATCCATTATACACAATATTCTCTTGATGTTGCTATATGGTTACAAATCGTCAAATCCTAAGATCTCAGAACAACAACTCAAATTTTAAAGCTAACTCAAAATTTAAAGACATTGTAGTCATAAGTAAGCTGTAATATATCACTAAAGATCATTTTCAGGTGAGAAATGGCATAAAAGTCATCAAGAAACTCATGTGTCTAACAAAAGAGATGTTTAAATCATGTATTAAAAATAAGAGATGAGATAGAAAACCTGAGCATTGGGGCATAGAAAATATTAAAAGAACAAGGGGAAGGCCTCCAGTATATAAGTATAGATTCTCTATGAAGAACTCATGAAATGACATGAAAACAGTTACACAAGATGAGAAGACAAATAAGGGTTAAGATTTGCACCAATACATGTATACATATATTGTATTTAACTTATACTTTAACATATTTAACATGTATTGGTCAACCTGCTATCTGGGAGAAGGGGTAGGGGGAAGGAGGGAAAAAGTTGGAACAAAAGGATTTGAAATTGTCAATGCTGAAAAATTACTTATGCATATATCTTGTAAATAAAAAGCTATAATAAAAAAATTTTAAGAGGATAAGAAAAGAAATCAAAAATTCAAAAGGATATTTTTCATAATCACATGAACATGGCTGCATGTATTTGAAAGAATACTATATTAGTAGTTAGGATATCTTAATTTAGAAATTCAGTGACCACACAAAATCAAGAATAAAATAGTTCAGTCTACTAGCTTTAAATTATGGTTCAGCAACATTCTGTGTGGCATATACTAAATTACATTTCATTCTTAGCACTTTCTTACATATAAAGTGGGGGAAACTATTGTCAATATTTACCTCATAGTGATGTGAGGATGAAATGAAATGATCAATGTGAAGTACTTTGTGAACATTAATATTAAGTATAATGATTGTTGTTTTATAGAAAGCCTCAGTTTCTGAAAAAAAATCAGAAAGTAAATTGAAACATGATATTATGATTATATTTGCATTTCCAGTGGTTGGTATATAATAATTGCTTAATAAATGTTAAATTGTTCAAAAAAAAAAAAGATTTGCACCAATGAGGACAGTACACATATTGATGAGTTCCCAGATCCATCCAAATGAGTAATAATCTGCCTTTATTTCCTTTTTAGGCCTTCTATTATCTTTTCTGATTTACTTAGCTTTGGACCTTTTGACTATACTTGAAGTTCCTCATAGCTGGGTATGTTAAATCATAATTTGTAAAACTAAAAACATAATACATTTATCCTCTCCTCCTTTTTTAATCCATTTTCATAGATGATAACTATGGAAGAATCACGATTGGGGTAGAAATTGTTTGATCTATTTTTTTATACTCTTCCAAGTTTGATATCTTTGAATCCAAGAAGATTAAAAAACAGAAAAACTAGGTTTAATCAAAAAGATTAAAAATAAAATATCTAATATCCAAGAAAGAAGATATCTTATGAAAGAAACAAAGATATAAATTTAATACAGCCAAATAAATTATTTTGATCACATATGAATTCAGAAGAAAGAATATTAGTGATTCTTGATCTTCTCCAAAGAAAGAAGAAATTGGTGGAATTTGCTCCTGAGATAGTATGTGAATGAGAAATTTTCTTATAAAAGATAGAAATAAAAAGCATATAAGTGTTGCATTTTTGTGGATTTATTGTAAAAGTAATAAGAAATGCAGGTGATAGGATGCATCCCTGTGAATATAAATTTAAAATTAAAATTAAATTAAAATTAAGATCTTTGGTGGAGAATAGAGAAATTTCCATTATCAACCAACATTTATTGGACAGTTACTATTAATAAGAATATTTGAATAAGATAAGAAAGTTACTTGTGCTTCAGTGGTTGACATAGGTACTCTATCAATGTAGATCTCAACTCTTCCATGACTTCTCATCCTATAATATTTTTGATCATTTCTTTCTACAAACACTCCCTAAAGAATAAACTTAAAACAATGGAGGAAAGATAACTTGTAAGGCAGTGTATACTGTGAGTTTTGCCAAAATGAGAGAATATTTTGTTGCCTGTGTGTGGAACCCATCCATTGGCAAATATTCTGTTGAAATAACTCAATAGGCTGCCCATTTGCCTATGTGTCTTAACGTAGCATATAAATATGTTTTGTTCATCCACTGTGTTTCTCTAATATGAATAGTCAAACCAATCACTTTCAAAAGATCACAGCTATCACTGAGGGGAGTTCATATTGTTTCAGGGATTAATGAAATTAATGTAATATTTTTTAACAAAAGTATATGGAGAATTTCATTACTAATTAGGAATTATTCTATTTGAATATTATGCAGAATATTCCCCTGTTGTGGGTCAGAACTCTTGTACTTGAAACAAGGATTCTTACAAGGTACTAACTCAGTGGAATTGATAATACAATGGTTATCTAGTTTAGCATGGTGATTAATAGTTCTCTAGTTCAATACATGTACTTAGTACTTAATATAGTTCCACAAGATTCACACCTATGATAATGTAATTAAAATAGAGCATATAAGCTGGGACAAACTCAGCCAGACACATCCCATCTTCATCAGTCTTGTGGTGGCTTTCCTGGGGGACCAAGAGACTTGGAGACAAACTCGGAGAAGACGAGAGGACTGGAGGCAGAAGCTCAAGCTCTCAGAGCCATGGAGAGATATTCACTCCATCTCACACCACCACGGTGGCAAGCCTGTCCTCCTCCCCCCACTGAGACCAAGGCCCATCTAAATGGCCTCAAGAAAGCTAGCTGGGCCCCAGGCAAGGAGGCAATAAAGAATTTGGACTTTAACACCTGGCCATTCTTGTGGTGATTACTCTGCTGAAGCGAAGGCTGCTCCAGAGACCTCCAGAAAACCAACCGGAACACTATATCCCCCAATGGCATACATCTTAAGTAAACATATGTCTCCTTGTTTTATGCTTATTTGATATTGATATTCATTAAATCATTGAACAAAGTGGTTTCTGTGATGGCATCTGTCATAGAATCTTGTTTGATTTCAATATATGCTTAATAACTACCTTATTTGAGGAGATCTTTTAAGACTTAATTTTATTCTATCAAGTCAATTTTTTTTAAATAGACAGATAAGGATCTTATATTTACTTGTATGATATATTCTGCTGTAGAAAATAGTCATCAAAAGACCATCTATTCCTGTTAGTACTCAAACTGGTATTATATTTATGCGCTCTCTCTCTCTCTCTCTCTCTCTCTCTCTCTCTCTCTCTCTCTTTCTCTCTCTCTCTCTTTTCTCTCCATCTCTCTATTTCTATCCCTCTCTCTCCCTTTCTCTCTCCATCTCTCTTTCTCCCTCTCTCTCTCCCTCCTTTTCTTTCTCCATCTCTCTCTCTCCCTCTCTCTCTCTCTCTCTCTCTCTCTCCCTTTCTCTCTTCATCTCTCTCTCTTTCTCCATTTCTCTCTCCCTCTCTCTCCCTCTCTCTCTCCCTCTCTCTCTCTTTCTCTCTCCATCTTTCTCTCTCCATCTCTCTCTCTCTTTCTCTCTCTCTCTCTCTCTCTCTCTCTCTCTCTCTCTCTTTCTCTCTCTCTCTCTTCTGTCTCTCTCTTTCCAAATAGATAGGTAGATAAATAGATAGAAAGATAGAGATATACACATGTGTAATATATCAGAGTTAGGGTTGTATTTTAATTCAGAGACCAAAACTTAAATTGGATATCTCAGGAAGCTTCATTGTCTACGTTAGCTTGTCAAAGCTCAGGGAAGCAGGTTGCACTCAGAAAAACACTTCTCTAAACAAAGATTTAAGTCACATTTAAAATCATGCATGGTGTATGTGTTTTTTGTGAACTTGGTTTCTCCCATAGTGACCCAGTCTTTCCAGAAAGTTGTTCCTAATCCTATTCTCTAATAATCATTTGCACATGTGAACTATACTATAATTTCTTCAAAAAGGTATTACCCAGAGGATGCTCAGAGTGAATTTACACACTTCAATGCAACTTTGAGTTTTTGATAGCTAGTCCATATATATTTTATCTTGCGGTCAAGGTCATTTATCTCCCATCTTCCTGATTGAGACTAGTCTGGCACAAGAATAGATGCATGTCAGCAGTTTCACCACAATTCCTTCTCAATAAATACTAACATTAGCAGAACATAGCAACCCCCCTTAAGTCTTAAAACAAGCTATTCTATATCTAATGATTCTCTTCTCATGCTTTTGGCAAAGAAATTCTCAAGATAAAATAAAAATGCCTCTGTTGGATACAACCTACTTCAGATGACCTTTCCAGGCTTACTATAGGCCTTCTCCTTCTTGTACTCTATATTCTAGTTATAATGGTCTATTGCCTGTTTCTATGCATGCAATCCTCTATTTGATGTCTTTATTCTTTTACTCAGATAATTTTCCATGCCTAGAATCTAGAATGTCATCCTCTTCTTCTTCATCTGCAGTATCCCAATAGTTGGATCCAGTGCTGTCACTTACACAAGTCCAATAGATCCTAGCAGTTGCAAGTGCTCTCCCACAAAAAATCACCTGGTATTTGCTTTGTATATAATTATATATTCATTTATTTATGTTCATGTGTTTCCAAGCAATACAGTGCAAACTCCTTGAGCAGAGGGACTATTTCATTTCATTTCTTTGCATCCTCAGAACCTAGTGAAAAGTTGATATATTATAAGTATTTAACAAACATTTGTTGAATGAAATAAAAATGTAAATCCTCCATATAAAAATTTCATGGGAGAAAGAGTGGTATAGTGGATAAGAGAGCTGGCTTTTGAGGAAAGGTCTAAGTTCAAGTCCAGTCTCTTCCACAAACTGAGTGTCTAACCCTAGACAAGCCATTTAATCTTCAAGTGTTCACTTCCTCACATAGTACCATCTAATACAGTATTAAGGTAACAAGAGGACAAATATAGTCTTTTCACTAGAGCTAAGAAGATAGCAAGTCTGTTGTAATTTATGTCTATTTCTTATCCTCTTGTCCCTTCATCTTCAAATGTTCCTAGAATTATCTAGTTTAGGTAGTTCTCACAAGTTTTCTGCAGCATTATTTTGCCTTCAAATTACTTTTTTTGTTTTGACAGGCAATATCACTTATAATTTTCCATCATCCTTCTAAAAAATGTAGAAAATTGGCAAGTACTTCAAGCCAATGCTGTCCTTGTTTTTATGTCCATTCCCAGGGAGGAAATTTGGAACTAAAAATTTGTTTCCGTATGAATTTACATAGCCTTTGGCATTTTTTAAAATAAATTTTTCAGGATTGAGAGGTTAATACTCTGAATATCAATATTTTTATTTTAAAATTTTAAAATTACTTAGTCTAACTGGTTAACGGTTTGATTTCTCCTTGATTAATGATTTACTTTGTACCACTAAGATCTGGGAAGTCATAGAAAATATCTACCTTTGGATATTCTACCTCTCAAATCTTTGAATAAGGTAGGAATTTACAGCCAAAGAAGAACTAGAGAACATTGTGAAAAAACAAAATTGATAACTTTGATAACATTAAATTTAAAAGGTTTTACACAAACAAAACCAATGTAGCCAAGATTAGAAGAGAAGCAAACAGGAGGCAGGTGGGGGAGGGGAGGAAGGAAACACAGTCAATGTTTTTGATAAAGATCCCATTTCTAAAATATAGAGAATTGACTCCAATTTATAAGAATACAAGCCATTCCCCAGTTAATAAATGGCCAAAGGATATAAACAAACAATTTTCAGATGAAGAAATTAAAGCTATTTCTAATAATATGAAAAAATGCTCTAAATCATTATTGACTAGAGAAATGCAAATTAAGACAACTCTGAGGACCCATTTCACACTTCTCAGATTGGCTAAGATAATAGGAAAAGATAATGATAAGCATTGCAGGGGATGTGGAAAAACTGGGACCCAAACACATT
Organism: Sarcophilus harrisii; assembly: GCF_902635505.1. Lineage (NCBI taxonomy): Eukaryota > Metazoa > Chordata > Mammalia > Dasyuromorphia > Dasyuridae > Sarcophilus > Sarcophilus harrisii. Next base: position 548,628,891 of record NC_045427.1, on the reverse strand, counting down.
TTTGGTGGACTTGTGAAATGATCCAACCATTTTGAAAAGCAGTTTGTAACTATGCTCAAAGGCCTATCAAACTATGCATACCCTTTGATTCAGCAGTGTCACTAATGATTCTGTATCCCAAAGAGTTTATAAAACAAGGAAAAGGGTTCATATGTGCAAAAATGTTTATAGCAGTTCTTTTTGTGGTGGCAAGGAATTGAAAATTGAGTGAATTCTCATCATTTGGGGAATGAATAAGTTATGGTATATGAACATAATGGAATATTATTGTTGTAGATCAGGAGATCATTGTACCAGATCATTGTACCCAGCAGTATCAATATTATAGGACAATCAGTTCTGATGAATGTGACTCTTTCCAACATTGAGATGATCCAGGCCAATTCCAATGATCTTGTGATTAAGAGAGCCATCTACACCCAGAGGGAGGACTGTGGGAACTGAATGTGGATCACAACATAACATTCTTACTCTTTTTGTTGTTGTTCACTTTCATTTTGTTTTTGTACTAATTTTCTTTCCTTTTTGATCTGATTTTTCTTGTGCAGCAAGAGAATTGTATAAATGTGTTTATACATATTGGATTTAACATCTATTTTAACATGTATAACATATATTGGGTTGCTTGCTATGTAGGGGAGGGAATTGGGGGGTGGGGAAGAAGGAGAAAAAAATCTGAAACACAAGGCTATGCAATGGTCAGTGTTGAAAAATTATCCAAGCATATGCTTTGAAAATAAAAAGCTTTAAAAATTAAAAAAAAGAAATTGATCAAAAATTCAAGCACTTGACTATTCTGTATAATACTAATGACAGCCATATTAGACTACTACTTAGCAATTCATATTTACTCAAATTAAAATATATCAAACCTGTATTTAACCAATACAGATGTTTGCAACAAGATTAAGGCAACTTGCAAAAACAATTTAATTCTATACCCTCTAGCTTTGAAAGGGACCAAATTAAAACAAAAAATTGTCATTACATTTTTCTGCAAATGGATTGTTTGAGATAAAATAATACATACTTTCTCCTACCTATAGATATTATAGAGACACCTATGAAAATTCAATGTTTTTGTCAAACCTTGCCCAAGATTAAACTGATAAGATTATTGTTTTCTTTTTTAAAAAAAATGTTAACCCTCTGGTTTATTGCAGGGGTCCTCAAACTACGGCTGCCGGCCAGATGCAGCAGCTGAGGATGATTATCCCCTTCACCCAGGGCTATGAAGTTTCTTTATTTAAAGGCCCACAAAACAAAGTTTTTGTTTTTACTATAGTCCAGCCCTCCAACAGTCTGAGGGACAGTGAACTGGCCTCCTATTTTAAAAGTTTGAGGATCCCTGAGGTCCTATTGCATTAGATTATTAACTGACTCTCCAGTTTGGGAAATGAATATTTTGGGAAAACATTCTGCACTTCATTTTCAAAAAAGAGAAAAACTCTAACTTTCTAGTCTAGAAAGCAGAATATTACATCTCATTTCAATTCTCCAAAGAATTTTTTAATGTCATGCTATTTACTCAAAGTTTTAAATTTTGTTTCTTACTGTTAATTTGAGTAGCATTGGATAAGTTGGTATACAGCCAAAAAGGAAATAGAAATGGATTTTAGATCTTATTTTGAAGCAGCACAAGGTTGGAAAATATGGATCAAATTTTGTCTGTCAACATTCCCATTCCAGCTGAAGAAAAGTACCTAATCCATAAAGAAAAAGAAATGTGAAGTAAGGTTCTCTGGCCTAATGCTTACTTAACCTAGGAAAAATGCATCATCTTGCTATCAACTTAATTGTGCCCCAAAATTATTATAGTTTCTGATCAGATTTTAGATCTTTCCTGAAATTTCCCTTCTACACCATATATACTCTGATAGAAAGACGGAAATATGATACAGTATTCTGAACATTAGATATGTAGTCAGGAGACCTCAGTCTAAACACTGACTCTGTCACTACTATAATTTGTGGAAGTTTTGGCAAGCCACATAACCTAGACCTCAGTTCATCTGAAAAATGAGAATTTCACAACATGCCTCACAGAGGTAGCATAAAAAAGTATCTTTTAAATATTAAAGTACTATAAATTTTATTTAAAGTCAAAAATCAGACTTCTAACTGGTCCTTCAGAATAAAAACATGAGAGGGGAAAAATCTGGTTCATAGTTAAAGGATAATTGCATTAAATTTAGAGTCAGAAAGAACATTAAGGATCAACTAGTCTAATCTCATTTTATAGATGAGGAAACTGAGTGCCAAAGAAGCTATTGCCTTGGCTGTGATCACACACAAAACAAGTAGAAAGATAGGATTTGAATTAGAGTCCTCTGTATTCAAAAATAATCTCCAAGAAACTATTGATTAAACTTTCTCCCCTATTCCCATCTTTTAACATCTACTTTAATAAAATATCTGAGGCATAGAATCAAGGGTTAGATCTGTGAATGGCCTTAGAAAGTATTATAGTAGTTATATTATAATGTGTTAAAATGGACAATGAACCAAAAAAATCATAAGTTATTTTATTACTTTTTCTTTTTAAAATTCCTTACGTCTCCTACCTTGAGGCTTTTTAGATCTGATTCTGGTATTACTTTACGAAGCAAAGCGATAGCCACAGCTAGTTGGTGCAGTGGATAGAACACCAGCCCTGAAGTCAGGAGGACCTGAGTTCAAATTTGGCCTCAGACACTAGCCAGCCATTTGACCCTGGAAAAGTCACAACGTCAATTGACTCAATAAAATAAAACACAAAGTAAAAGTGACTTCTATATCTCTTGTATATGCACCTTCATTAAAGATGTTAGATGAATTCTATGGATTCCTATAGATTCACCAATTATACCCCGGGGAGAATGAAGCTTCATCTCTTTGGGAGTGGAGGGGAGGAGGGAAAGGAAGGAGCAGGGAGGAGAGACAGGGCAGAGATCAATTTAATCCAGAAATACAATTTCCTTTGGATGGCAATGAGGCAGTCTCCCTTGACTGCAAATAAACCTTGGTCTTTTTGTAAACGATCTATGAAAATCTGCCTTTCTCGCCAAAGGGAGATCTGCTGCAGAACTACTGTCGCACGTTGTTATTTCTCTGTGTGTGCAGCATGCGGGAAATGTGACGTTCTCTGATAAATTCCTTGTAACTGTGTAGGCGAGGGGATCTAAAAATAAAGAGGGAATATCTATCATTAAGGTATCATTGCGCCATTCCTGCTATTTGAAGTCTAACATATTCCCTGAGCCTTCTGCTTTTTAAGCCTCCTTTCGGCATTTCGGGTGGGTATTTGCAGAAACTCACAGCAGTGGCTCCCAAGCCAGTCTTCAGTGTGATTGTAAGGATGAGCTAGCTAATTATGGCAACATTAAAAAAAGGAAAGCCAACCACTCTAGTGGGCTCCTTGCTTTTCTCAGGTCACCGATGGAGCTATGAATAGGAATTGTCTTTAATAACTGCTGTGACCACCGCCGCGCCACGCTGCTTCCCCCCCCCAGTAGATTAGGTGATAGATCTTTTCCTCACAAAATACTGAGGTCCAAAAGCTATTTGTCACACATACCCCTTCACCCTGAATTAGAAAAAAGTACTGGAGGAAAAATCTTTTGAAGGAGAGAATGAAAACCGAAACTTAAACCAAGTGCACTATGAGCATAGGTCAGGCACAAAAACATTAAAGTAAAAATTACTCCCAGGGCTAGTTATTGAATAAGATCCCATATAGTACAGTAGTTATGAATTTTAATTTCTTTTTAAATATGCTTTGTAAATTGGAGGTGGAGAATGGAGATTATAATACATATATTTGTATGTTGTACTTGTATATATACATTTATATGTACATATGCATATACATATAAAATATACATAGTTGCTTTAATGAACCTCGTTGCTGTACTTAGGGCTGCGTGCGTGTGTCTGTCCGTGGTGCTGAAACTGGCTCTTCGAGGGATCCGCATCACATGACTCTCCCCTTGGCTGGATCCAAAGCTCTAGAATCTATCAGATTTTCCAGCCGACTGGAAAGCCTAAGGCAAATTCTCCATTGAACGTGGCTCTGCGGAAGAAATGCTTTGGCTGGGAATATCACATCTGGATTCAGGAAACCGAGGCAACGCATTATAACGTGGATTGTAAATACTGGGTTAGGAAAGGAAAAGAAGAAAGAAAGGAGAGGAGAGGAGGAGGGAAAGAGAGAGAAAGAAGAGAAAGAGAGAGAGAGAGAGAGAGAGAGAGAGAGAGAGAGAGAGAGAGAGAGAGAGAGAGAGAGAGAGAGAGAGAGAAAGTGGATGGTTAGGCTCCTGCTTGTCAGGTAGTGAGTGTTTCCCTGGGTCTTAGTCTGAGAAAATGTAAGAATCCAGGATCTTGTTGGCTTCCAAACACAATGCAGAAAGGAATACGGTTGAATGATGGCCATGTAACCTACCTGGGGCTGTTGGCAAAGAAAGATGGCACAAGAAGAGGTTATCTGAGCAAGAGAAGCTCAGATAACACAAAATGGCAAACGAAGTGGTTCGCTTTGCTGCAAAACCTTCTTTTCTACTTTGAGAATGATTCCAGTTCCAGACCCTCGGGATTGTACCTGTTGGAGGGCTGCGTGTGTGACCGGGCACCGTCTCCCAAGCCGTCCCTCTCAGGAAAGGAACCGCTGGAGAAACAGGTATAGGAACTCAGGGGTGCAGAGGAGGGGGATGCGGAAAGAGTGGGGATGCGTACCTCTGTGAGGGACCTGAGGGGCTGGCAGGTCCCGAGCGCTTGAGCGATCCCATACCTGTACAAACACACGCGCGTCTAATATTTCAGGGGCAAGGGCTTCTTTTAGGCGGGGAGCAGCACCTAAAGCACTTTAACTTTAGCCCCTTCCCCAGTTTGTTGGCTGAAGAAGGCAAGAATCTTTTACTTTCACCCCACTCCTTCACTTCCTCCCCTCACCCTGCAGCGAGGGAGAAGACAGGTGTTGACTTCTCCACTGGTTGGAAAGGGAAAGAAGTGACACCAGGCAAGACTGCAGGGGACTTCCTCTCCTAGTCTCTGGGAGACAGGAAAACATTTCTATAACGACTTTTCTTCTCAACTCTCCCTTTTAAAATCGGTTTATTAGAGGTTAGAAATGATTTGAAGGATGAGAAAGGAGAAAAAGAAAAGAAAGATTAATTCTGGCCCCCCATCCCCCTTCCCATCTCCCGGAGCGCCGTAGAGCGGAAGCTGGAGACGCCGAATCTGGATTGTGCCTCTTGCGCAGAGGACTGAGCCTAGAATAGTGCTATTCCTCTCGCCTCCACTCTCCCACCCCCACCCCCTCACTGATACCGCAGCCCCGGTGCTGCCGGGTCAGCTGGGCTCCCTAGCCCTTCCAAGCACAATCCATGATGGAAGGAAGTGGGGGAGAAGGGAGAAGGAAGATGGGCTTGAAGACAGTTTTGTGTGTGTGTGTGTGAGACCCTTAATCAGTAGGACTGGGACAGTTGGCTTGGGAAGGTAGAGGTAGTGGGGGTGAAAATGGAGTGTTGGAGGAAAGAGAAGGCATTTGACCGCGATGAGGGACTCGGTGCATCCCGAATATTACCATGAAGGGAGCTTTCCCGCCCCGCAGTGAGCTAGTAGGAAATAAGACTGGGCTACAATTAGAGTCCAGTGCAAGGGGTTAGTCAGGAAGAGCCGTTGCCCAGAGGCCAGCTTCCAAAGCGCTAATACAGCTTACAAAGGCTTACGGGTTCCGCAAGGGGGTTGAGGCTTAGTTCTTTAGGTCCAAGGAAGTTGGGGTGGACAGTTGCTATACCCATTCCCCACCCCACCCCCACCTCTATTCTCTGTCTCTCTTCCTACTGAGATATCAGTGGGCTTTAATTAGTTAGCTCCTTGCTACCCGACAGTGCCCTCAGATGGACACCGCGCCAAAGAGGTTCTGCTGCAGCGGAGCCTGCCAGCCGCGGGCACCAACCCCTCCTCCTGCAATCGCTACCGCTGCCGCCGCTGCTACCCTCGCCTTCCCTGATCTGCATGGTTAATGGGCACAAGCAGGGCGGGGGCTAGGGCACGAGACCTCCAGAGGAGCGCGCCAGGCCAAGAGGAAAGAGTTGAATCCCACTCTCTCTCTCTGTGTCTGTGTGTGTCTCTGTCTGTCTCTCTGTGTCTCTGTACCTCTCGCTCGCTCTCTCGCTCTCTCTCTATGTGTGTGTGTGTGTGTGTGTGTGTGTGTGTGTGTGTGTGTGTGTGTGTCTGTCTGTCTCTCTATGTGTGTCTCTGTCTTTCCACCTATGTGTCTCTGTCTCTGTTTCTCTCGCGCTGTTTCTCTCTCTCTCTCTCTCCGTCTCTCTCTCTCTGTCTCTCTCTCTCTCTCTCTCTCTCTCTCTCTCTCTCTCTCTCTCTCTCTCCTTTCTCTGCTTCCCCTAGCTACCCTTACTTTTCCTCTGTCCTCAGCTATTTCTCTGCTAGTAACCCCGTCAAATTTCAGTTATAGGGGTCGATCCAGGTTCCATACAATTGATTGTAAATACACCTATCCTGAAAACCACATTTTACTTAATGGTAATTGCTCCTTTCATGGTCTCAGATTCACTGGATTTTACCTAAGTCTTCATCTTCGTTCTTTCCCTACTTCCATTTCTGGTATATTGACAGATTATAGGAGAATCAGTACTGAGTGTCTAGTTTCCTTGGGACCTCGAGTGTTATTTTTTTTCCCCTAAACCCTCTCACCTTTCATATACCATTAGTTGATATTTACTCCCAATTCTGACTTTGAGATAAGTTTGGAGGGAGAGTTGTGGGGTGGGGGAGAACTTGTTACTTTTATTTTGAGATGCTACATGGATCTCTAAAATCATTGGTGTTAGTATTAAATGGTGGGAGGGAAAATGCCAATGGATATTTTTACCCACTGAGTGTACTATAAGAATTCTCCCTCAAAATACACCAGTCCATGGTGTGAATTGATTTGCCTCAGAATTAGAAACTATAAAAACCCTTTAAAATGATGCTATCCTGCTCTTCTTCACAAGATGAGGCAATATTATGCCTTATTGGGAATAGTGAAGTTGCCCTCGTTCAGACCTAAACATGTCACCACATGTGTGGGTTTGGACAAGTCACTGAACTCTCTGAGCTGCATTTAGAAAGTGAATGTTGAATGAAAAGGCTTTTTCATTCTCTAAACTGAGTAAATCTTTTATTCTTCTGAATTTATAATCTGAGGTCCAGAAAAATGAAGTTACTTGGCCCATGTCATGAAATTAGAAACAGTAGTGGAATTAGTTCCTAACTGTTCTCTGTTGCAGCCCAGTGTTTTGTTTTGTTTTTCCCAGTAAACCCTACTGATTTGAACTTAGAAATGAGGTGATTCCAAAAAAAAGTCTCCTTCAAAAGCTTGGTGGTGTTTGTCTCATATAATGAATTATCAGGTGGTCTATAAGGATTTGCTCATTTGATAAAGCTATGGAAGAAACCAAAAATGAAAATCTTAAGAGATAACTTTAAAAGAGCACTACATTTGGAGCTAGTGGAACTGAGTTCAAATTCCTAATCTGCCATTGTGTGATAATGCTTTTGTACCTCAATTTCATCATCAGTAAAATGTTGTTGTATAATCTCTAAAATGTTTTCTTGTTCCGTACTCTATGATACTATATCCCAGCTATTGCATATATTTGGACTGTGGGTGTTAAGGTGTACCTGATTTTCCTCACTGAAACATTAGTAAGTGTTTCTGAAGACTTAGAAGGGCAAGGCTGGGATTAATCACAATTGGACACTGGAATCATTTGCTTGCAAGGGAGATTTATCAGACACCTGTTGATTGATCTAAATGTATGGATTCAGCCCAATAGCTTAGTCTTGCCCCAAAACTCCAGTCAGATGCAGATTTGGGGGTGGTAGTGGGGAATATATGCAGATTGCTTCAAGTTAACTAAAAACATGACGGTCAGATTCCAGAGAACTGAAAAGCTGAAATATATTTCCCACGTAGTTCTTTTCCCTAAAAACAAGCTTATTTTAGTCCTTGCCCCTCAACCTCTGTAGACTCTACTCCTTTGACTAACAGAATCTTAATTTGAATAACAATTATATAATCTACCTGGGGCTGTTAGCAAAGAAAGATGTTACAAGAAAAGGCCATCTGAACAAGAGAAGTGCAGACAACACAAAATAGAAAATAGAATGATTTGCTTTGCTACCCAAAAAAATGTATTCTCCTCTGGAAATGACCCTAACTATTTTAATCATATGCTTATGTTAATAACCAATTCAGATTGACTCTGAGAACCAATTCCATTCAGCAAGCATTTGTAAGCACTTACTATGTGTAAGACACTGTGTTAGAGACACAAAGACAAAGTTCCTGCCCTCAAGGATTTTATTACTGCAATCATCTCTTAAATGATAATTCATGAACACTTAATCAAGGTGATACTCAGTCCAGGATATTTAGACCTGGTTTTCCCCACAAAGATGGTCATCTTTGATAGTTTGAAATGTAAGACTACAAAAACCATGGCTTTTCAACAGATTATAAAATAATGTTAGTAGAAGAAAACTGTAAATCTGAATTGCCATAGGATTCTGAACAAAAAGAGATCAATCATAATGTGACAAAAATCAACTCAAATGAATACCAATGGAAGCTTTGAAAAAGAAAAAGTCACAATGGAAGGAAGTTCTACTCTTCTGCCTTGATGATTATTTATCATATGAGCCTCAGGTTTCTCAGTACCAATTAGCAATGCTTCTCTCCCCATTTCCCATCCCACTCCCACCAAATGTCTCTACCTTTATCATTGGGCCCTTGTCCCAAAGCATGGAACCCAAGGCAATCACTACATAGAGTCCCTAGGGATGGTTCAACTCTTTTTTAATATATTAAACAATAATTCTGAGATCCCAAAGGAAAAGTTAATTATTCAGTGAAATTAATAACTTGAGCCAGGCAGCTAGTATGAAATACTGATTTTATTGGTTTCATTCTTCATGTGGCTCTGAGGAGGGTGTGGACCAAAGTATAAGAAAATATGTGGCCTGGGAAATTTGAGAGAGTTATTTGTATGCCTATATTAGACCTGGTCATATCTTTGAAATAAAATTTTTGTGCAGTGCTTTATTTTTCTCACATGCAGCTACTTCATCTTGTTTCTATATTTCTTTCTTAAAAACATACATTTGCAGACTTTCCTCACCAGCCTACAGCATGAAGTGTCATAACCTGAAAAGTAAAGATACCAATTAAATATATTACAAATTGATCTTTAACACATAAGCTCCTGCTACATTGTGACTACCCACCATAGTATTTAAATAATTTATTTTAAGACAATATATAGAATTTGCTGTTTCTACCTTTAAAATATGAAAATAATAAAGAGGGAAAAACAATTAACATAGAGTCTTATGACTATTGAAGCAAAACAAATGCAGGTTGACCTCATTTTCATAAGAGATTCATGAAAAGTTACATGTAAATATTTTATAAATTTATTATTTTAAATACACATCAGGAACTTGCTATTGGAAGGAATCATATAATAAGAACTTTTGTAAAACAAAGAAGCCTTCTGTTAAGTGAATCACCACTGAAGGTAGTAGTGTTAGAGCTTAAACAACTATAACAACAAAAAATAGAGAATTTCACCTACTTTGTATTTTTCGTAGTATTTTGTTACTATCAAAGGGTGTGTGTGTGTGTGTGTGTGTGTGTGTGTGTGTGTGTGTTGGATGGAAAATGCCAAGCTATTTATCATCAAAGGAATTCAAGTTATGCTAAATATATTCTTATTATTCCGTCTTGTCTGACTCTTCATGACCACGTTTGGGGTTTTCTTGACAGAAATACTGGAGTGGTTTGTTTCCTTCTTTAGTTAATTTTACAAACAAGGAAACTGAGGCAAATAGGATTAAGTGACTTACTCAAGGTGACACAGTTAAGTGTCTGAGGCCATATTTGAACTCAAGAAAAGTCTTTCTGACTCCAGGCCCAACATACTTATTCACTATGCCATTTAGCTGCCTTTTGCTAAATATGTGTCTTCAAGTATGAATAAGGAGGTAATAAAGACCTTTGAAATATTAGTTCCAGCCAACAATATCAATCTAACTTTCTAAATAGTAAATACAAATACTACTAGATTTTTATCATTTTGGTAATAGCCTCCTAAGCATATATTCCTCCCTCCACTAACATCCTGATCTGAACCAGTCTTCACAATACTGCTGAAATAATCTTTTTCATGTATTGGTATGGTCACGTTAGTCCTCTGTTCAAAAACCTTCAATAGCTCTCCATTACTTACCAAATAATATTAAAATTTCACTACCTTTCTAGCTTCATTTCACAATAATGCTCTCCAAGGTATCAATACTTCATTTAAATTAAATTACTCTCTACCTTCTAACCATATGCTACACTCTCCCACTTCCATGCCTTTACTGATATTATTTCCCTTGAAGTTCCTGCCATCCATTCTTTGCCCACTTTATTCTTATTCATCTTTTAAAAACAAACTCAGATGCCACCTCCTCCATGAATCCTTCTATGATTGTCCTAATAAGCAATAAGCAATCCAAGTTTCCCTTGGATCTTGCATAGCAGCGTTTTTTTTGCAACTCTTGAGTGAACTTAATGCATAACATAGGATATTAAAATTATTTTGTGTTTGTGTTTTATTGCCTTCCCAGTCTGTAAGATTCACAAGGGCAGATATAACTCATATAAATTTTGAATCAATCCCAGAATCCAACACAGTGCTTTGCAGACAGTAGTACTTGTTTAAAAAAAAAAGAATGAATGCATATTATTTCTTCACTAGATGAAGAGGAACAGTAGATGAAATTATGGAGAAATTGTTCCTTTTAACCTTCATTTCTGGAAGTTCAGGAGCTTGTATATTTCAAATACTAAAAATCTTAGAAATAAGAGCACCCAATAGTGCATCCTACCTTCTATCTGATGCCACTTCTCCCCCTTCCCCCCTAGGTCTGTGGGAGTTTTGAGCTTCTGCCTAAACCAAGCTTCAGTCCTCTCTTTCATGCAAGTAGCCAAGAACAGAATCCAGCCCACTGATGTTTATTAAGTAACATTTGAAATACAGAGATGAAAGGCACTCTAAGTACATTGCCAATGTCAAAATGTTTTCTTGAAGGTTTCTGTCAGAATCAAGCAGTTACAATAGCAGAATTTTTAGAACTAAAAGAGTTATTAAAAATGACCAAGTCCCACTGCTGACTTTACAGATGAGGAAAATGAGAGCAGTAAGGTAAGGGTTATACATAGAGTGATAAATGTTAGTGCCAAAGCTGGGTCTAGAATTTGATTTTCTTGTCCAGAACCATTAAAAAGCTAGGAAAATCAAAACTTTCCCCTAGAGTCCTAAAAGCAGCTGAAGGCTTTTAGCAGTAGAAAAACAACAGAATTATCATGAAGAAAGCCAACAAGGCAGAACACCATGGTGAGCTAACCCCTTAAGAGGGATTGAGCAAAGATGGCATAGGTCATGGAAAAATTTTAGGGTAATTTAACTGAAGTTGGGGGATAAGGGGGTATTGACATTATAACTTGGCTTTCTGATTGGATACACTAAGGTGGGGTTTCCAAAGACCTCCAATAGGGGTGAAACTGTAAGTTTGAACTGATCCTATCAGTGTCCTTCCCCCCTTGCCTCAGAGAGTATTACACTTATATCTTCAGGATTTCCTATTTAGTTACCCAGGACCTCATCAATTAATACATAGGAAGCACATAGATTCTGTAAGCTTCTGTCCTTCCTCACCTTGATCCTATTCCTGCTGTAGAAAGAGTCTTGCACTAGTTTGTGAAGGTCTCTATTTCTCCTACCATGAAGTAGTTTCCACTCATCCACAAATGAGGGGACATTTTGTGCTATTTACTCCTAGTCTGAAAGATTTGGTATAAGTGGAAAAACTCGATATAGTCTGTTATCCTAAAAAAGACAGACATAGGAAAAGCATTGTATTAGCTCTGTGACCCTGGGCAAGTCACTTAACCCAGTTTGCCTCAGTCTCATTATCTATAAAATAAACTGGATAGAGAATTGGCAAATCATTCCAACCAGTATCTTTATCAAGAAAACTGTAAAAAATGGGGTCACAAAGAGTCAGTCACTACTGAAAAATGACTGAACAACAAAAATCAGTGAGAGACCCTGGTTAGAATCCTGGATCTGTCATTTATTTACTATGTGACTTTTAGTATGTGAGTCCTCTCCTCTAAACCTCATTTTCTATTTTTCTAAAATGGGAGGAGAAAGAATGAGGGGAAAAGATCTTGAACTATGTATTCTTGAGCTCTAAATAAGTTCAGTTTATGGAATCAATGTGAAACCAATAGCATTTTAAAGGTGTTTTCATAAACTTGATCCCTAGTTTTTTCAGCTCTTAGTATTATTTGGGGGACACTAGTGTACCACTGGTCAACAAAGATCACACAATTAGAGCCCTAGGTTGAAACTCAGTTTCAAAAATTCAGTTCCCAAAATCAGTAGAAATAAAAGTTGAAACAGATTTTAGGCAAGTTTCATATCACAACAGCTGGATATATTGGCTTTTGGCTGAATCATTTTTGTGCAACTTTATCAATTCATTTCTTCAGAACTGATTATATTACCATTCAATTGTTTAGAACTAGAAAACAACATCCTTCAATTCTGTTTGGTATACATTGATTGTGAGGACATTCCTAGATTACCAGTTTATATTAACATTATTGTCATCAACTTGATGATATTTTTCTCTAATAATTTTGTCTATGTTAAGGACTATGAGCATATCAAAATGGAATTAAGTTTTAAAAGTAAAAATTATTTCCAAGGCCAAATAGAACTTTAACACATTTTTAATATTCCAAGAGTATTTTAAAGAAAACAGAGAATCTACCAATTAGTTATCTAGGATCCAATATTCACAAGATTGTTAAATGAATGACTGAATTAACAAAAAAAAATTATTAAGGATTATTATGTTCTAGGCACTATGGTAAACACAAGGGTGCAAAATTAAAGACATCCTATACTAGTTGTTGGATATGCAGAAACAAAAAACATAATAGTCCCTATCCTCAAAGAGCTTACATTCAATGGGTATTCAGCTAAGTAGAAAGAAAGTTGAGGAAGAATAGCATTAATAGCTGAGGAAATCAGGGAAGGCTTTATAGAGGAGATGGCATCAGAGGGTCCTTGATGAACTTAAGGATTATGAGAATAATAAGTAAGCAGATTCTATATGTGGTAAGGTGACAAATGAATGAAGTAGAAGTTGGGAGGGATGAAATGTCAACATGGGGAATGGTTAGTCTAGTGTGGCTGAAATATATATAGAGGGGAGAAATGAGAAATGAAGCTGGAAAAAAGAGATTAGAATCAGACTGTAGCATCCTGATCTTAATTGTCAGTCTGAGTTGTTTGATTTTAGTTTAAACAGAGATTCTTAACCTGGAGTGTCTTATTTAAAAAAAAAAAAAAATATATATATATATATATATATATATATATATGTATGTGTATATATATAAAGAGAGAGACAAGAGGCAGAGACAGAGAGACCGAGAGAGTTGTATTTCAGTGTAATCATCATCATTAATAATCCTGTGTATTTTATTTTTAAAAGATTATTCTGAGCAAAGTTTCATAGGCTTCACCAAACTACCAAAGACATCCAGGACACACTTACAGAGAGAGAGAGAGAGAGAGATACAGAGACAGACAGAGACAGATGAGACAGAGACAAAGAGAAAGAATGAGAGGTAAGAACCCCTAGTCTTAAAGCAATTGGGAGTTACTGAAAAGTCGAGCAAGTGACATGGCATGGACCTCAGCAGGTGAGTGGAAGATGAATCAAAAAGGAAAAAAGAATAGAATCAAGAAAGAATGAAAAGATGCTGCAAAGTGTCATCAATGGACAGAAGATACAATAAAGAAAATGTAAAGTTGATGAAAAGAAAAACTTTCTGGTAATTGGTGTTATCTAAAAGTAGAATAGACTGCCAAAAGAGAGAGTGGGTTCCCATTACCGGAAGAATTCAAGCAAAAGTTGGGTAATTGCTAATTAGATGAATTGTGATTAAGATTCTTTATTTGGATATGGGTTGGACCAGGTCACTCCTAATATGTCTTCCAACTCTGAAATTCTGTGATTATTGACAAGGCTTAAAAACTTATTAGATGTGGAAAGGATTAAAGATTTGGGAAGAGACAAGGTGGAAGCTGAGGTTTTGAATCCCAGGAACTGATAGTGCCTTCAATAACTATTGTTGTTTATTAGTACTTGAAGGTTTGTAAAGTGCTTTACACATATTATCATTTAATCCTCCCAACAATCCTGTGATGCAGATGCACATTTTGCAGATGAGGAAACTAAGGTAGGCAATGATTAAGTGACTTGCTCAGGATCACACACAATCTGAGGCAGAATTTGAACTCAAAATTTCCTGACTTCAAGACCAGCATTCTAACCAATGTACCACCTAGCTTCCTATTTCCCAACAGAAGCAGAAACGTTTTAAGAGTTTGAAGGATGACCATCTTTTTTCGGACATGTTGAGTTTGATATGCCAACAAGACATCTAGATAATGATGTTCAGCAGATGGTTGGTGATGTGTGCCTAGAATTCAGAAGAGAAATTGGGGATATTTATAAATAAAATTTATTTTATTTATATTAAATAAAGAAAGAAAGCTTATAAATAAATAAAATTTGGTAACATTATGGACAGTTGCATGATTCAGTGGATAGAACACCAAGCTTTGAGTCAGAAAGTAGCTGCCCACTGGGGATCCAATTGGCCAGTTACAGTTGGGCAACACAACTCCTTCTTTTCTTCCTTCCTTCTTTCCCTCTGCTCCTTTGCTCCCTTCTCTCTCTCTGTCCACATAGGAAATATTCCCTCACCAGAGGCTTCTCAGCCCAAAAGAATATAAATTTTGGTCACTGAAACCTAGCAATCTATCTTGGATTTAGGGGCTAGGTTTCACCCAAATCACCCTGCATCTCTTTAGGAGCAGAGGCATTGCCTTAGACATACTGAGATCTGGGAAAGAATTTAGTTTAAAAAGACCAAGGTTTTCCCCTACATCTGGGACCATCTCCAGTTGTCCTGATCTTTATCTTGTCCTTGGACCCAAATGGCTCCTTAGAAAAGAGTGAGACTGATAACATATCCTTCCTGATATCATGGTACTCTTTGAGAAGAAAGACACACAATTGTCCTTAACAAATCCCCACCAATATTCTACCCCTTGATGATCATTCAGTAGCCTCAACTGATTTTTAGAAAAGTCAGGTATAGAAGAATAATTGCTCCAAAACATTCCCCTCCAACAGGGAGACAGAGCACTCTTTACACATATACAATCCCTCAGGAAATGGGTCGGAAACATAGTAAAATGATAATGAGACAACTGTTCAGAGAGATTCCATGTTGCAAAGGAATAGTTTATAGTTCCTGATTACTAGAAATCTTTTTCTTCCTTTGTTAAGTCCTAATGAGGTTCCATATCTCAGGATCCATAGTCAGGATTTCTCTTTATCACAAGTAGTCATGATTCCTAAAATTGTTATCATACTCAGTAATAACTTTCCATAATCGTATATAGGTACTGACAGCCTCTATCATTGTTTTTTACCCATTCAGAGCTACTTTTACCAGGTACAATGACTCCAGTAGCTGGTAGAACTTCTGACAAAATTTTAGGATTTCCTGACCTCACATGTTCATTTGGGAGCAGGGAAGATAGATAAACTTTTTTATCTCCCTGGGAAATTCCCTATCTTAGACTTAAAGCTTGAGAACATTTGCCACTAGACTGGTCTTTTGTTGGATTTTGTGCTTATAATTTTTTTTTTTGCTATTTTATATATAAGCTCAGGGTTATATATGATTCTTTCAACTAATAAAATATTTCTTTGTGGTCTCATCCATCTTTATTCAATGATGAGCATTTTCCCTCTCTCAAATAGATTAAGAACTTGTTCATACCTACCTTACACTTTTGACTGAACTATCTGGAACTTCTGTTGTTATTCAGTTGTTTTTCAGTTGTATTTGACTCTTGATGACCTCGTTTGGAGTTTTCTTGGCAAAGATACTGGAGTTGTTTACTATTTCCTTCTCTAGATCATTTTACTGATGAGAGAATTGAGATAAACAGGAGTAAGTGACTTCTTCAGGGTAACACAGTTAGTAAGCATCTGAAGCCAGATTTGAATTTAGGAAGAGGAGTCTTCCTGACTCCAGACCCAGTACTCTATTCACTGTGCCACCTACCTGCCCCATCTGGAACTTCTGGAGTTAGTTTAACTGGGATTGAAATCCTACACATATCCTTACAATGGTATGATCCTGTTCTGGAACCAGTTAAATTTTTAGTGCAAGCATTTTACCTCAGAATTTGATAAATACTACAAATCAAGGCTTGATTTATTATTATTTTGGTTGTCTAGACTGAGAGAGTGTCAGAATAAGTGTTAATGAAGCAGATTAACTAAAATTTGTCCACTAGAGAGCTGGTTGTCAATCATTTACCAGAACACTCATGGACATAAGCCAGACATAAAAGAAATCTTTTTAGTGACTCAGTTATGCTTCCATTCCCCACTCTTTCAAATTTTCGTTCATTTAGAGCTGAAAGGGACCCTCAGAGTTCATCTGGCTCAAATCATTCATTTTGTACCTAGGAAACCAAGACCCAGAGAAAGTAAATAATTTGCCCAAAGTTACACAAGTTATCACTTATCTATATATGCATATGTGTACATATGTATAAGCAGACAAAAGTCAATTCATTTACCCTATCTATCTAAATTCAAGCAGATCATTTAATCTTTCTGAAATTTCATTTCTTCAACTACAATGGAATCTGGATCCAGGTCTTCTTAGGTCATCTCTAGTGATCTTTCCACTAATACCCAGGCTACCTCTTTATAATAGTGAAATACATTGGTTCTATAGCATCACCATTATGACATTAAAATTATTCATCCAGAAAATTAAGGGAAAATAAACTTATTAAATTGGTAGCTAAATAATATGGTGACTCACATGACTACAATATGAGCACAGAAAAAATAAAAAAGCAGAAGCTTCTATTACACCTCCTTTTGCATAGTGATAAATTGTCAGGCAATCACATTGGCCTGGTTTTTTTTCCCAATTAGTTTCTGATTTGCATATGCCAAGTAAGTCTGCCCAATAGCACATGTATATAACTATAGCAGTAATAACTGCAGTAGCAAACTTCTTTCAGTGTTTGTATTATTTTTTAAAAAGAGTTGGTTTTCTGGTGATTAGATTTATCTGAATTTAGCTAATGGTGCAACCAAACCAAATTAAGGGGACTAATCATCCCTTAATATAACCTTTCAGGAGAATACTTCTGGGGCATTAATTAGGCTTTCTATCATGTCATCTGGAATACAGACAAACTAAGTAGAGAGTGAGTTATACTAGAGATAAAAAAGACCTCAGATTCGTTTTGGTTTTGAATCCCAGACTTCTTTAGACATCATCTTCTCCATTTGTAAAGAAAAGGGATTGATCTAAAGGATCGCTAAGAATCCCTTTAGATTTGACATTTAAGATTCTTTAACCTACTTCTAGTTTTGTCTCAAAATGTCTTGAGAAATTTGTATAACATTTCTTTTTCTGGATCTCCCCATTTGTCCAACAACTACACATTTCCTCTAGCTATTTCAAGGAATAATGTCAGGCTTAATGGCCTAACTTCTATAAAGTACTTGGAAATTATTAGGAAAAAAAAAAAAAGACATGAGGCTTTCTTGTACACTCATTTATCTCCCACACTCTCTGTTCCCAATTTACACATACACACATGAATCATAGAATTTCAGAGTTGTAATATAGAATCATAAAATATCTAAGCTGGAAGAGACACTTAAAGATCACAGAGTCCAATTCTGAGAGTTTCAAAGGATCGTCTACTTAGGTTTGGAAGGGAGCCTTGCTTTACAAATAAGGAAACAGACTCAGAGCGGGTAAAAGGTCCCCTCACAAAGTCACATGGCAAGCAGGCAGCAGAGCCAAGCCTAAAACCCAATTCTACTGACTCCTAATAAAGTGGCTATTGAACTGCAACAATCTTTCATTAAATTCACTTGATAAGCATTCATTAAATGCCTCCTTTAGGTCAGATGTTGTGCTAGGCATTGGAAGAGAATACAACAAAAATGAAATAGATTCTGCCCTCAAGAAGCTTACATTTCATTCGGGGAACAAAAATCATGAACACAAATAGGTACAGATAAGTCTCAATTAATGTGAATAATGAATTCTGCAAAGTGGTCACAAATATTTGAATTCTCCTTCTTTGAAGGTATAATTATGGAAAATATAATAATTGGTGCCAACCCAATGGGAATATGCAGTGCAAACTGGAAGTGCTTGGATATTATTTGGCCACTTGTTGGGATTTATTATTCACATTAATTGATACCTAGAAGTACTGTAAATGGATATACTTATAAATAGATATAGATATAACTAAATACAATTAACTCACAAAGTTACATATTTAAATGAAAAGAAGATCATTGAAAAGTATTTAAGATATCTGAGATAGAACAGAAATTTTTTTAACAGAAAAATGACAAAAATTTTAAGAAAAAATTTTAACAAAAAAAATCTTTTTTTGAGGAGTAATTTGGTACAGTAGAAGCAATGCCGGATTTGGAGTCAAAAGATTTGGATTCATATTCTGACCCTGCTATTTATTATCTATTTGATCTTGGCCTATCATTTGGCCTCCCTGGGCCTCAATTCTTTTATTCTGAAAAAATGAGGCCATTACCTTAGATGATAGTTCTAACTCTGTGACCATTTTTAAAGGAAATATAAAAACCAGTTCCCTACTTTCAAGGAATTTGAAATCTAGTTTGGGACATACAGTACTTATTGAATGATTTGAATTCTTACAAGGCTAAGTATAAATAAATATAAATAGTATAGGTTAAATAAAAATACCCAAGGGTCAGAAAGTGAAAAAGATGATTATAACGAAGAAAGATTTCTCAAGAAAGACAACTTGAAGGAAATGAGTATTGAATAAGGTTTTGAAGGAAGGAAATGGGCAGTGGTGACTTATTAAGTTTATCTCCAATTAGAGTTCAAGAACAATGAGGTCTTGGTATGTGTTTCCATCCCTTTTATTCTTCCTTCCTCTACTACCTTCTGCCATTAGTAAAAGTCATGACTACCTAGCTATAGACAATGTCAAAGTTGTAATACCAATCATGGCAGCCACAACTTTCTTCTCTGGCAGTAGCTGCTAAAAAAATAATAGCAAGCAGATTCAGTTCTGGATAAGACATGGTAGAGTGGAAAGAATATCTAGAGTCAGAGATTCAGTCTTTTTTTAGTTGCTTACAACTCTTTGTGACCCAAGCAAAGATACTGGAGTAGTTTGCCATTTCCTTCTCCTGCTCATTTTATAGATAAAGAAACTGAGGCAAACAATATTAGGTGACTTGCTTAGAGTCACACAGCTAGTAAGTATCTGAAACTGGATTTGAATTCAGAAAGAAGCATCTTTCTTACTGGGCCTGGCACTCTATCCAGGTCATCATCTAACCACCTGAGATTCAAAGTACTTGGATTCAAATCTTAGCTCTTTTTTTTTTGGTGAGACTTGGAAAAAATCACTTAAGTTCTTTAGACCTCAATTTCTTCACCTGTAAAATGAGTGGGTTGGAGTAGATAACCTCTGAGGTACATTCTAGCTCTAGATCTACTATTTTTTGAAGTTATTATAAATCAGTGATTAAATCCCAACAAAATATAAAGATAAATAACAATAAATGTTATTTATTTATATAACAGTTTCAAATTTGCAAAGCGTTTGACCTATCTTATTTGCTATGAGGCTTATAACTTTTCAAGAAATTATCTCTTTTTTTAATAAAGGAAGAAACTGAGGTTCAAGGAGGTTTAATGACTTGCCCATAGTCAGAATTATTAAGTAACAGAGTTAAGATTTGAATTTAGATTTTCCTAATGAAAAGTACAGCAACCTATAAACTAGTTATTCTATGCACAGACAATAAGTGTAAAGGATCAGCTACCTTTTCAGGCAGTCTGAGATGAAAAGGTGTCCAAATGCCAATAAAGCCATGAAAACTTTTCTGGCAAGGGGCTAAGAGCTGCTGGGTTTGAGTCTTTTATTTCAACCTGCAAAGTAAGTGAGGAGGAAGAGGAAGAAGACAATACAGGACAAGACAAAACGAGGAAAATCTGAAGGGCTTTCTATGAAAAAGTAGAAAGTAGCCTAGCAAAAGGCTACCCTTGGCTGAACTTGTTCTATTTACTTATTTGTTTCTCTACTTATTTTATTTATTTGTTTATATATAATTATATTTCATATTTAGAAAATATATTTAAACATATATATAATTATTAATGAATAATGGTATAGTTTATTATAAATGTATGTATATTAATTATGGTTATCTTTATGTATTGTAACTGTATTTCAATATAATTTGTTTCATTTGTAATTTTATATATTTTGTTTTATGCTTTTAAAACATTAATCTGTTCATTGGCTTTATTAGATTTCCAAAGGGGCCTATGACACAAACAAGGTTAAGAAAGCCTGACCTGACTCTCACCATCACACTTACTAACCATAGTTCTAAAGGGTTCATGATAGAACAGGGTACTCATCTTCAGATAGAGAAGTGTTGGTGAGTTCAGAATGAGTCATAATTTTTTTTTCTGGACCTGGTCAATGCTGGATTTTGTTTTGCTTAAATTTGGCTATACATGTTTGGAACAGGGATTTGGTTCTTATTGCTTTCTCAGTTGGTGGAGGAAGTAGGAGAAAAAGTGCATCTTTATTTGAAATTTTAAAAATTTAATTAAAATATTTATTTAAAATTTAATTTTAAAAATTTAAATCCTCTCTTCCAGAAGTTTATTAGGAGTAAGATAAATAGAATTTAGTAGTGAAAGAACTGGGAGAAAGGGTGAGGGGAAGGTAAGAAGAAGGAATACAATTGTGCCAAGGCCTCAAGAATCTTTAGTTCATCCTGCCTTAGTTCAGCCTATTACAACAATAAGGACCAGATGCTGAAAAAATATTGCAAGAGCCCCCTGGCTGTCCAGAGACTCAAGAAAAAGTTAAAACACTGCCTAAATCTGGAAAGTGCAACTTGTCCCTGGATTCTGAAATTTATCATGAGTAAAGGTTCCAAGACCACAAAATCCAAGAATGGCAGAACTTGAAAGGTTCTTAATGATGCTAGAATTTAGAGCTAAAAGAAAGATCATTTAGTCCAAGCCTACTTCATTTTACAAATGAGGGAACTGAGGCCCAGAAAAGTGAGTTGACTTCTTGCCCAAGGTCATATAGCTAGGAAGTAGTAAAGCCAGGATTCAAAATCAGAGGTTTTCTGACTTCCAGGGCAGGATTCTTTATACTACATTACATCATAAAACATCCTTTATGAGCATGAAAAGATTCTTGATCTCAAGAAGGCTCCCCAGGAAACAGCCTTGACCAGCTGAAGCAGATGTCTTTGCCCTAAAACAACTCACATTATTATACCTGAAAAAAAAAGAAAAGGGAAGGGGACTCTCAATTGGCACTGCTAGTAATGGTGCATGAAGCACCTATTGAGAGAGACTATATTTAGATTCAGTCCTTGTCAGGCTTCACCTCAGGCACTTCATACTTCAAAAGTGATATTTAGTAAATCGTCATTGAGAATGTGTAATGTGAAGCACCTGAGCCTCTGGAGTTTCCCTCAAATTAACAGGAAATATACTTCAAAGTCAAGAACACAATGGTAATGTGGAAGTGGAATCTGGTATGGCATACTATGTTCAGTAGTGTTCAGGTCCATTCAGATGCCATCATCATCACTAGGGTGAAGCGACAGGATCCTCTCCCTCCCACCAAGGAGTGCTCCAATCTCAATCTCCCCTCTTCTCTGACTCTGATTCATGACTCCTGTCCTTTTGTTCAATAGTCATTTATTAAGTAACATGACACATCAGATAGAGATCTAACTTTGGAACTAGGAAGATCTGAGTTCAAATCTCAATTCTGACACATTGTGCATAATCCAAAATTAAGTGATTACTCTATGAGATTATAAATTGCAGAGAAAGTACCTGTCTACATTAGTAAAGTGAGTTCCCTCATCCTGGAGTTCCCTATACCAATGAGACCATTGGTGCCCTCTATGTGCAAAACTGAAGAGGGTACACATCAAATGGAGAATGGCTGAATGTGCATTATAATACATCAAGATAATGGAATCTTACTGTGTTGTGTGAAATAATGAGGGAGATGGTTTCAGGAAAAACCTAGAAAAACTTATACAAACTGATGCAAAGTAAAGTGAGTAAAATCAAAAAAATAATTTATACAATTATAATAATATTCTTAAGACAAATAACTTTAAAAGACTTAAGAATTCTTATTAACACAATGATCTACCATAATTCCAAAGGACTCATTATGAAACATATTATCCATTTCTAGAGAAGCAATAGATTCAGAGTATAGAATGAAATATATTTTTTCTTCTTTATTTTTCTGTCTTTTGAGGGAATGGTGAGGAGAGAAATTTGGCTAATGCAGGAATTTTTTTTTCATAATTATACATATTTATGATGTACTTTGTTTTTCTTCTCTTCTTAATAAGCCAGGGAGGAAAGAGACAAAGGGAGAGAATTTGACACAGAAAATAAAATACTACTGATTTTTAAAAATAAACACTACAAAAGAATTCAAAAGAAAGACTCTCTTGGAAACAGAGTGGTATTGCAAACAAAAC
This sequence comes from Sarcophilus harrisii, assembly GCF_902635505.1. Classification (NCBI taxonomy): domain Eukaryota; kingdom Metazoa; phylum Chordata; class Mammalia; order Dasyuromorphia; family Dasyuridae; genus Sarcophilus; species Sarcophilus harrisii. The sequence goes on along the minus strand of NC_045427.1, from coordinate 548,606,103 downwards.
TATTGCCTGTAATTAATTGGTTAAAATAATGATCCACAGGAATTTCATAACATTTTTAATCGATGCCATACTACCAAATACTCATAATCTGTAAACTACATGTATTAAGCATTTTCAAAAAATAGAACTTAACAAAAGAAAACCTACTAGTAAGCAAAGAAAATCTGGATAACTCTGAATACAATGTGTAATATTTATTCTATATTTTTTTTGAAATGGAAATTTACTCTTTCATATTTTGAATCCTCTCATGTTCTGCTGTGAACATGGCAATTTTTTTTCTTTTTTTTCTGTTTAAGTTTTAATAATTCAATCAATCAAGAAAAAAGAAAGAAGGAAGGAAAAAAGAAAAAAATAGAGATTTAGCAGAAGTCAAAGTCATGCAGGAACAAGATGAGGCACATGTCATCCCCATTACAATGTCTCATATTGGAATTTTTCTGGAAAATGCTTTCAAGGACCCTTAAGCATATGAGCTTATATCCCAATATTTTTGTTCAATTACAAAACATGGTTATTTTTTCTATCTTTGCAATAATTGACAGAACATTAAATACTTTTAAAGGTGGTAGCAGCACTGCAATTTGCCCCAAGGCCATTTCTACCTGAATCCCATAGGGAAAAAAAAAAGATGAGAACAAAGTGACAATAAAAATAAGACATTTATACAGTGTTTTAAGTTCACAATTTCAGATCACAGATTTGAAGATGGAGGGCACATTGGAAGTTATCATATTTTAAAAACCACCTAACTCTATTTTACAAATAAGTAAATTGGGGCCCTAAAGATTTTGTGACATATCCATCCATAGTCACATAGAACCTTCAACTGCAAGCCTGTCACTTTTTCACTATCACACACTAAACTGGCTCACTTGCAGATATTCCTTAATTTGAGCCTCACAACAATTTTGTGCAATATATATTATTATTTTACAGATGAGGAAACTGAGATCCAGAGGTTAAGTTCTTTGCCCCTTGGTCATGCTTATCTTTAAGGAACATAAAATATAGTAGAGGGATAACAAGTTCATACAAATATGTATTTATAAGATAGGCTACAGTAAGGGAGAAAGAGAAAACACAAATCTTGCCCTCTAGGAAAATTTGAAAAGGGAGAAATCACTTTGTACTGGGAATACAAGGAAAGGACAATATTCTAGGAAAAGATGGAACCTGAGCCAGGCTTTGAAGGATGAGGAAAAAGTTCAGCAGGCAGAGATACAAAAAGAATGCTTTCCAGCATTTGGATGACCTCCATTAATTCATGGAAGCACAAAGGGGCAGGGACAACTAGGAGTTAAAGTCATAGGTCTGCAAAGGCCTCACAGATTTAGTCTACCTATCTGTATATGTATCTTCCCAAGAGCTATCTAGCCCCTACTTCAAGATCTCTAGTAGGGAAGTGACTTCATTCCCCCTCCCCACCCAAGCCCACTCTACTAAAGTTCTCATATGATAAACCAAAATCTCTCTCTTCAATGTTCTTAACTGGCTCCTCAGATGTCCCAACACACAGCCCCTAGTAATCCTTTTGCAAAAGCAACTTTCATCCATAAACCTCTAATTCATTTCAACTTGACTGTTTTAACTCTTAGGAAGCAGTTTGGTTCACTCTTTCTAGTACACTCTATCTGGTACAATCTCCATCCCATTCTTGCAGCACATAATCTGCCCCTTCCTGTTAATTATTGCAGCTTTTTCACCCTGCCAGGATGCTGTGGGCTGCCTTTATTTTGTTGCTACAATTAACCTCTTGAAACCCAGGTTCCTTGTAGATATTACAAAAACTAATTTGCTCCATTATGTATCCTTCTTTATACAACATTTCCTACTATATTTTCTCTCACAGGGTACAAATCTAAGCTCTAGTGATGTGTCATGAGTGCATTTATGCTGACTACTAAAAGTGAATGAGATTTCACAAGATTTTACCTCTACTGTCTTTCTCCTTCTTAAGCCTGGTGGACAAAGTGGAGAGGAACAGGAACATGAATAAAAAAGAACCAAACTGCCTTGGCCTGTTACCTTATAGGTCTTCTTCCTATGACAGCTCAGAGCTTCATTTTATACACTTTGCCATGAAATGAGGATTTTTGAAAACCAATCTGTCCATCTCTATTCTTGACCCATCTTTAAGGCAAATAGAAATTTGGGTAGTTGGATATAATTTTTGTTGCTTCATCAAGTAATTTTTAAGAACCTATTATTTACAGTGTACCATATTGATCTCTGGAGGAAATGTAAGGCTAAATGGCATGGTTTTGCCCCCATTCAAAGAGTTTACAAAATATCAGAATATAGAAGACATAAAAGATAGGTATAATACAAATTAAAATGTGACGCATAAGGAAAGGCTACAAATGTTGTCTCAAGGATAGAGGATCTGTCTTGAAACCTGAAAGATTGCAATTCTGTCCCTGACACATGATGGTTCTTGTGACAATAGGCTTCTTCTAAGCCCTGGCTTCTTTCCATCTTTGTTGAAGATATTTCTATCCTCCCAATCAACCAGCTTACAACCTTCTTATTCATGTACCACACTTCCAATGCATTGCTAAGTTTTGTTCTTCACATTTCTCCTATATATTCACTTCCCTCTATTTACACAGCCACTATCCTACTACAAACAAATACTCCCCACCTCTCTACCTACCTGCTGATTTCAATAACCTCCTAGTTGGTTTCCTTGACTTAAGTACATCCCCATCCTCTACTCATCCTCTACTCATCTGACAGTTTTCTAAAGCATTAAACTGACCAGGCCATTCTCTACTCAAGATATTTCAGTGGTTACCTAGTACATCCAGGATTAAATATGAAACCTTCTATTTGTTATTTAATCTAATTTAAAATTTGACTCATTCTCACCTTTTCAGTCTTTTTACATTTTACTCTCCTACATGCATTCAATGATCTCATTAAAATCCGAGTCATTGCAAGTAAGGAAAATTATATTCTTTGTACTTATATTCCTATCATTTAGCATGGGGTCTCTGGCACAAAGTAGGTGCTTAATAAATACTTGGTGATTGATTAATTGATCCATGTACACTGACCTATTTGCTGTTTTATACACACACACACACACACACACACACACACCATTCCATCTCTAGAATGTGCATTCACACACATGCAGACACACCACTACATCTCTAGACTGCATATTTCCACTGAATATCTCCTAAGCCTAGAATGCTAATTCTCTTTTCCTCAGCCTGTAAGCTTCCTTGACTTCTGTTGTTCACAAGAACAGATTCCAAAGTCTGACTTAGTTTCAGAAAGAATGTTGTTAGGTAATTTGGTAGAGGAGAGTGAGCCAGAAATGGAGTGACACTCTCACACATTCTCTGTCTTTCTCTCTGTCTCTCTGTCCCTTGTCTATCTGTCTCTGTCTCTGTCTCTGTCTCTGTCTCTCTCTCTCTCTCTCTCTCTCTCTCTCTCTCTCTCTCTCTCTCTTTCTCTATTCTAGAAGATTTATAGAATATAGGATTTTGACAAAGTTTTCCTATACAGTAATCCATCATATCCCATATATACAGTTAAATAATTTTCCAAAGAAGGCAGCCTGAAAGCAAGGTAGATTGAAATTGTTATGGGTGACTATAACTCAAAAAAGAAGCTTGAGGTTCACTCCTCAAGAGTTCCTGGGTGTGATAACCAAAAACAAGAATGCTTGTTCAAAAACAAGATGGCTAGAAAGTGCCATCTCTGGCTTTACTAGAGAGTTGCTGAGGTCAAGTGACATTCTAGGTGGAGAAAATCTTTAATCACAAAAAAGTTTAATTTAAACAGTATAACTGTTCCCAAATGGTATAATAAGTCATTTTTCCTATACTTCCTTCAACTGTCCAATAAAATCCCATTTTCTCCCATCCCTATCTCTCCCAGTCCTTTTCCTCTGAGATTGCTTTTGATTTATACTGTATACAACTTGTAAGAACAGTTACTTTCAGGTAGTCTCTCTCATTAAAATGTTAGCTCACTAAAGATGAAAATCTTGGTTTTTTCCTTTCTTTGTATTGCTAGTATTTAGCAGGGTACTTGGACTACTTTAAGAGTTTAATAAATACTTGTTTACGAATATTTGTTAATTGGCTCTTGGTGTCTTACGCAACTTTATAAAAAATACTTTACAAAGGTAATGTTACTCTACTGCAATGAAATCACAGGTCCAGAACCCCCAAATAAAAATACATGAAAAGAACATATAGATCATTTCACAGCCACATCTTATTATTCTTTCAAAACCAAATTTTTTGTTATTTTTTATTTTATATTTCCACCATATCCAAATGTTACTCATAAAAGGTAACCTTGTAACAAACAAAATGGTTGTAGAGAGACCAACTCTCTACAAGGAGAAGGTAATCTATTTTATCATTAGTCATCTGGAACCAAGACTGATAATTGAATTGACTTGAATTCTGATGTTTTTGTTTTTGTTTTTATGTTGTTAATCTAATATACTGGAACAACTTCTAGAATATTGGAAATATTTATAGAAATGTGAAATGACATTTTTCTGGTCATTTATTCACTATTTACTAAGTGTCTGTTTTATGCCTAAGTTTTTGAGATATCACACAAAATGAAACAATCTATGCCTTCAAAGAACTTACATTCCTTTTAAGGAAAATATATGTACATAGAAAAATAAATATAAAATACATGTAAAACAATTTCTGAGACAAAAAATACTAACAACTGTGGGAATTAGTAGAGCTTGTTGAATGCAACATCGCTTGACCTGAGTCTTAAAGTAATGTAGGGATTCCATGAGGTAGAAATGAAGAAAAAGTATATTTCAAGTATGAAGGCTATCACTTCCATAATGTCTTATAAAGAATAAAGCATAGCAAGTATAAAGAATAAAGAATAGCAAGTAGATCAATATGACTGGATCACAAAGTGTGAAAAGATTATACATTAAACTGGTAAATGGGCTAAAACCAAATCATAGGAGACTTTAAAAGCCAAAGTGAAATATTTGTATTTTATCCAAGTGGAGCCACTGGAGTTTATTGTGTTTATTGAGGAGGGAAGTGACACTCTCAGATCTGTGCTTTAGGAATATCACTTTGTGAAAGGAGAAATTGAATACTAATAGCACAGCAAAAGATTATAACACATGCCTGAGAAAGAGCAGTGACTGTGTGAATAGAAAGAAGGGTATAGATCTGAGTTGTATTGTGGAAATAGATCCAACTAGACTTGGAAACTAGTTACACTTTGATTTTCCAGTTAGAATAACTTAATTAATCTTCTTGATCCAAAGAAACAAAAGTTTTCATTCAGGAGAAAATTTTGGAGTATTTTTGGCCAGAAAAAAAAAAGTCTTCCCCCAAAGTCCTAGGGATCTGAGCCTGAAAAAAATAAGGTTTCACCCCTGCCTCGAAGGCTTTTTTGCATGGGACTCTAAATTGGAAATGCTCAACACCTGGTGAAGGATGAAATTGAAGGGAGCTTGGATTGTTCTTCTGGTTTTCAGCATCCATAAAGAGAACATGTTCTCCCTGACTCTTCTCAGGTCTCTGAAAAGAAAAAGAAACTCTACAAAGAAGCCAAAATCTAGAGAAGCTAGCACCTCATGTCTGATGGCTTCTTCCCAGCACCTTTCCCTTTCCTCAAGAATCTAAAAAGACTCAGAAAATTTGTGTTTTCTGTCTCTCTTGAAGTTGGAAGCTAGCAGAAAAAATTTCTCCTCTCCCAAGCTTATGCCAACTCTGTCCCTCATACATATATGGAGTATCAAATTTGGCTTACACAAGTGTGTACTGCTTATTTTGTATTTATGCATGATTATATGTAAATTTCTTTGGCTAAATAATGGGAAATAAAGCCGATGGCATAAATGCTAGTGCAAGAGCCAATTGAACATTCTGACTGTTGTAACATACACTTACTAGTTGTGTGACCCTGGGCAAATCATTTCACCCTATTTGCCTCAGTTCTTTCAGCTATGAAATGATCTGGAGAATGAAATGGCAAACCACTGCAGTTTCTTTGCCAGGAAAAATCTAAATGGAATCACAGAAAGTCAGACACAATGAAAAGACGACTGAACAGAACAGATTAAGTGAAAGAACTCTATACATTGCCAGATGGACCCTCCTCTCTTTCTATAATGGGGTTCTTAATATAGGCTCCCTGAACAAGTTTTTTTCAACATATATTTTGATAACGATTTCAATGTAATTATTTTCCTTTGTAGTTTTTAATGTGTTTTATTTTATTTTATATATTTAAAATTTTTCTTTTTATGGAATTAAAAAATAACTATAATATTTATTTTTAGATTATTTTTAAAGTGGAATGACCCTAAATGATTTCTAAAGTCTCTCTTGCTACTGAGAGAGACTTGTTTGGGGAAACAGCAGCTACTTTCCAGATCAATTTATCAAGGACAAAGAATTATTTCTTTTCTACAACCATCTCCCCCTACACACATCATGTCTAATTTTTCCTTAATAACATACCCTAGTTCAATCATCCCTGAATTTTTCTAATTGTTACTGTCTCACTAAATCTGTCAACCTTTTCCTTCCCAATTTAATCAGTCAGATGCCTGATGAGTGTTTCATGCCTAAGGGAGGGATTTAAGAGGAAATGCTTTAGTCCCTGATCTCCTCAAGCTCAGCAATTGAGACTGTTTGCTATAAGGTATCATAGCAACAACCAAAACAGCTGCAGCACAGGTGTGATGTTTTGCTGTCATTTCATAAATTTAATTTTACAGCTTCAACCTTTAAAAGGAAAGGTTTCATGTCTCCAAAGTAAAAAACAAATAAGACCACTAAACCTGTAATTTAGCAATATTGCCACCAGGTGGCAGGAAGATGCCATGATACAAACTACAAGGTCCTTGTTTTGCCTGATTTTTAAAGGATAGGTCTCTGTTTATAGCCATATTTATACCATAATCAGATTAACCCATAACCACATTTATAATCATAAATTTTCTACCCAATTGTCAAAATATAATTCTTTATTACAGTAGTTTGTCTTGAATGACATTAGGTAACTTAATATGCAGTGATTCCTTTTATATCACAACTTTCCTCATTGAGGTTTCAATGTATCCCATGTCAGGTAAAAAGGAATTTGAGGTGAGTGGGGGAGCCACAGATGATAGGTGAAGGCCAGCAGACAACACAGAGCCTATGACCAACTACTTAACTTGTATTTGCAATAAGGTATTGTAAATACCCCATAAATGAAAAAAATCAGACCTCTCATACATAGATTTTCTAGAGCTTGGGGGTACCATATGTCCCTAATCCCCATGATGTGAAAGAGATAACTATATTTTAAACTTTTTAAAGATATGAATGTTTACAAAGCAGGATGATGTATTGACAAGAGCACTGGGTTTAGGATGCAGACTTTTGCTCTCAACTTTCTCACAAACTCATTGTGTGACTAAATGCTTCTTCTCTCTGGGCTTCAGTTCTCTTCTCTAAATTCCTCGCTCATAATAAAATCTTAATTAGTGTTGACATGAACTGGAATCTGTAAAATGAGATCATTAGACCAGATCTTTGAGGCCCCTTCCAGCTCTGACATCCTATGATTTTTTCTTTCTTGTTAATATTCTTCTTTTTCTTTGGCAATTCAATCTAAATCTCGAGTTGTAATCTCCAGTTTCTCTCAAAGGTTTGATCTCACTAGCTGAGGTGCAAAGTCATCCTTCTATCAGTGTCACAGACTTGTCATCTATTCTTATTTTCTCTACCTAGATCATTTGTATTAGCCATAGGAAAGATCTTAATCTTCTCAATACTATTCTGCAGCTTTCAAGGTGAATCTTGGTTGATTTTACCCCCAGGGGTGTAGATTACTACTATCCCCATGTGGGAACTATAAATTCAAATATGAAAGATCTTTCTAAAGATAAAACACAAATGATAAATATAATAAAAATAAATTGTATAAATCAAATTGTGGTATAAAATATTTATTAAGTTACTGAGTAGTTTACAAAAAAAGAATGGCATAGACCTTGCCTTAAAAAAGCTTACATTTTATCAAATACTAGAAGACAACATCCATGGTAACAAACAAAAAGCAACAATCCAGAAGTTAAATAACAATATGAGACACCATTCTGTCTTGTGACCCAAGAAATATCAAAAGGCAATTCAAGATTAATTACCATGAGTGATACATATAATAAATACTATGCTATAAATTCAGAGAAGGCAAAAATTTCCATGTGGGTTGAAATGATCTAGGAGGGCTTTGTAGAAAAGAATACACTTGAACCAAACTGTAAAGAACAGGTAGGATTTCAGATTTTTCTCATATGGCAATTTCCAAACTTCAATTTTCCACCTCACTGGCTACCAAGCTAAAATCCATATCCTTCCAATTTGGGACACCTGAATGTTTGCCAAACCCTGAATTCTATAAGGTTTTACTATGACCTTGCCTCTATTCAAAATTCAAAGTAACTCTTTACTTGGATTATATTTCTACACCAAAATCACTTCTATTCTAGAACTCTTTTTTTGTAACATTCTTTTTTGTATTAGCTTTCCTGACCCATATATTATATTACTTTAAATAAGAGGAAATAGTCAACTTTGTCAAAAGAAGCAGAAAACTGAGTGAGGATGAGGACTTTTAATAGGCATTTGATTAGATAATTAAAAAGTAATAAAGAACTTTTGAGAGAGTAGATTGAATAGAGCTGTGGAAGAAAAAGCAAAGGATTAAGCAGAGAATGAATAGTCCAGAAGTAAAGCCATCAGTTGAGCTTTTTTTTTTTTTTTTTTTTTTTTTTTTTTTTTAACATGTTTAGCAGTTGGAGTATAGGATTATGGGGAGTTTGGATGAATGGGCCAGAAAGATCAAAGAAAAGCTAGGATGGGAGCAGCAGAGATTAGGGCAACATAAATATGTTCATAGACAAATGGGAAAGTAACAAAAGGGAGGAAAGTAGATGGCATATATATATATATATATATATATATATATACATAATTTACATATATTTATATATACATATATATATAATGGAAAAGGGGCAACTGTGAGAATTCATATTAGATGGTATCAGTCTATTAGTATAAGCTCCTTGAGGACAGTGATATCTCATTTTTAAATCTCTGTATCCCCAGCATCTAGCACAGTGCTTTCCACAAAGTGGGAGTTTAATAAATGCTGAGTTAAATTGAATTTCCTCGATGAAATGGGAGATTACATAAATGCTATTGTATCAGAAGGGGTTGAGAACCAGAATAGCAATTGAATAAGATTAAGGATGGGGGTGGGGATGGAGGAGAGAAGAAAACAGATTTGGAACATGCTATAGTAAATGAGTTAGGAAATCAATTAAGAATTGGGTAGCAGTTTTGTGCATTTTCAGAAAGGGCCCAATTGAGATTATACAACATAAATTTATGGGTGAAATCATCCCAGTTTCATTATTTTCTGCATCAACTCAACAGCACTGAAGCAGCAATAGAAACTGAATGGGTAGAGAAGGGGGGAGGGGATATTCAAAGATAAGGATGGAGGAAATAGTAGATAAGTTGGAAATAGTAGAAATTCAGAGGGTCAAAAAATTTTAGAAGAGTCCTCCTGAATGACACATTAAAGAAGTAAACCATGGGGACCAAGGCTGAATTCTGAGGCAAGTGAATCCAGAGTGGAGAAAGACCTGTGGATCAGAAGAACAGAGGTAATAAGGATTAGAAATTTTTTGTTTCTTTTATTAGTTTATAAGCCCCACAGCGGAAGAGTTGATATATTCTGCTTTCTTGTACTTGGTATACAATGAGCACTCAATAAACACTCATCAGTTTAATTACCAGAAATAATCCATATGGAAATGCTTAATAAATCACTTTTACTCTAATGATGATGACATTGATGTTAATGACATGATTGTCCTGTTCTTCTCAATGTACCCGAACATACCTTTTTTTTTCTCATTAAGCTGAGAGGGGAAGTGGAAGGGACAGAGTCAATGAATCCTAAACATGTGTCTAACATTAGGAGATTGTGCTCTCTACAAATCTAATAGGCAAGGTCATTAAATGAGTAAATAAACCAGTGAGGAATAAGGCAGAGAAATCCAGGCTTTCAAGTAATGCTAAACCCTGACCTGTGCCAAAATGAAAAGTTAGGAAGAATAAATAGGACCACATGGTAAATACAGGAGAAGTAAAGAGAAACTGTTAGAAATCACAAGACATGAGTCAAAAATCTAGAATAGGAATAAAAAGAACCCAGGATGTCTCTCAGAGGACAACTGCAAGCAGTATCCTTGCATGTTTAAAACCAATGCATGCTAGTTGGTCGCACCTTCCAATCTCCCTTCTGTCCCTAGAGCCTCAACTCAAAATATTATGTCAAGATCATCTCTGCATGGTATAGTGGAAAGAACCTCAGGATGTGAAGTCCATGCAAATCCTACTTCTACGTCTTATCCATTTTTTCAACTATAAAATGAAGGTGACAGCAAGGCAGATGCTCTCTGAATCTCCTTGAGTTTTAATTTCTCTAATCTGTATTTCTCTCGGACCCACCATACCCACAATCCCATAGTCCCTAAACCTTTGAAATTATTCATCAAGGCCAGTAATACCCACTTCCCTCATTCCTGCTTATAGTCAATCAGAAATAAGCTTGTGGAATTAGCCACTTTCATCTAGCCTTATAGATTGGCACAGGCCTACAGGCCCAAGACTCCAGAGAAAATAGGTCAAGGCTAAAAATGATTAAGCTCTGAGAAAGCAATAAGTATTCATAGGAATTCTACCTATGATACCCATAGCCTTCTAATTTTTTTAATTCTTTAAAAATTCATCTAATTCTTTAAGGCTGAAAATCAACATTGGGACATCAGTACATGTGAGAAGGCCAAGGGAACATTTTGTGCTTTGTTGACTCCAGCTGCTGCCTGAAAAAATATATTTAGAGACTTATTTCAAGGGTGGTTAGTCCCAAATCTTCCCTTTGAGTCTGGAAGAATTAGTGCATTTGTTTTTTTTGGACACTTGCTTATTGTGATGTATCTTCAAAAGTATCAAGTCTTCCTATAAAGGTCAATCAAATATAGTCTACCTCAGATGTCTACATGGATATTGACTATTATTAGGATCAGGGAGGAGGAGAGAAGAGAAAACCCTCTACTTTCAATCTGAGATTAGTACAAAGTGGTAGAAACAGTACTGCCTAACAGAGAACTGGAAACTGAGTGGATGCCCATCAGTTGGAGAGTAACTCAATAAGTTATGGTATATGAATGCTATGGAATATTATTGTTCTATAAGAAACAATCAGCAGGATGATTTTAGAGGACCCTAGAGAGACTTACATTAACTGATATTAAATGAAGTGAGTAGAACCAGGAGATCATTGTATATGGCAACAGCAAGATTATGCAATGATCAATTCTGATGGACATGGCTCTTTTCAACAATGAGATGATTCAAGACAGTTCCAATGGTTTTGTGATAAAGAGTCATCTGCATCCAGAGAGAGTACTGTGGGGACTGAGTGTGGATCATAGCATAGCATTTTTACTTTTTTTGTTGTTGTTTGCTTGCATTTTGTTTTTTTTTCTCATTTTTTTTGATTTGATTTTTCTTGTGCAACATGATAATTGTGGAAATATGTATAGAAAAACTGCACATGTTAAATATATATTGGATGATTTGATGTCTAGGGGAAAAGGTGGGAAGGAAGGGAGAAAAAGTTTGGAACACAAGGTTTTGCAAGGATGAGTGTTGAAAATTAAGCATATGTTTTGAAAATTAAAAAATTAATACAAAAAGATAAAAGAAAAAAATAGTATTGCTTAAAACATAGGAGATCTAAGGTTGAAGCCCAGCTCTGACACTTATAGACATGATTTGGTGCGGATCACATGGGAACTCTCTGGGTCATTCTCTGAAGTTTCTCACTTTAAAAAAAATGGCAACAGTAATGCTTAACTCTCTTACAAGATTGTTATGGCAAGAGTGAGTGTAAGAAAAGAAAGCTGTCCATAATCAATGGCTGAAGTTTCATGTACAATCTTCATTTTCTGTTCTAGATGGCAGATTACAAAATCCATTTGGGGGTATTTGTTATGTTCTGGATATAACTACATTGTTAAAAAGGAAAGTTAAGCTTCAAAGAGAACTGTTATCTTTACTTCCAGTCTCCACATCTTATATCCTTGATATAGCAAACAATACAACAATAATATTGATGATGATGGTGATATTGGTCAGCCCCTTCCCCTTTTCTACCACTCCAGCCTTTAATATGTTCCACAGTAAGAATTAACAGTCCCCCTACTTACTTTAGCTGGGATTTGGCAGAATACCACATTCCAAATCTATATTATTTCATAAATAATGCTATTAAAATAATAATATTTTCTGTGGCACATTATAGTTTACAAAAGCTTCTTGGAGTAGGTGACAAGAGTTGATCCATGAAAGCATTTTAAGAAGCAAAGGTAACATGGTACAAATTAAAATATGATATATACATGAGCAGATTATAAAATGCTATGAAATTAAGTGAGGGAAAGATCACTGTGGTTATTAGAGCTGGCTTTATGGATGAAGGTAGCCTTTGAGCCTGTACTTTGCAGCTTACCTCCTCAGATAAAAATATAGTGTACTTTTTTTTTTGAATAAAACATAGCCTTCCAGAACTATGATCCAGTCATGTGTTTCATTCTCCTAATTTGTAGAGATATTTTGACGTAAAAACCTGTCTCCTTCTGTTACAATTCTAGCTCTCCTTGTTGCCTATACTGTGGGCATTTTTATATATGCTCAAGGTTTAGGCATTTTAATATAGGTTGTTGTTGTTGTTTTTTTACTCTCCTATGAACTTCTGGGAATCTTAATTGCTATTCTTCCTTTTTTAAAGTTACTCTCTTTTGTATCTAATTTGTATCTAATTTGGGAGATATCCATGTTCTTTTATCTCTTCCTTTTTAGTTTAAAATCTTTTCAATTAGATTTTCATGATATCTACAACCATATTGGTTAGATATACCATCTCTAGCCAGGAATCCATTATCCCTATATTTTCAGCGACAGTCCAGAAATCCAAATCTCTATCTCAGTCATCACCTTCTTAGCTAGATTGTTCATTTCCAAATTAATTTTTGTCTTCTGCAACCCTTGACTCAATAAGCAACAATGAAGAAAATACAAATTATGTCTCTGTGCTCTTTAATTTCTTGCCAAGGCTTCGTGATCTTTAACAATAATTCAGATTCCTTCTAGCAGTGTCATTTGTTGTCATGTGTATCACCTGAAATTGGTAGTTATTTTCCACTGTATTGATAATTCTTTTCAGTTTCCCTACAAACTTTGTAATATAAGTAGTAAAAGTGTGTTTTGGTTACATGCTCCAGGAAGATAACAAAATTCTCTATGATTCTTATCAGGTAACTGGACAGCTACTTCATTCAGTGCTGATAAATATCTAACTGGTTCTCTGGGGGTAAAAATACATATTTGTGCTTTCCCCTTAAATCTTCATTATTAACTTTTTCTCTATCACTTTCTGAAACCTAGACAAGCAATAAAACAATAAATCAATCCCTGAATTGTAACACTTGCTGATTTCTAAGGCCTAAATGCTCACACTAAAAATTTAATAATCAGCTCTTTATAAAAATTCATTCTAACATCCCCTTGGTCTTAGTGTACTGTACTTAACTATTACACTACACTTTTCTTCTCCCTCTGATATTTACTCAAAAATCTATTACCTGATAAAGAATGTGTTCTGCAATATAATTTTTTCAAGGATAAGAATAATTTTCCTCCTTAGAGAATCCATGTCTCTTCAAAAAGAACTTCAAATCTGTTTTAAAGCCTTAATTGTGCAGCTGTTCTTTTCTTTCCCCTTCTCCTCTGTGTGATACTTTTTCAGTCTCCAATATTCTGACAAGACTCAGATCTCCCTTTCTCCACCTCAGATCCCATTTTTTCTGCTTAAAACCTCACTTCTGTTTCCTTAAGGAACACTGTATTTGTCCCTAATAACATGGAATATGAATAAACATTCTTCAAGTCCCTTTGTTTTCTCTTTCCAGGAGGGAGATGCTTACACAACTATGTAAGAAATAGAAATATCACACAGGATAGAAGTTACTGTATAATTTCCCCTACTCTCTATAATAGTCAAAATTTTCAGCATTGTTGACATGTTTTTTTTAACTTCTTTAGGTATTTATAACTCAGTTGGTATTTACAAAATTTGATTTTTATAATCAATTATCATTCCTTTTCATAGACTCAACAATTTTACAGCCATTTCCCTTCCCACTTCAGCCTTGCATCAACCTCCTTTTTTTTTAACCACTCCATCTATTAATTTACTTTCTAATGACTTCACTTACCTTTTCTCACTTAACTCTATTTTATCTTGCCAACTACCTTCTTCTTCTGGCTCTATTCCCTAGTCCTCCTTGATTCTCATTAATCTTTTTAAATGCTCCTTAATTATCCTTGATCCTGCTCTTCCTTCAATCTAGAAGTAAAATTTGAACTAGTATCTAGGCCTGAAAATTGTTCTCCTTTGAAATTTTCTCTATTATTTCCAATCTTTGCCAAATTCCCACCTCTCAACTTTAAGCTATGATCTACTTTATAGATCCAAACCTCTTCAAGCCATCTATGTGCTTTCCTCTGTATTTTATCCAAGTCTTTTCTATTCTACTCCTCCCATCTCCAAAAGCAAATAGAATTAGAATTTAAAAGATAGGGAATTTAAAAGGAGGCAGCCTCAGAATATCTCCTCCTTACTGAGTGATGGCTCATATAAGTAATCTTTGCATAAACAATCTGCCTAAGGGAGCAATGTAATAGAGAAGGAAAAGTGTTAACTCCAGAAGTAGAGGACTTGGGTACAAATCCTGCCTCTGATATTGTGCTGTGGCCTTAAACAAATCACTTGCTCTCCCAAGAATTCAATTTCCTCATCTGTAAAATGAGGAGAATAGAATTCTGGTCCTAGAATCAGAAAGACCTGAGTTCAAATATGTCTCAGACACTTGCTAACTGTATGACCTTGGTCAAGTCACTTAATCCCATTTGCCTCAGTTCTTCATTTGTAAAATGAGCTGGATAAGGAAATGGAAAACCATTCTAGTATCTTTGCCAAGAAAACTTCAAATGGGATCATGAAGACTCTAATATGACTAATCTACTAAACAACAAAAGAAATTATATTAGTTGAGGCACCATCGTAGGGGGTATATCAGCAATTTTAACAAGCTAGTGCTCAAGAAAAGGATAATTAGGAATGCAATTTCTCACCCCAATGAAGTCATAATATGTCTTTCAAAAACATCTAGAAATTATTTGCAGATTACCTTCTATTTTGAATTCTCTGCACCACTGCTCTATTCTTTTCTTGGGAATAATCAAGAAACATACATTAAGTAAACCAAGTATAGACGAATGCAATAAAATGCCCCCAGTGGTTTCCTCTCAGACTATCGACAGATCTCAAAAAACTCACTTTGCTTGCAATATCAAAATCCATTAAGCATCCAATGATCCAAAATTCAGAAGAGACTCTTAAAAATGCTGGAACAAAAGATAGGAAACCCAACAGTTTAGCTAATAAGAAAGACTTACTAAGAAAAATGTCCATGACTATATTTCAGAAAGATGAAGGCATATCTCCACATATGTGTCTGAGCTATACAATGTCTAACAGATATTTTACTCTATTTATAAAGAAAATAAGAGTTATATGTAACCATATAAGTGGAGGAATTGTCATCTTATTTTTCATACAATTCTAGAAAGCACAATGGAAGAAGGTTAAGCTGAAATTTGTTTCTGACTTCACAATAAATCAATTCTTCCTGACCTGATCTTATGCTTACAGTTGGCAGGCAGAGAAGAGATATGTGGAAGCTGTAGTTTCCACAAATGATTCTTAATTGAAGGAAGAAAAAAAAGAAGGAAAAGTAGTCTTTTTGCCCTTCTATGACTAGAAGAGCATCTTGAAATTCTCCAATCCCTATCCCAAGTGAAAAATTGAAGTATTTCCCTTTAAGACTTTGGAAAAGAACCACAGCATCTCAATTCTTCATCACTGAGAAAATCTCTCCTGTCCCCATCATTCTGAGTCTCAGAGTAAAGTTATACTATTGCCTTTCCAACTCATTTCATTATCATTATCAATGATTCTCAGATGGGAGAGCAAGACTCCTGATTGCAATGTTGTGAATAAAAGCTTTACTGCTAAAGATAAATATTTGTTGAGTAGAGAAGGAAGGAGATGTGAGTCTTCAGAAGATCACAGTGAATAGTCATCAAGTCTTATCATTTTGGTTTGGTGACAAAAACATTGAACTATGAGCTGTGTGAATGGAATGAGCTAATCTTAACTTTCCTAAAACCCTCCTCCGATAAGTCCTCCTTCCCAAACCTGAGTCTTTAAGATCTACTGATTAAATCAAAACCAAAGACTAAATTCTCAGATTATATTGTGAACTCTGTTGACTAGGCAATCTGGTCCTCAAAAACTCAATCTATAAGTGACATCCAAAAACAAAGAACAAGGACATAGGTAGAATATTTTCTTTTTACATTATAACTTTTGGTATTAAACCTTAGTTTTTGGTCTGGACCTATAACTTAATAAGTAAAAGAGATTTCTTCTACCAATACAGATCCACAATTGATAATCTCATAAAACTGCCTGGAAATACTGGAAAAGTTCACAATTTATCTGAGATCATACAACTAGTATGTGCTAGAGGCAAGATTTGAATAAACATATGCCTGATTCTTAAGGCCAGCTTTTCACCCACACCATCAAACCACTTCCATAAAGCAATAGGAATTATTTTTCAATTATTTTTGCCATCACTGAATATGAAGCTGATTTTTGTTGAAACTCTTTTAACAACAAATCTGATATAGTAGTTAAAAAGTATCAACTAACATTGAAAATAGGTGAAAATTAATTAAAAATTATATACTCTCAATATTTGGAGATTGATATTTTTTATTTTGCTTTATTAGATACTAATAAAAATAAATATCATGTTATTCACAATCTATCAGCATTCAAAATCAACAAGAAATATAATTTCATGGAACAATTAGTCATCTTGCCTTTCAGTGTTTAAAATGAGCTTAAGCAAAAAAGACCACATGAAGACATTTGCAGCTTATGCACGACTGTTATAGAGAAATTCTATAAAGATCTCAGTAAAACCCTCAAAATTAAATAAACATGTCCTTTAATAATTAGTGAGTCTACAGTAAAAGTAGGCATAAGATAGCCAAATAAAAAGTATGTTGGAAGATAACATAATGTTGGATTTTGTTTTTTAATCCATTTGCTATCTGCCTTTGTTTTATGGGTGAGCTCATTCCATTTACATTCACAGTTATGATCATTAATTGTGTATTTCCCTCTATCCCATTTTCCTATTTTCTTCTGTTTATCCTACTCTCCCTCTCTCTCTCTCCTTGTCCCTCTCTTTACCTTCATCTCTCTCCCTCTCTTTTCCCTCTTCCCCTTTCCTCCCTCTTTTCTCTCCCTCACATACACAATAAACTGATTCATTCATCTTACTATTTTTCTCCTCCTCACACTTACAATCCCATTCTCCATTGTTAATTCAGTTTCTCAGTAAAACCTGTTTTCACATACACCTTTCGGTAATTCACACACCCAAGGGTTTATGTCTACCACTCCTGCCTTTTCTAACATCAGTTTCAAATATATGTCTTGATAGTTCCAAAAGGAAGAAAGGAAGGAAAGAAGGAAGGGAGAGAGGGAGGGAGGAAAGGAGGGAGGGAGGAAGGAAAGGAAGGAAGGAAGGAAGGAAGGAAGGAAGGAAGGAAGGAAAGAAGGAAGGAAGGAAAGGAAGGAGAGAGGGAGGGAGGGAGAGAAGGAAGTTGAAAGAGAGGGAGGGAGGGAGAGAAGGAAGTTGAAAGAGAGGGAAGGAGGGATGGAGGGAGAGAGAGAAAAAAAAAACTGTTGGAAGAGGAAGGGAATTGGCTGTTGAGGCATCTGTGTACCTTTTTAGCCTGTTGAGGCATCTTTTAGCCTTGAGCCCACAACTGATCTACCCATCAAATTTTATCAGATATGAATAGGAAAACCAGGTAAAGGAAAAGAGATTCCAAGTAGGAGGGTGGAACCTAATCAGGAGATTAAATGTAACAGAGGTATAATTAACCACTTCTCTGTCTTTACTTGTCATGATAATGTAACAGCATGGTGAGAAACAGGGTCTGTCATGCCCCTTCCTGGCTCAACAGTACTACTCAGACTGTAGGCTACATAATTTCTCAAACCAGGATGTTCCTCCATGGCAACAGCAGGAAACAATCCATTTCTATTCAGGGATGAAGTATAAGAAAGTTTTTTTTTTTTTTTTTAATGATATAGGTGTATATAGGCATCATGGTATTCTTTGACAGACTAGTGATCATAATAGCTAATATTTATAAAACTGTGCCATATAAATTGCACTTAAAGTTTTACAAAGCACTTTATAAATATTATCTCATTTATTTTTCGTGATAACTCCAGGAGAGTAGATATTATTATCCCCATTTTATTGATAAAGAAATTGAAACAGAAGTGAAGAAATTTGCCTAGTATCACATAGCTAGTAAGTGTCTGAAGTCAAAGTTGAACTGATGATGATGATGATGATGATGATGATGATGATGATAAGTAGGAAGGTGAAGGATGGTAAAGTATAAAGGTATCCCTGCTTCTAGGTCTAGTGCTTTATCCACTGTGCTACTTAGCTACAGTTATATAGGAATAAATAAATGTCTACATTTGTTTTCTAATTAGAATATTTCACTAGAGGTAGCCAGAGAAACTCCAACTACTCTCTCCAGTTTGCAGAAACAAATGGTGGGGCAGAGAAGAGAATAATCTATGCATCTATAGCAGTTGGGAGGTACAGGGAACAAGTAGTTCTTGACAAGTTCTTTCTTGACAAGTAGTCAAGAAAGGCTTTATGCAAAAGATCAATCCTATATGTTTTGTGTGCCCTGCCTATGAATTGACACAATGGACAGGAAACTTGTAATGCATCTATGTCCCTCCATTCTTCCCTACTCCTAGACGGGCTCAGGTATTATAGCTGTGCTTGGTACCCACCCTGGAGAAGACAATGCTACTCTAAATAAGCCCAACTATTTTGGAATGAATAGGGAAGAACAAAAAAAAAGAAACTAACTTCTCTTCAAGACATATATGACCTATGGATAGAATAGAAATGGAGGACCATTTAAGGGCAGAATTCCTCTCTTATGTTTTCAGTCACCTGTTAATTGGTTTATGGACCTCACCATTGGCATGTCTTATTTCTTTAATTATTTTTAGGCAGGGCCACATATGATCAAGAAATTGATGATAATGATGATGATGATGATGATGATGATGATAATGATGATGATGATGATGATGGATGAGAAGGAGAAGAGGGAAGATGATAAATGTCCCCCTTCCATCCTTTTCTAATTTGTCCCCCATTACTACAGGTAGTTAGTTTACACAACAGATAAAGTGCTGGAATCAAGATCTGAATCCAAATCTAAAATCAAATAGCAAGTCACTTAACTCTGTTTGCCTCAATTTCTTCATCTATAAAATGGGGATAATAATACTACTTATCTCCCAGGGTTGTTTCAAGAATCAAATGAGAGAATATTTGTAAAGCACTTTGCAAACCTTGAAGTGCTACATAAATGCAAACTGCTATAATTATTATTATTATCTTGATCATTATTATTACCACACAGACTTATCCTGCCTGACTAAGCTTGTTGATTTCAGAAAGAGATGCACTAACATTAAGGCAGATGTTATATTAAACCAAAAAGCAGCTGCAAAGTATAAAGGCTGATAACAAAGAGCAAGGAACTATTACAAATAGAACCTTTTTCTCTATTTTTTTTTCAAATATATTGTTTAAGCAATTTCATATCACCAGACTTCTTTTTTTCCTCATCATATTTCCACAGTATAGAAGAATTACAATGTGATATTCTAAAGAGAAAAAATTTATCTTTTAACTTCCCCCCCCAAAAAAAAGCCCATGAATTTTGACATGCAATTTTTAAATGAGCATCAACTTCAATATTTGTTAGGTACCTAAATGCCCAAGATACTTTACTATATCCAAGAAACACAAAGACAAAAATAATAGATCCTGCTCTGAAAGATGTTATTCCTCTATTAAAGGTACATTTTAAGGGGCACTTTATTGGCTTTTAAAAGGCACTTGAATGACTTTCTCAATTCTCTTGAATCTTAGTCCTTCCCTCTAAAATTACTCCCTTATTTACTCAGTCTATATCTTCCATATAGGTGTTGGAATGTTGTCTCTCCCATTAGACCTAGGTCCTGGAGAGCAGGGGCTATTCCTTACCTCACACATAGAGGGTGCTTAATAAATTCTAGTTGACAATTTGAGTGACAATGAAT
The DNA here is from genome assembly GCF_902635505.1 of Sarcophilus harrisii. Taxonomy (NCBI): domain Eukaryota; kingdom Metazoa; phylum Chordata; class Mammalia; order Dasyuromorphia; family Dasyuridae; genus Sarcophilus; species Sarcophilus harrisii. The sequence goes on along the minus strand of NC_045427.1, from coordinate 548,585,652 downwards.
GCTCTAAGAGAGAATTTGTTAAGTGTCAAATAAGAAGTTCAATATTAAATTATCCTGGAGGTGGGGATAATATCCAATAACAGACCTGGAAAAGAATTTCATTTGGTCCAACTCACTCATGATGAAATTAGAACACTAAGAGGCAAAATTATTTCTCAGATCACAGTGATTCAAGGGACAGAGCAGAGTTTCGGATTCAGGTCTACCAAATTCAAGTCCAGGCTCTTTCCATCACATTAGTACTTTTGTCCACTTCTCTTTATATTAGGCCCATTTTGCATTTGCATCCCTCTTCCATAGCGTTGCTCCTGGCACTTTTATTTTCACCTCCCCAAACTCCTCAACCATTTTGCACTTGTCAAGCTGTGTCAAGAAGCAACTCAATATAGTGTAGGACTTTTTAATTTTTGTGTAATGGAAGCTTTTGAGGTCTGATGAAGCTTATAAACCCCCTCCTCAGAAAAAAAATGTTTTTAAATGATTGAAGGAAATGTTAAATTTCAGTTAAATATCAATGAAGATAAAGATTTAATTTTTCCCATTCAAACTCATAAACCCCATGAAATCTATCCATCCTGTGATCCCAAAAGGTTAAGATTCCCTTTCTACTCCATTTCTTGATTCTGGATATTTTCTCTGGCAGTCCCATATATCTGAAGTACCCCTCTTTCTTATCTTTGCTTCCTGACTTCCAGGTACAAATCAAAAGCCCATCTTCTATATAAAGCTTTCCCAAATCCTTCTTAATTCTAGTGCTTTCCCTATGTTAATTATTTCCTATTTATCCTATTTATATATTTTATTATATATTTATTTTTGTTTATTATATATTATTATTTTATTACATATTATATTGCTATTTTAGTTATTATTATTATTATTACATAAATTCTGTTTCTATATATTTGTGGGCTTATTGTCTTCACGTTAATAGGGTACTAACTATCTTTTGCCTTTCTTTGTATCCTGTGCTTAGTACAAGTGCCTAGCACATAGTAGTGGGTGCTAAATAAATGTTTATTAACTGAACTTTACAGACAGATTGGCCATGGATGCCATTGCTTTAAAATGACTGAACTGATTTCAGGAATTATTATTTCTTACAGATGAGGAACTATGATGATATTAATAAAGGAAGTGGGCAAATAATGGCTTACATTATATTATATGGTTTTTTACCTATCTCATTGGAGTATCACAAGTTTAAGATATAAGTAGCCTCAATATTCCCATGTTACAGAGAAGGAAACAGACTTAGAAAGGTAAAATAAACAGCAGAGTCAAAAATCAAACTGAAGTTTTACTCCAATAAATAATAATAATGGCATACATAGAATACCTTAAAACTTACAAAGCCTTATTTGCAAATGTCTCGTTGATCTTTCTAACAACCCAAGGAAGGACGTGTTATTATTTATATTTTACAAATGAAAAAACTTAGACATATGGATTTAGTGACTTGCCTACCATTACACTAGTATCAAAGGCTGAATTTGAACTGAGGTTTTCCCTGACTTCAAAATTGAATATTCTGCCCATTATTCTGCTTTTTCATGTCACCTCTCAGTAGGGCTGAAAAGCCTCCTTAGTAATCTCATAACCAATTACTGCTTCTATTCTCCTCTCTTCAGAGCTTGCTGAAACTTCATTAAAGTAGACATCAAATTCATATAAATGGATCATTCCTTACTCCACTCAGTGACATTTTATTTCCTTTAAGACTGGGTCTAGGCTGAAAGGGCAGTGACTGTTAGTGAAGTGAACCCCATTGCTGATCAGTAGGGAATCTTTGATTACTCTGTTTCCATTCTGAGTTAGTTTGTCCCTCCATGGACTATCTTCATGAAGATCCCCAGTTTCTAAGGGCTTTCACCTTTTTGGTGCTGGACCAAATGCAGATAACTGACCTATTTCAGCTCTATTGTAACTCAGAAATGTCAAATTCGAGTGACTCTAATCTTGTCATTGTTCATAGTTTGTAGTTTCATGGTTTATAGCAGGGATCCTCAAACTATAGCCCGTGGGCCAGATGCCACAGCTGAGGACATTTATCCCCCTCACCCAGAGCTATGAAGTTTCTTTATTTAAAGGCCCACAAAACAAAGTTTTTGTTTCTACTATAGTCCGGCCCTCCAACAGACTGAGGGACAGTGAACTGGCCCCCTATTTAAAAAGTTTGAGGACCCCTGGTTTATAGTATCAAAATATCAGCTTGGATTTGTATGTCCTTTTGATATTACAAAATGGTGTGTGTGTGTGTGTGTGTGTGTGTGTGTGTGTGTGTGTATAAATAAAGAGACAGAGGGAGGCAGGATAGAGATAAGGACATATGCATATATATATGAAACAATAACTATACTACCTGCCACTGTCTGGCAGCCAGGTTTGTCATACTTCACCCCTCTTCCACGGTTCTCCAGTAGCTTTATAGAGGGTATCTAATAAAGGATATCTAGTTTCTGCCATTGGGTTATCTTCGCTAATTATGTTTCCCTAAATTTAGGGATTCCGGTTCCATTTAACCACTTAACAGTCAAATTAACATTTACAAAGGAATATTTAAAGATATAGCAAGAAGAAAGAAACAATCCCCTTCCAATACCTTGGGGGCCTAATACCTACCATATTCCTTCAATCTCTGAGGAAGGGAAGGAGTTTAGGTTCTCAGTTAACTTTACTCTTTTCAGGATAGTCTCACCAAGTTCCTAGTCCAAGGCCCCAATCACGATAGTTTCCCAACCTGACTTCTCAGGGTTTTCATAAGGGGTTGGCAGCAACATCTGCCCTTAAATCCTTTCTCCAAAGTCCCCACTAACTCAAGGTCACAGATCCAGGGTTTCCACTTCCCGAACCTAGAACTGAAAATGAAAATGAAATACATGAAAATACCAAACCTATTTCTTGGAAACATAAGGCTTAAAGTGGTGAGGTGGAGGAAAAGATGGACATTCTACTCACATCCAGTTTATTGCATAGTATCTGTGCTTTGGATGAACAAGTCTCCACTCCTAGAACCTTTGGAAAAGAGAGAGACTATTCTAGGTTGGTAATTTTAAAGACATAATTTGTTGCAACCAATACAAATAGGCTGTTCTCATTCATGTGGTAGAGAAATATAGAACATCTTCTCCCAAAAGTAGATCCCTATCATCTCCTAGATGAATGCCTGTATTTTAGGTGATCTGGACAGGAATAAATCCCAAAGTAGATAGTTAGATGGATAGAGAGATAATAAATAGAAAGATAAACTAAAGATGAATATATATATATGTGTGTGTGTGTGTGTGTGTTAGTTATTATTATTGACATAGATCAATAGATAGATGAAAAAGTTGATAATATTTATATAGCACTTATGTGATAGGGTACCACGCTAAGCATTTTACAATTATTATCTCATTTGATCCTCACAACAACCTTGGGAGATAGGTGCTGTTATTGTCCCCACTTTTCATTTGGGGAAACTGAGGCAAACAGAGTTAAGTGAATTGCCCAGGGTGACACAGCTAGGAAATGTTTGAGGCTGAATTTGAATTCAGGTCTGCCTGACTTCAGACTTAGCCCTCTATCCACTGTACTTGGCAGCATTGGGTTGCCAAGAGGCATAGGTCCAGGGAACTCAGTTGAGTGATGTGCCCAGCATAAACACTGAACCCAGTGGCATAAGCAGGAGTTTACTACCAAGGAAAAAGGAAAAGGACATTGGGTACAGCAATACCAGAAATGAAGAGGTTTATATTTTCTATATTTTTTACATCTACTTTCCCTATTAGTGTACATTTATGTGTATACTCATTTCTCATTGATATTCTATGTAATTGTGGGAGAGTGCACCCCAAGTTTATGGGCAGCGTCCTTATAATATCATCTCAGGAAATGTCTTTGCTTTGAGCTACTTGTATGTATTGGCTGGCAATTAAAGATAACCACATTGGAGAAGGCTGATAAACTATAGTTTTCTGAGTATAGACTCAGGGAGTATCTTAAATGTGAGGTAGCTATCAACTGGGGAACCTTACATAAGAGTACAAATTGGGTCAAGTTGTCCTGGGGGAAGATGCTGCACATTACTATGTATATGTTGGCTCACTTAATCAAATCTAAGTTTTTTGAGAGCAGAGACTGTTTTTGTCTATTAATAAAATGTCTGGCATACAGTAGGTGTTTTGTAAATTCTTGTTGACTGATTGATTATGTCACAGACCTTTAGGGAATTCTATTGAAAGGAGTTTTGGGGGGCAGTTAGGTGGCATAGTAGATAGAGCATCCCTGAAGCTGGGAGGATCTTAATTCAAATCTGATCTCAGACACTTAACGCTTCCTAGCTGTGTGACCCTGGATAAGTCACAACCCCAATTGCCTCAAAAAAAAAAAAAAGAAAAGAGTCTTTGAATCCATATAAGTGCCAAGTATATTATAATAATAATCCTTAATTCTAACAAAATAAGCAACATGAATTCACTGGTGGACCTTCATAGAGAGAGGGAAAGAGAAACAATTTTTGAATTTTTTTTCCTTAAAATGAGGTCCTTACCCTCAAAGACTGGGAAATGCAGCATTATCATTACTCTCATTCCAAAAAGACCTATGACAATGTATGTGTTTCCTTTGCAAAAACAGTCTAAAATCTCTGTGTGGCTTGGTATAGTTTTATGAGAATTTTATATAGTGTCATAAGTCTTTCTCTAGCAGCCAGGTTTCTGGCTTTAAGCATACCCTAACTCAGTTAGGTTGCTCCTCTGACATTCTAATGCCAGATCTATGGTCTAAACCAGTGGAGTCAAACTCAAGGAATTAGGAGTCACCAAATGGCAAAGGATCTTTACAAGCCATTCATGACTTGGGAAACCACACATTTTTATGCATTTCTTTTTTATTAATAAATCAACATGTTAAAGATCAGATAGGGACTACATTTTCATCTTGCTTGGACATCTCTCTGGAGTATTGTGGGTCACATATTTGGCACTTCTGCTCTAATCTTTTCCAGCCTGGTAGGATTTGCCCAAGCTGACATTCCTCTGGGCAGCTCTGGATCATCTCAGTATCTTCATTAGGCATCAGAGAAAGACTTAACTGGAGAGGACATGCCATTCTTTCAAGGAATAGGGTTATGAAGCAGAACTGTTGATTTAGTGAGTATATGAAAATTATAGGTAAGGAAATTCCCTCTACCAATGCAGAATATTTTCTCTGCTAATTAGAATCCTAGAGAAAGTCATTGAAAAGTTAAGTGACTTACCCAGCATCAAGTTTCCAATATGCATTAGAGTTGGGACTTGAACTCAAGTCTTCCTAGCACTAAGATGGGCTTCTGGTCCCCTTGCCATGCTGTCTCTCCTATGTGTCTCAAAATCACTAAAATGTGTGTTGTGATTGAGACTTTAGAGAATAGAATGTCATTTACATTTGCTTATCTGCATTTTAACTAATCCTAAGCAAACATTTTAAAGATATTCTTTCCCATTCTTTCCTGGAGCCATTTCTCCATCATTTTCCCTACTCAGGCACTTTGCTTGCTTTGTTTAGCATATCTCTCTTTTCTCCTGGCCCTTTAACAGATGAGGAATGGTTTCTGTTGCCCCCATTACATCTGCCAAATTCTCCAACTCCCCCTCCTGTGTTCCTTTGGCTAGAAGAGTTTCTATGGTTTCCACCCGGAATGGGTGGATTTTAGAATTGAGAGGGACCTCAGCCATCAACTAGCCTAAATCCCACATTTCCAAATGATGAAATTGTCAATCAAAGAAAAAAAGGGAAGTAGCCCAAAATTATGTAGTTTATGAGCAGAACTATGATTATAACCTAGGACTCTACTGAATCCTACACTTGTGTTCATTAAAATTATTGTTGCTTCCTCTCTCCAAACAAATTATATATCACTTTCTTGACAAAGTCCAATCCAAATTTGTTGAGCTAAAATTCAAAGTCTACAATCTGACTCTGATCTTCTTTCCAAGCTTCACTTGTCCCATTATTTTTTCACTATATTCTACACTCCAGCCATCTAGGACCATCACACCCTGATAGTGCCTCCTTCTTCAATACAGTATTTTCACAGAGAACGACTTCTTTCATACTCTGAAGAAACTGTAATATCATAAATGTGTGTATTTTTTCTAGAGATGCAGGTCACACTTCATACATGAATCCACGGTGAAAAGGGTCTTTCTCTAACTTTCAAGACATGATAAGATACCTTGGTTTTCGTGATTGTCGAATGAATGAATGGAAGTGAAAGTCATCTTTAGGGTCCCTTTGAACTTTCCATTTCTGATTCTATAATCACAAAACCTGGTGTTAAAGTTATAATGTAGTGAAAGGACTGCCCAAGAAAGATTGACAGTTACAAAGCTAGAGGTAATTTTTTTTTTAATGTTCAAGTGCAATCAGCAGTCCTACTAGGCTCAAAGTAGTATTCCCAATATTCTGGCTGGCTAGTCCATACCTTTGCTTTCTCTTTTATGAAGTATGTACAGAGCTCATAAATATCAACCATTTCTCAGGATTCTGTCCCAGGCAACCTGGTTCTTATAATTGACAACCCCTCTCATAGCCCAAACTCTCTTTGAGCTGTACAAAGGTTCCTAATCAGAAATAGGTTGGACTAGATACCCTCAGAAGTACCCCTTTCTAACTCTGGGATTCTGGAAAGTGGAAAAATGCCTTTAAACATTCAGGATAGTTATGGTCCTGAAGTAATTTCTTATTCCTTTCACACCGTTCCACAATATTTTCTTCTTTTTCCCTCTTTCTTGCCTTGATTTCCTATCTGTGGTTGTGATAAAGCCAGTTAATTTGCTTGTTCTTTTATAAAGAATATGGTTAATTTAAACTCTGTATCTAAAGCAATTTCTAAAGAAGCCAGTTGCTAAGTGGTTGCTAGGGCAAACTGGCAGGGGCTATTCATTCATTCAATCCTATATAGATTAAGGGAAACAGAGGAGGAAGAAAGTTGTTTATTTCACTTCTAGAGAGATGAAATAAGATTTTATAGAGGACAAGCCATATATGGTTGGGGAACCCTAGTCCAAGAATTTGTAATGCTAACCTATACCAGCTGGATTTAGGCAGTGTTTATCAGAATACCTCAGAAGAGTCATAGTAGAAGTGGAAAAGGGCAAACCCACAACATAGGTAAAGGAAAAGTGAGGAAAGGGAGAGGCAGAGAGAAGAAGCAGAGATATTTTACTGACTCAGAAAGAAGGAAAGAAAGCTCCTTTCTCATCATTAGCTTGGGTAACTTGTAAAACTGTTGCATTCCACTAGGAACTAACATAGTGATCAGAAGGGTTTTGACCACAAAGTAAGAAAAGGATAAATATGCAAGGAATCACAAGACCATTGAATGTCTGAGATGAAACCCAAAGAATACCAAAGTTCTTTGCCCAAAGTCCCATAGTAACTAAAGAGCAAGACCTAAAGTCAAACCCAGTTTCTCTAATTCTGAATGTCACATTTAAAAGGACATATTTCAGGGTCTTCATAAAAAGGTCCTCTTTTTGTTCAAAGGCAAGATATAAGAAAACATGGTAACTTGCTAACCTTCCCATGGACTCAAACTGCCAGGTATTTGAAAAATACCTGGTGAGAGCATACCTAAGTTTCAGGAAAAGTGCCTAAATAACCCCACACATCTATGGATTTATCATATAATATCCTGTTTTATTTCTGTATGTAGCATAGCCAGGGATATGCTGATAAATGTTTAATACCAACCTCTCTCAGTAGGGGGAGGGGGGGAAACTGCATTAAAGTCAAACTTTTTAAATTTAATCTGAATTATTAACATTTTTCCATCACTTTCTTAAGTCTAGACATTCAACAACAAAATCAAACAATGACATGTAAAATATGCTAATTTCTAAGATATAAATACTTGAAATGAAAATTTTATAATCAACTAGCTCTTCTGGCTCCAGCAGAGTCCTAAAAATGACCTTCTTAGGCTATAAGCTTCATGAGGACAGTTATTTAAACTTTAACTATTACCCAGAAATCAGTATGGTTTTCTGCATTAAAAAGATAATTATAACTAGCTTTTGATAGTGCTTTAGGGTTTACAAAGTGCTATAGAACTTGCAAATTATCTCGGCAAAAATAATTAGTTTAATTGAATTGAATTTAATAGATAATACTTTTCCTTGCTCTTCCAAAATGCGAATGATCTCTTTTAATTTTTTCCTAAAAACCTATTTACTTGTTAAAGTTATATCCCTATTTGCATTCATATGTTTTAAAATACAAATAATCATTAAATTTAAATTACATAAAGGAAAAGGAACAGCATTTATTAAGTACCTACTATATTCTAGGCATTGTCCTAAATAGTTATAAATATTCTCTCATTTGATCTTCACAGCAATCCTGGAAGGTAGGTGCTATACAGTTAACTAAACTGAAACAAAGGTTAAGTGACTTGCCCAGAGCCATATAGCCAGTAATTATTTGAAGCCAGATTTCACCCTGGGACTTCCTGATCTCAGGTTTGGTGTTCTGTCTATTATATCACTAATCTTTTTCTAAGACAGAGGATTTGAAGGGGGAAGACATTTTGTTTCCTTCATATCAAATTGAATTTTTGTAGTCATAGGAAAATCTATCTAGAAACCATATGAAGTGATTATCTAACAGTGTGGTGACTGAGTCACTTCAGTTGTGATCAACACTTCATGACCCCACTTAGAGTTTTCTTGGCAAAGTTACTGAAGTGGTCTGCCATTTCCTGTTTCAGCTCATTTTACAGATGAGACTACTAAGGCAGTAAGTGGCTTACCTAAGGCCAGATGGAGAGATGATATAATATCTATAGGAATAGCACACTGGAGTTGAAATCAAGAAGACCTAGGTTCAACTGTCATACAAATACTAGCCATGTTAACCTAAGCAAATCACTAACTTTAAGCCTCAATTTTGTCATCTGTACAATTATGCAGCCCCTACCTCCCAGGATTGTTGCTAAGATAAAATGAAATAATGTATGCAAAACATTTTGCAAATTATAAAGGGCAGCATAAATGTATGTTATTATCCTTATTATAAGTAGCATTAATCAGTTATAGAGAGTTCTAGGAAACACATACCATCATGTATTTCTAAAAGAAAATAATCTATGTCTTTTTAATTTTCTTTTGGTAATTGGTTTCTTATCAGGATGAAAACCCAAGCCTTTTATATCCATAGATGTCTAGGGGAAGGGAAATCATAAAGACTTCCTTTCCTTCTTCCCATCGGTCCTTACCCTCAAGCTCGATGTACTGTTGTGACCTCAGAGAGCTGTTTGCCAAATATTGCTATCTTGCTGAGTCATGTCTCTAACTGAACCTCCTCCTCCTCCTCTCTGTGTATCTTCAAAGGAATTTTTTTTCTCCCTCTGCTAAATCTGTTCTATATCTTTCTTTTGAATCTCATTTGTTAATGAGCAATCTGGACCCCACACACGCATACACTTTCTCTCTCCTCCGGCACTCTTGCTCTCTCTTGTTTTCTCTCACTCTCTTTCTCCTCACTCCCCCATATCAATCAGTACCACCCTTCCCTTTCCTCTTTTCCAGTACTTTCTTCTTGGATTTTACCCTCATTTCTAATTGTCACTGGGAAGGTAGGTGCAGTAGACAGAGTACCAGGTCTGAAGACAGGAAAACCTAAATTCAAATCCAATCCTGATAGTTCCTAGCTGTGTGATCCTGGACAAGTCACTTAACCCTGTTTGCCTCAGTTTTCTTTCCTGTAAAATGAGCTGGAGAAGGAAATGACAAACCATTCCAGTATCTTTGCCAAGAAAACCCCAAAGAGGGTCATGAAGAGTTGGACATGACTGAAATGACTGAACAACAACAATTACTAGTTGTCACTATCGGTGTAATTATGCTCATTGGCCTTAGGGGGGAAATACAGTAATTGATCTGGAGTCCTCAGATAATATCTCTGGTACCTACTGCCATTATAACCTTGAAGAAATTATTACATTTTCTTTGGGCTAAGTTTCTTCAGCAGTAAAATGAGGGGGGTTGTATTAGATGACCTCAGAAGTTTCCTTCTAATTCCAGAGCTTTGGTCCCACCAAGTGATAAGAGTTCTTAAAAAGAGGTCAATAATAACTCTACTTAAGGGTTTAGAGAACCTTCCATGGATGATGTAGTAGCATCTAGGCAAAGGTGAGTCCAGGTTTCAAATTTATGCTACTGGTTTTTGTAACTTGAAGAATATAAAAACTTCACACAGATACCATTAGGCTTTATCAGCTTTGTTTCATTTAAATATACTTATAACAAAGATGGTGAGACTAAAAGCAGAGACAGAGACACACATAAAGACAGAAAAGACAAAGAAGAAAGAAGAGTGAAAGAAAGAATAAGAAGGAGAAAGAATAGAAAATAAAGAGAGAAGAAAGGAGTTGGGAGAAGAGAGAGAAGAGAAAAGAAAGGAACAAAGAAGGAAGAGAGAGGAGAAAAGGAAAACACAATAGAAGTAGAGAGAAGAGATAGAGCACACCTCATAGATGAAGAAAGGAAAGATACAGAATATTCAGTGACTTTCAAAGGGCCAAAGAATCGATAAAGTAGGGTTTAATCTAATTTTTCAATCTATAACTAAATTCAATCATCGTCTGCTCCCAAAACTTTGGAGTTAGTGGGAAATGGAGAGTGCTTTCCCCATCCTCAGAACTCCTGAATATTATTGCTCAACAGCTGATGGCTTCAGATCAGAACAGATTTGTTCCGCCACTTCATAGTTGGCATCCTCTCCAAAAGGGTGGGTGAAATGATGTATGTAATTCTCAGAGAACTTAGGGTCTTTTTGTTTTTCAGGACAGAAACATTCAGTGTCTTTTGGAGCTGATAAAAATATCTTTCACCTCTAACAAAGCTGTGCTCTTCTCACTATTCCTTGGATTTGTCTGAGACCTGGGTCTTAATGAATTATTAATAAATAGAGATACCATCTGAAAAGTAAGAAAGGAGTGGTAAGGAGAAAGTCATAGTATAGTGGAAAGAAAACTAACCTGAATGTCAGGAAACCCAAATTATAGTCCTAGCTGTACTTTGTGACCATAGGCAATTTTCAACTATAAAAAACAAGGATGTTGGATTGGATAACATCTTTATTTAGGCCAGATTTTTTATTTATTTATTATTTTTTTTTTTTTTTGGTATCAAGAGCTCCCTGTAAAGAAATTCTTCCCAATGGAGACAAATACCTACTCTGTCATTTATAGGACTGCCTAGGGCATAGAGAGGGTAGAGCATCTATCTTCAGTCACACAACATATGATACTGACTTAAAATAACTGAACCCAGGTCTTCCCGATACCAAGGTCAATTCTCTATTGACTATGCCATCCTGACTCATAGATAAAATAAAAGTCCTTTTAACTTCAAAATTTTCCAGAGATTTTAATATTTAAAGTTTAAATTCTTCTTATAGTATTTTTGAGTGAACTATTTTAAGAACGCAAATTAGGAAATCTCATGAAAAGCCAATTTGGACCTAATTAAAAGCTCATTGATTTGGAACTAGAGAGGACCTTAAAAATCAATTTGTCTAACCCCTTTATTTTACAAGTGAGGAAAGTAAATCTAGAGTAGAGCCTAAATGACTTACCTAAATTCACATACTATGACAGTCAAAACTCAAAGCCAGCATACCATATTTAGTGCCCTTTATTCTACAACATGCTGCCTCTCTAAAGTGAAGAATGCCAAAATATCACCATCCATAGCATGGAAGGCTCCTCTGTCCTCCACTATCTCTTGAAGTCTGTCCAAGTTCATGATTATTGTTTCCATGATTCTATCTATCCATCTCATCTTCTTCCATCCTATTTTCCCTTTGCCTTCTATTCTCCCTGTTGTGATATGGAAACCACCTGCCAGTGGCTGCTGGAGGTCTAACTTAGACCTGTAGAATGGATCTCTTCATGTGAGAGGATTGATGATGATGATTGATGACGATGATGATGATACAAGGAGACTGAGAGGCAGTTGCTGTTCTCTGACCTTTCCACTGAGGGCCCATTGTGTTGTCTGCTCTTTCTCCTCCTCCTTCTGCCTCCAATTTATTTCATTCCCAGTCCACAAGCAACACCTGTGTCAGCAAAGGCTGCTTTGCAACTCCTTCAGACATTATAATCCATAACTGTGGAGGCTCTCAGAGAATTGACCTGCCCATTCACCTAGACATGGTCCATAAAATTTCCCCAACATTAAGGTCTTTTCCAATGAGTCCCATCTTCTCATTATGGAACCAAAGTATTTAAGCTTAAGCTTCAGTATTTGCCCTTCCAATAAATATCATGAAGTAATTTCTTTAGCTCTTGACTGATTTAATCTCCTTGCTTTCTTCTCCATCACAATTTGAAAGCATTGATTCTGTAGTATTCAGTCTTCCTAATACTCCAATTCTCACAGCCATAAACTATTACTGAAAAAAACATAGCCTGGACTACATGGATCTTTATTGGCAAGGTGATGTATCTGTTTTTTAGTGTACTGCCCAGATTTTCAACAGTCTTCCTTCCAAGGAGCAAGTCTTCTAGTTTCTTGGCTACAATTGCAGTGTGCAATGATCTTTGAGCCCAAGAATATAAAATCTGACACTGCTTCCATTCTTTCCCTCTCTATTTGCCAGGAAGTGATGAGAGCAATGCCAAAATCTTAGGGTTTTTGATGTTAAGCTTCAAGATTTTGTTGTTTCATGTTAAGCTTCAAGCCAGCTCCTCCCCTCCTTTACTTCATCAAAAAGGTTCTTTACTTTTTGCCATCAAAGTGATATCATCTGCATATCTGAGTTAACCTGACACTCTTAATTCCAACTTGTGATTCTTCCAACCTGCAGGATACACACTCTGCATATAAATTAAACAAATAAATAATATTTACATATCATATATGTTATATATGATATGTATAATATATAATAAATAAATGACAACTAAGATGGTCTCTTATTCTCATATCTCTGAGGACTTACTACATTTTGTTGTGATCCACACAGTCAAAAGCTTTGGTATATTCAATGAAGCAGAAGTAGCTATTTTTTCTGAAACTCCCTTGCTTTCTCCATAACCCAGTGAATGTGGCAATTTGGTCTCTAGTTCTTCTGTCTCTTTGAAAACCAGCCTGTTCTCCTGGTAGTTCTCAATCCATATATTGCTGAAGTATAACTTGAAGGACCTTAAGCATAATCTTGCTAGCATGTGAAATGAGCTCAGTTGTTTAGTAATTTGAACATTCTTTGATGTTGCTCTTCTTTAGGAATGGAATGTAAACTTATCTTTTCCAATCTATATTTCCAAGATTCCTTCCAGCTCTAAATCCTAAGAGTAAGTAGATCTAAAAAGCAGGACTTAAAGGAGAAGGAAATAGGGTTCTGAATTGACAAGAACAAAGGAGCACAACTCTGGGAAAATGGAAAACAGCCTAAATTTAGCAGTTACCTAGTTTAGAATGCCTATTGATATGACTAGAAGAATGGAGGAAACTAAATACAACTTCTGACTCATAGGTTTTGTCTAGGGGAAGTCTAAATTGCAGAATCTTACTAACTTACTTCTCTGATATGTATAATAAGCTCCTAAGAGAAAAATTTGGAGATGCACATATTTGTCAGTTTACCACTTCTCCCCATCCTTGCCATTTTCTTTTCTTTGTTCCCCAGGATAATATGAGGGCAATGCGGTGGGAGCTGGATTCATGATGAAGTTGATGTATAGTGAAATTTCTCAGGAAATGGAAAATATTGACATTTTTCTCCCTATTCCAAAGATTATGCAGAGGGTATGGTTTTTACCCTGGACTTTGCAGTTTTTGGAAGTCTCCTTTCAAATTAGGGAACATAATCAATTTAACAGCCATGATGAGGATCTGGAAAGTGAGGAAGGTTGAAGACGAGAATGTCATGTGATGGATATGTTTAGATTTCATGGAATTCCCCTATTTCTTCACTTTGTTCTGCTTAATGAGGGAATATCTCCTAGAGAGAGTATGCATGAATGAAAGTGTTTCAGCAAATAGAAGGAGGTCTTTCTTCAAAGAGAGAACATGCAAGAGAAAAAGTCATAAAGTCACAAAAATTATCACAGTCTTATAGATCATCTAGTCTATCTCATTTTGAACATTAGCACAATGAGGATTCAAGATCATATGACTAAGAAGTGACAAAGAACAGAATGAATTGAAATAAGAATATCAATAACTAGCATTTACATAATGATTTAAAGTTGAGAAAGTTTTTTTATAAATGTTATATCATCAAAACAGCCTTGGAAAGTAAGTTCAATTATTATGCCCATTTTATAGAGGGGAGGAAACTGAGATACAGCTGTTCAGTAATTTCCTCAAGTGTTACCCAGCTAATGTCTGAGGTTAAATTTGAACTCTGATGTTCCTAATTGCAAGTCTAGTACTCTATCCACTATACCACACATTTTGCTAGATACTAGGGGGCAACCCTGCATTTTCCTAATGACTTTTGGGAGAATCAGTACTTTTTAGGCATTGCGGGAAGGGGGGCAACTGTTGCCATAGAAACTGACTAGTGGTCAAACCACAAGAGAATTTATCCAGTCTGCATCAGAGTTCATCCAACTTCATTTGTAGTGAAATTTTGGTTTGCATGGGGGCATAGTAACTAACCATAGCCTAGATACACAAACAGCACCCAATTAAATACCAGCAGCCATTCTATTACCTTGAGGCCTTTCAAAGATGAGGACAAGCAGAAATTAGCCAGACACCTGTAAACTGTTGGAGTTTGCAAAGACAGGGGTTTTTTTTATGTTGCTTCTTTGTCAAGCAGAGGAGCTAATAGTCAACTTGAATGCTCCTATTGTTTCCTTATTAGTTCAGTTATTCTGTGTTGTATTTGACATTTCATTACACAGTCCCAGTTATCTGTTTCCTAGGAAACGAATGGTAGAAAAACAACCTGAACTCACACACTGGCTTCCACTGTGACTGACAATTAACATGAATACAGTAAATGTCAACGAGAGCTAAATATAGTTTACACACAGAGTCCTGGGTTGCTATTTATTGGTGCCTGGTGCTGAGCCATCATGATACAGGGAAAAATTTCTCTGGGCCTTACAATGTAACTCCAAGCTCAAGATTCATTGCATTTTGATAAGAATGCATTTTACTAGATCAGAAGTTCCCTAAGGGCAGGAACCAGTGTCTTAATTGAACTTTTCATCTTACCTAGCATCTAGACCATTGCTCTGCACACAAGCATTTCAGACATGCTTATTAAGTGGCAAAATGAAAGAAAAAAAAAAGTCACCAAATGGATAAGTTTATAGAACTAAATCATGCGCCTGCTTCTTGTTTTCCTCTCTCAGCTTCACTCATCATAAGCCCCCTGCCTTCATTGACTACAAAAGTGAAGAAAATTACATCATTGATCCATGGATCTATCATTGAAGCACCATTCAAATCCATAATAAACCAAAGAATCACAGGAGATAAGAACTGGGAGGAACCTTACAAATCATTTATTTCAAACTCCATTTTACAGGTTAAAACAAAAACCCTTAAGTCCAGAAAGAAGTTTCAAGTTCATTAGAATTTTTAAGTGCTTTTACAATGTGTTAAGCGCTGCATTAGTAACTGGGGATATAAAGGCAAAATGCATAATAATTATGCTTACATTATGGATGGAGAAAGGAAGAGATAGGATACTTATAAAAATTGGTCCACAAAGGATGACTTGATGGGGAAAAGTAAACAAAAAAAATGAGTATCTAGGAAAAAATGTTTTCTCATAAGAGTTGATATCTGAATTGAGTCTAAAGGAATCTAAAGAGAAGAGGTGAGAAGGCTTCTAGATATCCAGTATAGCCTGTCCAGAGCAAAGAATTTGGAGATGGAATGATAAATTTAGGGGACTGCAAGCAAGCCAGTAGGAAACAACAAGGGTAAATTGGCTGGAATATAGGCTGCATGAAAGGAAGCAATTGGTAACAATGCTGAGCAGGGTGGAATCAGATTGTGAAGTGTCTAAAGCCAGGTTGAAGAGGTTGTATTTTGTCCTGGAAGCAAAGGAGAGTCATTGAAGATTCTAGAGCAAGGGTGTGACATGATTAGACCTAAGAAAAAAATTAAGAAAACTTTAAGAAAAAAATTTTGGCAGCTATGTGGAGACTAGATCCAATAGAAAAGAGACCAGAAGTAGAAAAGCCAATTAGAATTCTATTGCAATAATTCAAGCAAAAAGTGATGGGGACTGAATTATGGTGGGTGCTATTTTAATTAGGTTCAATTCAATAAATATTTATTAAAGACCAACTATATACCAAGCATTGTGCTAAGTGCAGTGGAAAGGAATGAGATACAAATGGCATTGTAGAAGTAGATTGGACAAAGCTTGCCAATTGCCCAAGTTTACACAAACAGTTCATTGGATTTGAGGGGAGAAGGAAAGATGAGGTAAGTCCATATCTATGATCACATCTGGTGTGGTGAACTCCTGGTGTGGAAGTTCCCTCTATCAAAACAGATCAATACAATGCCTTTGTAACTAACCCATCATTTTAGAGATTTGCCTGAGACATTGAGAGCTTAAGTGACTTGCCTAGTCACAAAACTAGTATGTATCAGAAACAGGACTTGTACTCAGTTCTTCCTGACTCCTCTATTCACTATATTCACTATTCAGTCTATTCATTATACCAAGCTAGGTTACTTCCCTCCATAAACTCATAGGAATATAGATTTCAATGTGGAAAGATCAGAATCTAAATCTCCCAACTCCCACTGCTCCACACTGTTTCCATGGACATTAAATATCCCAATAATTAAAAGCAGCAAGTTACATATGAAACATTTTCCTTTTTACATGGTATACCTATAAAATAAAGACATTAACTGCTAATAACTGCAAATTCTAAAGCTTTGCTCTAGCTACAGGCATAGTATAATTAAAGGGGGGAAGCATTTAACCAGAAATGAAGTCTCAGGTTCTAGTCCAATGTAACTTAATTTCCATAATAATGTTTGCTTCTCCCTACTTTACTGAGAAGAGGTAACATTATTGAATATGCTTCTTCAAACTCCTTTTCAATTCATGGTAATATAATGAAATCTCAGTTAACTGGCACTCAATTAACAGGAGCCCTCTGCTAACTGGATATTTTGCTCTGCATCAGAATTTTAGGAGAATAATAATAATGGTAACAACTGAGATTTATGAAGCATACTGAAAGCCTCACAACAATCCTCTGAGGTAGATAGTATAAGGATTGTCATTTCCATCCTATAGATGAGGACACTGACTCTGAGATATGTTAAGTGACTTCTCCATAGTCACAGAATTAGAAAGATTTGAACCTAGGAGTTCCTAATTCCAGGCCTGATCTCAAGCACCCATTCTGTCTCAAGGCAAAAGATAAGAAATCAAGTTTATTCCAAAAATTAGTTTAGAAAAACAGCCAGGATATAGCAGGATCTTTTCTACCAAATCTCTTCTACTTTCTACAGCATTTGGAAACTTCCAAGTAATGTAGATTTCTATCTTGCTTATTTTAACCCTTCTATTGTCATTCATTTCCAAGCATTACAACTTCAGCCATAAGCAAACTATGAAGAAGATTTATAGGTGTTGACTGCGGATGATTAAGACTGGACATTTACTCCTAAATCTCAGGGATGGAAGCACAAGATTGGCCCATGAGTCAAAAGTGGGTGACTAAAAAACAGTCACCATCACTGGAGCAACAGATTAACCAAAAGGGTTGGCAAGGCAACATGGAGGAATGGAAGGAATACCCCACAGGCCCTAATTAGTAAGTGACCTTGAACAAGTCACTAGAACAGGTAGATATGGTAATTTCAAATTGCTACCTTGTCTTAATACCTCACTTGCTATCCTGCCTTGATCACTAAATGGGTGTCAACTAATTCAAACTGAGACCTGTTGAAGGCCTTAGTTTAAAAAGGCCAAGATCTCTCACTGTATCCAGGGCCATCTCCACCATCCTGATCTATATCCAGCCATTGGACCCAAATGGCTCTGGAGGAGAAAGTGAGGCAGGTGACTTTGCTCAGCCTTCTCTCACTTAAATCCAGTTCACTTGTATCACCTCCCTAATGTCAGGATCCTCTTCAAAAAAAACAAACAGCAACATTATCTTGGGGAAAAGGAGAAAGGAGCTGACAAATTATTTTTAATGTCCTTCCAGTGTTGACATTCTATTATTGTCATCTCAGTATTGTTCTTTTTCCAATTCGATCCAACAAATATTTATTAAATGCCTGGTATAGGCAAGGTGCTGGACTTACAAAGACAAAATGAAAAACATTCCATTTCCTTCTCCAGCTCATTTTACAGATAAGGAAGCTGAGCCAAACAAGTGATTTGTCCAAGGTCATATAGCTAGTAAGTGTCAGAAGTCAGGTTCAAACTCATGAAGATTTCTTCCTGACTCCAGGCTTAGCATTCTATCAGTGCACCACCTAATTACCCTATTTTGTGTTTATATATATATGTGTGTGTGTGTGTTTAATATGTACGTGTGGATACCTGCATGATAATTTGAGGAGAAGGGAAAGAAAATTGAGGAAGGAAGAATAAAGAAATATACATATATCAAGTGCATACTTGGTACAAGGCAATGTGTCAAGCACTTTAGGAATACTATGTCCTTTAGTTCGCACAATTAAAAGAAAGGTAGTTGTTTTTATAATCTGCCCTTTGCAACTGAAGAAATTGAGGCAGACAGAGGTGAAGTAACTTACCCAGGGACAACTAGTATAGCGTATGAGTTCATGTTTGAACTCAGAATTTTCTAACTATAGGCCCAATGTTCCATCTACTTCATCTCTTACCCATAAACCACTAAGGATATCAGAAGTGATACAAAAGTTGAGCCTTTAAGAAACTTAGAGATTCTAACAGATTTAGATGAGGAGGGAATCTATCCCAATTCAATCAATATTTTAAATGCCTACTATGTATCAATTGTTGTGCTAAATTCTGGGCATAAAGTTAAAAAGAAAGAAGTTCTTGCCTTCAAAGTGCTTACAATCTACAGGGGAATATAACACATAAAAAGAGAGAAGAAAGCATTGGGGAATGGAGGAAATGGGGATACTTGGGGCAGGGCATCTTGTTCCATGGAGTTTAAACCAGGAATAGCAGCAGATGAAAACTGGGGTGAACTAAGAGTCCAATTTCTGCCTTCTATAAAGGAAGACATTTGGTACTTCTCCCTCCAATCAAAAAAGTAGGGAAACTGAGAATGTGATGTCAATCAAGGCTTGGGTAGTGAGTTCAGAAGTAATGAGTTTACCCTGGAATAGATAACTTGTTCCTTAAGGTTGAAAAAAAATTAGAGCAGCATATGCAAAATGAGTGCCTTCCAAACATGCAGAGGGCTTTCCAGGCATGTGAAATGCCACTGTAGCATTGCTACCTGTGCAAAAGCATGGAGGTAGTAAATGAATGCCAAGCTTGGTGAATGCTATGTAAGCCATTATGGCAGGAAAGCAGAATCCACAAAGCTTGTGTGGAGCCAGACTGTGGAGAGTCTTAAATGCCAGGTGGAGGAGGATGGATTTTAACTTACAGACAAGAGAACTCCTGGGATGGAGGAGTAATGGCCTTTCTGTTCCTCTGCAAAGTGCCTAGCACAGCAAGGCAAGGGAATGAACAAACACTCTCTGATGAAGATGCAGACAATGAGAAGCAGCTAGTTTATAATTAACTCAAATTTCCAAAATGAAACCCTCCCCACTCTAGCTCCCTCCTTTGTTTCCACCATTATGCTCCTTTTGAAACATTTGACAGCATTCCCAACCTGCTTGTTTGCAATTTGTTGGTAAGTGTGGCTTTCTGGGTTCTGTTTCCCTCTCACAATGTGTCCTAAGCATCAGTTCCATTACGTTTTACAAAACAAGCCCCAAGCAAGAGCTTTAAACTGATAAATAAAACAGAATTCAGATGATCATACATAATGGATGGGGCTTAGCTAATGTGGCAGTGAGCTCTTTAGAAATAGCTAAATTGATAAATAAATAGAAATGCTACTCGTGAGAGTAACCAGGTAATCATAAGATTTTTTTTATTTCATTTTAACAGCATTATTTCACGGTTAACTTCAATCATGAGAATCAGAAAACCCTAGAATTGAGAACAGAAGATGCTAAAGATTGTGACGAATGGGTGGCCGCAATAACTCACGCAAGGTAAGCTAAGGAGAATGGAACACTTTTTCCTTTCTAGGGATACTCAAACTGTCACTGTTCTTCAATATGCAACTGATTTCTTATTTTATTGCACTCTTTGAAGTAGGAGTTTGGTATAGTGGGCAGCAGGTATGCTTGTAGTTAGAAAAAAATTAGGGTCAAGCTCTATCTCTGACCACATTCTAGCATATAACCACAGACAAATTAGAACTTCAGTGACTCAGAATAATTATCAAAGACTCAGAAATTAAAGAGGAGCTCTGCATCAGAGAGAAGTTTCCATATTGAGAATTTCTCAGAAGAATATTTAGACATACCCATCCTATACCCCACCCCCCAAAAAATGAGTTGTTCAGTGAAGGCTACCTTGACAATGAGTTTGGGATCTCTAAGACATGGAGAGAAGTAAAGTGAGATGACTGCTTATTAAGATGGTGTCAAGGAAAGGTCTTGCTCTAGAATTTCGGGAGACTTAAGTTACAGTCCCAGATCTTCCATTAACAACTGTATTTGCTCTGGGTCTCACTTAATTCATCTCTAAACAAAGTGGTTGGCCAAGATCATGGGTTCTTAATCTATTTTTGTTTGTGGTACAACTCTAGAGCAAATTAATGAAGCTTTTGACCCCTTACATGTTTTTAAATTAAATTCATGTTTTTAAATGAATAAAATAAAATAAAACAAAAACTCCACAGGATGAAACACAGAAACAGTATGTTGAAGTACAATTGGGGGGGGGGGATTTTTTTAATTTGTCAATGGCAATTTAAGAACCCCTGGCCTAGATAGCCACCAAAATGGCTTCCAATGATTCTAAGTAAAAAAGGGATATGTTGGATCCTTAGGAGATGGGAATGACTGTGAGATCCCAAAGCCTACAAACCATCTACACATGAAGATGCATTGAATTCTTTTTGGAACAGTAAACGAATTTGCCAACAATTATTCCACAAAGTTTTGAAATGACTGACCATCTTTGGATACATTTCTTTTTTAGAATATTAGATGATCTAAAAGGTTTCTTTTAGTGCTAGCCTATTCTAGAACTTCCCCTTAGTTTCCAGCATATACTCAGGCTCCATAATTTTAGAGCCACAGCTATCATCAGGGGTAGACAAGGAAGTAATCTACCTTTGGGATTTCACTATAACATTTCTGAATTATCTCAAGATAAATACCTGCTTAACCTGGGAAGTGAGATTAACGATGTTAAAAAACCATATGCACTTACAAATAAAACTTAAAATATCCTCTGTTGCATCCTTCCTTCCCTCCCTATCCTAATCCTACTCTTTATACATAATAAAATGAATATCAGGAAGATTGAGTTTCAAACTAAATAAAGGTACTTATAAGACTTAGCAGTTATGTGACACTGGGCAAGTCAATTAGCATTCAATTTCCTCACTGTAGAATGGGAATCTTTAATAGCACTTACCTTACAGGTTAGCTGCAAGGATTAAATGAGATAACATATGTTTGCTGTCTCTGAAGAAAAATTCCAATGCATTCTAACTTTTTTGCATTTGCTAATGGTTTCCTAATGACTTTCTGGGTAAATGAGCTTTCTGGGTATTTTATGTAAATGAGTCCTTTGATATGTAAACTAGAAAGGATATACAAGGATTCACTTACATAACAGATGAAGGGAAAGAAATAGTTGGTCAATCAATAAACATTTATTAAGCATCTACTATGTACCAGCTTCCAATGCTAAATCCTAAGGATACAAAGAAAGGCCAAAAACAATGTCTGCTCTCAAAGAACTCAGTCTAATTTTGAAGGGTGGGAGGAGGGGGAGAGATAACATAAAAACAATTATATTTAAACAAGATATATACAATATAAATTGAAATAATCAACAGTGTAAATACACCAGAATTAAGAGGGATTAAGAAAGACTACTGATGGAAGGAGGAATTTTAGCTGGGATTTGAAGGAAGCCAGAGAAGTGAAGAGGAAGAGACAAGGATAAAGTATTCCGAGCATGGGGGACAGAAAATGAAATAATCTAGAGGGAACAGCAAAGAAATTAGTGTCGTTGAATGGCTGAGGTATGAAAAAAGCAAATCAAGTAGAAAAGAACCAGTTTGTGAAAGATTTTGGATACCCAAAAGAGGAGTTTTATATTTGATCCTAGAAATAATAGAGAGCCCCTGGAAGTATTAAATAGGGGAGTGACATTATATAGAACTGTACTTTAGGAAGACTAATTTGACAGCTGAATGGAGAATGGACTGGAATGGGAACAGATTTAAGGGAAAAAAGACCAACAAATGGGCTATTGCAATAATCCAGGCTTAAGGTTATGAAGCCTTTGAAATTTTGGATCTGAAATCAGAAGATCTGGGTTCAAATCTTAGTTCTGAAACATGGTACTTATGTTACATTGGGTCTGACCTATGGAATCAGAGAAGATAAGTTGCAACCCCACTCCTGAAAAAGACCACAAGAACTGATAAGTCACCATTGGACTTCAATTTTTCCATTTTAAAATGTCAATTTAGATTAGATAATTTCTAAGATATCTTCCAAATGAGAGTTTACTGAAAAATAGGTTGTTTAAAAGTAAAAACTAACATTTAGATAATTCTTTTTATGGCTTACAGAGACTTCTATAACATTATTCTCATTTGACCCTTGTGGCAAAGTGGTTGGCACATTGTAGGTGTTTAATGAGTATGGATTGATTGTTTTATTGATTGATTATAAGGATTTTATCCCCATTTTATTGATTAAGAAAGACTCAAAGACTCTAAGTGACTTGTCCAAGGTAATAAATGCAACCAGTTAAATAGTGGAAGAATGGAAATACAGGTCTTCTAGAATTCCAGTGAATTGATCAGGCTGAAGACCCCACCAGAAATTTCAGGGGAACACTACTGTGCTACAAGAAATGCTGAGCTCAGTGATCTTAGAAAAACATAGACAGAGTTGCACAAAATACTGAACAGTAAAATGAACAAAACTAAGAGAACATGATATAGAGTAATAGCAATATTGTTTTAAGAACAAAGTCATTTTAACGATTATAAATACCCAAATTACCTACAAAAGACACATGAAGGAAGACATCTGCATCCAGATCATAACTAATAAGTAGACTTATGTATAGAATGATTTTACATATATACGTACCTATATACATATTTATGTCTAATGGTAGCCATTTATAGGGTTGGGGAGATGGGAAAAAGAACTTATAAAGCAATTATATATTTAAAAGAAATAGCATGTTACACATAGTAAATCTGCAATTTCATGTGTAATCATATCTTTATTATACTGTGTTATGGAAATGCTTGTTTTATTCTATAAATTAAAAATAAAATAATTAAAATAAATTTAAAATAATGTTTTTTCAAAAATATAAAACTCATGGGAATAAGATTTTGGTGATTTTTGCTCAGATGATGGTAAGGCTTGAAGAAACTAGAAATAAGGAGCCTCATTTTTCAATGGCTTATATTGCTTATAGAAAATCTAGGGAAAAAAGTCACAAAGAGGGGTAATGAGAGAAGAGACTAGAGCCTTCTTAGAAAGTCAGAAAGAAAGGACCTAGCTAGAGAACATGAGTGTTCAATACTGAGGGATCCTAAGTGAGACAACTCCTGAGTAGAACAAAATTTTCTGTGTCTGTGATTAATTGCCTGCCCACAGAATCTTTTCCTTCATAAATACTCATACATTTAGCAAAGGATTGTGTGACACTCAAGACTGATGATCTAATGAGTATGCTATAAATGGTGACTTACTACTGAGGAGGATGGAACAAAAAGTTCAAATTTAATATTTAGAATAATAATTCTCAGCCTTTGGGGAGTAGAATATTTTGTGATCTCCTTGCTCTATTGTCCTTAAAGATGTCATAAATCAGTAAAAATTTTATTATGATTCCATTATAAAGAAATCATGCTCTTCTTTTCTGATTGTAACTAATTCTCTAACATAAAGAATCTTGAAAAATAAATGCTTTCTTTGATGCTTTGCCTTGAAAGACCTTACTTTAAAGTGGGGAAAAGGTACATTTTTAAAAATTAAATAGTAAGGAAAATTAGAGTTCTTTTGTCCTGCTGCCAAATGCCATTAACCCTTCAATTCCCTTCCTTACCTCAAACATACCAACCACCTAACAAGACTTATTTGAATTCCTGAGCTCTCTACCAAATTGCCCCCTTAAAAGATCAAGGAACTAGGAATTAGAATTGACTGGGAGGATTGTCAGAAGGTAAAAGAAGTACTAAAGCTTTCTCTCCTAGATTCAGAATTCTTCTTTTCACTTGCCAGTTTTCTAGGGAAATTTTCAATGAATCAGTCACCAAAGAGTTATTAAGCACCCAGTTTATGCCAGGCACTGGTCTGGGCACAATGAGACACAAATATGATTAGTGTCCCGGAAGAATTTACATTCTTCTAGAGGAATAGAAAGGGCTGGGAGAGTGATGACCAAGGAAGGCAATTTTGGCTTAAGCAGTCCTAGAAATTTTAAGTAGATCAAGACAGATCAACAGATTGTCCTGGCCTTTCTATGTTGGTGATGATGATGATGATGATGACAACGACTGTGACTGCAATGATGACTAGTATTTACATAGGACTCTAAAATTTGTAAAATTATTATGTTATCTAATCTTCACAACAACCTTGGAAGGTAGATTCCATTATTCTTCCCATTTTACAGAGGAAGAAATTTAGGCATTTGGAGGTTGTAACTTGCCCTAGATCACATAGCTAATAAAATCCTGAGGTAGAATTGATTTCTAATCTGTGTTAACTCCATGTGCAATGCTCTTTCTACTTCACCATATAGTTGCTTCTAGTGGTTTTATTGATTTGATTATTAAGAAGAAGAAAAAAGGGTGTAAGGAGGAGGAATGGTTTCTGTGCAGGTGATGATAGAGCCCAGCACCAACCAGATAGACCCTGGAGTATTGCTAGTTGGTTAAATGATCTGGAGGAGTTGCACCAGACAAATGTAAAGGGTAAAGTTTGGCTCATCTCTCAAATTCCATGCAGGGAATTCTTTCCAAAGGGGAAAAAAAAACAAACTGAATGGATTAATTGGTGAGGAGGAAGAAGGATAGGAAGCAAAGTCTCTAGAGTTCTAGATGAGGGGGCAAGACATCACTGATCATGATGAGGGAGGTAGACAAGATTGATGACAATCTGTGCTGGCTAAGCTGTGGCATTCTAGTAGATGCCCTAGAAGCCCACCTCTGCTTTTCTGGTCAGTATCTGCCATCTGGGAATTTGGATGAAAATTGTTTGGATGTCCCATGGAGTTTATGACATAGTCTCTGGACCTTTTTGCCTGAAAAAAGAATAAAAATTAATTCTGTTTGCTAAGTGATAAAATTGTCAGTATTTTTATATCTCCTTGAAGATCACTGAAGATGGGAATGGGTTAGAATCATTTACCAAAAGACTAGAAGAGTAAATTATTTCACACACACACTTAAATGTTAGCTAGATAAGGAAACAATCCCTATCCTTTAGGACTTTACATTCAAATAGGGAAGCTCCCACATATAGTTATATACAAAACATATTCAAAGCAGGTTTAAGAGATCTGGAGAGAAGAGAAAGGGAATGGCAAATAGCTGAGGATACTATGCAAAAGTTTGTGCTTAAACTGAATCTCAAAGAATATAAAGTATTTCAATAGAAGAGAGAGGAGGGAAAGAATTATAGGTAAAGATAGGAGATGAAGTTTTATATGTGATTATTGAATAAACAAATGAATAATATATGATGTCTTGTATCATAGAGCAAGTTAGTCCCCCTCCTCATTGCCTTCCCCCATCTCCCACCCCCCACCCTGGTCCTCAGTTTCTTCATCTCTAAAGTGAGGGATTTTCAGTTCTATGATTCTTTGTTACAACCATAAAGAACCTTATTGTAAGGGTTAAAAAGCTTCTAGAAGCAAGGAATGCAGTTCAAGGCATGTGGGAGGACCTGAAGGATGAGAGGTTTCAAGGCGCAGGCAAGTCCTACGTGGACGTGGGGCATAGCTCCAGGAGGCGGTGTCTGACCCCGGGTGCCACATCTCCCTCCTTAGTGCTCTCAAAGCTTAGCACGCCTCCCTCCTCCTTCTTGGGCCAATCCCATTATGCCAAGTTCCTAGAGGACCTCCCCTTCCCCCAGACCCTCAAGGGGGTATAAATATGTGCTATCTAAGAATAAAGTTCTCTTTCGCTTCACCCCTACCTCCTGGTGGTCTGTCTCTATGGGATCCGGGTTGGTGCCCGAAGGCAGGTAAGCATGGCCTAGCCGTGCCGTTGATGAACGGGCATTAAGAGTAGTTCAAAGAGGAGCTACCGGGTTAGAGTAATCCATAGGGGCATAACAAGTGGCGCCCAACGGGGACAATTTTTGGCTAGGACCTCACCTTGTAGTAGGCCTACAGGTGGGAAGAAAGACAGAACTCTGCTCTAGAAAGAGTAGAAAGTTAGGAAAATGGGACCGTTTGTTGTGAGGGTCCCAGACCAGGAGGTACCAGGGAAAGAAGCTTATAGAATAGTAAAGCAAGCAGAATTGGAAATGACTTTAAAAATGTGGGAGGTAGTAGGTAGTCAGTGGCTTCCTATGATAAGGAAACTCCGGGAGCCATCCTGGAATGACATCAAGTGATTGGGGGTACTTTAAGAGGTGCAAGCCTCAATCCATTAAAAGTAGATAATGAAGTGCAAACCGAGAGTCATAAAACAAATGAGGGTCGTAAACCGGCACTCGTGCCCATAAAATGGAGCCGGCGGAAGTTAGCTGTGGGAAAGAACCAGGAAATAAACAGGAAAATGAAGGAGGTGGATATGACGTGAAAGAAGGAAGAAGTAGTGAGGAAGAAGCAGGAAGTGGATATAATGGAACAGGAGGGGGCAGGGATAAGATGAGTAATGAGAAAGTAAAGAGAGAGACACATGACCTTGAAGTAAAGGAAGGTGATAAGACGAGGGAGGAGAAAGTGAACAGAGGGAAGGTCGCCTCTGTCTCCGAGGCATGGCCTTCTCCCTTCTCCCCCGCCCACCCTGAGGAGATATGTCTCCCATCCGCTCCCTCTGTGCCCACTTGTGAAGGCTTTGGAGATTCCCAGACAAGTTTAGGACAAATAATACAGAAAGCTGGAAAATACAAAAGAAATGAGGCTCAAATGCAATATGATGCAGCAGTATATGCAGCTGTGTCCCAGTATGTCCAAAGAGCATTTAGCAAAATTCAAGCTTCTGGAAAGCAGAGGCCCTCAATGACTAGAATTAAACAGGACCCATATGAATCTTTTTCTGATTTTGTGGCTAGCCTACAGGTGGCTGTTGAGAGGTCAGTGCGCAGAGGAGAAGCCTCCAGCCTCCTTGTACAGAAATTAGCAGGGGAGAATGTTAATAGTAACTACCAGAAAGCCATGCTTTCTTTAGATGGGGAGCCTGGCCTGGAAGAGATGATAAAGAGATGTGAGAATATCGGCTCCAGTGCCTTTCAAATGGATGCCGTTGTGGCTGCTATATCTATAGGGATTGAAGCAGAAGACCTGCCCTGGCAGTTTGCAGACAAACAGGGGATATTCCAACCCCTGGTGGTTGCAGGTCTCAGGTACAATCTATGGGGCAGGGATGTATTGAAGGCCTGTGGGGTCTCAGTTTATATACCCTCTCCACAGGATTTTTAATTGGGGTCATTGGGAGTTTGGGCACCACCTTTCATATCAAGCCCAAACCATTAACATCCCGGTTTGGGTGCCCCAATGGCCTTTCTCAGTTTATAAAGCCCAAACCTTACATGGAATTATGCAACAACAGTTGAAGGCCAGACATATAGAACCAATGTCCAGGCCATGGAATAACTTTGTATTTATCATAAAGAAAAAATCTGGAAAATTCAGAATGCGAGTGGACCTTAGGGCCATTGATGCTACTATTGAACCTATAGGAGCCCTACAGTCTGGCATGCCAGCTCCTAACCTAGTACCCACCAGCTGGCCAGTTACAGTAATAGACATACAAGATAGTTTCTTCTCTATCCCTCTGGCCCCAGAAGATAAGAAAAGGTTTGGTTTTACCATTCCCTCTGTAAACAATGCAGGGCCTGATCTGCGCTACCAATGGAAAGTTCTCCCCCAAGGCATGTGTTGTAGTCCCACTTTGTGTCAGGTGTATATAGCACCAGTACTAGAACCAATTAGGAAGGCGTGGCTTCATGCTATGATACTGCATTATATGAATGATATACTGTTATCAAGGAGCAGTGGGAAAAATCTCTCTGCCCTGCTCAAAGAGACCATGAGCGTTCTTGTTCCACATGACTGGTGGTAGTCCCCAAAAAGATCCAATATAACTATCCCATCATTTACCTGGGAATCTGCATGGGGATTTCTACAGTGACTAATCAGATACCTAACTTACACTTAGACAAGGTGAATACTCTGAACCTATTTCAGAAACTGGTTGGACAAATTCAGTGGTTAAGGGTTCATGCCCTTATTCCTATTTCTTTGATGCAACCTTTATATGACATCTTAAAGGATATAAGAGATACCCAGAGCCCATTAACATCATATCAGATGGCTTACATGCTGTCCAAGTGCTCAGAGGCATTGAGGATGCTGTCCTACAGCCTCAGAATCCTTCAATTGCTGACCTTCTTGCTGATTTGCAGCTGATTTTACAGACTAGAAAACATCCTATTTACATCTTGCATGTATACTCTTACCAGTGCTGTGCAAGAGACATATTTGGGGGCAATGAGGTGGTGGATCATGCTTTACAATGCTCCCTTCTCATAGGCACCACACCCCCTGAATGTGTCCATGATTTTCTCCACTTACCCAGTAATTCTCTACATCGCCTTTATGGCCTCACCTGGGAACAAGCCCAACAGATAGGGAAGCAGTGTGTTCAGTTTCTCCTTCCTCCAACCAGTAAAGGAGTTAATCCCCAGAGTTTATTCTCCAATGATTTGTGGCAAATGGATGTGACACATGTGGGCCATGTGGCCATCCACATCTGTATTGAAACCTTTTCTAGATTCCTTTTGGCCACAGTGACCTCCCATGAGAACATTCCTTCAGTCATTAAACATTTGTATAGTTACTTCTTTCATGGAGTTCCTAATATTATAAAGACCAACAATGGGCCAGCTTATACCTCTAAGCAGATGGCCACCTTCTTCACCGCATTTACCATTAAACATGTCACAAGGATTCTCTATAATCCGCAGGGTCAGGCCCTAGTGGAATGGGCCCATCATACTCTGAAGGCCACCCCTCTTAAACAGAAAGGGGGAGAAAGTAGACAGAATCCCCAAAGGCCCACACAGGTAGATATGGATAAGACTTTATATATTTACAGTGTTTTGTGCCTGGATAGGGATACCAGCCTCTCTCCAGGAATGATATATTTGGCACAATTTATAGACAAGACAGAAAACTAAGCTCCATGGAAACTGCGCTTCAAGCGCTAGAGAACATTCAAAAGGCCTTTGGAAGGATGAGGAAGGACATTGGCAAGGTCCATCCTTAGTACTTTGGGGAGGGTCGGGATATTCATGTCTTGCAGATCCTGATAGGGAAGGCTGCTGGATTCCAGAAAGAAGGACAAGGAAAGTTGCCCCTATTAAAACAAGGGCTGAAGAAGAAGAGAAGGAAATGACCCAAGAAACGCCCGAAACAGTGCCATAGCAGAGAGATGACTACCCTTGCTGGACTGGCTTGTGATTGGATCCAACATACATCCTTTCCCAACCCCTTCTACTGTATCCCATGGGCTCTATGTAGCCATTTTGTATTGTTGCTTCTTTTGCTTTTGCCTACTTTGCTAGGATGCTTTAGATGTATTCTTAAAAAATTCTTTAGAGGTGCTTAAGGAAGAGCTTCTCATTCATCAACATGAGAACATTTGGTCTTATTAATAAAAGAGGGGGAGATGTAAGGGTTAAAAAGCCTCTAGAAGCAAGGAATGCAGTTCAAGGCATGTGGGAGGACCTGAGGGATGAGAGGTTCCGAGGCACAGGAGAGTCCTACTTGGACGTGGGGCATAGCTCCAGGAGGCAGTGTCTGACCCCAGGTGCCACATCTCCCTCCTTAGTGCTCTCAAAGCCTAGCACGCCTCCCTCCTCCTTCTTGGGCCAATCCCATTATGCCAAGTTCCTAGAGGACCTCCCCTTCCCCCAGATCCTCAAGGGGGTATAAATATGTGCTATCTAAGAATAAAGAATAAGAGTAGTTCAAAGAGGAGCTACCGGGTTAGAGTAGTCCATAGGGGCGTAACACTTATAAGTAATATAGGACTTCAGGATTTAGAGCTGGAATTCAATTATAAGTTTATTAAACACCTACTATGTATAAAACCCTAAAAAAGGACATTAAAATTTGGTAAAGTTTGACATCTCCTTTTATACAGGAAGAAATAAAGGCCCAGTTATTTTGCTTAAGTAATTAAGTTGGGGCTAGAATCCAGGCCTCCTAGTTCCTGGTCAAATGTAACATTCACTAGGTCAAAGGCCAGCCCCTGTGACTGTAGGAGAAGTGCTAGAAGGAAGAGAAATGGAAGACACCCCACACACAAACCCCATAGGACAGTCTGGAGCAAAGACAATCATTATGGCATGTAAAAGGACAGAAAGTAGGAGTTGTTTGTACTGTAAAAGCAGCTCCCAAGTGTAATGAAAAACTCAAATCCCAAATCAATACAGAAGCCATAAAACCACTGTCTGTAGCTCATGTGTCCTGGAGCCATGAGCGACACATTTGCAAACTGACTCTCTTGGGTCCCCTTAATTTATGGCTATGAATACATGCCCAGGAATAGCTCTCTACACATTATTCAGCTTTAGAATTCCTTGTTTTTAAATTTTACTGATGCTTCTTTTTCTACCACATAGTCATTTCCCAATAAAATTGCTCATTTAGAACTTACTCCTGAAACAAAACAAAAGAAGATTAAAGACAATTAATTGCACCTGATTGTCTATGCCATATTCCATAACTTTAGACCCCTACTTCTTTACTTAAAGGAAATACAGTCTTAGAGTTCAAATGTTTTTCCCTTTGAATTCCCAGGGACCAAAAAAACAAAACAAAACCATAATTAAGTTATATTGATAAATAATATCTTATCCAAATAAAACAAGTATATAGAATTAATAAGTTCTGATTGATGCCTTCAAACTAATAACAGTAGGCTTAAATGCAAAATGAAGTGCAAAATTCATTAGCAACCTACTCTGTCTTGCTGAGCCTTCAGCAGCTAAGTGGTCTCTCAAGCACCACAGTAGGTAACAAGGGAAGGCTATAGCATTTCTAAGTGCCAAAGTTATAGAAAAATAAATGATTGGTGCTGGAAGGGCCTCAGAAATAATTCATTTGATCCAGCTCCATCATTTTACAGGCAAGGAAATTGAACCCCAGAGAAGTACTATAAGTGACCTTGCTCAAGCTAGTCATTAGTAGAACCTGGACTTGAATCCACTTCTTCAGACCCCACTTTCCTCATTCCATATTTTCTCCCTTCTACTCACTTCAGGATGTAACCCCAATGAACCCACGCAGATCACATTTACTTTTTCAAGAGCCCACAAGATGAGGAACAATAAAGAGGATCTTGCTTAATTACAACTGGGCTAGAAAAGTATGAGAAACAGCCAAGAACAATTAACCAATCATTAAATGGTAGGGATAGCATGTGTAAGTCTATTTCTGTGACAATAGTAAAAGTAGTAACAATAGTAAAGACAGAGCACTCAGGGTTTGCCTGGACACTGAAAAGAATACAAAAATCTGGTACCAGAGTGGATGGATGGTTCTTCAACAAGCATTTCAGTACTTATTGGGAAGACTAATCTCTACATGAAAATGCCTCTAAGGTCAACTATGAGATTCACAACATTATTCATGTGTGGGCAGCGCATTTTAAGAAGAGCATTAACAAGTAGCACTTTCAAAGGAAGAAGATTAAGACAATAAGAGTGCCTGAAACCTTGTTATAGAAGAAATGGTTAAAGAAACTGGGTATATTTAGCTTTGAGAAGAAAATGTTTGGAGATTTTGTAAGTGTCTTTCCAGCATTTAATATGAAAGAATGATTACATTCATTCTGTGTAGCCTAAAAGAAAAGAAAGAAGCAGAGCCATTATGTGGAAATCATAAGGAAAAATATATTACACACACACACACACACACACAAGGAATGGCTTCTTAAAAACTGGAGCTGAAAATGCAATCGATCAACAAGTATTTTTTAAGTACCTAGAGAAGAAGTTGAAGAAATACCAGGTGAGAACCAGGTGATGGAAGAGTAGTTTGGAATTCACACAAATATTTGTCACAGTCACAAAAGTTATCTTTTATTGACATGAAAGGGATTCATAGGCTAAATCAAAAAAATGATTAAGCAGCATATTTTAAGTGAAATGGCTTTTAAAGGTTTAAGAGGGAAGAGAGGTAGGGAATAAGGGCAGGTTCTAAGGAGTAGGGAGGAGAAAGTGAGGAGTTAGGATAGTTCCTAGTCAAGGACCAGCTTTCCCTCCATTTACAGACCAGCTACACAATGAGTGAGCAGTTGCTGCGAGATGGTTGAGTCTGTTTTAGATATGCTAATCAATATAATCTGAGGAGTTGGACTACTTTTGGGTATGACAACGAGAACTGGATGAATGATTAAAGTTCCTGCTCCACATCATCTAAGATCTTAGCTCCAGGGCCAGAAGGAATTTCAGAGGCCATCTCAATCCAAAACCTCATTTTACAGATGAAGAAACTGAGTCCCAAGAAAGCTAAGTGTTTTGCCTACAGGTTACATAAGGAGATAATATCAATTGATATGAACCCTAGTCCTCTGACTCCATAGCTAAAGTTCTTTCTATTACATTTTCCTGTGCGCTCCTCACTAAAAGTAAAACAAACCCTGAGCTGATGCAGTTTACATTGTATCGAGAGTTACAGTTTCCTATAACTGGGGCTATGTAAGCAGAGGTTAGGTGGTTTCTATGTCACTAAATGTTGTTAGTTAGTTGCTGTTTTTCTTTTCCAAAGACAACCAAAAGGATATTATAGGATATTATAGAAAATCCTTAAATGTTTTAATAAGCTTTTATAAAACTAGATAGGTATACCATCTTTCAAACCAAAATCTTGGTTCATCTATTTTATAAGTTTTGAAAAAAAAACTAAAAAAAAATGCAAAACTTTTAATACTGGCATAGTATACAAACTCGAATTTTATCAAAAATTTATTTATTGTTTGCGTTGCTTAACCCAAAGCAAAGCATTGAAAATGCTTAGATGGGCTTTAGTCAGTCCCACAAGCACAAAGGTTTGGTCCTAGCCTTACTGTTAATTTTTATTAGACCTACACATGCAAGTTTCTGCAACCTATGTTAGAATCTAAATATGATGAGGTGAAGTCTAGTTTTGGGGGTTTCCTTTCAGGGAACCAAAAATATGATGAGGTTTAGATTTTGGAGTTCCCTTTCATAGGGAACCAAATGCTAAGGTCTAGATTTAGGGAGCCAAAATGAGATTAGGGTTTCTAGTGGTCAGGCAGTTAAATGGTAAGGTTTAGTGGCAGGTTTGGGGTTCAGGGGACCAGATGGAGAGGTTTGGCTCCCCTGCACCCCCCTTGGTTTTTGGCGCAAGGATAGGGAGGGGAACTCCTTCTGGCGGCACAGAGATTCTCAATAAAGGAATTTACAAACCTGAAAACCTAGATTGATAAAAGAGGTTTATTATAGGGATTGGGAAGTAAGGTTAGAAATCCCAACAGAGAGGCATAGTTAGGGAAATAGATGAGGGGAAAGAGAGGGTAGCACTGGAAAAGAATATTATTCCAGAGGGCAGAGGTCTCCTTGGCATAGCATGGCATGTTTAGAACCTCTGCAAAGAGAGGATTTTAGGTTGGCTCTTTTATAATAGGAGTTTGGCTACTAGCTGGATTTCAGCTTGAGCTGAATTTGAATAGAATTGAATGAGTTTCTTTAATTGAATAGGGCTGGAATTCTTTTGCTCAGGACTGAACCAAGCCCATCTAGATAACAGAATGACGCTGTTTATCTTCTTTCCCTCTGCTGGGGTCCCTCACTGAGGCAGAGTCCAAGAAGAATTTCTCCTTCGAGGAGTTTTAGTGTTTTAGGGTCCCTTTTTCAGTTACAGTGTGTCTGACTATGGCTGATCAGACCAATATGAACACAGAATGCTCTGCCACAGGTCAGACATAAATAGTCCATATGAATATTTGGGGCAAATTCTCTAATTCTGTGTATTTCACATTTCCTTTGGGCTAATTTCCTTTGGACTTTGCTCATGGAGCACAGCATCTTCTCTGATGAGGGCACGCCATGCTGGGATGTCCTATGCCAGTGTCTCCCATGCCACATGTTGTAGAAGGCATCTATGCTTTGGGCAGGGATTGTTCTCAATGATCTTAAGGTGATTTATCACTCTAGGATTTTGTGACCAAAAAAACAGAATTTGGTGATTGTTTTTCTTTCGTAGTGACAGCTCTTTAGTAGTGAAATACACTTCTGTCTGAATAGCAAAAAAGAACAATGATCAAGTTAATTCAGGTTACAATTCAAGTTAATTGTTTATTTGTTTAGCTAATAGGCTGTGCCTTCATTATACCCCATTAGTAGTCATTAATAACTGAAATAAAACTACATTTAAATCTCACACTAGGAAGCCAAGCCCAGACTGTAGTTTCTCATATATTACACCTTTGGTCAAAACTTAAAACATTATTTAAAGCAATTAACTGTTAACAATGGAAATTAAGAATAGATAGAAAGAAAAGACATGAATTTCCCAATTGTTATTTCCTGTTCTGAGCAGATGCTGTTTGCCTTTTAAAGTCTATTTGCAGCAGGAAATAATTTATCCACATATATACGTAGTCAAACAGAATTTTTTCACTAGGAAAAAATATATATGCTTTTAGAAAAAATAGTCATTTTAAAATTTTCAAACAATTGCCATATGTGCCATTAGGTTAATAAAACTTCAGAGCTGGAAAGGGCCTTAGAGATGAGTTAATCCAGTTCTCTGATGAGGAAAGTGACATCCAAAGTATTTAGATCACATTCTTAAAGTTACAAAAATTAGTTAATGGAGGAGCTGGGCTGGTGAGCTTTCCCCTATATTGTTATTCCTTTACAAGTAAAAATGTATAATCTAAATATCCCAGCATCTCAAGTTTAGGTGTACATGAGCTGAGCCCAAATTTGGTGACAGCCTCCCAAAACAACTCTTTCCTCATATTATTCCCACCCATAATTGCCATTGAGGAAGGCAAAAAAAAAAAAAAAAGCTTTGACTATTATCTTTTTATTATTATTATTATTATAGCTTTTTATTTACAAGATATATGCATGGGTAATTTTTCAGCATTGACAATTGCAAAACCTTTTGTTCCAATTTTTCCTCTCCTTCCCCCCACCCCCTCCCTCAGATGGCAGGTAGACCAATACATGTTAAATATGTTAAAGTATATGTTAAATACAATATATGTATACATGTCCATACAGTTATTTTGCTGTACAAAAAGAATCGGATTTTGTAATAATGTACAATTAACCTGTGAAGGAAATCAAAAATGCAGGCAGACAAAAATAAGCTTTGACTATTGTTAATCCACAGCTGTGGCTAAAATGATCCCTAGCTCCTGTGAAACATTTAAGGTAATAATATATTGATTGAACAGATAATAAACTTTAGTTCTCAGCACAGAAAAAGTAAAAATCACAAAAAGGACTCATAGTCACCAAAGAACAATTAATACAGTTTTCCTCCTTTTCTAGGGAAGGGAATAAACATTAAAGTAGCACTTGCTGTGTGTCGTGCACTATACTAAGCACTCTTACAAATATGATCTCATTTGATCCTAATAGGATCATTGCCCAATGGCTACCCCAGGAGAATTCCTTCTTTCTCCAGATTTCTAGAATACCCCAGATTCATACGCTACCCTGTGATTGAAAATTTCCTGAGAGGGGAAATGAACCTGCGGTTGCTTTAATATTCCAATGATATTCCACTTTCATCTCTAGATAACCATAAAAGCATCCAGCTTTGGTTCTATCTTAAAAGATTTGGACTCTCCTATTCCCAACTGGAAGGAAAATGATTTGGGAACTGCTACAAAATAAATCCCTTCCCTATCAGATCTACAACATCTAATTAACTCCTAGAAATAATGAAATGCAAAGTTGAGATATTTTACTCCTCTATGTAAAGGTTTTAGTCCCTTGCTGTTCTTTCCAGGTCTAGAGGACAAATGCATGATAACCTTTTTTCAACTGTCCAAGAATTCCCCTTTGCTTTCAAGAAGCCTGTATTCTAGAACCCTTGAACTCTACAGGAGTTGTTATCAAAGAATTCTCAAGGTTATATACTTACCTGGGAATTCCTCTTTCTCTTGTTAGAAGGTTAGATTCTGGATTAATATATATGTATAATACACACACACACACACACACACACACATCTTATATAATATATATTACTCTTGCCCACTTTAGCCCAAGAAGAGAGTTCTTGAATTTAAAATTTCCTGAGAGATATTCCTGAACTACAACTTTCTGGAGAGAAGGGAATAGTCTTTTTTTTCAGAAATGTTAATCATTTTAAGTGGCCCCAAGATTCAGTTCTACTTCTACTTAGATCTGCTACTTGTTCAGGATATCTCCAGAGAAAAGAGGAAAAAAGAAAAAGGGGGAAAGAGGGGAATTCAAGTGGACAAAAAAGCAAAAGATACAGCAAATCTGTTGATTTCTTTTTATAGGCCCCAACAAAGAAGCTCTTCTTAGAACAGTTTATACAATAAATCACTATCAAAACATGAGGAACTTCATGGGAAGCCAAGTAGTATGTCCACATACTCCATAGGAAGATGCCATCAGAATCCTTGAGGAAACTCATTATCTGATAATCTATTTCATCATGTTAACATGAACTTCCCTGATCAATCACCAATATTTGGCATAGTCATCACAAATCTGCATGGATGGGAGTTGGAGTGAAATGATGGGTTTATCTCGAAAGTAAAGTTTGTCTTACATTCAGCAGCATTTCTCTTGCAAATAAAGAAAAGGAACTTTGGTAGAAAACTGAGGAAGGACTGAGGGAAAGGACTCTTAGTTAGCTTAATTTTCAGTAACACAGTTAAAGGTTTCTTATTAATCAAATAATATTTTATAATAAGAATACTAGTATTTGTTGAACTACTTTTTAAAAAAAAACATATCAAACTTTGGATTTTCTTTCTGGATCAAGTTTTGTTGTTGTTTTAATCAGTGTCATGCTCAGTCTTACTTCAACCTTTACTCATGCTGTTGCCTTACAGAATAAACTCTCCTGTTCTCTCTGCTTTACTCATTCTTTATGGTTCAGTTTATTATGCCTCCTCCAAGAAGCCTTCCCTGTCAACCATATTTCATTCTTGAGGCCCATCTCTCTAACAGATTTTGGATTTATTGCCTTATTTTCATAAATCTGTAAATCAGAGTTTTATTATCTAGCTGTTCATACTGAACAATGTAATGCTTTATTCTATCTTATTATTATAATTATTAATTATAATATTTTATATTATATTTATATATAATATTATAATATTATTAATTATTGTTATAATTATTTAATAAAAGATAAAATGTATTTTATTAAATGCATTAATTCTCCAGTTAATGCATAAGGTCCTTGTAATTAGGGTCTGTGTATTAAATTTCTTCTAGTTTCACACTTCAACTTAACACAGTGCTGCAAGGACAAGTTGAATTCAGTAAATACT
Organism: Sarcophilus harrisii; assembly: GCF_902635505.1. Classification (NCBI taxonomy): domain Eukaryota; kingdom Metazoa; phylum Chordata; class Mammalia; order Dasyuromorphia; family Dasyuridae; genus Sarcophilus; species Sarcophilus harrisii. The sequence goes on along the minus strand of NC_045427.1, from coordinate 548,547,701 downwards.
GCCACATTAATTGACAATATATTCTCCTGATAAAATCAAATTGGTTAACTCCTCTAGATCAGAAGTTCTTCATTATTTTTGTGTGCCCCCTTGTCAGCCTTGTATGGGCCCCTTCTCAGAACAATATTTTTAAATGCAAAACACAAAATACATAGAATTAAAAAGGAAACTAACTGCATTTATCAAAATATTTTATATATAAATTGGTAGATCTTAGGATAATAATCTCTAATTGAGATGGTCTAATTATAAACTCTTTGAAGCCAAGAATAGTGTTTTATTCATCGTTTTATGCCTGTCAGTACCAAGTAGAAGGTTTCATAGCAGATACTCTAAAAATGGTTGTTTAATTGAATTTTATATTTATTATAAAATGGGATGTGGGTATGTTTAGCTTGTAGTTCCAACAGGACATCAACTTATTTACTGAGTTCAGTCTGTATTCAGCAGTATATTAGAAATGTAACATTATAAAAAATTCAAGACACAGAAATCAGATGGAGAGACACATGCCTCAAGGAACAGTAGACTGCCTCTGAGAGTAAAGTATTCCCTATCTTTGCTGGTTTTCAAATTCAAGCTAAATGATCATTTTTTCAGGGATATGATAGAGTAAAAGTGTCAATACTCCTGGGTACAGCCCAAATCAGAAATTAATGTAATTGGGAAATAATTAACAAATTAAATAAAAATGCAATAAGATATAGATCATATCACATTTAAAGCAAAGTCAACTGATGGCCTTCATGGAACTTTATACATAGTTTATAGAGCATGTTTCTATGTGAATTTAACATCACTGTTGTAAAGAAGAATGAGAATAAATGATTAATAAAGAAGAATTTGAAAAAATAAGAATTCAGTTACAGGTTAAACTAGATAATGTCTGAATTCCTCTTGAATTATAGAAGTCCTTGATATGTTATCTTTGACCCAAATGGTCATCAGATCTGTAGATTCTCCCTTCAAAATCTTTGTTTTCCACCTCATTCCCATTATCATCACCCTAGTCCCATTAACATCACCCCAGTCCAAACCTTGTCACTTCACACTGAAATCAGATTACTCTAGCAACCTTCTAGCTATCCTCCTTTATTATAATCTCTCTCTATCTAGTCTGTCCTCTACATGGCTATTAAACTAAGCTTCCTTAAATGCCATTTTCACCATGTCACTCCTCTGCTCACAAATCTTCAATGTTTATTTCAACCAGCATTATTTAACGTAATGGAAAGAGTGCTTAGATTGGGAGTCAAGAGATCTGGATTCTAGTCCTGAATCTACCAATAACTAGCAGTATGATCTTTTAGACAAGTCATTTTACTTTTTTAGTCTTCAATTTCCTCAAATGCAAAGAGAAGAATTTCAATCTAGTCCCAACCAATTTCATGAATTCTAGTTGCCAACTGTCTTCTGGACATCCCACCTTAGATGTCCATTGGCATCTCAACCTTAACATGTCCAAAATGAAGTTCATCATCTTTTCCCCTGATCTCACCCTCCTCCAAATTTCCTTTTACTGTCTTGGCCCTCACCAGCATCCTAGTTGCTCAGGTTCATAATTTGATATTAACATTTGACTCTTCTCTCTCCATCATCAACCTGCTCCCCCAACCAAAAAATTACCAAGTCTTGTTAATTCTGCCTCCATGATATCTCTCAAAGCTGTCCCTTCCAGTCCATTTACAAAGCACCACCTTAGTTCAGGTCCTCATCACTTCTCTGAATCTATTGCAATACTCTCCTTATTTCACAAGAAGCAGGATTTTGTGCAGAATCTGGGTTCAGATCCCAGCTTTGCTATTTATTGTCCATGTGACCTTGAATGTGACTCTTAATTTACTGAGCCCCAGTCTCATCATATGTTAGAAGAAAGGGCTTAATTAAAATGACTTCTAAGGATTCCTCCAGCCCTACTTCTAGTTCTTTTCCTCTACCATCTATCCTCCAAAATAATCTTTTTTTCTCCTTTAGAAAGGGGAAACAATATGAGCAAAGATGTGTAGAAGGGAATGTATGATCATGGTTTAGTACAAAATCTAGTAATGAGACTATCCTGAATGAAAGATCCATATTAGGAGGCAATTGTGAATAAGATTAGGCAGGCAAAAAGGAACTAGATTGTTGAAAGTCTTGAATACCTGACTGATGAATTTAGACATAAAATAATTAGAAAAAGAATGGATCTTTGAATTAATTTAGTTTGAATGTCTCACCAATTAAACAAACATTTGTTAAGATCATATTGTATGCAAGGCACTGTACTTGGTACAAGGCCTAAACTTGTCCCTCAAAACTCTTCAGTAGATCCTTACCACCTCTAGAATGAAATATAAACTTCTTAGTCTTATATCACAAACCTTCTACAATATAACTGTAACCAATCTTTCCAGCCTTATTTCACATTGCCCCCCCTTCATACATAGTATGTACCAATCAAAATGAACTACTAACTACTTTCTGAATTCAACATTCTATCTCCCACCTAGGTGCATTTGCCCAAGTCATCCTCCATGATTAGAATATGTTTCTTCCTCATCTCTAACTCTCAGATTTCTCTTTTCTTTTAAAGCTCAACTCAAAGGCCTTCTCCTCCCGTGATTCTACAATTGTTAATGCTATATTTTTCCTTCAATTACCTTTTATTAGTATGTTTGTATATATATTATCTATTGCACTCACACCCGATTCCAGGAGAATGTAACTCCTTACAGGTAAGAATTGTTCCATTTTTTTAAATCTTCATACCTCAGTATCAGATAATAGTGCCTTATACTCAGGACAAGCTTAACAAATGTGTATTTAATTAAAATGAGATATTTAACTAGATTATCTCAAAGGTCTATTCTTTCTCTAATAATTTTATGTCTAATTTCATCTGTCACACATTCAACAATCTCAAGAATCTAGCTCCTTCTTACCTATCCAACTTTATCCAACTTTATTCACAACTTCTCCCCAACTTGGATCCTTCATTTCCTTTCATATTGGAATTTCATATTTATCCTTTCATATTGGATTTTGAACATACCATTTTCATACATCTCCTCTTACATATCATTTCTTATACTTTTTCCCTTGCCTAAAATATCCTATCTCTTAATCACTTGAACAACTTCTACCCATCTATCATGGTGCAGCCAAAGTTCTACTTCTTCTGTGAAGCCTTCCTTGACTACTTCAGTTCTCATCTCCTACCTCCCAGATCTCCTAAATTTGTAGTTTATACCACAAAATTTGCTTTTAATTATATGCTGTCTTGATCTCTTAATTTTGTGTGGGAGTGGGTATGTTACTCTAATCTCTTCAATTTGTTTGTCTACTACTGTGCATAAAACAGTGCTGGACATAAAAGAAAGTGTTCAAAAAGTCTTGGCTGCTGATTGATTGGTTGTTCTGTTAAGGAAAAAGATAGAGGATTATGGGAAGTGGAGGCAGGTTTGTTTTATGGAGGTTTTTTGAGTGGATACATATTTAAAATGCTCCTGTTTCTGCACAGTTACAGGAACTTGGCCACAGAACATGAAGCTTTAATGCAGAAGTATCTCCATTTGCTTCAAATTGTGGAAACAGAGAAAACAGTTGCCAAACAGCTGCGACAACAGATCGAAGATGGGGAGATTGAGATTGAACGGCTGAAATCAGAGGTAACTACATTCAGCATGCCATGCTAATCATGAGCAGATCAAAGAATGATCTGACTTTATTTCATCCTTAACTTCTTTATTTTCATGGTCATACAAATCATTGAACTGTATAAGTAATCTCCAATTCATCTTTTCCAGCCTCTTTCTAGCAAAACCTTCACCAGAGTTTCTGATAATCTAATAAATTTTGGTTTGGAATTTCAGATCCTTTTATTCCCATTCTTTTCCTGAACTAAATTTCTGGTGAACATGAGAAGGAAAAGCTAAATGCCTAGAACACAAGAAGCAGGAAAAGGGAAGGAAAACCAAGAGCCCTATATAAGCCTCAAACTGGATGGTTAAGTAATAAATAATATTAAAAGGACTCTTTGGGCAGGGATGGGTAGGGGTAACAAGTCTAACTATAAAAAGTAAAAGAGAGTTATCCAAAATTCTCAACAACAATAAAAGAAAGAAAACTGATAAAGCTACCAAATATTAATGATACCTGCTAGGAATGAGAGACAGAGAGAGAGAGAAAAAGAGAGAGAGAGGGAGGGATGGAGAGAGAGAGAGAGAGAGAGAGAGAGAGAGAGAGAGAGAGAGAGAGAGAGAGAGAGAGAGAAACAGAGAGACAGAGAGAGAGACAGAGAGAGGAAGAGTTGGATTGAGAGTAGAGTGAACTTAAAGAAACGAAGTGTATGACCCGCTAGGAGAATAAACATATGGAAAATCAATATGCCAGATGACCAATCACAAAAAGATATGGTTAGCTGAATATATTTGATATTGTTGTTGTTGCTGATCAGTCATTTTTATCATGTCTGACTCTTTGTAACCCCATTTGGGATTTTCTTGGCAAAGATATTAGAGTGATTTGCCATTTTCTACTCCAGTTCATTTTACAGATGAGGAAACATTTTATGTTATCAAGCCTTTATGAGGAATAATATTTGCTTATAATTGCACAGTACTCTATGGTTGCAAAGCACTTTACATACTTTTTCGTCATATCAAACCTCAACAAAATGTTTAATGTTATAGCTGAAAGGCAGTGAAATAGAGTAGATAAAGAATCTGCCTCGGAAAAAGGAAAATCTGGGCTCAATTCCTACTTATACCACATATTGACTATATGATCCTGGGCAAGTCACATAATTCTCCTTATCCTATAAATTGCAAGAAGGTATATTGGCAAAAAAAAAAAAAGTCTCTTCATTGGTGAACCTTTTTCCTATTTCCTAATGAAATCACAATATTTCACAAATGAAATCCAATATTATAATACTCAATTTTACAACCAGATAATTTCATATAATATGGTGGAAAGAGAAAATTGGACTTCATTTCAAATCCTGCCTCAAAAACTTGACCTTGGGAAAATCTTTCAACCTTTTTCCATTCCTCAGTTTTCCCATATATGAAATGATTCAATGGCTTCTAAGTTCATTTATAGCTCAAAATCTTATGATTTATAATCCTATGAAGGCCTGGGTTTGGCTACTGGCTACCCTCGGACTTGGTGAGTATTTTTACCTCACAGTTTCCTGATAACAGAGATTGTATTTGTACCTCCCAGACTTAGTATAGTTCTTAATACATAATATTAATGCTTTTTGATTCATTAATTCACTGTAAAATGATTTTAGTGCCTAATTCTTGGCTTTCTTTTGAAGATAAATAAAAGGTATGCTAAAGTTCCTCGTACTTGTAAAGTACTATAAGTTGTGAGCTACTGTTTGCCCATGGAATTTTAATTTTTTTCTTGGTTTCTAAAGACTGTTTTTTTTTCCTTTAATGATTTGACCATTCATTTCCCACCATTATAATCCTTGTTTCAATACTCAAAGCCTTGTTTTCTCAAACACAAGAAGAACAAATTGGAGAAAATGTCCAAAGGAGTATCTTCTCCTAATTGATAGACTTCTTTTTTATCTCCAGAAATGTGATCTACCCAAGGTCACACACAAATGTGGCAGAATCAAGCCTTACATATTAGGTTTTCTAACTCCATATCCAGTGTTGTTCCCCCACAATGCATTGATTCTGGTGATAGACTTAAGCAATGCTTTAAATGGCTAATTACATCCTCAAGCATGAAGAAGAAAATCTTGAGATCAGTTTCTCACTAGGATATTTATCTCCAGCCAGTGTAGCTAAGCTTCAAGCAACACAGGAGAGTGGGGGCAACTGCTTACTTCCATCAGTCTTCAGAGTGGCGCTACTGGAAGCTGAAAATTGCTAAACCAAATGGAAAGAGACAAATGAGCAGATGCCATTCAGAATCCATACACTTTGTGTAGTATTCAGGGTTGAATATAGCCTGCTTAAAAATAGGAGATTGTTTAATAAAGAGCAGTCTTCCAGCTGTGTGGGCTCAGCATGCTATACATAGCTCCCTTTATTTTAAGGATCTTCTCAGCAGCCTGTATCTCCAATAGCTTAGCCCTTCCTCTTTTAAGAAAAAAAAAAAAAAACCAGACCAAATTTGGTAGATGTGGGAAATGGCATTAGATTCAATGATATGGAGATCAGTTTGATCAGGAAAATAACAAGGGCAGAAGATTAACACTAATCAAGCTTTTAAAATGAAAAAAAATGTAGAAATACATGGAACTATGGAAGGAATTGTAAAAGGGATCACTGAGAAAAATGAGGCCCACCCAGAGCCAAAAGCATATGCTCATTATCCAAATAATGGTAGAGTTAAGATTAGAACCCATTTTCCCATCTCTGCATTCAATCATCTTTGCCCTATGTGTACCTTAGTTTCAGTTTTATAATCGATGTCTCTGCCTCTAAAAAGAGAAAGCATATACCCCTGAGTCCTAATTGGTTTAGCCATTTGTGCTATATACCTTCATCTCAAAGTATTCCTTCTCAAAAATGACCACATTATAATAAATAATATTTATATCATGCTTTAATGTTTACAAAGAACTTTATATATCTAACCTAATTTGATTCCCCACAACCTCATTGTGAAGTAGAGACTATTATTATCCCCATTTCACAGAGAAGGAAACTTAAGATGTAGAGAATTAAATGAATTACCCGGGCCACATAGCTAATGTCTGAGATAGGCTATGAATTCAGAGCTCCTTCCAATTCTAACTCTAATACTCTACTAAGTTAAAAGGATGCCTCATCAGTGGTCATTGTTCTCCCTCTGTTCTTCTTACTGCTAACTGAGTTAAAGATTGCTAAATAGCATCGAGATTGGTTAGGAATAGGACCAAAATAAACACAGTTCAACTGAACAAGTTAAATTTGATTTGGCAAACAAGTATTAAGTGCCTACGATGTGCAATTCATTACACTGGTCACTGAGGGTGCAAAAATAGAGATGAAGTCATACCTAAAAGAGTTTACAACAATTTTGTGGTAATGATAAACTCATGGATCATATGACCATAGATTGAGAGCTGGAAAGAACTTTAAAGAACATCTCACTTCACTTTTATCAATATGGAAACTGAGACCTAATGGTGTTAAATGACTTTCCTAAGGTCCTACAAGCAATAAAAGCATGGTAAAGTAAAGAAGATACAGACAAAGATAACAATACAAGTTAATGGTCAAATAAAGCGGTCTGACAAATTCAAATAAAGGATAATTTCTAATTGGGGACAGGAAGGAAAGACCAGGGAAAGCTGAATGGAGAAAGCAGACCCTGATCCAAACTTTGAAAGGATAAGTGTAGATAGGTAAATATTTAGGGGAATAAGAATTATTTCTACACTCATGGGATTATATGGGCAAAAATATGGGGTTAAAAAGGTAAGATGATATCAAATAATGCTTGTCTAGTTGTCTAGTTTAGCTGTAGTTCAAAGAGAAATTGTTTTCCAGGAGAAAAGAAAATTTTAAAACATAAATGACCAACACTATGGAAAAATTTAGAAAATATGGGAACAAGAGCAGCTAGTTGACATAATGGATAGAGCACCAGCCCTGAAGTCAGGAGGGTTTAAGTTCAAATCCAGACCTCATACACTTAGTACTTTCTAACTGTATGATCCTGAACGAGTCATTTAACCCCAATTGCCTCAGGAAAAAAGAAAAAGAAAGAAAGTATGGGAGCAAGAATACTTATGATGCCATTTGAGATTTCTAATGACTTACTATTATAAATGGCAGAATTAAAAGTCATCTTGGAAAGAACTAGGTAAGAGGATGCAGTGGAGAAAACAAAGAAAGAAGTCTATGTGCCATACTCCAAAACTGAGAAAGACAAAGGTTAAATGACCTCTCAGTGACACACAACTATTAAGTATATTATGTAGAATTATGAGCAGTAGTGTGTGATGTTTAACAACCAGCTTTGGGAGGGAGAGGGGAAAGGAAGATATATGCATGACATACTTTTAAGTTAATCTGCATTTTTTAGGTTTTCTCCTTCACTACCTTAAGTCTCAACAGTCAACAAAACAGTAAATCAAGTCCACATACATAGTATTTGCCAGTTTTTGAGTTATAAAGGCTCACAATGACAATTTAAAAATCAGCTCCCACAAGCCAGTTAGAACTGACTTCAGCACACACCTGATTATAAACTCAACTCTTCCTGATTCCAACTCTAATGTTCTATTCCAGGGCTTCTTAAATTTTTTTCTACTTGCAACTCCTTTTCACTCAAAAAATTCTTACATGACCCCGGATATGTAGGTATATAAAACAGGTATACAAATCAAACGTTTACTGATAATACATCATAATTTCATGACCCCCCATATTCAGTTACAAGACCCCATATTGGGTCACATAGCACAGTTTAAGAAGCTGAATATTCAGTACATCACCTAGCTACAAGCCTAATAAAGGTTCTTTTTATGGTTGGAGGAATTCTCTGTCCATACATTCATACCAGGTTTCTCAAATCATTCCTTGTTATGTTAGAAGTCAATGAGTTCTTTGACCCTCTCATATATATCTTCATTTCCAAGTCAGCAAAGAACATTCTGAGCTCCATTTCCATATCAAGATCTCAGGATCAACTTCTAGTTCAAAACCAGAGAGGGAGGATTATAGCATGGTGCCATATATCCTTCTGATAATCCTTTTTAGTATTGCAAGGCAGAAATAACAACTGAATACAGGCACTATCCTTTTTAGGGAAGCTGGAGTCTAAAACAGATATTTATGGTTGGATTAAATTCAGATAGGATTGAAAGAAAATGATGAGAGAGGATTTTAAAGTGAAGAATAGTATTAACCACATGATAGATGAAAGGATCAAGAAGGTAAATGAGAAACTGGCAATATGGTTGGCTCAAATAATGAAAGAAAAGATAACAGGAAGTTAAATGCTTTCTCATGGAATAGATTGTCTGCAGAAACAAAGTGAAATGGGGTGCTAACTTTTTAAGCAAGAGAATTTCAGAGAATCCAGGTAAAAAACAAACTCTCTAAAGGTTATTCAGAGTCTCTAGGGTAGACTTAATTCATAGCCTAACATTTTCTCAAGACAAAGTATCCTCCAATGTACCTATCCTAATGGGGAAACACTTTCATATTAATCACTTGCATTAAGAAATCCATATTAATTTGGAAGATGCACTTCTAGCAAAAAGCAATTCTACAACTCATTTTCAAAGGCTTATGAAACTTTCAAGACTGACTTTAAATTAGATCTGACAGAATATAACAAGTGGCAAGGGATGAATCAAAGATGACCAGAAACTGGGAAGCAGAAAATAAGAAGCTAAATTAAATCAGACACTGGCAACCTGTGATTGCCTTGGGTGAAGGTGCTGACTTTCCATGAAATATTGAAGTAACTCCTCTCTGTCTCTCTGTCTCTCTGTCTCTATCTCTCTGTCTCTGTCTCTCTCTCTCTCTCTCTCTCTCTCTCTCTCTCTCTCTCTCTCTCTGTCTGTCTCTCTCTCTCTCTGTCTCTCTCTCTCTACACACACACACACACTTTTTCCTATCTGATATTCACTGCTAACCACCACTGTCTCTTTGTAAAAGTCAGCAGCCTTGTAGAAAACAATTAGAAAAAGTAGTCAGGAAGGGAAAGAAGAATAGGGAAAGATAAAGAATCTTTAAAGAAGTTGTACCTGGTGAGAAAATGATAGAGAAGGAAGCGATGGCTGAAAAAGTTCAATGGGTAAAGGATAACTTTGATCTGTAGCTATTTAAGAGCTCAATGAATAAAGAATTACATGGAGAATTGTGCTATTACCACAAATGTCTTTTTTGTGCTCCACTGTAACAGCAGTGTATATAGCTATCCACATTATCTAGGGAGCTCAACATATCTCACCTGGGTGTGTAGGTACACTCTTGGTTGGTTCATTCATTCCAATCTGCTTCAGGTCTAAATTCCCAGAGAAAGACCACCACCAAATAACTACACTAAAATTCTCTCAGGGTCCTGGGACTAATCCTATTGAAAAGAAATATACTCACCTATTTATTATTCTAGCCCTTGAATTCCTACTGATGCATTTTTATTTATACAACTAGCCAGTCATAATACAATACAGTCACACTGTGTGTGAAATTTACACAGCTATCCATTCACAATTACAATTTTAGAGCTTAAAAATAGCAATTTACTTAGCAATAAAGCAAGAAATACTAATAACATTATGTGTTGTCATTCACTAAAATGAATAGATAAATAATAACATTCATCACAATCAGTAATCATAAATCATTTAATCATAAAAGTTAAATACAAATGAGTGAAAAACTGTAACACCTGCACCTTTAAAGTCTTATACATGGTCCTACCACCTAATTTTGTGCTTCTATGTTTCTTTGATTTATATTGGGGGTTTTTTTATTTTTTAATAAATAAAAAAGGTTTTTTTTTTCTTTTTCCTCTATAGACCATCAGATTATTCACATACAAGCAGGGCATCATTCTATACTATTCGCAAGATTATTTGTCTTGATATTTAGACTTTGGTTGATTTTCCATCAAACTCCATCTGAAAGCTATGTTTCTTCAAATATCTTTTAATAGGTTCTATTAAAATGCTTTTTTTATTCCTTTTAGGTATTGAAATGTTCATCTGTAACAATAATAATATCCCAAATTCATTAATAATTGATATAATTCTTTTCATTTACATAAAAATACTTTTCTCCCTAAACTTAACTGCTCTGTTTGAATGGAGTAATAGCTAAATGCTATAGTAAATTGCATCATGTTCAAGTTCAAGTTATTTGAGGTTATTACCACCTCCTATAATAATAATTTTAAAATAATGCTGGACTAGATTTCAGGTGAATTGTAATCTTATTGTGATTGTTTCACTTACTTGCTTTCTGAATCTGGATCAGAAAAATGGGCATCCAGGTAGGTAGCACATTAGATAGAGTGTGAACCTGGAATCAAGAGGACCTCAGACAACTTACTAGCTATTTGACCTTGGAAAAGCTACTTAACCCTATCTGCTTCAGTTTCTCATCTGTAAAATGAGCTGGAGAAGGAAATGGAAAACCTCCCATGTTTCTTTGCCAAGAAAACCTCAATAGGATCACATATAATCAGGCATGACTAAACAACAATTCAAATAATCTCAACAAGCATTTATTAAGCAGTGTCTTTTCCCCAGTTGTTAAATTAAGAGGTCAAACTATGGGTTCTGAGGTCCTTTTTAGCTCTTACATTTTACTACATTTTTATTCAATTTAATAAGCATTTATAACATTCCTTCTGTATGCTAGGCACTGTGGTAAAACCTAATATAAAGGCAAAAATGAAGCAATCTTTGTCTTCAAGGAGCTAGCCATCTACGGAGAGAAAAAACATGGATAAAAATAAGTAAATATAAAAGATATACCATGTAATGAGAGGTGAAAAGAGAATATTCCAGGCATGGGATACAGCTTGTACAAAATCACAGAGTCAGAAAACAGATTGCCATGCAAGTAGGTCAGTTTGGCTAGAACATTGTAATGTGAAATCTGTATAAAAATATATGTTGGAATCAGGTTGCAAAGGGCTATAAATGCCAAACAACCAAACAAAGAAGTTAGCATTTTATCCAAGGAACAAGTTGAAGTTTTTGGCAAGGGGCATGACATGAGCAAATCCATGCTATAGGAATGCAATTGGATACCTAGGGGGAAAACGGACTGGAGAAAGCTGAGAACAAAGAAGACAGAATAGAGAAGACTATTTAGGAGACTAATACAATATATACCATGTTGGAAGTGATAAGGAACAATAAGATGGAGACCTAGTATCTTTTCCAATTCTCTCAAACTCACAAAACTCCTAAAAATAAGAATTATTCAGGAAAGAAAGCAAATGTTGTTGTCTCCATAAGACTAAGATGTCAATAAATTGACCAAGATGACAACCTGATCAATTAACAACAGAGAACAGTAATCCCTTATCCCCAACATGCTCCCACAGAATTTATTTCCCCCAAGCCCCTATTTTCTAAAAGGGCAGCACAACCCAAACCCTATCTGCTGTTTGTTCAGCAGATTTCTGCTCTGGGATCCACTCACACTACTACTGCAGTTTCTGTCAACAAATACTGACCCTACCCTCATTCAACTGTTCTATAGCAGGGCTTCTTAAACTTTTCCCATTCTTGACCCTTTTTCATGTGAGAAATTTTTAAGTGACCCCAGGTATATAGGTCTATAAAATAAGTATACAAATTAAATATTTACTGATAATAAATCATAATTTTGCAACCCTCTACATTGTTACATGACCCCATATGGGATCAGGAACCACTGTTTAAGAAACTTTGTCCTATAGCAACAAGTAGCAAAATTCAACTAAGTCCATTTACTTCTTCAGCACTCTTATTGAGGCAGGTAGTATAGGAAAGCAGGAAGTGTGATCTATCTGGGACAGCAGCACCTTCAATAGTTTTTAGCCAAACTACTGGGCTTATAACCCAAGGAGATACTAAAAAAGGGAAAGGGACCTGTATGTGCCAAAATGTTTGTGGCAGCCCTGTTTGTAGTGGCCAGAAGCTGGAAAATGAATGGATGCCCATCAATTGGAGAATGGTTGGGTAAATTGTGGTATATGAATGTTGTGGAATATTATTGTTCTGTAAGAAATGACCAGCAGGATGAATACAAAGAGGCTTGGAGAGATTTACATGAACTGATGCTAAGTGAAATGAGCAGAACCAAGAGATCATTATATACGTCAACAACGATACTGTATGAAGATGTATTCTGATGGAAGTGGATTTCTTTGACAAAGAGACCTAATTCAGTTTCAATTGATCAATGATAGACAGAAGCAGCTACACCCAAAGAAAAAACACTGGGAAATGAATGTAAACTGTTTGCATTTTTGTTTTTCTTCCCAGGTTATTTTTACCTTCTGAATCCAATTCTCCCTGTGCAACAAGAGAACTGTTTGGTTCTGCACACATATCTAGGATATACTGCGACATATTCAACATATATAGGACTGCTTGCCATCTAGGGGAGGGGGTGAGGGAGGGAGGGGAAAAATCGGAACAGAAGTGAGTGCAAGGGATAATGTTGTAAAAAAATTACCCTGGCATGGGTTCTGTCAATAAAAAGTTATTATAATAAAAGAAAATTGGGAAAAAATCATTTTTAGCCAAAAGCCTAATAATTAGAAACAACTAGAAGGATGCCAAAGGATGCAAGCTACACCATGCCTGAAGTAAAAGAGATTGACATCTGACCAGACTCATTTCTATCCTCTTAAAAAGTTCCTTGGGCAGAGACTGAGTCCAGTCAAAAGTTAATTCCAAGAATGAGTTAGCTTTTAGGTATAGCTTTTGGGGACCTGTCATCAAAGAAGGAGTCAGAAAATGAGAAATAGGGGATTGTAAGAAAATAAAGACTGAAATTACCAAAGTTCTCAAAAGGAATAAAACAACCTGAAAGCCTCAAGCATGAAGAGCAAGTCAACAAAAAGATACTAGTCTTGACCTACAACCCTTGGTCATATTCATAACAATTTACATTTATAGAATACTTTTCAAATAAATTTCTATATGTTGAGGGATAAGGCACCCCAACAACATTTGGGGGAACCCAGGTCGATGTCACAGGTATAGTGAAAGAATTTGCTGACCCAATCTCCAAGTTAAATGGGCAAAGAGTTTATAACACCGACAACAGTGGGCTAGATTCCATAAGGGATTTTAGCAAGGGATCAAGGGATAGGAGATAGATTTATATAAAATTGATCAGAGCTTCATGTTACTTATTTTCTAACTTTATGGCTTGCAAGTAGGTTTAAGGGGTGATCTATTCACTATTATCTCAGGAACTTGATCATTACTGACCAACAAATTATTTATCTAACAGTCAGTAATGTTTGTAGGACTATTCTAAGGCCACAAATCATTAACAGACAGGTTGTTAGAACAGGAGCGCTCTTAAATCAAAGGGCTTCAGGATTACTAATATATCTAAGAGAAGAAATATTATTACATTTCTAGGCCAGAGGACTTTTACAATTACTGGCAAACAGATTGTTAGAGCAAGAGCACTCTTGGGTCAGAGGGCTTCAGAGTCTCTGCTGTCTCCCCTACATCATATACACATCTCATTTAAACCTCAAAAACAACGTTGTGGAACACAGGGTAGATATTATCACCCCCATTTTACAGACAAAGAAGAGTTCAAATAATTTGCCCAAAGCCACTAATAAAGGGCAACATTAGAACTCAGGTCTTCCAACATCAGGTCTAGAGCTCTTTCCATTACATCACACTGGCTCATACCAATGGGGTTTAACAGTACCTGTTATGCACTAACATATATTCCTGTATATTATGCACTAACATACAATCTAATCTTTAAACAAATAATATGATTCTAACTGCTTTGCTTGTCCTGTAATGCCAGAGAAATTGAGGCAAAATAGAGATTGGTTTATAATTTTTTAATGTGAAGAGTTTTAGGCTAGCCTACTGAATGGAACTTGGCCCCGAGGAATTGAGGTAGGGAACTTTTATAGGGTTTTAGCTAAACAGGATACATAACGTGAATATACAATCTTATAGGGGAAAAGAAGGCAGATTGGGGGGAGTAAGGACACTGGGTGGGCAGACAAGCCATAATTCCAGGAAAGTATCATAACTTAATCCTGACAGAATAAGGGACAAGATAAGAAGGTTAAGGGCAGGAGACAGTGAGGCAAGGGGCAATACTCAAATAGAGGGGGAATTATACTAGCAAGGATGGCGATAATGCACCTGGATTTTATGATACAATAGTACGTAAAGTGACCAGAGCTTCAAGGTCTTTCTTGATTCAATTCTCCCAGTCTTAATGGCAAGGAAGGGGGGTGGCCATAATAATTTTATTCAGGGCATAACAATTCCAGGCATAACAGTTCATTTATCAAAAAAAAAAAAAAAAAAAAAAAAAAAAAAAAAAAAAAAAAAAAAAACTCTCCTCATTACATTTTTTGCCACTAGTCCCAACTGAGTACATATCCTAACATGCCAATCTCCAAGGAGAGAGACTAGTGTTAAATAAATCATGTGCTTCTTTCTCCTTTTCCTCCCTTCTCTATCATCCCAACCCTTCCTTTTGAACAAAAGTGAAAATGAAGCAGCCTGGAGTTTTCAAAAATTGTTAAGAAAAAGGAGAAAAGCAGGAGTTACAACCAACAATTATCAAGTAAAAGGTAGAAGAATGAGTTTGGGAAATTAACATAGGACTAGAGCCAAGTGATATTTCCAATCTATAGAATTGTAGAGTTGGAAAATATATCAAAGATCATTTAGTTCAATCTCATTTTGATTGGTGGTTCCCTACAAATGATCATCCAACCTCAATGATGAGAAACTCATTTACTCCTTTTGGGGCCCCAAAGTTCTTCCTTTATATTGACCCATTATCTGCCTCACTGTAAATCTCACCCATTGCACTTAATCCCATCTCACCCATTGCACTTAATCCCATCTCACCCATTGCACTTAATCCCATCTTCTGGAGTAAGCAGAATAAACCTACCTCTTCTTACTAACACTCTTTCATACTATTAAAAATAGCTATCAAGTGCCTCGAACTACCACCACATCCTCAAGTCTTTTCTTCTTCAACTAATGCTCAGATGGCGTGTTTTCAAGTCCACACCATCCTGGTTGTTCTCGAATTATTGTCATTCTCCTCTTTGTTGTTGTTGCTGTTTTCATTTTTTTTCAGTCATGACTGACTCCTCATGACCCCATTAGGGGTTTCCTAGAAAGATACTGGGAGTTGGTCATTTCCTTCTCCAACTTATTTTTTAGATGAGAACACTAAGGCAAACAGGTTAAGTGACTTCCCAAAGGTCACACAGCTATTAAGTATCTGAGGCCATATTTGAATTCAGGTTTTCCTAACTCCAAGCTGGCACTTTATCCACTGTGCCACTAGCCATTTCTCTCTTCTTTATAGTAGAGATCAAATATTTCATTTCAATGTTTAAATTTCTCAGGGCATTAAAAAAACAAGCACTTCCCCTACAGTTAATATTTCTCAGTTTGATCCATTTTACCTTCTACTCAGAACTGAGGAGTCATTTTAGATCATTAGTTGAGGGTGCCAGGAAACAGAGTCAGTTTAGCTTTTAAAGTGCTCCATTTGATCAACTAAGGTATTCATTCATATGCCATTTTGTGAGTGGACTTAAAGAAACAGAACTGGGATTTCCTAAGGGAGAGGTCTCCTGGTTTCATGGGTCATGTCTTCAGATACCAATTAACTGTCTAAATTTAGAAACAAAGAACCCTGTATTGCAGTAGTATCAGCAGGCATTTCATTGGATTTTTCCCCCTCCTGGTCCCTAACTTGAAGACAGATCTACCCAATGAGCCTCTATGAAAGTGACACATCTAGAATCCAGCATGAATCATGCAGCCCAGAACAGAGACAGGGTTTTGTGGCTGCTGTTCCTGACAGGAAGAAATTGCTGAGATATCAGAGGAAGAGCATGGTAGTATAGGTCAGTTTACTGGTGGGTGCCACCTAACCTTGTTATTGAAAGTCTGGTGGTTTTGGAAACAAAGAACCCAGGTTCTCATGCCTCCTGTTTTTTAGTAATGTGACCTTGGCCACATCTATTCAATTCATTGCCCAATCTCAGTTTTCTTATGTGTAAAATGGGGATAATGATATCTGCAAGACCTATGTCACAGAGTTATCATTAATTTCAGATGAGTTAACAGTGTTGAAGTGTTTCATATAAATAAAAGCTATTATTATTGAGTGACCGTATAGTGTAATTGATTAAGAACTAGTCTTGAAGTCTAAGGGGGGGGGGGGGGAAACTGGGTTCAAATTCTACCTCTGCCATTGAGCCTGACCCCCAAGCAACTCTCTAAAACTTTCTAAGTTGCAAAGGAATGCTCACCTGCATTGACAGTTTCCTCACTGGCAATTTTATTTGAAAAATGAAGCTCAGGGTCTGAATTTTTTTAATCAATATTATTATTGAGGGGAAAATGGCATGCTACCACATCTCTTCATATTTCATAACTTTCCTATCTCTTTTCCGCTCTTCTCCTTGATTATTTCTTTCATTCCTTTATCATCTCCTGTAGCTAAGATACCAGCAGTGCATTCAATGGCATCTTCAAATATTCAAAACTGGCCAAAAATGACCAAGAATACACTATTTGCCCAATGAAAAAAATATATATATGCACTTCCTTCTTCCACCCCAGAATTAATGTGTTTAAGGCAAGAGTCCTTAGGGTTTGTAACACTGGCACTATTCTGGCACTTGGTTAAGACTAGAACTTTTATTTTTAACTATTTCGTATATTTTTCCTTGTCTTCCTAACAAGATTATAACTTGAGCTCCATGAAAGCAAGTACTTATGATTATCTTGCATTCTGCGTACTATGAGGTACTCTTTCTGTTCCCATACTGTTGGCTTTAAAATGAAGACTATAAGTTTTTTGAGGGTAGGAATATAAAAGTTATTTTTAAAATTTTGTTCATTTGAATTGAATTATTCATATCTTTCCTTAAATCTACGCAGTCCTCCTTCTACTTTTGTCTCCATTTTTGCCTATTAAAATCTTAAATACTACTTCTACCATGAAGACTTCTTTGATTCTACCACATTTCCAGTTGTGGTTCTATATTCCTATAGAAGTTATTTTTTAAATTTTGTTCATTTGAATAAAATTATTCATATCTTTCCTTAAATGTATGCAGTCCTCCTTCTACTTTTTGTCTCCATTTTTGCCTATTAAAATCTTAAATACTACTTTCACCATGAAGACTTCTTTGATTCTACCACAACTGGAAATGATACCTCCCTTCTCAAAATTCTCATCTTATCTTCTTTGGTTGGTATAATGAACTTATCATTTTCTGTTTCACATAATAATAGTGACTACCATGGCATAAAGAGAGAAGATAGAGGATTAATATTGAAATAGTGATGGGCTGATGAATGTTTACTAACAGATTTAGGGAGGTGGGGGGATATTATTATCTCCACTATTTTCCTAAGTGTGGCCTTAAAAATAAACAAAACATTAATTCAATCCTGGATTTGTAGTGTTTCTTGATTTCCAAAGTTAAATCTGTATGAACTAAGTCCAGCTCAAGCTTTCTTTGAAGCTAGAAACAGCTAGCTTCAAACATCATAGCCGACATACAGACTGTGAGAAGTTGGCCAAGTCACTTCTCAGTATTCTAGAATTATTCTCAAAGACTCTAAATTGCAGAAAAGATATCAAGCTGCATCAATAGAAGTCCCTAATCTATAAATCTCCTGTGTCAATGAAACCCTGTCTAGTCCCTATTCCTATTATGTGATATAGTTATTCATACACAGTTCTTTTGTCCCCTACAGATATTTGAAAGTTCCTTGAGGACAAGACCAGAGTTTACTTATCTTTGTATCGCCTACCACCTAGCACACATACTTTTAATATGTTTCTTGAATTGAATGAAGTGTATCAGCACTAACTACTTATTGAATTGAATTTCCCTAAAGTGTTTGAATAGAGAGAAGTGCCTCAGTCCTCCTTGATTTAATATAGCATATCAATCACCAAATTGGAGAGAGCTCCTCCCCAAAAATCCTTCACCTGAATGCAAAACTAATGGATTTGCTCTCTGGCATTTGTGTTCTTTGAATACTCTTTACCCAGAATTCTGAAAATCCAAAAATAGCTATGGTTCTCAGTTTGACATAAACCTGGATGTGGTTGCTTTATTTTGTCTTCCAGATGTTTACTTGACTGGCTGTGGTAAGCCAATTGACTCAGGGCCAAAGAAAATTCAGGGAATTAAACACTTTATTAATGGTTCAAACTCTGGTTCCCTGTGCTTGCACTGTTTTTTTTAGAATTATGATATCATGGGCAAAGCAGCACAATAAATTCCTAATGAAGTACTTTCCTTCTAGTCCTGAATATGTTACTTGGCTTTATGACCTTGGTCAAGATTAAAGCATTAGTTTCCTAAAATGAAAGGAGTTAGGAATAGTTAGGTGAAGCAGTAGATGGTGTAATGCTGGAGAAACTAAGCCAAGATGGAGGTTAGAGAGTCATAATAATTAAATTTATTGGAGAGTAAATCAATTGACTGGATTGGATTCTCCTCTCCAAGGAACCAGTATCGAATGTGGGATATAGAGATTCTTTATAGGGTGACAGAATAATGGGGAATGGATACGGAAGACATAATGGGGAGGCACCGGAGATGGGAAAGTCATCTGATATTTTAATGGAGTAAAAGTATCTGATATTCTAATAGATTGGGATGGGGAACAGCATCTGATATTCTAAAATATAAAATCTTTTATCTTTATCAATTATTCTGATGATCAAGAGGGAAGGGTGGTATGATAACCTGAAGTTTGGGGCAGATGAACTGAGGTAGGGCAATTTAAGGAGACTGTGGCATTACAATGGAATACTAGCCAGGAGGACCTGAGTTCAAGTGTGACCACTTACTAATTGTGTAACTTTGATGGGAGGGAGGGAGTAAAATAAAATGAAGGAATTTAGGCTTCATCAGGTTCTTTACCTTTTGTGTATAGTGGACCTGGACCCCTTCTCACAACAACATTTTTAAATGTTTAAAATAAAACACACAGGATTATAAAGAAAACAAAATGCTAATGAAAAGATAAAACTTTTTTCCCCATCCAGTTCATGGACTCCCAAAAATATATTCACAAATCCTTAGGGAGTTTATGAACCCCAGGTTAAATTCCTCTTTGGAAGAAATGGTCACGAAGATCCTTTCCACTCCTAAATCCATAATCCTAAAAGTAAATTTATCTATATCCAACATGCACATTTTAAAAGATTTGGAAATTAAGAGATAATATTATTAGTAGTAATAATAAATAATATCTACCATCTATATAATTCTTTAAGGATTGTAAAGCACTTTATATATGTTATCTCATTGAGAATCATAACTCTTTGAAGTAGGTACTTTTATTATCCCCATTTTACAGATAAAGAAACTGAGCTAGACAGAGGCTGATTTGCCCAGGGGCATCCAGTTTATGGTTTCTAAGACCAAATTAGAAGTCAAGTCTTCCAAACTACATGCCTAGCTCTTTTATCAGCTGCCCCATGTGCCTGCCTCTGTGTGCCTTAAATGACTTATGAAAATTCATCTTCTGAGGCTTCTTACCATCCCATGATCAATTACACCTTTCCATCACATCATTATATAATTGTGGACTTTCTTGGACCACTAACAAACAACATTATCAGATATGTCATTACAGTGACACATAGAAAATGCTAGGAAGAGCAGCTAAAAATGTAGGAGACTGGAAATAAAATTTTTACAAGCCAGAAAATCTGGGGTATTGATCCAGGCAGCTTTTCTGAATACTATACTTATACCTTTATTCATCACTGATTGTTTTGTTTTGTTTTGTTTTGTTTTTGTAGATTGCCTCCTTGCTCAAGGACAATGACCGAATTCAATCAATCCAAACTGTCACACCCAATGATGAAGACAGTGACATCAAGAAAATTAAGAAGGTTTGTGCAGTTTTTCTTTATTTTTAACATGTTTTGACATCTTTCTGTCCCTAAATAAACCAGCTACTATTTCTAGTAATCTCTAGAATCCTCTCATCCATACATTTCCAAAGACCCATCTCTCCCCACCAAAAAAAAAAAAAAAAACAGAAAAAAGAAAAAAATCCATTTACTCTCTACTCTTTCAATGCTCTCTTTTAACCCCAACAGTTGAATAAGTTTTCAAAAACTATAAAATCACAGAAATCCAGTCATGTCTTATATTTCTTTTTTTAATTAATCCAATTATTTTTTTATACTCCTATTCACCTCCATCCTTAAAAAAAAAATACAACTTTCATGGCAAATAAGTACCTCAAATAAAATAAATGGTTTTCCTCATAAGTAAGTAGTACAAATATTAATGGCCTCATTTTACAGATCAAGAACCCCATTTAACTGATTTATCCAGGATCCAACAACTAGCTTCTTAAATACAAAGACATTTCTTTTGGATTAAGTTAGAGCAACACTGATATATGATAAATTCAGAAAAGAATAGTCCAGAAATCCTCAAAATAATAGTGTATTTATTTACCCAATGATTGATGGAATTTTTCCAACTGTCTTCTGGCATTTTTTCTGCTTTATAATGGGTGTAGTAAAGAAGAACACCAATGAAGAGCCCATAACTATTTAGAATAAAGACAATGACATAGAACTGTGGAAAGAACCATAGATCTAGAATCAGAGAAACTTTGTTCAGATCTCAACTCTGACAATTATACCACTGTCTTATGGTAAACAAATCATTAAACTTCTCTGGGCCTCAAGTTTCCTTACCTATAAAATGAAAGGGTTAGACTATGGTCTCTGAACCCATTTCTGGCTCTAAATTTGTGATCTTAAGATTCTAGGAATTTTCCTGAACTGCTTTATGTATGTCCTTCCCATACTGAGAAAAATATACTCCTTTGGGAAAGAGTCATAGTGATGCTATGTGGGAAGGGGGAGAGATCCCCTCTGCTCTGATACACAGGTCCAAATGTGAAAGAATTCATGAATCCCAAAGTCTGTGGCAAAAAGGAAGTTTTATTTTTCACTAAGAAGCTCTCTCTTAGTGGACAAATCTCTTAATGAGGAAATTTGCAAAGAATGAATTAACAGAAACTTATTTTATGAGCAGATCTTGCTGGGCTGGGGGCAGTTTGAGCTGATTGTCAGACCAAGATCTTCCAATTGAATGAAAATCACTTCGTAGGCTTTTTTCAGACTTTAGAGTTTCCTGAGTGGGGATCCGGCTATCCAAAAGATCAGTTGGGGGGTGGGGGTGGGGGGTTGATTTGCCTGAGATTTCCAATTGAATGATGCTATTTATCTTAGGGAAAGGTTTGTCTGGAAAATATGCCTTCTCCCAGACTCTCTGGAGTTTGGGAGAACCCAATTTCCCTTCTTTTATAGATCAAAGGGGGCACAATTTCAGAGTGATTATTTTACAGATTAAAGGGGACACAATTTCAGAGTCCACCCAAGTCAATAGTACATATTAGTCTATATAACAGAACTAAGAAGAACCCTAGTAACATCTTTACAATGCTTTTATTTTACGATGAGAGAAATTTAAATCCAGAGAAAGGTGAAGCATCTCCCCTGAGGTTGCTCAATGACTTGTCATTTTTCAGTCATTCTGATTTTTTATGATCCCATTTGGGGTTTTCTAGGCAGAGATGCTACAATGGTTTGCCATTTTCTTCACCAACTCATTTTACAGATGAGGAAACTGAAGCAAACAGGGCAAAATGACTTGCCCAGGATCACACAGCTAGTAAGTATCTGAGGCCAGATTTGAACTCAGGAAGAGGAGTCTTCCTGACTCTGGGCCTAGAGCTGAGCAGCAAAGCTAAGGCTAAAATCAAGTCTCTTAGTTTAGGTATCTTTCTGCTATATCACTGAAATATATGAAAACAAGAGCTGGTGAGTGGCAGGGAGAAACATTCTTCAAATGTTCCTGTATATGAATTAATTTTTCCCTGGTTCTTGCTAAAATTAGCCAGCAAGAAGGAATCAGACGACAGACATCAGAGTTAAATATTCCTGCTCATTTCCCTGTAGAATCAGTAGGCAGAAGTTCAAGATATGCATGTACTCAATTTCATCTGAGGAGTCCCAAGGATGAGATTAAGGCAATCTGCCTTATCTATTCTAATTGGATAACTTCTCATCATCATGATGAATATTAATTACAACCTTCTGGGTCTTTGAGACTCTCACCCTATTTTTCATTACTCCCCTTCAAACACTTCTTGTTGCAGCCAGAATAAGCTATCCCCAACTACATTCTGTATTTCCATGTCTAGTGCATATTCCCTTCTCAACTTTGTCTATTGAAACCCTTTCTTATTAAGGAAGGCTTACCCCTGGTGTCCTCTTCCCCAAAAACATCTCTGATTTCCTTGTCTGAAAGTGGTGTCTTTTACCTCAAATATTTCCCAGCCTAGATCTTTCTTTTACTATAGCACAATCTATCATATTTATCATACTTGTCACAATTTATCATATTCATCTGTATGTATATATATATATATATATATATATATATATATATATATATATAATATCTCCATTATTAAATTGTAAGTTCCTTAAGAGAAGAAACTATCATTTTTTCCATCCTTTCTTTTTAAATTCTCAGCACCTAGCAGCATGTATTTGGCACTGAGTGTTTGTTGAGTGAACAAAATATGGTGCCATCTTTCCATATACATAATGGAGGAGGAAAAAAATAAAATTCTTTTTTTCACAGGTGCAAAGCTTTTTGCGGGGCTGGCTCTGCCGGAGAAAATGGAAGACAATTATTCAGGACTATATCCGGTCACCTCATGCTGACAGCATGCGGAAAAGAAACCAAGTGGTATTTAGCATGCTTGAGGCAGAAGCTGAATATGTCCAGCAACTGCACATCTTAGTCAATAACTTCCTCCGTCCCTTGAGGATGGCTGCCAGCTCAAAAAAGCCTCCTATTACACATGATGATGTCAGCAGCATCTTCCTAAATAGGTGAGTGTTCTTTTTGGAGGGAGAAGCTTTCAGCAAGGAGCTCCTGGGTTTTTTCCAATCAGCAACTGCAGTAAAATAGTGGGCATTCAGAGGACCTTGCTGAAATTTGATTTTCCACTACAGAGATAAAAAAAAGCAGACTGATCATATAAACAGTTACCCATAAGAGGGAGGAGTGTTTAAATTAATTAGAAAAATAAATTATTTTAACATTCCTTCAATTAGCTAACAAATTATTGAATATAAGCAATTCATGTTGAATATAAACAATTAGAGATGATTTCTATCTATTCATGAAAGCATAACACTATACTCTATGTGTATTTAGAAATAATAAATTCAAGCTTTTCAATTCAAACTTGCCCTTTCCAAAGTTGTTACAAATTATTGTTCTATAATACTACATACTCAGAGTTCTCTTGTACATTTATGTTTCCTCTCTGTGTCCTTCCATCACTGCTGTGCTTTCTCTCACTTAATATGAGAGCACTTCAAGATCTACCCTCAATCCTCTTCTCTTCTCTCTCCACTCTCTCTCAATTGGTGATTCCAACCACTCTGATGGCTTCAATTATTACCTCTATATAGATCACTTTAAAATTTTTATCCCCAGCCTAACCTTCAGTGCCACATTTCAACTGTTTTGTTATATATCTCTACCTGAACAGTACAATCTAAAACTAACCAACTCATCTCCTTCCCTTTACTTAATACATCTATTTTATTTCTATTTAATGGCACTTGTCATCTACTGACTTGTATTATACATATTCTGTGCATGGCTTATGTTTCATACTAAATGATAATAAGCCCTCTGAGGACAGAGAGTGTCTTGTATTTCTATACATGTCACAGTACTTTTTATATATAACAGTCAGTGAATGTGTTGGGGAATGAATGAACAAATCTATCCTAAGACTATAGATAGAATTTCAATACTGTGGGATCTTAGAAAGTTCTCATCTAGTGTTTTTGGTGTTGGCACAAAGCAAGGGAAAATAGGAGAAAGAAGAAAAATATTTCATTCTTCCATGAGTACGGCTATGTAGAATAATGCCTTGGAAAGATGTAATTCTTTTCTTCCAACACAATGTCATAAAGTTCCATGAGTGATGACACAAACTCTGAAAGGTATTGGCAAAATCATATTTGGTGGAACGCCTTACCAATGGCAAAACATTCAAGTGATCACCACAAGGTTTAACCCATGGGAAAGACGCAGAAGGCACAATATAGGGTATTGGACCCAGTCAATATCAGAGCACAGGCCAAGGTGATTAGCGATTGTTATCCAAGTAACTAGAATGTCCCCACCAGTTATGAGGCACTCCTGTCCTTGGTAAAGGGAGATACTTTAGCACCAGGAAAATCTGAGATATGAACATATTATTTATATCTCTACTAACCTGGCTCTTTTCTGTCCTGTCTCCATCAGCATGAGCCTGAATGTGCTTCAGTTAATCAACGTAATTCATATATCAGTCTGTAGGATAAATTGATGAGGAAATTAAGGAAATGAGTGCTCTTTATAATACAATAATGGAATTTAATGCTACAAATATTAATTGTGTATACTGTGGGCAGAAGCAGAGGATAGTACTAAATTTGGATAAGATGTAGTTCCAAGGAGGTTGCTATCAAATGGGGGAAGAAGGGAAGGAAGAATATGACATCAGCATAGATAACTAAAATAAACATTACAAGATACATATTTCAGAGCATTACAAAATAAAATGATATGTGCAATCCAAAAGGGAAGACCATGACTAAACAGGGCAATAGGATAAAGAATTCTGGAGAATTGTTTGAGTTGAACTTTATAGGATGGATAGGAATGCCAACAAATTAAAGAAGGTGGAAAAGGATATCCCATGTATAAGAAGACAGACCAAAATTTTGCTGGAAGACAGGAGAGACTTGGGCCCATTCAAGAGAGAATTATCTAGTTTGTTTGGGAAATTAAATGCATAGAGAGAAATCATATGAGATAGGACTGGAAAGGTATAGTGGTACCAGATTAGGAGAAACTATGAATGTCAGGCTGAGTTGAAGTTTTAGTTGGTAGTTTGCTCTTTAGAGTTCCATCTTCATGTGATTATTTTGCCCAAACCTGAGTTGAGTGAATAAGATTTTAAAATATCTGGTTGCTGAAGGAGAAACTGCAAAAGGCAGATAAATAGAAGGTAAGAAAGAAAAGGACTATGAAATTGGAAACCCCTTAGTATTTTTTTCCTTTAGATTATTGCTCTGCCTGCCCAAAAATGAAATTCCTCTGCTGCTCAGGAAGAACAA
Organism: Sarcophilus harrisii; assembly: GCF_902635505.1. Classification (NCBI taxonomy): domain Eukaryota; kingdom Metazoa; phylum Chordata; class Mammalia; order Dasyuromorphia; family Dasyuridae; genus Sarcophilus; species Sarcophilus harrisii. The sequence goes on along the minus strand of NC_045427.1, from coordinate 548,521,806 downwards.
AGGGTAAACTAATTTAAGTGAACATATGGTAAATGGTTTTAACCTTTACTCAGAGAACACTTCTTTTAGGAAATCCAGATGGACTTAACAAGCAATATACATATATATATTTATATATACACATATATGTATATCTGTATGTAGAGATTAATATATATATATATATATACATATACATACATACCTATATACACATGGATGTGCACATATATACACACATACACATGCATGTGTGTATGTGGTTTTGTGTGTGTGTGTTTGTGTGTGTGTGTGTGTGTATATATATATATATATATATATATATATATATATATATTCCATCCTAAAGATAAATAAAAATACCCTTGGCTCTGTCAAGGATGATTATCTTCTTTAGTGTTTGCTCCAATCCTAAGACATATTCTCTGTCTTTGTAAGCCTAAAGAAATTAAGAGAGTGATATGGATTGTGTCTAGCTGACCTCATAGACAGGTTCACAGTGTGTTCAGAATGGAATTTCCCATGGAAATCAAGGATTTTCCCAATATGGTATTATTCCTGAAAGCTTCCTCTACTATAATCAAAATTCTCAATCTGGATAAGATCTGATAAGCCTTTATTAAGCATCCATTATATGCCAGACACACAGAATGAATGAATATCTATTAAGTATAGTAATATACTTATATAATAATATAATATATATTATATAATATAATAAGAATAAAAACATTATAAGCAAAGCATTCTGATGTGAGAGTCAACCCATATGGTAAGCTTTAGCTGCAAATCATATGGAAAAGTCTCATGGTCAATGAGAAAAGCAATTGTTAATGCCTCTTGTTCACTATTATTTTGACTGATAAAATGACTTTTTTTGTTTTTCAACCTACTAACAATGCCAAAGATTTTTGTGGCAAGAACTTTTTTTTCCTGAGTCACCAATAAATATGACTGTAGCACCTGTAGGAGCAATTGCCAGGTTTTCTCTCCCCAGGATGTCTGAGAATACTGAGTTGGAAGCTCTGAGATTCTGAAGCTTCTTGGGTACAGAGTTATATCCATCAGGACCTGAGGGGAGATGGTAATCATGCTGGCCGTAGTGGTGGTTTATCTTGTCTGGCACATGCAGCCCCTTGACTCTCTTTCAGACGGCCTTGCTGCCTCCGCGAGGCTGGCTTACCTGTCCTATGAGGAAACTGGTTGGTAGTTGGTGAGAAGGGTTGGTCCTTTTTTCACAGGAGTCATTTCCCCATTTGGCGGCTGTTAGGGCTGAGCTACAAGCAGGACTCTGGTCACTCCCAGGGGCTCCTATGACTCTCTACCTATTGATGGCACCACCACGGGTGAAGATATAAAGCCAAAAAGGAAACAGCCTCTGCCCTCAAGCAGCTTGCACATGGGGACAGCAGGAGACAAGAGGGGGAAAAAAAAAAAAAAAAAAAAAAAAAAAACATGAACATAGGGAAGTATAAGCGAAGTACAAAACAAATGCAAAATAACTTTGGAGTGCGAAGTCAGAGAGCTCTTCCAACTATCATGATAAAAAAAAAAAACCTTGTATAAGAAGCAACATATGAACTGAGCCTCTCAGGATTCCAGGAATTCTAAGAAGTGGAGGTGATAAAGGAGAGCATTCTAGGCAGGAGGAAGTCAAGTCAAAGCCAAGGAGGGAAAAAAGAAAATGCCATATACAGGGATCAGCATTGGCTAGTATGGCTGGAGCATGAGTATAATATGAGTAGGAAGTAATATAAAATCAACCTAGAAAGCTAGGTTGGAGCCAGGTTGTGAAGGATTTAAAATATCAAACAAAGGAGCATATATTTTATTCTAAAATAGAGAGTCATGGAAGCTTCTTGAGGAAAAGAATGACACTTTTAATTGTTAAGAAGTTTTTCTTAACTACCTCAAGACAAAATTTAACTCTTTACAACTACTCACCTTTAAGCACTGGCCCTTCCAAAATCATAGCCTCACAGACAACCAGTCCTGCAAAAGGCCCCCAAACTGCAAGGGATTGTTCCCCCCCTTGCCATGATAAGGGTCACCCCACCCCTGCACCCTCCCCCCCCCCGCCCCCCGCCCAGCATGGGATCCGATGCAGACCACAAAATCTAAGGAGACTGCTAAATCTCCTGCTCCTGGCTGCTTTCCTTTAGTTACTTCTCCTTTCATCCAGAGAGTGCTGTTTCTGTTGCTATGGTTACAGATCTCTTCTCTAATACTGAAGTTGCCAGGCCTGGCTTTAATTTATGGACAAACAGACTTCCTACAGGGCATTGCAGGCTAATAGAGAGAACCCTGGACTAGGAATTAGCAGACATGATTTCTATTTCTAGTCCTACTGCCTATTTGCTATGTGACCTTCCTTGGTTAAAAGAGTTCAGCTTTCTGGGTCTGTTTCCCCATCTCTAGAATGGGAATAAGAATTCCAATTCCTGTGCCTGCATGGTATGTTGAAAGATGAATGTTATAATATCTATGATCTCTTTGATCTCTGTAGGAAAAGATATTAACCTAATTTAATGCTATTGGTCTCAGTGAATATAAGCTGGCTTTCACAATCCCTACCCAAACCTTCTAGATTGGTTAGCCCAACTTACAAAGATGTAAACGGTAAGCCAAAGAAAATTATAAGGGAAGTTCAAAAACTAATGAAAACGCAAAATTACCTTTTAATCTCCTTTTCTTGATACCATCGCTTGTAGCTAAGACTATAAAATTGCACCCCAATTCATGGGTAGAAATGTTTTGTTTCTCTCAATGTGTGATACCCGAAGTATGTTTATCGCTTTAGTAATTGGGCCCTGGACCAAATTACAAATATTGATCACACCTCCTATTCCTCAAGAAAACAAATTCATAAGGAGCCCCGGTGGCATCTACAGAATGGATCTGTGACTAAATCAAAGAAAAAGGAGTGTGCCATAAAGCTTATAGGAGTAGTTAGGATGTTCTCCTAGTAATCAATGAAATGGGTTTGCTTAGGAAACCAATCCCTGAGATCTTTGTGATGGTTTGTGTTGAGGGCAGAGTTTGAGGGTGGAATGGTAGTGTTTTTGTCTATGAGAGAGAATATGGTCTATTATGTGTGAGTATTATTATGTTCAGGGGGGATTCCTGGACAATTGAAAGGGGTATAAGGGTATAATCTCTAAGAATTTTCTGAGTGACACTAGATGAAAAGTACTAGATGGAATCATTTTGAAAAGAGCCCATGATTTGTGGGAATATGGAGACACTGGTGAATGAGGGCAGTTTGTGAAGGCAGAGACCCCTAGTTTTTTGCATCCAGTCAACAAGAGGGAACACACACTGAATCCTTACCCCTTCCCACAAAGCAATAGCAAGTGTCTTGGGACAATGATAAAAGAGTTCAGACAGATGGTACATCTAATCCCCTAATAGTCTTCACATAGAAAAATAGATCCCCGGGTAGATCAGTATTAGAGGGAAGGGTGCTAGTGAACCTAGAGCCAGAGCATTAAGTGAATAGGAACTTCAAATTGCTCAAGTCAGAGTTGCATTGATCCTTACCAGAAGGCTAACCGCCAATATATATGTGGACCCACGTGGGAATAAACTTCCTGGGGTGGGAGTTTTTGCATCTGGGATAATCTATGGGGGAAGCAAATTTATAGGGAAATGAAGGCAAAACATAGTGATTAGTACTGCTCTTTCCTTCCCTTTTTTTGTCTTTGAAAAATATGAACAGACACACAGGCCCATGGCAATTCTCTGATTACCCCCAAAACCAGCCTATACTCATATCGAAAGTTATCAGGGATATTGTCCTCATGGCTTTTTGGAGGATGCCTTCATGGGAGACTGTACTATACCACAGATGTCTGTCAGGTATCCTCTATACAGGAGGATAGACTGCTGGGATTATACTTCAGAAGCTAATATTTAACTGACTTCTGCTATTGGAGGTATAAAATGGTTTACAACCCACTTTCATATTTTCACTCCAAGTTCACTCTCAATTAACCATGTTCAGAAACCTTTACCTCTCCTTTCTAGCAGAGTTATTTCATACAGATACATAAATGATGTTCAGAGGGGAAGAGAACCTCAAAAGCCACCTAGTGCAACTCATGTTAGAGCAAGAATTCTCTCTATAATATACCTGGAAGGCAGCTATTGAACTTCTGCTTGAAGAAATCGAGTGAGAGAGAGCCTTTTCTCAAAGCAGTTTATTCCAATTTTTGGAGAGTTCTCATCATTAGGAAATTCTGTCCATGTTGACTATTATTCAGACATTTTCAGTCATGTTCCATTGGGAGTTTTCTTGGCAGAGATACCAGAATTATTTGTCATTGTCTTCTGTGACTCATTTTACTAATGAAGAAACTGAGGCACATAGGGTTAAGGGATTTGGCCAAGATCACAGGGCTAAGTGTCTGAGATCAGATTTGAACTCAGAAATCTTCCTAACTCCACACCTGTTACTATGCCATCTAGTAGTTTATTTTGTCCTTACACAGAATTTAGACCCACCTTTCTGTAACTTTTTCCCCATTGTTCTCCATTCTTTCTTGGGTTCAAATCTAATCCTTTGTCTAAGTGACAGGCTTTCAGATATTTAAAGACATTTATCATGTAAGCCCAAAGTCTATCATGTAGACAGTGCCAGGCCTGGAATCAGGAAGACTTATTTTCCTAAGTTTAAATCTGGCCTCAGACACTTAATATTAGTATGACCCTAGACAGGTTACTTAATCCTGTTTGCCTCAGTGGCAACTGAGAAAGTGGGATGGAAAAGAATATGGCAAACCACTCCAATATCTTTGTCAAGAAAACTCCAAATGGAGGCATGAAGACTCGGACAAGGCTGAACAATGAGAAGCTATTCAACATTCTGGTTGGAGCCCATCAGTTTATTTGTGTCTTCTCTAAAATGTGGTACCCAGAACTAAAGAAAATATTTCTCAAGTAGTCTCAATTCTCAAGATTAGGGCAGATTACAGTGTAATTATTATCTCCTTCTTTCAAAGTATTACAGCTAAATCCCAATTAGTATGAATAACAATGCCCTGAAGTAGAAATACTATTTAAATTGCATTCTATATTTCCACTGAACTAAAGCCAGTTGTCATCTTTTACATTTATATTTATTATAACTTGACATAGTGAAAATTTGAATACATTGGCCATTTCAGGAAATTCATTATCTGTACTAATGGAGATCTAATTGTATTCTTCTCTTAATTCAGCATAAGATTGCATTGACTTTTCCAATTGCTATATTGCCCTATTCACTCAACTTTGCAGTTCATTAAAGCCTACCAGATATTTTTTCAGATAATCTGAAGTCTGATGAACTGGCCATGCCTTCTTTCCTTTGCTATTTTGTGCTTATGAAGTTGACTCTTTACCCTAAGTATAATTAATATACAGTTTCCATATTTATTCTTATTATGCTTTATCCTATTAAAGACGGGTTAGGTCTTCTATCCTGGCTCTTTAAATCAGCACATTTATTAGCTTTCTTCTCCCTTTCAGCCTTCTGTCCCCCTACAAATTTAATAGAGATTTTCATCTATGCCTTCCTTAAAATCTTTGATATAAAGTATTAAATAATTTAGGACCAAGAACCCACCTAGAGCATACTATTAGTAACCTCCTAATTTTGACATGGAGCCATTTGTATTATCTTCTAGTCTATACTTCTCCATCTTATTCATAAACACAACATGAGAGATCACGTCAAAAGACAGTTAAAATCTAAACAGACTATATTTAAGCATTTCCTTGATCTAACAATCTAGTGACTGTATCTTGAAAAAGTCATACTGACACTAAAGCATCTTTGTGTCCTTTTTCATCCTTCACTGTTCATTAACCTTCTTTTAGGTAATATAGTCTAGAATTGACAACAAATTGTAGTTAAGCTTACTGAGATATAATTTGCAAACTCTGCTCTCTTTCCAAGATGGAATGCTGGACCTAGAGTTAAGAAAACCAACATGTAAATATGACTTCAGATATTTAGTAGCTGTGTGACATTAGGCAAGTCAGTTAAATCCTGTCTGCCTTAGTCTTCTCATCTGTTCTACATGATTACATATGTATAACCTATATCAAATTAGGATAATAACACCTACTTCCCAAAGTTGTTGTGAAGATTAAAAAAAATAAAGTGCTTTGCAAATCTTTTTTTTTCTCTTGAGGCAATTGAGGTTAAGTGACCTGTCCAGTACTTATTAAGTGTCTGAGCCTAGATTTGAACTCAGGTCCTCCTGACTTAAGGGTAGTGCTCTATCCACTACATCACCTAGCTGCCCCGTGCTTTGCAAATCTTAAATAAATGTAAAGTCTCTCTATCATTTTCATTTTTCAAATTGGTACTTTTGCCCTTCCTCAGTCCTAAAGCATTCCATTCCCTAAGATCTATCAATCAACAAGCATTTATAAGGGATTTTACCATGTGACCAGATACTGTACTAAGATTTGAAAATATGAAAAGAACAGTCCCTGTCCTGAAGGAGCATATGTTCTAACTGGGAGACAATAAACATCTATATTCACAGAATGTAATAATATAATATAATACAATATGCATATGCATAATATAATACATATATACACAATATACATGTTTTCCCATTAGACTGTCTCTCCATATGTATGTATATGTGTATACATATATATGTATGTATACGTGTATATAAAATTTTTATTGATATGTATATATACGTATATACATTATATACATATATGTATACACACATATGCAATATGAATTCAAGACAGATGGACTAGCCTTAGCAAGAAAGAAATTACAATTAGGGAGATGAGGGATGGCCTCAAGCATGAGGGAGTATAATCCAAGTCTTAAGGAAGGCAAGAATCCTTTCAAATATCACTGAAAGTGGTTCAGTCCAATATATCTGGCAGTTCTTTCAAATTCCCAAGATAGAGTTTATCAGGACCTAGAAATCTAAAATCATCCAGGTGCCCTCTTACCAACTCCCTATGTACTTGGTATTTCAATTTCTTATTAGCCGTTTTTGTCCTATTCTTTTAAATTCACAAATGTTTCTACTTGATAGGAAAAAAAAGCACAAATTTGTACAATCAAAACTCAGCTAAGTTCTAGCCAATTGTATTCTAGATCACAAATAATTCACATTAGCTATGTAAATTTAATCACCTTGAAATCTAAAAAGCAAGTTGTGGTCAATCTCTAATTATAGTGATAGTTAATACTTTGGACAGTAGAATTAGAACAGCCTAGAAAGCAGTTTAACAGTGATGAATTCCTACACTTAGGTTTAAAAATTCAATTATACAAATGAAGAATCGAAGAAATTTGACTTAGCATTTGTATTTTTTTTTTAAAGATCTAGGTAATAAACACAATACATAGTACATTAGTACTATGTGGCTGCCCCTAAATACTGCATAGTAGTAGATTTAAGCTTTATTTACAAGAAACAAAGTTTCCAGAAAATGTGAGGTGATAACTTACTTCACACTGGACAGCCCTCATCTGGAGAATTGTGTTCTGTTCTACATATCATATTTTGAAAGGAATATTGACAAACTAGATCATAATCAAGAAGGTTAGGAAACTGAGAACCATGTTTTTTTTTTTCTTGGAAACTCCTGAGGATAGATGCAGGATCAATGAGTGAAATTTATGAGAATTGATATTGCAATTAGAACTTTCTAACAACCTAAGCTGCCCCAAATGAAATAAACTATAAAGTGAGGTTATGAAGGCCCCATCATTGGAAAGGTTAAGTAAAAGATATATAATGTTGAATTAACTATATTATTTAAACATGGAAAAGCTTAAACAAATTGATGCAAAGTGAAGTTAGCAGAACCAAGAGAACATTACATACAATATAAGCAATACTGTGTGATGATCAACTATGAACAACTTAGATCTCAGAAATACAATAAACTAAGACAGTTTCAAAGGACTCATAATGAAAAGTACTATCCAATGAAAGAACTGATGGAGTCTAAATGCAGATCAAAGCATATTATTTTCATTTTCTTTATTTTTTTTTTCATGGTTCTTTTCTTTTGGCCTGTTCTTCTTTTACCATATGACTAGTTTGAATGTTCTCTATGATTACATATGCATAACCTCTATCAAATTGCTTATTATCTTAGGGATGCAGTGGTGAGAAGAAGAGAGATGATTTGAAACTCAAATATTTTTTTAATGAATGTTAAAAATGGTCTTTATATGTAATTGAAAGAGATCCCTGTATGTAGTAACAGATTAAACTTGAAAACTTAAAAGTTCCATCCAACTTTACAATTCAAATTTTCTTATCTGAGTCACCAGTAAAAAAAAAAAAATTCAATTCCATAACTTGAATCCAAACAAATATAGCATAATATAGAGATAGAGAGCCAATCTCTAAGTATGACCTAGGTTCAAGTCTCTGATGGCAGTGTGACCTTGCACAAAACACATTTCCAAGAATCAGGACTAAGCTGCATTGATAGTTTCCTCAGAGAATTCCTTCTTTTGATGAAATCAGAGGTCTGGTTTCAAAATGAAAAGTACAAGGAACTGGAGATCCAAAAATAAAACTAAAAAATAGTCTCTGCCCTCAAGTAACTTATCAACCTATTGGAGATAAATCCATTTTACTCAGCCAGACTGGTTCTTCTACAGCACACAATGTCTGTGGACAGCACTATAACTCAAAGTCTTTTGAGATTTGTAGAACTTGCCAGAGTTTGTATCCTACTGCTATCTCCTTTGAAATTCAGGGTAATTTCCAAGCTCCAATGTACTATCAGAGTAAGACCTTCAGGAAGCTTTAGCCTTGGTGAAATTATAGCTATCTCTATCTTCATAAGTTCATAGCATCATAATATTTAGCCCCAGAAGGGGCTTTAAAGATCATATAACCCAGAGATGTCAAACACATAGCCCAGAACATGCCTGAGGCCTCTCTGAACCTGATTAAAATTTAATTGGGAAATATTTTTAAATGAATAAAATTAAAATGGAATACAAATACCATTAATATATGATTTTTCTAAGTCAATATACAGCCAGCAATGATCTTTACATGCAATTTAGTGACTACCATTTTTATTTCAGTTTGACATCACTAATCTAATTCAATCCCATTTTACAGATGAAAAAACTGAGTTTTATAGAGATAACCTATATGCACACAGTCATAGGCTCCTAATTTTTTTCTAAATATATTTTCAAAATGTATTTTACCACAAATAGAAGTTAAGGTAAATTCTCCGAATTTGGTAACTTTTAAAATGTTTAAATTTTTTAATTAAATATATTAATTTCCTTTTCTTTCTCTCCTTCCTTCCTCTCCCTCTCCCCCTAAAATACTTTTTATTTCCTCATCCTTGAAGATTACCAAAGAAATTGGATGCCTAGCAGAGGTGTGGTCAGCCTAGACTTTTTTGGAGAAGCAGGGCAAATCACTCATGACTAAAACTAGCATGAAAATGCACAGGCTTTAGAAGTCCTTGGTAGTGACCCATGGTTGTACATGCTGGACTGCATCAGCTATCGATAGAATCAACTTAATAACCTGTTTGACCTTAGACAAGCAGCTTAACCTCTCTATGCCTCACTATTCCCATCTGCCAAATAGAAATAAAAATATCTGTCCTACCTATCTCATAACAATAAGATGAGGAGATGGAACTCAATGTTCTTTGAAAGAAAAAATGCTATGTAAATAAAAGAGGGGAAAGGGAAGAAAGTCAGGAAACCTGGGAGAAAAGAGTATTAAGAAGGAGGAGGTGATCAGTGGTATCATATTTTGGAAAGACTTCTCTCCCTGTTTCCCTTAGTAATTAATTATTGGTTCTGACACTTACTAGTTCTGTGATCTTATGCAAGTCATATCATTTCTCTAGACCTCAGCTAGCTTATCTGTGAAATGCAGGGATGGGGACTGAGGGACCTTTCATAAAAGTCCCTTCTAGCATTGATATACTTACTGTAAAGTGTTATCACTAATAATGTGACCGGGAATAACTTTCCAAAGTGAGCTCACATAGAATGGACTCTAGTGATCCTAGGAGAACAAATGCAGCTTCTTCCCTACAAATGATAATTATTAAAGAGGGGAATTAGAGACTCTGATGATGTCTCTAAGGCCAACAGCAAAAAGTAGTAAAGACACAATCACCTGTTCTCAGCAGAGGATGCAAAAGAGTAGTTCTTGTGTTCTAGGCATTTCTATAACAAGGGTGAATTCAAAACCCCAGAGGCCTACATCTCTTAATAAAAATAACAGCATGCTATTAAGTAAAAATGTGTTAGCTAATTACTAGTACCCTGACACAAGCCACAGTAGTCATATGGGCATTTAGAATTAAGTAGGCTGACAAGTCTTATTAAAAACAAATTGCTAAGATGGTCTATAAGCGAAGGCCAAGCAAAATAATTAAATACCAAATTGTTTCTTTTTCTTGCTATAAATAGAAGAACATTTTGAATTTTTGTTTCATTTTGCCCGAAGTGTGAAAGAAGTAGATTAGCTTTCTGCCAGCAATCCTTATTTCCAATATTTGTAACTACAACAGGTAAAGAATCAACAGACCAAGGTTCAAATCTTTAATAACCATGACCTTGAAAAAGAATTCATTTCTCTGAGGCTCACTTTTGACATCTGGGCATCCTGGGCTATTGCCAGTGGTCTTGGTTTTTGTCTTGCCACTGAACTTCTATGACTCTGGAAGAGCAAGTGAGGCTAACAACTTTATGTAACTTTCTGCCTCACTTAAATCCAATTCACAGGCAAATCAAGACATCATTGATGATGTCATTGGCCCTCCTCAAAAATGAAGGATGAACAATAACAATAAGATGAGAATAACACATATTATCTAATTCATAGGAGCATTATAAAGAAAATGTGTAATACTTTGCAAAGCATTTTATAAGCATAATTATTATGAGATAGATGTGAATTAGTAACCAAAATATTAATAACTTTAAGAACCAATAGTATAGTAGATAGAGCACCAGACCTAGAATCCAAAAGATCTAGGTTTGAATCCTGTTGAAGATACTTACAAGCTGTATAATTTTAGGTGAGTCATTAAGTGTCTCCCGGCCTGTTTCTTTATCTGTGAAATTAAAGAGCTAGACCTGTCAAGTCTCTTGAGTTCTATACTTATGATCCTATCACAAAAGGCTAAATCAGGCAATTAGGCAATAAGCATTTAGTAAGTTCCTAAGTCCAGGAAAATCAAATACAAGCAAAAATATAGTTCCTATCCTCAAGGAGTTTATATTCTAATGGGAGAAGACAACACTTTAAAAGAGAACTGAAATATGGGGGGAAAAGTTAACCTTTATAGAAAATCTCATGGTTAAGTTTGAATTGTCAAAGAAGACTAGTTTAAAACCCTTCTCCAGACTGAAAGTTCCAGGAAGGAGAAGGAGGCCACAGGAGCAGTCAGGAGACAGCTGAGGTATCATGGCCAAATGGGGACAGCTGATATAGGGCTTTTCTCTAAAACAAAGATTCTTAGAATTCACCAATAGGAAGAGTCACTATGTACAGAGTCAGGAGGCAGTGGAATTGTAGTAGATAAATCCAAATAAAATGTAACATTATTAACAGCTAACCCCTATATAAAAATAATGCTGATCCATTTTTATGAAAAGCTTACTGTTTAGTACTTAATAAATGCTTGTGGATTGATCAACTCTGTGCCAGGATAGTTCATGTACTATCACTACTGTGTAATTGTATTGTATTAATAATGTGTGTTTTAATGTTTTTTACCTGAACTTGTGATTTCATTAGAGAAATTCTGATATGAAAAGTCCCCCCTCCAACAAAAATTAGCAGCTCATGTACATCATCTTAGTTACATGAAAAAGGTTGTCATTTACCCAACACATTTTGGGTAATAGGTAGGAATTAAAGCCAGTCTTTCCTAACTCCAAAACCATCTCTCTATCTACTATGCCATACTATTTCTCAATAATATAAATAATTTATATCTGTAATGGTTCTCAATAATATCAATATCATTATGTACCAATAATACTGATTCACATTTATATGAGTAGTTGACCATATGAACAGCAAAGATTTTGCTTCTTCCCTCACAGGATACCAATCTTCTCTCATCTACCAAACTCAAAAGAATTGAGTCTTGGCTTATAATAATAGTAATAATAATAATAATAATAATAATTCCTAAAATATATATAGCAAAGCAGAATCAGATCTGGTCAAGAATTCATTTTGACAGTCTACTTGAGAAGACTAAATAAAATGCATCTATGTAACTTATAGGTCCTAGGGTCAAAGATCAGTCTAAAGTACTTCAATAACAATGCATTGGAATAAGGTCCTAATTGGCCAGTCTCTTGGCATCTTTTTCTAGTCTTAACCAGCTACCGGATTGATATACTAAAACACAGGTTTTTAGTTTATCAGGAGAAGAGGAATATCACTCCCCCATTCAAGAAGCTTCTATGACTCCCTATTACTTCTTCTTCTTGAAAACCTTAATGTTAGTTTTTATTAGACAAATCAATTAAATTCATTGGACCTCACATCTCTCAATGGATTAAATGAAGAAAATGAAGGAAATGGAGTAATTGATCATTTTTAGCCATTAACAGGTAGTCATATGACCTTTGCTTGGAAATCTCCACTGATAGGAAACTCACTATTTCCATTTACTTTTTTTATTAAAGCTTTTTATTTACAAAACATATGTATGGGTAATTTTTCAACATTGACCCTTGAAAAACTTTCTGTTCCAAATTTTTCCCTCCTTCCCCCCCCTTCCCTAGATGACAGGTAATCCAATACATGTTAAATATGTTAAAATATATGTTAAATCTAATATATGTATGTATATTTATAAAGTTATCTTGCTGCACAAGAAAAATCAGATCTAGAAAGAAAAAAAACCTGAGAAGGAAAAGAAAGTGCAAGCAAACATCAATAGAAAGTGTGAAAATGCTATGTTGTGGTCCACACTCAGTTCTCTGTGGGTATAGATGGCTTTCTTCATCACTGAACAATCGGAACTGGTTTCAGTCATCTCATTGTTGAAAAGAGCCATGTCCATCAGAATTGATCATCATATAGTCTTGTTGTTGCTGTGTGTAATGAACTCCTGGTCCTGCTCATTTCACTTAGATCAGTTCATGTAAGTCTCTCCAAGCCTCTCTGAAATCATCCTGTTGGTCGTTTCTTACAGAACAATAATATTATTTAACATTCATATATCACAATTTATTCAGCCATTCTCCAACTGATGGGCATCCACTCAGTTTCCAGTTTCTAGCTACTACCAAAAGGGCTGCCAGGAATATTTTTGCACATGTGGGTCCCTTTCCTTCCTTTAAGATCCCTTTGGGATATAAACTCAGTAGAGACACTGCTGGACTCCCTATTACTTCTATGAAAAAATTCAAATGCCTCTCTGGCATTTAAAGTTGTTTATAATTTAACTGCTCTCTTGGCTACTTTGTTTCACACACTCTACACTTCAGCCAATCTGACCTACCTGCTCATCCCAGAATGTGACAAGCTATCTATATAGACTGTCCTGTTTTCTGTTGCTGAGAATATTCTCCCTCTTTTACCTCTGTCATTTGGAATCCCTAAATCGCTTCAATAGTCACTCAAAAGTTATCTCCTTTAAAAGGTCTTTTCTGGCTGATTCATTAATTCATTGATTGGAAAAACAGCTTTATATGAATAAACAGATGATTCAATCCTCAGCTAGTCAGTAGGTTAGAGTAACAATTGCCACAGAAATAGCCATCATAATCTTCAGCAGCCATATCCAAAAGCAGCCTAAAATACAACTAAAATAATGCCTTCTTCTTTATACCTTCTCTTTTGAGGTTGTGTCCTCAAATGATCATGTGGTCAAAACCCTAAGTACTCTGACATTAGAAACACACTGTGGCTTCACTATCATCATCATCAACAAACAATGAAAAAGCACCCACTATGTGCAAGATGCTGCACTAAGAACTTGAAGGGATATATCGACATTACCAGCACTATTATCATCACTAGCATCATCATCAATCATTATCATCAGAGCTTCCATTAACATTGAACTTTGAGGTTTGCAAAATGCTTTACATATGCTACCTGCCCAGGAAATAGGTACTTTATTATCCCCATCTTACACTTGAAAAAACTAAAAGCCAAAGATGTTGTCACTTGCCCATTGGATCTAAACTCAGGATTTCCCGATTCAAAGTCCAAATTCTATCGTCTATGTCACCTGGAAATATTAAATACAACTCTTTCTCTCAAATTGCTTACAGCTTCACAAATAGATGGTCTTTGAGGGTTTTGTGATTAGTCATGCATGTGACTGTGATGTAATGGGGTGAGACCCCATGATTACTCATTCCAAAGGTGAATGTCTGTAGGTGTGGTGTCTGTAGTTTGTTTTTCAGGACTTTTGTACCCTCAAAATGTTTTTTTTTTTAAGAGGGGAAGTCCAAATTCACCTAAATTCTATGCTATAAAAAAAGACACTAATCATGAGGTTCTAGAGACTTCTTAGTGTCTCATTCACCTTAAGTATCACTTTAAGTATCAGAAGATCTCTGGGGTCAGTGAGGTATGATAAAAAAAAAAAATTGGGAGGGAGAATTGAGTTTAAATCCCCATTGTGACACCATTCCTCTGTTTAAAACCAGCCAGATCTCTCTTAGCTTCAGTTTTGTCATCTATAAATTGGGGGAGGGAAGTACTTGCCCTGCCTGTCTCAGGGTTGTTGTGAAGAAGGTGCTTTGTAAGCCATCAAATTCTAGAATGTGAATGACTGATAGTCTTCTCCCTTTTTATAGATGAGATTGAGCAAATACTGGTTCTGAGCATGTATAAATCATTCATATAAATTAAGACATTCTCAGATTTAAAGAAATTAGATGAGATCCAAAAGATATTAGGCAGCAGCCTCCCAAAAAGGCCAATAAACTCTAGTGTCCCTTTCTAATTCCTTCCTGTTTTTTTTTTCAAAGCGGCTTGTGTTTAGGGAAGGCACACTAGGTGCATGTACAGCAAGCAGAGGTTTATGTTCTCACTACCAGCTGATAATGCATGGGGCATAGAAAAATAGAGTGGGAGTACAAAGAAAGAGTGGGGGAGTTTCCAAGGAGGAGGAAGGGCAGTACAAATAGGGGCATCTGGTGACCATGTTCTCCAGTTCAGAGATTTATGAACATCCCCCAATAAGCACTGTAGTATCAAGCATTTGGGTAACTGAAAATGAAAATATCTGTTCCACTAGAGGAGTTTAGGAGAGAAGAAATAAGTTGGTTTAGACATGAGAATAATCACAGAGTGTGTTTACCATTCTGTCTCTGCTTCTCAGAAGAAAAAAAAATCCATTATCAGAAAGAGCCCTTCCCCAACTAACTTTTCCCTAGAGATTCCCTTGAAAGACAGGGGGAAATTTATTATTATTTTTTTTTTTTTGCTACGCTCCAGGGATCACATCAAAAAAACAGAAAATATTTTTTTGCTGTGCTCTACTTCAAGTGGAAATCTAACTATGTGCTTTATTTTTCAGTGAAACAATCATGTTTTTGCATCAGATTTTTTACCAAGGCCTCAAAGCCCGGATATCCAGCTGGCCAACATTAGTGCTTGGTAAGTAATGATGAACACTTGGAAATTAGATATTTGACTAATTTAACAGCATTTTTCATTAAAGACCACATTTCAGAGGACCTATTGACCTATCTTTGAGGAGCAGACTGGCTGTTACCTCACATGATTACACCACCACCAAGAAGAAATCCCTCTACTAACTGTTCTGAAGTGTCATCTGGACTCATGACTGAGATGAATTAATTTTTAATTCCAGGCAAATTATCCCAGTGAGGTTTGGGAGGTTTTATCATTGTTCTTAATTCAAAGACTACTTTGAAGTGATTCAATTTTTTTATATATGAAAACTACTTCAAACCTAAAACCCTTTTTCCAGTTAAATACTTGGTGTTTCTTTAAAAAGAAAATAAAATTCCAAAATTGGGAACGAATAGATGAGTGGTCACAATGTACATAATATCCCTCTGCTGGGAGGTCGGAGTATATGTTAAAGAACAGATGTTTGTACCTTCACGAATTCACAAGCAGATTTAACCAGGACTGGATGGGATCACAAAACCTAAAGAAATTTCAGAAATTATCCCAGACCACCTCTCTCTCGCTCATTTTTTAGATAAGAAAACTGAAAACAGGTAAAATAAAGCAACTTTTAAGGTCATGCAGATAATAAGCAAATAGCAAAACTGGGATTTTTAAACCGAGTTCTATTTATTCTAAATCCAATATTCTTTTCACAAAACCATACTTCCCTCCTGTACAGTAATATATATACTGGGTTCAGTAAGCTAGAACCTTTTTGACTTCCCCAAAGAGGCAGACTTATCAGTACATGCAGCCAAAACAGCTGGATGTGAATCAAAGTCCATAGATGTTCGGATGGAAAAGTGTCATAGAACAATGAGCTCAATCACAAGGCAGCAAGCATCTGCGAAGTCATATATTCTCCCAAATTGATTATGCAGAATCTAGGAACAAAGACTAGGACTGCTGAGTGTCAGCAGTCATGGAAATCTTTTCAATTCATTTTGGTAACATGCTGCTATCATTTTCAGCAAGAAAACATATCACTAAGCCACACTACCCCCATACATTTAATTAGCCACATTAGTGCTATGGAGGGAGGAAGGGTGTAGGAGTGTTGGCAGGCAAATAGTTCTGGAATATCAGGCCATTTTCAGACTAAACTCCCTTGTATCTTCTCAAAGCTGTAGAATTCTTGGGAATCTGACTACTTTGGACCCTCTTATTCAACTTGTATTTTCTTAGTATTCTAGCTACTTAACTTTCCAGTCTTTCCCTCTCTCAATTTGCTTGAAGGAGAGCAGATTAGTGATAGGAAAAAGAGAAGTAGAAAGATGATACAGGGATAAGCTTTGGTGCAGTGGTTAGAGCACCATTCCTGGAGTCAGGAGTACCTGAGTTTAAATCCAGTCTCAGACACTTATTAGCTGCATGTCTGAGGAAGTCATTAATCCTATTGAGCTCAGTTTCCTCATCTGTTAAATGGGGAGAAAATGGCAAATCACTCCAGCATCTTTGCAAAGAAAACCCTAAATGGGGCCAATGAGATTTGGATAACTGAACAAAAACAAAACAGGGGAAAGAGCATTTGCTGTGAAGCCAGAGGAACTAAGTTCAAATTCTATTTTTGTCACCTACTATCTGTTGGTTATTAGTTGATTCATCTTACCTGTCTAGGTCTTAGTTTCCTAATCCGTAAAATGAGAAGGATGGAACTGATCAGCCTCTAAGACCCTTGTCAGTTCTAAATTTATAACGTTACCTTGTTGTGTCAGACTATTTTCTTTCCTCCTTTCCACCAACAAGGAAGACTATAAAACTTTATACTAGGAAAACTTGGAAATACAGAGATTTTTTTTTACCCAAACAGGATAATCTTTCTAAAAGAAAAAAAACTTCTCCAGAAGAACCAGAGGCTAGGTGCTAGCCAGATGTTGCTAGAATATTACAGACGATAGCACTTCTTTGAGAAGTTGAAGTTGTCCTTGGCAACCACTACTTTGACAACCTCCAATATAAGTTGCCTTCTTTGTCGGAGCTTCAAGTTGCAGGTTCAAACTCATGCTAGAATAAAACTGCCCCATCCCACCTCCCTAACAAAACTTTTGAAAAAGAACTATTAGAATTTAAGGCAGAGATTCAAATCAGCTTCACAAAAATCTTAGAATGGCAGATGATATAGCATTTCAGGCCCACTAAAGCTACAAAAAGATGAGGTGAAGACAAGGCATGGTTGTCTTAGTTAAACTTGTTTGCCTAAAAAGATCTGGGGGATTTAGTGGATTGCAAGGTCAATAAGAATTAATAATGTGATGTGGCAGTCAAAACAGCTAATGTGACTTGGGGCTGCATTAGAAGGTATAAGTGCCAGATGACAATGTCTCTGTATAATGCCCTTGTCAGACTTCATTTGAAGTATTGTTTTGTATTCTGGAACCATATGTTAAGAAGGTTAGTGATAAAATGGACTACTTTCAAAGAAGAAAAACCAGGATGCTAAAGGGCCTTAATAAGAATTGATTGAAGAAACTGAGAATTTTTGGCCTGGAGAAGAAAAGACTCAGGGGCTCATGAAAGCTGTCTTCTGTTTATATAAAAGGAGGGTCATGAGGAAGAATGATTAGACATGATCTGTTTGGTTCCAGCAGGAACAACCAGGATCAACTGTTGTAAGGAGGGACAATTTAGGCTTGATGTCAAGAAAACTTCCTAACAACTAGAGATATCCAACTATTGGACAGACTGCCTTGAGAATCAGTGAGCTCCTCATTCTTTGCAATAGTCAGACAGTGGCAGAAGAGCCTGATTGTCAGGTATATGGGAGCAGAGATTCCTGTTGGAGATGGATTTAATACAATGTTCCCCAAGGCCTCTTCTGACTTCAATTCCTCAGTTCTGTGAGATTGCAATAGGGGATCAGATCTCTCAGATTGTTTTGGGGAGAGGGAAGGTCAGTAAGATTTGAAGTGGAATCAGAATAAAAGATGTTACTTTCAAGAGAAATTGAGAGATATGTACTATGAGATCATCTCAAACACAGAATAAAAACCAACAGTGTAAATGCTATTTGCATCTAGAAAAAGAACCGATAAATAGAAGTATTTATAGAATAATTTTACATAGATAGATACACCTATTTGTATCTAATAGTAGCCATATCAGAAGTGGGTTGAGGGGACAAAAGAAAAAATAAAGAAAAAAAAGGAAATTTCCATGATAACTGTGGTATAGTTAAAAGGAAAAGCAGTTTCATGTGATATCATCTTTTATATTGGTTATGGAAATGCTTGATTTATTCCATAAACTAAAAAACAAATAAATAGATTTTTTAAATGTAGGTACATACCTAAATGAAATAGGTCAAAAGATGTTTAGCTTGATTGTCTACATATAAAATTTTCAAAATGTATAAACTGAGGTAGATGTATAAAAGGCAGCATCACACAGTAGACAGAGTCCTGCAGTAGAAATAAGAAATCTGAACCTTAATCTTGGCCCTTTCACCAACTATCTAAGTGGTCATGGACAAATCATTTTATCTCTCTGGACCTGTAAAATATGGAGATTCTACTAGATCAGTATTTTTCAAATTTTTTAGTCTTAGCACCTTTTTATACTGTTAAAAATTATTGAGGATCCCAAAAGTTTTTGTTTGTGTGGGTTATATCTATTGATATTTACCATATTAGAAATTAAAACATCTTAGTATTTTATGAAAATAGTTCTGATCTCACAGATTCTCCCCTCCTTGAAAGGGTTTCAAGGATCCCTGGATCATACATTGAGAACTACACCACTAGCTGATGAACAAGGTCCCTTCTTACTTTTAAATACTGTGATTATAACATGCTTTTTAACTTGAAGATCATGAGGAAGGATGTGATTTATTTGGAAGAGAAAAATTGTTTTAGAACTAATGTTTAAAGTTTTAGTCCCACAAGGAGCCCCAATACAAAATAAATGGGTAATGCTGACAAGTCCCAGAATCAGAAAAGGATAAATACTTGGAATTGAAAAGAGAACAACTGAACCAAATCCTGAGTTTCATTCTACCTATTTCTTCCAGCTGACCTATTTGACATACTGCTGCCTATGCTGAATATTTACCAGGAGTTTGTGAGAAACCATCAATACAGTTTGCAGATCCTAGCTCACTGCAAACAGAACAGGGATTTTGACAAACTCCTGAAGCATTATGAAGCAAAGCCTGACTGTGAAGAGAGAACTCTGGAGACCTTTCTCACTTATCCTATGTTTCAGGTAATATGGTCTTTTAGGATGCATAATAAGGGATTGTATTTAAAGGGGGAAAAGTTTCAGTAGAGATCTCATTCTTAAGTAATATAGGGCTGGTTTATCTTTGTATCCCTTCTGCCCAGAATTTAAAGAGTATTGAATGAATGAATGTTTATAGAGAAGAGATCAGTAACAAACCTAATTAAATATTAATAAATCTAATTATGATACAATAGGAACTCCCTGAATTATGAACACAAGACCTATCCTTGAAACATCCATACAAACAGCTAGCTGCATGCTATCCCCTGCTCCAGTTACCCATCCTAAGGCTTATCTTACCCAAATTCACTCCAGATAGAAACCAGGCAGTCTTGCTGCAATTGTACCGTCTGATAGTGCTTTTTCCATTGCATGTCAATTCTGTCGGTCTATCTGTCTGTCTGTGTGTCTGTCTGCCTCTCTCTTTTTCTCTCTGTCTCTGTCTCTCTGTTTCTCTCTATATATATTTATGCATATATATGTGTGTGTGTGCGTGTATATATATGTATATACACGCACACACACACATATATATACATATATATATATATATATATATATATTTCTCTCTTTCTCTCTTCTCTCTTCCCTCCCTCTCCCCTCTCTCTCATGTTCTCTGTCTCCCCTTCTCTCTTATATTCTCTGTTTCTCTCACTTTCTCTCCTCTCCTTTTTCTTCCCTTCTTTTGTTTTCTCTCACTCCCAAAAGGAAATCCACAGATTTTCAAGTCACATTAGACACAATGCCAAGCAGATACCATGAATCTCTTTTTAAAAAACCATTGAAAGCACCTGGAAGCTTGCTACAGATCAATGTTTCTCAAAGGATATGCCTCAGTATATTAATACGTCATGAATGTGCTGCAAAATTTTGAATGTTATGTTATTGCAGATTGTTTACATTGTCATTGCCTTTAAAATACATTTTATTTAACCAGCAACAAATTTTGTTTAAATAAACTTTACTTACTCAGCATATACAGTATGGTGTTATAGTATTCACAAAACAAACAAAACTTGACTGTTACATATATGTGCAAATCTCAAAACACAACACAGAACTTGAACTGGCAAACAACTCAACAAAAACAGCTGCACTTATTGAATAGAAATGCCACAAATCTCCCGACTCTTCCATAGAATTGCCACATTAAACATTCAGTGTGCTGTGATCTCTCACAGCAGAGAATACTTTGCCATGAACAAAAATAATTTTGAAAACCTTTGCTCAAGAGACTTCAAAAAGGTCTTCATCTACCTACTCCTCTTCTTCTATTTAAATCTGCTTTTCCTCATGTCCTATTCAGTTTTTATCATTTTCCTGCTTTAATTACCAGAATTGTTTTCTGCTCATTTTCATTACAAAAGTATAATATTTACACAAATGATAATATTGTTTCTATGGGTAAATATTCCCTGAGTTCCAAATAAAGAAAACAACTTGAGTAACACAAACCATTTGTAAACTGGGGACTGCTGATAGAACAGTCTCTGTTTTCCAGTCCCTTCTCTTGGTAGCATGTTTTATTTTGGTTTTAAAACAGTACCCCAAACAGAGAATTGCTCTTGGGAGAAAACTTGGTGCCAATTTCATACTAACAGTTAGAACCGTGTAACAATGAGACAATCTGACTTGATAGACAGTGAATTTCCAGGTCACTTTAAGTATCCAAGATAGACAACTGCCTCTCAAGGATGCTGTAGAAGAGATTGCTGCAATTGGTGGGAAGTTATGCTTCAATCCCTTTTCTGGCTCTAAAAAATCTTTATGGTTACTCCCTATAATATTCCCTTCCAAATCCTTTCAGAGCCTCAGCTAACATGTCCATGATTATCCTCTGACCAGCTGCCCTTCTTTGATTGTCTATTCTCTGTAGATTCCCAGATATATTCTAACATTACATGAACTCCTGGCACACACTCCCCATGAGCACGTGGAGCGCAACAGTTTGGATTATGCAAAATCAAAACTAGAGGAATTGTCCAGGTAAGAAGCCTTTCCCCCTGTTTTACCATATTCCCAAATAGTAGTAGGCCTATGGATTTATTTGGTTTAATATTTTGACCACTGCATTTTTTTTATCATCCTGTATTTTTATTTTATGCATTTAAAAAACATTCTGATAAGAGAGAATTTGCCAGGTTGCCAAAAGGGTCCAGAACACATACAAAAAAAGATTAAGAATCTCTGGTCTAAAGGATACTGATTCTATGACTCAATCTTTATTTGTTGAATGCTTTTAGATATATAACCTTATATTCTGTACACAGAAGAAATTGAGCAACCAACTGGAGTTGCTATGATCTATGCTCACAAAATTCAGAAAATCACTTCTGGCAATTTGCTGAAAAATTGACCAGAATCATTTATATAACAGTTTCAATTAATTAAATAATAGTAGTGGATTCCATTCAATTCAATAAATATCCATTAAGCTCCTACTATGTACCAGGAGTGGTACTGTGTATCACTACACAAAGCAAAGAGAATATAGAAACAAACAAAAAAATGAAAATGGTCCCCACTGTCAAAGAACTTATATTGCACCGAAAGATAACAACTGATACCAGTAAATACAAATCAGTAAATAAAATACAAAATAAACACAACATTTTGATGAGGGATGGCTATGGAGAATGCTCATAACCGGGGTGATCAAGAAAGATCTCATGTAGAAATTGGCACATAAACTTAATCTTGAAGGGGATTAAGTATTCTACAAATTGGAGATGAGGGGGAACACTTTAAGCAAGGAGAATTGCAGGTATAAAGGTCCAGAGATGGGAAATGGAATATCCTAACTGGGGGAGACGAGGAAGAAAGAAAAACAGATCAGCTTGGCTAGAAATAAAAGAAAATAACCAGGCTACTAGATGGTACCATGGATAGAGCACCAGGCATGGAGTCAGAAAGGCTCCTCTTGAGTTCAAATCTGGCTTCACACTATGTGATGCTAGGAAGTCACTTAACCCTATTGCCCTCAGTTTCCTCAACTGTAAAATGAGGTGGAGGAAGATTGGCAAATCACTTCAATATCTTTGTCATAACAAGTCCAAGTGGATCACAAAAAGTCAGACATAACTGAAAAACAACTGAACAGTAACAAAAAGGTATATAACAGGGCACAGTGTGATGATGTGTGAGGGAAAAATTCCTTTTCTATCATCAAAATATTTGGGTCTGCTATTAAGGATACCCCCTTTATTAAATTAATTTACAAGGGAAACTGAATTGGGAATAGAAAATTGTTTGGTGAATGTTGACTCGAAGCAAGGGAGCTGGATAGTTGAGAAGGAAATTTCATCTGGTCTTGTGGAAGCTCAAGAATTACCCATGTTTCATTATGGAGAGCTCTTCCCCAATGACAAGATATCCTTCTACATGAAGAGCCAGTAAAAAATTATTATTTCTTGGCTTTCTTTTTGTCAGTGCTCATGCAGATTGCCAGCTTACTGGTGTGACAAAATTCCTTCAGCAATAATAAAATTACTATTAGATTGCAGAGCTCCCAACCATAGTCTCTAACCCTGACTCATTTTAGACAAGTAATATAAATTTATACAGTGTCTGTTCAGGTTGAGGGACTTTAAACAGAGACAAGTGAATTGATCCAACCAAGAATCAAATTGTCTACATTGACCTCGTTGGATACAGCTCTTTGATGAAGTCACAGTTTTTTCATTATTTTAACTTCATGACCTTGGTACCTCACTACTTAGAAGTACAAGATAAGAATATTAGAACTGGGAAGAACCTTAGAGGTGATCTCACTCAACCTCTTATTTCAAAGATGTGAAAATTGAAGCCCATGGAGTAAAGTTAGCTTACCCAAAGTGACAACTAGACTGGTGAGTTGGCTAGTGACAAAGCCTAGAATAGTAAACAGGTCTCCTGATTGTCAGTCCACAGCTATGTTAATTTCCTATATTACTGTCAGAGGAAGGTAGTAATAACTATTACATCCATTCCTCCCTCCTTCTCAGTAATAATATAAGGCATGAGGAGCCATTAGGTAAGTGGAAAAAAAAAAAAAACAACTATCCAAATTATTGTTTTGTTGCTATTTCTTCAAACCTTTGGAAGAGTTGTGATTTCATCCATGCGAATACTTTCCTCCTTTACTGTAGATCACAACTCCTCTATGTCACAGAAGACAATCTTTGGTCTTTGGGAAGGGACTGTGGCTAAAATAGCTAATCATTTGATAACCCACCTTCTGATGCTGAGCCTCTCTTAATTTGACTGGACTGGTTTTAGGCAATAGGCTCATAACCTTTCACAAGGTCCTTCGAACTTGGAGGACCCATCTTAAGATTATGTTCAACCAACATAGTATTCCAGGATTATGCTACAAAACCTTTAGATTACAAAGAAGCACCAAAGGAGGAATTTGGTAAAGGATTATCATTATCATCATCATTATACAACAATAATAATAAATTAATATATAGGCTTTCAAAGTATGTTTTATGCATGTTTATAAATCATGTTTATAAAGCATTTAGCTAAGTTCCTGGCATATAACAGATTCTTAACAAATGCTTGTTAAAAAACTATCTCATTTTATATTATTAATAACCCAAGAGAAACTAGATGCCATAGTGGATAGAGTCTTGAAGTCAGAGGACCTGAGTTCAAATCCAACCTCAGACACTTAATACTTACTAGCTTAGGGTCATAGTCATTTAACCCCAATTGTCTTGCAAAAATAATAATAATAATAATAATAATAATAATAATAATAATAACCCAGTAAAGCAAGCAAGCCCATTTTATAGATGGAAGAATAAAGTTAAACTTAGTAGAGAAAATGACTTGAACAGAATCACATAACACAGAAGGACCTGAGGAGGGAAATGAATTTCAAAATAGTTTCAGTTCTTTAAAAGAAAGGGGTAAATCCAAACAAAACTCATTTTTTTTCTGAAAACAATCTTACCATTAAGGTCTCAGTCTGATAGAGGAAAAGGTGGGTTTGAGCTATGTGGTGTTGTTCAGTTGTTTCCTTCACGACTAACTATGACCCCGTTTGTGATCTTGGCAAAGATACTGGAGTGGTTTGCCATTTCCTTCTCCAGCTCATTTTACAGATGAAGAAACTGAGGCAAACTGGATTAAGTGACTTACCTAGAGTCACACAATTTACTAAATGTCTGAGGATAGATTTTAACTCAAGATCAATCATATTGACTCCAGATCTGGCTTTCTATCCACTGTACAACTACCCTGCCCCTCCCCATAACTGCCTGATGAAGTTTTATACAGATAACACAGACTTCATGAATATCCCTAGCATTGGGATGTTTATTGAAAGAGCGTGGGATCAAATTGAGCAGTGAAAAGAGGAGACTGGAATAACAGTTGTTACCAAAAAAAGTAGAAAACAAATAGACCTCTACCTATGGTATTATTCCCAAATTACCATTTATCTTCCCTTTTGGCATGGAGAGAATAAGGTATATATATTATTTTGTCATGCAACTTGGAGAATTTTTCAGGGAATAGCAATAACTTGCATTTATATCATTCTTTTGAGTTTGCAAAGCATTCTTTTCACAATTCTGTAAGCTAAATAGCATATTATTGGCAGCACTTTACAGATAAGGAAACTAAGGCTCAGGAATATTGGTGTTTTAGGTGCGATTTTAACCAGTCTCCTAACTCCATATCTAACACCTCATTTTTCCATTTTATTACACACATATCAATAACACACTTGATACATACCAATAAGCCACTAAAATCATTATATCACTGAGAAAGTAGGACAAATTACTTCATTTCTCCTGACCTCCATTTCTTCAGTTTGAAAATCTTACACATCCAAATGAATGTTGTCCTCCAAAAATTGTTTCTGTGGGAGTCCAGATACTCATTCCAATAGTGACACTGTTATTTTAATCATTTCCAGAACTCTTATTTGGAAAATGTCTTCAGAGCTACTTTTGATAGAACATTTAAAAAAAAAAAAGATTTTTATTAGGAAGGAATTTTAGAAAGGAGCATCGGAATTATATAAACTAATCCCATTTTACAGATAAGGACGTTAAGGCCCACAAAAAAGGACAATATGACCTCATGGAAAGAACAAAGAATTTAAGGCATCTATATGGTTTAGTATATAGAGCACTAGCCCAAAAGTCAGGAAGACTTGAGTTCAAATTCTACTTCAGACAATTAACACTTTCTAGCTGGTATGACCCCGAGCAAGTCATTTAACCCCAATCAACTTGCCAAAAGAAAAAAAAAAAAAGTAACTTGTAAATTATGGCTAAGCCATGGACTATTTCTTTTTTTCCCCTGAGGCAATCGGGGTTAAGTGACTTGCCCATCACATAGCTAGGAAGTGTTAAGTGTCTGAGGTCACATTTGAACTCAGGTCCTCATGGATTATTTCTGTAAGCATGGACCAGTCATTTCACTTCTGTGGGCCCTAATCTCATCTATAAAGTGATAGAATTGCATACAAGATGACTTCTTAGGTTCCTCCCAGCACTAGATCCTATCAAATGCCTTGTTCAAGGTCTACAAGTTAATAGCAAGAATGTTTGCAAGTGAATGAGAAAACTGGTAATGAAATCCATATTCTGAGTCTTGGATTCTTTCCATTATCCAGAAGTTCATTATCTTATAAGTACTCATCATTAGGGATAGGAACAAAGACAGAGTTTAGCATTCTAACTACTACACCACACAGCCATAATTATTGATTCAAAATGACATTTCCCAACTTTTATCAGTGGTTTCAAAATCAAATAGAAACTCATAGGTAAGCCCAAGGCCTGCAGATTGACTTAGTTTTAAAATGTAGCATTATCTATGTTTTATTTTTATTTATTTTGTAAAATGTTATCCAATTGCATTTTATTCTGGTTGGGGCCACACTGATGAGTGATGCCAGCTGGCCCGCAGGTACATGTTTGAACAATCCAACTTAAGTCATTCATCAGATGTAACACAAAATGACTTTTAGCTATTTGCAAAAATCAAATCCACCCTCAAAAAATAAGTGTGCTGTGGAACCAGAATACCATGTTTTGTTCTTACCATGTTAAGAAAGACCTTGACAAACTAAAGCATATATGGAGCAATGCAAGCAGGATAGAGAAAAGATTCTAGATTGCCACTTTAGGACCAATTTCAAAGAATGGGGGTGTTTACCCCGCAGAAGAGTAGATATAGCTTCGAGTATTTGAAGTCCTGCCATGTGGACAAGATATTAGATGTGCTCTGCTTAGCCCAAGCAGGCAAAGCCAGAACAAATTGGTGGGAGTTACAGAAAAGCAGATTTAGGTTTGTTGAAAGGCAGCATTTCCTAATAATTAGAGCTGACCGAAAACAAAGCAGGCTGCCTGTGGAGGTAATAGGTTTCTCTTCCCTGGAGGTTTTCACACAGAGTTTGGAGGATCAATTGTCAGAATAGCTATAGGAAGATTTTCTATACAGGCACCCTTCCCTTCCTGAGATTCTATGATGCTATCCTCAAGATTTGCCCCTATTAAAGATAATCAATGAAATATAGTGCCAGCTCAGAAGAAGTTTCCAAAAGCAAAAATGTTTTGGATATTGTCAGTATCTTT
Source organism: Sarcophilus harrisii (assembly GCF_902635505.1). Lineage (NCBI taxonomy): Eukaryota > Metazoa > Chordata > Mammalia > Dasyuromorphia > Dasyuridae > Sarcophilus > Sarcophilus harrisii. Next base: position 548,494,370 of record NC_045427.1, on the reverse strand, counting down.
GGAATAAAGATATAACTTCTCAAAATGGTTATTTTGATTAGTTCTTCACACACTTTGAATAAAAAAGCATTCTGGCAGGTTTAAAAATTACACAAATCATATGATTGTGCACAAATCAAAATGAATTTATAATTATATATATGGATGTTTCTGCATGGTGAAATGTGTAAGTTGACTAACAATTTTTCACTGTTAGTCACCATGCCCAACCTCAAATATTATAGCAGCCTAAGATGGTCATGTGGGCTAAAAATTCAAGAAAAACAATAAATTGAAGAGCTCCTCAAGCTATATGCTTTTAGCTATCTGTCAAAAAGATACTCCTTCTTAAGCTCAGTGGCAAAAATTCAGAACTTTCTTGCTGGACTTGTCATGGAATCTGAGTTCAAATCCCAATTTGTTACTTCCTTCCTGAGTAACTTTGATCAAGTAATTTAATCTCTCTAGTCTTGTTTGGTCATCTGAAAAAAAAGATGGAGCTGGATTAGATAATCTCTGAGATTTCTTCTAACTCAAGAGCTATGATACTATATTATGGGAGATGTCATTTTGGGGAAAGTTACTAGAGAAAAGGGGTTGCAGTTTTTCATGCAAACAAAAAACAATGACATATTGCATATATAGTTTATGTCAAGCATAGTACAATAACTTACAGAGTTGGCCCAAGGTCAAATCATAAAGTGAACACGATCTTCCAGAGCCTTGAGATTCCCCCATGGCAATATTCTTCCTATTTCCATGGTAAATCCCACCGTTGTCAGATGGCCTCCCCTATCAAAACCTATAATCAAGAAAGGATTTGTTAGCTCTGTGACCTTCTCCTGGGTCTCATTTTCCTCATATATCAAATGAGAGGGTTGAATTAATTGGTCTCTAAGGTATTTCCAACTCTAAAGATTCCATGCAAAACTCATTTACACTTAAGTGTAAGTGGTTGATAAGGTTTAATGTACATTTCCAAGCATCATTAAGCAGGTGGGAGAGGCTTGGGGACTTGGAGAGGGTGAATATTCTCATACCCTGAAACCACCCATTTCCCAAGATTCTGCAGGCCACCTAGAATAACAAGCATGGGGCTCTTGAAAGTATGTTACTTGTCTTTATTGTTGCCCCTAGCAGCTGTAAAAAGCAGCTGGAGGAAGCCACCTCATGGAGCAAAGGAGAAATTGCAGCTGTCAATGGAGGGGTGCTAATGCACCTATTTTCAGCTGCAGCATCTGTCTCTGTGACTGGCGTTTGTGACTAGCTCCCCAGGCTGTGCAGCTGTCAGCTCCAGGAAATCTAAATCAGTCTGCTCCAGAGCCGGCTGCCTTGTCAGGAGCTCCAGAAAGAAATGGGGTCGAAAGTGAGACTCTTGCCACAGGATTTCTGATGCAATCGCTCTGTCTCTCTGCAGCAGAGACTGCACCAAATTATCTGCCTCCCCTTAGGGAATCCTTTAGACTTCTGAATCCATAATTTGTCACCACAGTCCATTAAATTTGGCAGATAAACTAACCCAAATGTCTACCAGATCGAGGGGGATTTTTGCTTCTGAAAATGGATCTCTCATCATGCATCTCCTTTGACAAGATCTTGTATAGAGCTAACTATAACATCCCAGAATAGACCTACCCTCTGAGAGCAATCAAGCATTTTTCCCACTAACTGTAGGAGCAACTGGGGCCTTTTGCTAATTTAACTTGAATCCTTTCAATATTCTGGATTTGGGGGAGGGAGGGAGAAGTAGTTGAAGAAGGAATAAGCTTTTAGAGGCAAGAAAAGAAGAAATGATCCATGCAAAATTGTGAAGCAGACCAAGTTGTGGGAGAAATAGTGGTGGTGACCTTTGGACAAAATATTTCACCACAGTTTCCCCATGTGTGAAATGGGAACTGGATTAGATTTTTTTTTAATTACTTATTTGTTTCTTTATTTAATTAATTATTTATTTGCTGAGGCAGTTGGGATTAAGTGACTTGCCAGAGTCATATAACTAGGTAGTGTTGAGTGTCTAAGGCCAAATTTGAACTCAGGTCTTCCTGATTTCAGGACTAGTGCTCTATCCACTGCACCACATATCTGTCCCAATTAGAAAATTTTAAAAGTCCTTTCTAGCTTTCACATTCTCTGACTTCTATTGCCTTTAATTAAGTACCTCATTCCTCCCTTCTTATTGCCCCCTCCCACCTCAAATATTAGATGTATCCCTGCTGCCCTGACCATCTTTTTCTAGAACAAAATTGCCTTAACAAAAGCAAAAATATGTTCACATTATTTGGGACTTAATACAATACCCTTTCCAAAAACAATTGCATTTCTTTAAAAGGATATACAGGAAAGACATGGTAGAATGTCTAGCATTGTAGTATCATGGATTCAGAAGATGGACTTTAAAGGTCATCTAACCCAACTCCCATATCAGTGAGGGAAAGAATATCAGCCAAAAGTAAAGATCATATTCCACAAGAAAATATGAGCAATTGAAAACTTTTGATTGACGGGTAATACAGTTTTTAAAAACATCTCTGAACAATTCAACTGACAGTCTTGTTTAGGGTTTAAGATTAAGAAAAGGATTGTATAGGGAAGAAAGTGGTGATGGAGAAATCAAGTAAATTATTACAGTAGATAATGAAAATCTAAACTAGGTAGTTACAGTGGGAATCGAGATAAAATTGATTGGATATATAGTATTTGCAAAGCAGTACAAGATTAATTCCTTTTTTTAAAAAAAATCATTTATTTATTTAAAATTTAGATACAGAATTGAAAAAAAAAATACCAGCTGAGAGGATTCAAACTATTAAGTAATAAATTTACATATCAAAAAGCCCATACAATGAATACTACACATTGGTTCAGAACTGCCCATCTTTTCTTTGATTCCTTGTAAATTTTCTTTTTTCTCTTCTATGTACTTCTTACTTTGTTCTTTCCCCCCATTCCTCTCACTCAGAAGGCTACAATTAAACACATATATATTTACATATACATACACATATATAGATAGATATCTCTAATCATACACATATACATTCATTCACATCTATGTAATATCATTCAAAGTTAGTTCTTAACATCTCTTTGATGTTTATGTCTCTTTGTCTCAAACTTCCCTTTGAAGGTTATTGCAACATCTTCAGGGAAGAGGATCAGCTTAGCATCCCACCACTAGTACCACAAAGACAGTCCTGAAATATAATACCAACTTTGACAAAAACCACTCGCACACTTAAAAACTATGTATTTCTCTCCCTATCACTATATATTATTTCTTATTCCCAAGATTTCTTTAGGATCATGGCTTTAAAAGTTTAAAGCAATATGAGAGATCATCTAGCCCAACTACCCATTTTAAAGATGAAGAAACTGAATTCCAAGGTAATAGCTACCAAGTGGTAGAGCTATAATTTGAACCCAGGTCTGCTACATTCTTTCTACCACATTAGGATGCCTCTTTCAACATTCATGGTTGATTGCATTTTTCATCTGGTCAAACACATAATGTTATGTTCTCCTAAGAAAATGAGGACACCCTTTGGTTAACTGCTCTCTCTTCTTTTTCTAAAGAATAATGCACGACGAAGTGAGTGAAACTGAGAACATTCGGAAAAATCTGGCAATTGAAAGAATGATCATAGAAGGGTGCGAAATTCTCCTGGACACCAGCCAAACTTTTGTGAGACAAGGTATAGCACACACACACATACACACACAAATATATATGACATGGTCCTATCACATGGATAAACTGCCAGTTTGTTTTGCCATAAAACGTCAAAACCTCTTCTCATGTTTTTCTATCATTATGGGATGCTATAAGGCATAAAATTGTAGATATATATATATATATAGATATAGATATATACCATTTCACAGTTTTCTTTTCTCCAGATGTAAACTTAATTATATACAGATGGCCTCAGTTACTCTATTGTGTACTATAGTTAACACTGGTGCTTTCATATTTGTTTGATTTTTTTTAACATAAAGGATATCAATTTCATGTAATATCCTAGATACTGGAGACAGAAAATAGCTATTAGACCATTTCTTCTGACATTTGCTTTAAAAATATCTCCTAATGACCACACCAATGTTAGTCCACACACTTTATTCTCATTGGGGGAGAAGCTTTTCTAACCACTCAAATCTTCAAGATCTCTTGAAGAGAAAAAGAAGAGACAAAGGAGGGCAGTGTCAAAGATGTGTCTCTAGAAAGCAGACAGACAGAGATCATTTTCCCCTATATCTGAGATGACTGAAGATCACACTGAAGAAGTGTAACATATTTAAATATCAGAACTATACATAGAATCCCACCATCCATAAACAGCAAGTTGATGACCTGGCCAAAATAGTTTTAATTCATGACCATGTCCCAAAAAGATTACGTGTGGAAACAATTATTTTACAAGTGGTCAAGAATCCGTGTCTTTTAAGGCATGTGCCAAGAGATTACAACAATTTTTTTATAACAATTTCAGGCAGCAGATCTTTTTATGGACTGCCCTCTATTATACCTGCTGCTACTATTTCTCACTTAAATTTTTCTGCCCATTGTTTTCTCAGTCAAATAGGAAATAATCTATGCAAAGATATAGCCAGCCTGCCCTTTTTCCCTAGGGAAACTGGCCCCCAGTGGCTTATCTCTGAAGTGATAGCATGGGGTGGATATTTGTGGGGGTGGGAAAGCACTCCCACCACATGCTCTAGAATATTGTGTGTAGGCACAGCAGGGACTTCCCAGGGAGAGGCACCTGCCAACCTGGAGAGCTTGCTCCATGACAGCAGGCACTCTCTAGCGTCAGAAGCTGAATTTATCAATGTTTCCTCATCCCTAGCCACTCATTTGGTTCTATCCAAAGATAGATGATACATGCATGGATGCATAAATATGAATGTATGTACATAAATAGATGGTACATATATATGTATATACATTGATATTATATATACATAGATACAAGGTACATAAACAAATATGATAGCTACATATATATACCCATAGTTATGTAATGCCACAATTATGATAAACATGATAAAAATGATAAATATATGTGTTGAGGTGTCAACCAAATGTTGAGGTCTAGATTTGGGGGACCTAAATGAAATTAGGATTTAGTTAAGGTCTAGTGGCAGGTTTGGGGTACAGGGAGTCAAACAGAGTTCCCCTGCAATCCCTTGGATTCGGCGCAAGGATACAGCGGTATACAAGGTCTAGTAGCGGCGTGAATTCCCAATAAAAGCATTTATTGGCCCAGAGAGCTAGATTAATAAAAGAGGTTTATTTTTGAGTTTAGAAGTAGGAGATAGGTGAAGGTAGAGATAAGGAGGGCACTGGACAGAGGGTCCAATGGACAGAGAGTCCTCACGTGGCGACCATGTTTGGAATCTCTGCAAAGAGGGGTTCCCAGCATGGCCCTTTTGTAATAGGAGACTAAGCTCGAGGGGCTTTTGGGTATAGCCCCAGAGTTGGCTCAGATCCGGGTGGGGCTGGGACAGATCCGGATCTTCTATTGGAATTCAAAGGGACCAGGATTTGTGAGTCAAAGGGTAATTTACATTAACTAGGGGGGGGTTAGGAATCAAAGATTGGAATCTTTCCCACATCACATGGATACATGATACATTGAAGGATACATTAACAGATAAAAAGATAGAACATTAATAAATGCTTACTATGTATCACACTGTAGGTAAGTGCTACAGTGAGGCCCAAGTATCCTACATTAGGCTCAGTTTTCTAGATGGCATTGAAGTCCAAAGACCCCTGCTCTACACTGGAGAAACCCAGATCTCCAGAGCATCCATACAACTGCTAGGGGTCCAAGTTGGGGGAACGAGTTAGGAGTCTCTGATGAGAATGTTTTAGACTTGTTTGGGAATCCATTCCCTGTCTTTATCTCAGAATCAAGTCAGATCTAATGTTAAGGGGATAAAATGTCCAACACCTGAGAGCCTAATTTCCTTGAGCTGTCTTCACATAGGACAATTCTCTTTGATGATTAATGCATGGAATGGGAAGAGAGGAAGTCTCTGTTGCTATACCCAGTTGACATTTTCCTATTAAAGAAGTGTTTCTACCATCCTCGTCCTGCCATATACATGACTTCAAATTTGTGCATAACTCCCAATTGCATATAGTTCAATTCACCAAACATTTTTCAAGTACATATTATAAGTGGGTCAACATGATAGGCACTAAGGAAGCAAAGATATCTGGGGGCCAAGAGAACTACAATATATAGCAGAACATAAAAAGCACACAGAAGACGTGCAAAATGCTATAGAAATTATAGAAGGGAGAAAGTGCTTTCCACTAGAGTGATCAAAGAAGATCTCGTGGAAAAGATAGCATCTCAGAGGAGCCTGAAGGTTAGATAGGAAAAAAGAAGGGAAGGGAATAAGCATTAATACAATGCCTACTATGTACCAGACACTGTGCTAAGTGCTTTTAATAAAATTATTTCATTCAGGTAGATGTTGAGTGGGGACAGGGGAAAGCCATTTCAGGCAAAAGAAGCATCACATGTAGGGGATCAAAAGCAAAAAAGCACAGAACATCATCTGAGAATAGCAAATAATCTCAGTTGATTCTATCAGTCAGAAAATACGCATTTATTAAGTGCTTATTATATACCAGAAACTACTATGCTAAGTACTACTATATACAAAGAAAGGGAAAAATAGTACCTACCTTCAAGGAGTTTCCATCCTAATGGGAGAAGCAATATGTAAATAACTAGGTACATCAAGAGAGCTACAGAATTTAATCTGAGAGGAGAAAGTATTGGCAGCTAGGGAAATCAGAAAAAAAGCCTTCAGCAGAAGGCAGAAAATACTTTGAGTTTTGAAGGGAATCAGGCAAACCAAGAGGCAGTGATAAGGGAAGAGAGACTATTCCAGGCCTGGGGAACAGCAGCACAAAGTTAGAGACAGGAGTATTTGAGGAGCTGCAAAATCAGCATAGGTAAATCAGAGAGTGTGTGGAGGGGTGCCAAATATAAGACTGGAAAGGTAGGAAAGGTCCAAGTTTAAAAGAGCATTAAATGCCAAACAGAGGAATTTAGATTTGAGCCTAGAGGGTAATAGAGAGCCCGAATATTTCGGTGACCAGGTATCACATGGTCAGATCCACACTTCTCCCTTGTACATGATTAGCCTATACCTCAGAGTAAGGTGTTACATCCAAGCTATGTCCTTTCAGAAGGGATGAGAAGCTTTCTTGGAATCAAAAGTTTCCAAGGTTTCTCTGTGTGTAAGAGGACCATTCCAACAATTCTTCTGCCTTTGGGGTTTTATGCTCATCCTTTTTCCTTCTTACACTTTCTTTAAAGGTTATAAATTGATCAGTTAAGAAACTGGTAACCCCCTTCTAATAGTCAGAACTTTGGGATTAAAAGGCATTCTAAATATACAATACTCTCCTGGGGAGATCTGTAGGAAGAATAGGGAGATTCTCAGCTTTCTGCAGGAGATATTATAAGAGTGGAATTTCTTCTGCTCAAAGACAGAACTATTTTTCCCATGGCCACTCTTTCAGAACCTAATCCCATATGTTTGCTGTAAAAAATAGTCTCAGAGTAGGCAGGATGATACTGAAGGAATCAAAATGTATTTCTCTTCTCTTAATAGGTTCCCTCATCCAGGTGCCTATGTCTGAAAAAGGAAAAATAACAAGAGGACGCCTGGGGTCATTGTCCTTAAAGAAAGAGGGAGAGAGACAATGCTTTCTGTTTTCTAAACATTTAATTATCTGCACTAGAGGCTCTGGTGGAAAGCTACACTTGACAAAGGTAACACTAAATAAAATGGGAGCTGGAAAGGAGGAACTGGGATCTATCTGGCCTGAAAGAGTCAACATCAAAGATAATTCAAGCAGGGATATCCCTGATAACAGTGATACCATAACATCACAGAGATTAGATAAAATGAGTCCCACACAGGAAGCCTACCCTGTTCTCATCTTCCTGAATAGCTGGCCTTCTGACTTGAGTTTCTATTAAGGAGGATAAGAGAAATGATGGGAACAATCATTTGGCAAACTGTTGTAGCTAGCTTTAGAATAAGGACACAGGCTGTGTGTCATGAATCATTGTTGTGTGCATACAGAGCCAGAATAAGTTAGTGATGGAACCTGAATCTATCTACATATTATGAAGAAATAGAACCCTCTTCTGGATTATTTTTTCATGCCTTAAAATCCCAAACACTGATATACTATTAGAATAGACCCATATTACCCATATCTTACTTCCAAGAGATCCCTAAACTGTTTAATCCCTGCTCACTGAAGGAATTTTACTCTAATGGGACTCCAGAGAAAAGGTGGGATTTAATGGTGCTGCCCACCCTTCCTTCTCATATGTTGGGCCACCCGTTTCCACAACCACTCTCTCTTTCTACCAATGTAGCTGGATATCTGAACTTTCCATCAGCCTCAGGCTATCCAATAATGATTTTGGCTGGTCCAATGCTTTTGTTGGCTAGTTTGGGGCTGAATGACAACTCCAACAGCCAGTGAAGTATGCAAAAGATGCATACCTACTAGAGGACAAGCATGGGGGATGGAGCAGGAGTCTAACTAGACCAGGGTGTCAGGAATGAAGAACAAGAATAAATAGGAGGTGTCAGGAGAGGCCTGTATTGTGACTCTACACACTATTGTGCTCCATTTAATTTAAACTGTTCTTTTTTCTACTTTTACAAGCCTGGGTTTTACTGGTGAATAAATAGCTATACAAAAAAAATATGTTTTGGCTTGAAAGAAAATTCTCTCATCTCTCTTTCTTTCTCTCTTGCTCTCTCTCTGTCTCTCTATCTTTCTCTGTGTGTGTGTGTGTGTGTGTCTGTCTGTGTCTGTGTCTGTTTCTGTATGTGTGTCTCTGTGTATGCCTCTGTCTTTCTGCCTTTCTGTGTAAATGTGTATATTGTCTGTGTGTCTCTCTCTTTCTCTGTGTGTATGTCTCTGTATGTGTCTTTCTGTCTTTCTTTCTCTCTGTGTCGCTCTCTTTCTCTGCTTATGTGTGTGCCTCTGTTTCTATCGCTGTCTCTCTGCCAGTCTCTCTGTCTCTCTACCTCTGTGTGTGTGTCTCTGTGTTTCTGTCTTTGCCTCTCTGTTTCTGTCTCTCTGTCTTTTTCTGTCTCTCTCTCTCTCTCTCTCTCTCTCTCTCTCTCTCTCTCTCTGTCTCTCTCATTTGACAGTGAAATGACAAATTTTCACTGACACACACACCTTGGTCAAAGGTATTATTAGAAGCACAGAAAGCTGTTTAATTGGATTTCATTTTTAAGCACAACACATTCTCTAGCCTCTTCCTAGGACTTCCACTTGGGGAAAGAAGGTTGCCTTAATTGAGCCAGAATCTCAGTGGAGCAGCTCATTACTGTCACTAAATTACTGGTCTGAAATATCATGCATTATATGGCAGAGAGCCGTTGATTTGAGCAATTGACTACAGGGATTTTGCTGCTTATATTAATTCATCAACAAATTAGCTTATTAGTTGCATGAGGGAAATTAACAATTTCCAAATATCAAATTATCCATTTTCAACAAATCTGAGCATGAAATGCACATCAAGGAAATCTTTCATGGTTTATTGGTTTTGGAATTTTAATTACTAAAAGGTCTGTCATGGATGTTACACATAAGTTTCCTCCATTGGATAGAAGGTTGTATTAGGTGAACTTTAAGGTTCCTCACTACTTGAAGTCTATAATTCTGTAATTTTTCTTGATTATTTCTTAAAATACAATAGAACCTCTATTGTATATTATAAGACTCATTATTACTTGACTTTCTACCTAATAAGAGTCAGTTTCCAGCTTCCTAAATTTAATAGCTTATTAACATAAGCTTTTTCCAAAGTGGGAATAAAAACTTTAAAATGTGCAAAGATGAAAACATAATAATAATATATAATCATAATAGCTGACATTCATATGGCACTTTAAGGTTTAAAAAGCACTTCACATACATTAAACCATTTGAGCCTTGCAACACACCTGTGAAATAAATATTACTGGCATAATCTACATTTTACAAATAGAAGACAAAAGAATGAAATGGAAAAGGATCCATTAAGTGCTTATTATGGTCCAAAGATTGTGCCAAGTGCTAGGAATACAAAATTAAAAATGTCAGGCCCTAGTCTCAAAGAATTCATATTTTAATTAGAGAAAACAACACATATGAGAGTTCAGTTATATGATTGATAGAAATGCTTGGTGGACCTTAGGAAATTGGACTAGGGATGTCATGGGAAGGATTCTGTCTTCTTTGATCTGGTTTCAGGTGAGAAAACTGCGATTCAGAGAGTTTGTGACTTATCCAAGATCATACAACTAATAAGTGTCTGAGGTAGGATTTAAACTCAGGTCTTCTCATTTTACAAGCAGAGTGCTATTCATAATAGCACCTTCTGTCTCTCTCCATATATGTGCACACATATATGTACAAACACATGTATATATGTATGTGTTATTACATGTACTCTGTTATTACATGGAAAGCCTGTGATACAAGTGCTAGTGAGATGTTTTTTACATATGAATTAATAAGGAGTTGTTAGCTGCAAAAATTTTGCTCTATGACATGAAGAGGTAATGATACTGGTTCTTCAAAGGTTGTACCAGCAGAATCTACTCTCTGCCAGATATTAACAAGCTAAAAAAGCTTAATGTTCAGGACTAGCAACAGATTGACCACAATTTGATTCTGATTATTGTGAATAATCCCCTGAGCTAGTCATATATATTTGAATTCACACTATTTGATTAACTACATAAACTATGAACATTGCTTTCAAGCCAATACAAACATACAATTCAAAATCAAATTATAAAGCCACTTAAGAGGAATTCACTATTTAGACTAACTAGAACATAGCTGTACCTGCCATTCAACAATCAACTTAGCTAAATTCAGAGAGGCTCATGACCAAAAGATTGACCATCAAGTAGTTATTCTGGAAAAAGAAAACACAGGAACTCATGAACTGGTTTAGTAGCTACAGCATGGCAGTGTTTCCATTGAAATACATATAAGGCATATTCACATTGATGAAAACATGGGTGTTCTGAAGCATAAGGAGGAGTTTAGCCATACAAAGAGTTATAAGGGACTTAAAAACCTATAATCAGCAGGCTCAACTTCTAAATGTAAACACAACATGGGACTTTCTTAACTTGTTTTCAGGGTAGATCACGTTTCTATTTTAGTTATGTGTAGAAATTAATTCTATTTGTTCAAATCTATTAAATAGTAAATCTATAAAGATATGTCACTAGGATAATATCATAAGATAAAGAACTAAAAGTAAACTGGGAGATTATCAAGTTCAACAACTTATTTCAGGCATAAGAAAACCAACTTTCATGAGAATTAAAGTGATTTTCCTAACATCACAAAACTAATTTGGGTATATTCGTGGTTTGAACCCAGATCTCTAGAATCCTCATTCAGCATTAGTTTTATATCATACTACTCCTAATACAGGAAATAAAAGACATTTCTCCAGATATTCAAAAAAATTGAAAACTAGAAAATAACATTTTGAAACTCAAGATTCAAATTGATCCACATGCTGCTATTTTTCAGAATGGAGTGATCTCACTCATTGACTGTACCTTGATGGAAGAGCAAGAAAGTACAGATGAAGAAAGTAAGTATTTCACTTTTTTTCAAAAATAATTAATCCCAGAGTTCAAAGTCCTAGGTAAGAGGTTTCTCAGTTTGAAGCAGGTAGTGATTTTAGTGGCTATAGAGAAAAAATAGTAGAAAAGCCCATCTCTCCCTTGCAAGAGAAGTCTAGATTTAGAGCTGGAAATGAGGTGAGGGACCATCCATTTAAACCTCCTCATTTTACAGGTGTAGAAAATGAACCTTAAAGAGATTGAATGACTTGCCAAAGTTCACAAAGGTCATAAAGTGCCAGAGTTAAGATTGTAACTCAGATTCTGATTCCTTTGTGCACAGTGACAGCATATAGAGACAAGCATCTAATTTGTTTAAAAAGTGATCTACGTTGTAAAAAATTACCCTGGCATGGGTTCTGTCAATAAAAAGTTATTTAAAAACAATAAATAAATAAACAAACCATTTCTCATTAAAAAAAAAAAAGTGATCTACGCGTTCTATCATAGGGATCAAAGGATTTGACACTATTATCTATTCTAGCTAAAAAGTAATAGGCATAAACTCTTTTTTTCATTGCCTAAAATATAGGAGATATCTAATAAATGCTTGTGAAATTGAATTGAATTAGAAGGGACAGAAAGAATAAATAATCTTACCTCTCCTCCCCTCCTTTTTACAGATTAGGTAATGGAGGTATAGTATCTGAGTCCCAAGTTTGGCTCTCTACATCCTAAATTAGTTTTAGAGGATATAGAGAAGGGAGTGAATGTTGGACCTGATAGCTATGGTGAAGAGCTTTCCAGGAAACTTCTATTCTCCCTTTTCCATCTGATAAAGCCCTACCTAAAAAACTCCATCAAAAGGAAACAAAGCTAATACAGGACCTCCCCTAGATAGGAACAGTGCAGCTGGAGAAATAGAGCTAAGGCAAGAGAATTGGGACTTAAAAGACTGTACCTTATATCTATCAAGTGCCTTCATCTTATTACTAGTATGTTCACATGGCACTTTAATTTCTGTGGCTCCTTCCTCAAAGTGAGTCCTATTGGAATTCACTCTATCCTTTCATTTATTTTAATAGCCAAGATGTTCACAGAGATTTCTAGATTCATAAACCTGCAACAGATTTTAAATTACCTAGCTTCTGTGTCTATCACTTCATATGAGCCAGGTATCTTTCTAGACAGCTAGACACCTTTTAATGAAGAGTGTGGATGTATCAAAGAGAATGCATTTAAAATTTGTAGAAATTGTGGCATCAAAATGGGGCCTTTAGTTTTCCTAAATGTTCTGATCTTTTAGAGAAAATGGAATAAAATGGCAATGAAAGAAAGTTTATACTTCTTGTAAAACCAAAGGATCCTGAGTACCAACCATTGTCATCTTGCCGGGGCATGTGACCACAGATTATTACACAGTTTATTACCATATTTTAGACTTCTTGTTTTTGGACTCAAAGGATGGAACTAAGAACCATGGAAAGAAGTTACAAATACGTTTGATGTCAACAAAAAAATTCCTAATAAGTAAAGCTATTCAAAAATGGAATAAGCTACCTTGACAAGTAGTGAGTCCACTGTCACTGGAGGTCTTCAAGAAGAGAGTGGATAACTGTTTTTAAAGATTATTATAGTAAAGACTTTCAGAGGCAGCTAGGTGGTGCAGTGGATGAAGCACTGGCTCTGAAGTCAGGAGTTCAAATGTAGCCTCAAACACTTAAAACTTCCTAGCTATGTGACCCTGAGCAGGTTTCACTTAACCCCAATTGCCTCAGAAGAAAAAAAAAACAAAAAAACCTTTCAGATAGGGGTTAAACTAGATGATGATTGAGGCTAATTCCCATTGTCAATCCTGTAATTCTGTGACTTCATTAAATGAAGTGTTTGTGTTTTAGAGACAAAAGTTAGGCCTGTAATTTAAGGAAGTATAGATAGTAAGGCATAGGAAGTATAGTATAGGTATAGGAAGTAAGGTAAGGATACTCCTTCTATCAAGACAAATTAGGTGTTCTCTAAAACTGACAATCATACATAGTTGGCTAAAACACTGAGAGATTAGCACAGAGTTCTGTGCCCAGGGTCACAAAGCCAGGAAATGTCGAGGGCCATATTTGAATCCAGGTTTTTCTGGCTTTGAGATCAGTTCTCTATGCAGTACACCACTCTGCCTCCTGTTTGTGGTATGAACACTGTTTCTCTTTGCTCTGGGACATAGTTATTATATTTATGTACTTCTATAAAAAATAGTCTCTCGATCCATAGCCTCTCCGCAATCTTTAACCTTCCTGCCAATTTGATGTGGAACAAGTCACTTTATTTCTCAAATGGTTGGGAGAAGACATGTTGCACTAGAATGGCAGCTAGGGAATGCAGAGGACAGAACCCTGAGTCTAGAATCAGAAAAACTTAATTTCAAATCCAATCTCAGATACTTACTAGCTGGGTGATCCTGAGCAGATCATTTAACACTGTTTGTCTCAGTTTCCTCATTTGTAAAATGAATTGGAGAAGGATATGGCAAACCACTCTAGCATCTTTGCCAAGAAAATCCAAATGACAAAAGGTCAAACATGATTGAAAAATGAGTAAGCAATATTGTTGTGTATTGGTGACAGGAGTTCCCAAACTAGGAGTTCCATGTACTGATGGAATCTTGGGGTCCAAATGAAAACAAAAACCTAGAAAAGTTCCCCCTTTTTAAATGCAAGAATTGAAAGGGATTTACATGAAATCTTCTGCTCTGACCTCTGCATTTCATAAAGAAGGAAATTGAAGCCTAGAGAGATAAAATGGCTGACCCAGGTCACCAGCTAATGAATGATGGAGCCATTACTAGAACCCAGGTCTCATGCCTCCATTATCTACTAGGCAAAATGATAATTTTGTGATGCTCTGATCTCATGAAACTAGGTATTCAAGAATGTAAGAATAGTCTCAGGTATTTATAATAAGATAAAAATGCTATGGATTTAGTATTCCTTCAAAGACTTTAAAATTTTACAGTATTCCAGACAAAACCACAAAAAAGCAGACATTCCAACATCCATCAAACTTTCCTTTGGTTTGAGAGAAAGCATTTAGGAGTAGAGGAGGGAGGGACAGATAAGGCAAAGGGAGAAGTGAGTGTTTGTGTGTGTGTGTGTGTGAGAGAGAGAGAGAGAGAGAGAGAGAGAGAGAGAGAGACAGAGACAGAGAGAGAGACAGAGAGAGAGAGAGAGAGAGACAGAGAGAGACAGAGAGACAGAGAGAGAGAGAGAGAGAGAGAGAGAGAGAGAGAGAGAGAGAGAGAGAGAGAGAGAGAGAGAGAGAGAGAGAGAGAGAGAAGCAGAGATGGATATGAAAAGAGAGATGAAGGAGGGAAAGGTAAGACCAGAGAGGAGAGAAGGGAGAAAGAAAATATACAGAACTGAGAGAAGAGAAGGGGAAGGATGAAAGAGAGAAAGAAGACAAGAAAAGGAGGAGGGAGAGAGAAAGGGAGAGAAAAGGGAAAGAGAAAAAATGAAGGAGAAAGATAAAAGACAGAAAAAGATAGAAAGAGAAGGGAAAAGAAATGGAGGACAAAGAAAGACAAAGAAAGAGGGAAATAGAAGGAAAGAGAAAGAAACAGAGGGTCAGAAATAGAACCATACATAAAATGAACAAATAGAAAATGAATCTTTCTGGTTAGCTTTTACATAAACATACAGGCTAAGATATTCAGCCTGGCCTACTAAACCTTTTCAGGATACAGTTCACTTTCTCAGATTACATGCCTTTTCAGAGGTGGACCCTCTTGCCCAGAATGTACTTTACCTCTGCCTCACAGACATCTTGCCTTCCTTCAAAGCCCAATTCAGGCATCTTCCACCCCATAGTGGTTCTTTTCCAGTCTCTCCCAATTGTTAGCTCTACCTCCCTTTTGAAATTGCATTATATGTATTACTTTGTTTATATCTTCTATTTACTTACATATATATTGTATGTGTCGATAAAATATAAACTATAAGGTAGGTTTTCCCTTTGTATCTTAGCACTTAATATAATGACTTCCACAGAACAGATATCTAATACATGTTGAGCTAAGTAGATTTTATTTTATTGATTTTATTTGCCCCTTTCTCATCTGCAAAATAAATGATTCCCCAACTTAGAGATGACTCAAGAAAGTGGTCAAACTTTCTATTAAAATGTTATTCACAATGTTTAAGCTAATGTATCTAAAATTGCAGTGGCTATGTTATCATTAAAAAGCATTCTAGCAAAGAGGGGAGAAAAAGAAAACTTGGTCTGTGAACATGATTTCTTTTGAATTCTAAAGATAAAACCTCTGGACAAGATATAGATCACTTGGATTTTAAGATTGTGGTGGAGCCAAAAGACTGTCCGTCTTTCACTGTCATCCTTGTGGCCTCCTCCAGACAAGAGAAAGCTGCCTGGACAAGTGACATTAGTCAGGTAAGAAGAAATCTGCACAGAAAGTGAAACTCCCTCTGTAGAACTGAAGAGTTTGATTTTCTGAATGTAGATAATGTGGGTGTTTTCCATTTCACTCTTTAGCTAATTGCAAAAAGTCAGGGAGCAAACATTGTATAACAGAACAGATACTGATGGAAATATTGACCAACTTTGTGGATCCTGATGATTAGATAAGTTCTACCCCTTATGTATACATGAAATATTAAACATGGAAATGCATCCTAAGAGAGACACAATAAAGCAAAATAACTAAAAAAATATAAATGTATCCAATAATGAAGGAAAATTAGTCTGAACAAATTACTATGAAAACTCAAAAAGTCTGTACTGAAACTCAAGCAACCCATAATGTCAATTGCTTAAACCTGTGATTTAGCCTAGGTGGCAGGTAGGTGGCTCAGTGGATAGAGCACTGAGCCTGGAGTCAAGAAAATCTGAGTATAAATCAGGTCTCAGAGACTTGCTAGCTGTGTGATCCTAAGCAAGTTAGTTAACCTCCATTTGCCATAATTCAGTGGAGAAGAAAATAGCAAATCACTCGTATCTTTGGAAGAAAAATCCATGAACAACATTGGTTATACTTTAGTCCACAGGACCATCAAGAATCAGATATGACTACTGGATAATAAAAAGGATTAGCCTTGGATTTAAGAATTTACCAGATTAAAGTTCAATTTACAAGAATTAAGACTTCTAAATCATACAAATTTCCTGATAAAAGAGTACATCATTCATTAATCAGAATGAATTAACATTTCCAAATAGACTCTAAGCCAACTAGAGCTATGTGGAACAGGTGTAACAACTACCTGAGAAGCTTTTCCAAATTTGGTTCACAAAAGGACCAATTAACTTTGCTTATAGTTCAATGCCACAGAAGGCTCCTTCTAATCCTTAACAAATTCATGCTTTCAACAGAGACCAGGTGGGGAAGGATGGATTGATGGATCTCATCATTACTACTCTTAAAAACAACCCAAAGCATATGCCTTTTGGGTCAGTATCACTAAGCAATTGAGAAACAGTAAGCCCTGACAGCACATTGTCAGATTTGCCTCAGAAGATAAAGAGTTAATTACTGGCAGAATCACATGTTCCTGAAAGACTAGAGAAAAAAATGAATGACCATGTTAAGCAAGGTAGGCTATTATTAAAGCATCCTATTCAAATTTGTACCTGGCTGCCTGCCTGGCTGCCTATCTGCCATTAAGTGTTACAGACATCTGATGGAGTTTATCCAGTTAGTGTTAATATAGATGATGACACACTTGTAGCTTCATAGCAACATATTTAAAAGAAGCCAAATTCCCACCGAGAAAAAACAGAGTTCAAAAAAAAAAGTCTATGTGATTGCCAGTCCTATACTTATAACATATTGTATTTAGTAATTGCTTAAGCAAATAAATGTTTGTTAAACTCAATTATCAATTTCCTCTTTATGGACTTATCTTAGAAGTTGGGAACAGATTAAGGAATATGGAAAGGTATATTTGAAAGAGAGAGAATCATTTGAAGTATTTGACTGGCTTGACTATAGTTATAGTATTCCTTTATAAAGTGCTATATATCTATATCTGTATAGAGACTTATACAGACAAATTTATACATATATTATGTATATTATGGCACATATATATTTTTATAGATAATATATTCACACTCTTTATGTAAATTGTAAGCTCTTTGAGGATGGAGAGAAGGTTTTTGTCTTTCTGTCCCCTAGTACAGTATTATACACATAGTAATGCTTAATAAATGTTTATTGAATTCAAATTTTCATTACTGTGAACTTTGCTGGAAATTCTATAGACTGTCAGCCTCACAAGTATTCAAGCCTTTAGCAGTAATAGTTGACTTTGCAGTGATCCTCACAGAATAACCAAAAACTATCTTTTCCATTTTGACACCTGATTTTAGAGACCTAAATTCTAGTAACTTTTTTCCTCAATCATATGTAACTGAGAACCAAGGATTCAAAGTTCTACATTATAGTCACTGTAAAAACGGAGCTTAGAAATGCAATCAATATTAATATTTGTCCAAATTTTTTTGTTCCCATTTTATAAAGAAGCATTCCTGGCCATTATTATTGAACCACTTCCTCCTAGTATCTAAGCATGACTCTCTACCTGTGGTTATATTTCCCCAGGAAGCTATAGATTCAGTCTTTCAAGCCTGCATAGTAATTTTGTTAGACCTTTTAATTTAGATCATTAGATATTAATGAGTCAGAAGTCAAAGAATCAATCCCCATAAAAGGAAAAATCTTTCCTTCAGGACAGGAATATAAATACTATTCAAAAAAAAAGGTTATTTTTCCTTAGGATTTATTTTAATCTTATCATTGTTATTGATTTTAAATACTGATACTTTGATGAATCCTTTATCATATTCTTTAAGTATACTTCCCCTACCAACACAGATGAGAATTCATTTACACCTCTACCATGTTCATATTACTCCTAGAAACGAGTCTATAGAACTATAAAATTCTTAATGACCTGCTAAATGCCATCTAGAGTGTCAATCCCATTAGCATAGTTCTTATATAACACTATGGTACATAGAGTAGTACATTAAAACCTGGAGCACTTAACAGGATGATTGAATAGGCACATCCCCTTCACCTAAGTTCTACATTTTCCAAACAACTCCTCAAGGTCCATGTTTTGTGGCAAGTTAGTCCAGGCCTTGAGTTCATCCTCCTATAAGAGTTCATCTTCTCTAGGTCTTTCTGACTCCAGGGTCACTACTCTACCCACTATACCACTTAGCTGCCTAATATCATTATACTAATAATAAAATTAACATCATTAATGTAATGCTTTAAGATTTGTAAAAAGTTCTATGTATGCTAATCCATTTAAGTATTCTCTTTACCAAAGCCCAGTATCCATGGGATATATATATATACATATATATATATACATACATATATATATATATATATATATATATATATATATATATATATATAAAAGAGCAATGGATATGGAATCAAAAGTCCTGAATTTGCATCTTGGTTCTTAATTCCTACATATATTTGGGCAACTCATTTAATCTTTCTAAGCCTCAGTTCCTCATTGGTAAAATGAAGAAGCTGATCCTGATGCTGTCTAAGGTCTCTTCCCTCTCTAAATCCTAAACATTTAGGGAATGTCCAGATAAGCTATCAGTCTGGATTGTCTAGCATCACTTATCTCTTCTCAGCCTTAGATTGTTCTGTATACAAATAGTATCCAGAATGTTACTACAACACGTTACCTTTCCCAAATTAGCAAGCACATTGAGTTATAGCCTAGCTGACCAATATACTTTTCCTGACTAGTTTATTAATCATTTCAAATCATTGTTCCACCAATTCAACTGTCATGCACCCAAATAGATCAAAGTGATGGCCAATAAAGGTGATTGACCATATTGACCAAATATATACTATTATATTTAATATCAATGTATTCTAAATCTTCTAGTACTGCTGCAATAGAAATATATATGTATATGTATGTATATATGTAGGTATGGCCTAGAGTCTTCCATCTACACAGGGAATTTGCCATTTCCTGCTGCTGCTTCATAGTCAACCTCCTCAGGAAGACCTGCTATCCTTAGTGTATCCAGGATAGTCCATCTTCTAATTATAAAAGCATGTTTCCTGAGGAAAGTCTACTTGGGGCAAAGTCAGACATCTTTCATCTGTCCCACAGTAACCACTCTCATCTGTACCAACACAAAACATTTTTCATCTCCTGCTGTCAGTCCATTATCTCAACCAACATGGGACAAATCTCTATTGCAAAGAACAGCCCTCCCTCCCTTCAACTTAAAACCTTCTATCTTTCAATAGGCCTATCTTTGGGGGGTAGGACACCTTCTGCTCAGTAATGAACATTCTCACACCTAATCAAACTCTTCATTCATATCACAGTGACTCTGAACATCGAAACCCGCCTCTAGGCACCCTCCTATCTGATTCCTCATTCCAATCCTCCCAGACCTCCCACCCCAAAATTTCATTCTAACTTCACTCAGGTCATCCACTGTGCCCTCTAGAATGCCTGTTCCATAGGCAACAAACTTTCCTTCATCTTAAACTTTTCCTCTCCCTATTCCTTCCATCTATCAATTTTTACTGAAACACAGCTTTCCCTTAATAACACAATTTCCCTGGCTACTCTTTCCAGTGTTCATTCTCCCTCAACTCATTCTCTTCTCTGCCACCATTCTAAGGCAGGTTCTCATCACCTCATTCATATTGATTACTTCAATCTGCCTGCCTCAAGTCTCTCCTCACTCCAATCCATTTTCCATTGAGCCACTAAAATAATTTTCCTAAAACAAATATCTGATCATGTCACCCTCCTACTCAACAAACTCCAGTGGCTTCCTCCTGCCCCAGGATCAAATAATAAATTCTGTTTGCATCTAAGACCTTCATAACCTACCCCATTCTACCTTTCCAGTCTTTTTATATCTTACTCCCCTATACTAACTCTTCAATCCGGTGACAGAGGCCTCCTTACTGTTCCATGAGAAAAGCACTCCATCTTTTGTTTCTGGATATTTTCCCTGTCTGTTTCCCATCCCTTCTCCACTCCAACTACCGACTTCCTTTTACTGATCCAACTACTGACTTTCCTTTAAGTTCCAACTAAAATCCTATCTTCTATACAAAGTCTTAATTACTATTCTTTCCTTCTCATTTTGTTCTTTCTTTTAATTATTTCCTATTTATTCTGTGTATAGTTTTAAATTGATATGACTATTATTAGCCTTATATATATTTACACATACACACACACATAAAAATATATATATATATATGTATATATATATATATATATATATACATATATATATATAAAATTTGTTTGTGTCTTGTATTCCCATGAGATTATAAGCTCCTTGAGAGCAAAAACTGGATTTTTTGCCTTTTTATAGCCCTGGCACTTAGCACAGTGTCTGGCACATAGAAGAGCTTAATAATATTTATTGAAAAATTGTTAGCTCTCAAAGAGACTCTTTTACATCTGGTGAAAGGTTAGAGGTGAGAGAGATTCTCAAATATGGTTCAGTTTCCCAAAGTAATTTAGATGACTGAGGGGATGAAGAATCTAAGGACCAAAAAAGTGGAGGTAGTAGCAGAGAAACAGGAACATACAATTTCCATTTTGTTCTATTGATTTTAAGCACTGAGCCTTTAAAACCTAGCTAATTAGATTCTGTTTTTCATTTACTCATGAGCAAGTAAGCACCAAGGTAAGTCAAGTACAGAGCTGGGGAGAGCCTAAGATACTGAATTCCCAGTTCAGGGTTCTTTCTGCTATCCTGAGCTGATTCCATGTTGATTATTCTTGTCACTGCTGATTCAAGCTTTGGAGCTAGCTAAGGAAACTTATTTGGTCTCATTCTTTTGTCTTTTAACTTTGTAAGACCATAACATCTTTTTTAACCATGAGAGAACCTGAAAAGTCTTGATTCTGTAGTTGTCTAGATTTTGTAGTCAATTCTTGATTTTCAAAAATTGTTTAAAATAAGTAAATCAACAGATAAGGCTTGCAAGTCTTCCATCTAAAGACCTTCTTTGCCATGTATCTGATTGTTATCTTTTGTCTATATCCATTGAATTATGACAAATATGAATAAAGTTTAACTTGGCTCATTCCAATAACTATAATCTTCAATTAATTAAATTAAATTTAAATTTAAATTTTTTTAATATTACAAGAATTTCTTCTCATTGCCTTTTCTTTCACAATTTAAAAATAACCTGCATCTGTATAATTTGCAATCTTTTCCATCTTTTTCAGTCTTTTCAATCCTTTTACTTTTCTCTGGTTGATTCGCTTTCACATTTCCCACCTTTTCTTTTCTCCAAACCTTTTCTTTTGTCCTCAAATTGCTTCTCCTTATCCCACTAATTCAGAGTTTCTTAACCTTTTTTACATGGATTCCTTTGTCAATATAGTGAAATATATAGGTTCCTACATCTTATTGTTAACATTCATAATTGAAGTAAATATTAAATTTAAGCTAAAGACCAATGAAAATGAAGATAAAATTTCTCAAACATTTTTAGAAGAGAATTCATTATGTTGGCCCCTAAACATACCTCTCTTTCTCCCTTCTCTATATCTGTCAATAATATCGCAATTCTTCTAGTTATTACCCAGATTTGCAGATTTGGAGTCATTCTTCACTCTTCACTCTTACTTATTATCCTCTGTATTCAGTTAATTGTAAAGTCTTATAAATTCTATCTCCATGATATCTCTCACATCAGTCCCTTTCTCTCCATTCTCACAGCCATAGTTCTAGTTTTGGTTCTCATCATCTCTTGAATGGATAATACAAAAGCCCCCTGATTTGCATGATTCCATTCTGTCCTTTTCTAATCCAAATAGCTAGCAAATTGATATTCCTGATCATGCCATTCCCTTGACCAAGATATTTCAATATTTCCCTTTCAGCTCTAGGATAAAATACAAACTCCTCTTTTTGGCATTTAAAGGTCTTTGATTTGGCTTCTTACTTCCTAAACAGACTAATTTCACATTAGTCCCCTAATTTCTCTGTGTTCCAATCAAACTAATCTATTTGCTTTTCCCTATATACAGAATTTTACCACGCAAGATGCCTGCTGGGCACTATAATGCAGTCATTCTTCACTTTTTCTTCTCAGAATTCTTCCACCCTTTCAATACTCCCTACTCATCTACTACACAAAATTCTTCCTGATACATCCAATGGTTTGCATTCTTCCCTCCTTCCCCTGAAATTTTCTTCATTCATTCAATAAGTAGTTGTGTTCATGTTGTATCTCCTTAGTACTCCTTAAAAGCAGGATATAATGTTTAATAAATACTTGTTGAATTTACCTGATCATTTAGTTAGATATGTGATATTTTATTCTCTGTTTCTAGTGTGTAGATAATATTAGATGCAATGGCCTCATGATGAATGCTTTTGAAGAAAACTCCAAAGTCACCGTTCCTCAAATGATCAAGTAAGTAATTTTTGAATTACCATAATTTTCTAAGACAGCATTTAAAAAAGTGGTTGAGAATCTAACCACATACACAAAAAACCAAGCTATTTCTTAGTAAGGGTGAATCTTATGGAACTCAGAAATTCTATTGGATTTCAACATCTATACTTTGCTTCAGTTCATCATAAGTAAACATAAGAACTTTAATTAGAAAATTTTCTATTTTTCAGTTTCTGAGGACATGATAATTTCTGAAGGTATACCATTTGAAATACAGGCTATATTTTCCTGACCCCATGAAAACCTATAGAAAGTTCAAGAATAAATAAATAAATAACAGTGTCTATTCAGTACCAAATATCCATAGGAAAAGTTGAAAAACGTGAAATGTGCCACTCTTCCCAAAAACTCTGAAATTTTTTTGTCATGGTGAAAACAAAACTGCAAGAACTTCCCTATGATCCTAATTTTTGCTATCATGTCTCAGGAAAAATGTGGACTTCCTTACATAATTCTCATTTTCTGTAATCACTTTCTATACCCACAAGTGGTCTTAAGCCACCCATGACAAGCAAAAATTATAAAAGAGGCACCAGGGATTCACAAAAGGAAAAAAAGTCCCTGGACTGGTGCTTTTGTCTTGAATTAACTAATGTGGATTCTTGACCTATGTTTTTCTTGACTTTTTAATGATTTTTGTTCTGCCTTGACAATCTTCTGACTCCCAGAATTTCCATTTTCTCCTCACCAAATTAGCTAGCAATTTATTGATTAGGCTAGTTCCCAGATTCAAGATTTGCTTTATATCCCCAGCCCATTAACCTTAGATCCTGTTACTTGTCCAGGTCATTTTCAGGGTTGTCACCCATATGAATAACTATAACCTGCAATTTTCCATATTAAACAACTAGTTCTTTTGCTTTTTTTCACATGGATCATCTGACATCATATGAACACAAACTTAGTTGAAACAAATATGGATAAAAATGAACCTGTCCCCCTCCCCACCTTCCAATCTGAGGAAAAATCAAGATCAAATGCCATCTGAAGACTCAAATCAATTTATATTTTTAATCAATTAAGTCCTTCCTTGTATGGAACTTCTTTCTAGCCAAGATACATTATGTTATGGTTATTTTTTTAATTCATTTTAATGGTATGTTATTTTTCCAAATTCAAGTAAAGATGATTTTCAACATTCATTTTTGTAAGATTTTGAGTTCCAATTTTTTTCCTTCTTTTCCCCCTTTCCCAAAACAGCATGTACAAGCTATGCATGTATAATCAATTTTTAACATATTTCCATATGAGTCATGTCGGTAAAGAAAAATTAGAACAAAAGGGAAAAACCATGAAAAAACAACAACTACTACTACAACAAAGATGAAAAAAGTATGTTTTGATCCACAACCAGTCTCCATAATTTTTTTCTCTGGAAGCAGATAGCATTTTCCATTCAAAATCCATTGGAATTGTCTTAGTCCATTGTATTGCTGAGAAGATCTAAGTTTATTATAGTTGATCATGACACAACTTTGTTGTTACTATGTACAATGTTTTCCCAATTCTGCTCACTTCACTCAGCATCAATTCATGCAAGTCTTTCCAGACTTTTCTGAAACTAGTCTGCTCATTATTTCTTATAGAAAAAGAATATTCTGTTAATTCCATATATCATAACTCAATTAACCATTTCCCAATTGATGAGTATCCTCTCAATTTCCAATTTCTTGTCACCACAAAAAGAGCTCCTACAAATAGTTTGCACATATGGGTCTTTTTCCCTCTTTTAAATCTCTTTGGGAGACAGACTCAGTAAAGACACTGCTGAATCAAAAGGTATGCATAGTTTTATAGCCCTTTGAGCATAGTTCCAAATTGCTCTCCAAAATGGTTGGATCATTTCACAACTCTACCAACAAAGCATTAGTATCCCAGTTTTCCCACATCTCCTCCAACACATTTCATTATCTTTTCCTGTCATCTTAGCCAAACTAATAACTGTGAGGTAGTATCTCAGATTGGCTTTAATTTGTTCTGTAATCAATAATGATTTAGAGCATTTTTCAGATAGATGGCTTTAATTTCTTCATCTGAAAAGTGTCTATTCATAATATGGTTCTTCTATTGTCTTATACAGTTCAATACAACATAAACCTGAGGAGAGATCCATAAGTTTCATCAGACTGCCACAGGATTGCATGACTCCCAAAAAAAGTTTAAGAACTTCTGATCTAGTCAAACTCTATTACATTACAGAGGAGTAAACTCAAGTCTAGAAAAATGAAGCAATCTGTCTAAGGTCACAGAACCCAAACTAGAACCCTTGTCTTCTGACTCCCACTCTAGCACATAGAAGTTTAGGAAAGGTGAATCTTCCTCTGAACTTCAATGTTTTAAGTACTTCTCATAACGTTTCTAAAGCAAAAGTAAATCCCCTTTCTTGAATAGCAAGCACTTGTAAAGAAGCCCACAGAGTCTGCAGCACTGAATTATAAAATATGTAATGGGACAAAGATGAGAAATACAAATGCTCATTTGTAATTATGAATTTCTTGCATAATCATCATCTAACCTCCCAAATTTCCAAACTCCACATTAAGAGCAACATTAAATAATGTAATAAAATCTTTGGGCCTGATTACAGAATTTGGGAAGAGTCCTTCTTATCCAATTCTGCTCTCCCAAATGACTGTGTAATCCCAATAGTTCTACAAATTCCCTAAGCTGTAGTTTATTCCTTAGGAATTAAAAAAAAAAAAAAAAAAAAAACAGGGGAGAGGAAGGGGAAGAGGAAGGGAGAAAGGGCAGATTCAGTGTACTAAGTATTCTGTAAAGTTCTTTCCAGCTTCAACATTCTATGTGCTGAGCACTAATGTGATGTAATACTCAGCTTCTAAAACTATGGATCATGACCCTATCTGGAATGTCATAACTGAATGTGAGTCACAAAATAGTGATTTGTTATCAGTAAATGTTTTATTTGTACATCTGTTTTATATACCTATCTAACCAGAATCATGTAAAAATTTCTCTGATAAAAAGGGGTGGGGAGTGGAAAACTTTTAAGAAGTCCTAGTCTAATGAATAGAGAGCCAAAGTTCTGAGTTAGAAAAAGCTGACTTAACTCTTGTCTCTTTACCACATACTAACTATATGACTGCAGACATTTAAATCTCTCAAGGTCCCTATGATTGCCTAAAATTATAATCTGCCTAGAAGATACTAATCTGAAATGGTAAAGAAAGCTCTTCGCCACAAGCTTCTAAACCCTCAAAAAAATTATAAATCTAATTTCTTTAAAAAGATAATTGCTGTATTTGACCTCAGGGAAATTTGAAACTCTTCCAACCTATTCCTCTCACACTCTAACCAAAATATCAGCCTGATTCAAACAAGAAATACATAAGAAAGGATTTTCTTGTTAATTCTTTTGCTACTCTTGTCCATTCATGGGCATAATTATGTTTCCTAATTTGTGAGACCTCAAGGTAATCCCAACTTCTGCACACAGAGTCCCTTACTCCTTTCTCTTCTTCCCAAACCCTGTTTTGGGAATGGAAGGGAACAAAGGAATGGGAAACCAATCCTGTATTTTGCTAATGAGAGTATAATGTCCATTCAGGCTGCAATCTACCTTAGTCAAACCTACAACATCCAGACCATATTGTTCTCTTGTAAGCACTAAAATTTAAGAAAGGTGTTGCCGCAAATTACAGTGTTAGCAATGGTAGAAAAAACAGGATGATAAGATGGGCAAAGAGGAAATGTATATCTAGGGCACAAACACACACATATTTAATTACCCCTCAGAACAGCCATTTTAGATTAAAGGTATTCATTGTCTCTTTATACTTTGAGAGAACATGATCACTCTCTTATTAGTATTCTATTTGGTCAGCAACCATTTTCTTTTATTGGCCAAACTCTGTACTAGATGCTGGGAATAAAAAGACAAAGTGAAACTGTTTCCACTCTCAATTTGAACAAAAATAAGTAAATATAAAATATAGGAATGAGGTAGAGATTATATATGTTGATATGTATATATACATATTTATACACATAAATGTGAATGAGTATGTATATATATGAATACATATATCTTGGGCAGCCAAATGGCCTGGTAAATAGAGCTCTGAGCCTAGAGTCAAGAAGACCTAAGTTCAAAGCCAGCTTCAGCCACTATGTGATATTGGGCTATGTGATCTTGGGCAAGTTACTTGACCTTTGTTTATCTTAAATGACTGGAAAAGGAAATGATAAATTATTCCAGTATCTTTGCCAAGAAATCCCATTAAACAGTATGGTCCAAGTGGTCACAAAGAATCAGCTATGACTAAACAACTGAACAACAATACATATACACATATTTACAAATGTATTTAGAGATATGTATAGATTATCTTTTCATTTTCCTCAGCTAAAGTAAGGGCAAAGTCTAGGTCTTATGTTTCTCTGTATCCTCATAGCACCCAGTATATCCTTGGTATTCAATATTTTTGATGAAAATCAAAGTAAATAACAAAACCAACTTGACCATTAGCAGCTCTCCAAAAGAATGAGGTGGTTCCCCATAGCTTCCTTTAAGTGAACCACTCACCTACTTTAACTGAATGAATTCTTCAAATGAGGAAAAATAAATTCTAATATATTTCCTTTTACTACCTGTACCACTTAAGGGAGGAATAGTTAGGATGAAAGAAAAAGTGGGCGGGCTACTTTGTGTTTAGTGTTTTGCTCTTTTATAAGATTATTTATAATTCACAAGAAATCTTGACTCATAAGACTCTTCCTTTTAGTACTTCATCTTTCTAAAACTGTCCGTGTTGTCTAAGTGATGCTTGAAGTCATATTTTCATTCTGTCTTTCCCTACAGGTCAGATGCCTCCCTATACTGTGATGACGTTGACATACGATTCAGCAAAACCATGAACTCCTGTAAAGTCCTGCAGATTCGTTATGCCAGTGTAGGGCGACTTCTAGAAAGACTCACAGACCTACGGTTCCTGAGCATAGATTTTCTGAACACATTCTTGCATTCCTATAGGGTGTTCACAACAGCTGTGGTGGTCCTGGACAAACTCATCACGATTTATAAGAAACCTATCAGTGCAATACCTGCAAGGTAAAGTTAGAGAGGTCAATGTTTGCATCATTGGAACCATGGCCATTGTTACCACCTACACGGATCCAAACATATGCCATACTTCTGAACTTGGGTGATGAGGATAAACTAATATCTTTCATTGGTGGCTTAATTTATGTTTTGATTCATGGGTCATCCTGTCAATTTAAATGCCAGTATATTTGAGCTATATATTAAGTATTAAAAAAAATCAAGAGATTCTATTAACATTTGCTACACAGATTTCAA
Organism: Sarcophilus harrisii; assembly: GCF_902635505.1. Classification (NCBI taxonomy): domain Eukaryota; kingdom Metazoa; phylum Chordata; class Mammalia; order Dasyuromorphia; family Dasyuridae; genus Sarcophilus; species Sarcophilus harrisii. The sequence continues at coordinate 548,465,925 of NC_045427.1, read as the reverse complement.
AATCAGGCACCACTAAAAGATGAATAATACCCATTTTTCTCTTTGTGATTATAAGATTGTAGGTTTGGGTAGAAAATTCACTTAAAAACCATCTAGTCTAAACCCTTCATTCTACAAGTAATATGTAAGAGAGAAGGATTTAAATCCAATTCTTCTGAATCCAAATCCATTGGATCTACTTTTTAGATCTAAATTAGTAATTTTGTGGGAATCAGAATCCTTTCTTCTCATAAATCATAGACTTAAAGTTAGAAGGAATCACTGATTTAGAGCAAGAACAGACTTCAAAAGTCATATGGTCAAAACTCCTCTTTTTACACATGAGAAATTTGAGGTCCAGGAAAGTTAAATGACTTATAGAAGCTAACATAGAGAATAAGTAGAAGAAGGATTTGAACCCCAGTCCAAGAACCTTGGTTTTCCTTCAATGTACTATATTTCTCACAGAGGTCATTATTCCCAAAAATTGGTCCTTTTAGGACCAATAAGAAAATCAATAATCTAGCTTTTCAGATTTTTCTTTACTCATTAGTCTGAAAAATTTTTCTTTATGGGTTTCAGCAGTATCAATCAATAAATAAACATTTATTAAGTACCTACTTAATTAGTACCTACCTATGCCAGGCTCTGTGGCCCACTGAACATGCAGCTTGCCCATAGTCAGAAAGCCAAGATCATAGTGAAGTCAGACTCTATACTGGAACCCTGATTACTCCAAGTCCAGTGTTCTTGGACCCAAACCAATGTGTAAAAAGCAAGATGGATTTAATCATGTGTTGATTTTTCTGACATTCAACAATTGAAGCCAAGTAAGTGGAAACATCACTAAAAGAAAGTTTAAACTTAAAGAAATTAAAAACTAGTAAAATTCCAGAAGACAGATAATGAAACAAACCTCCTCATCCATGAGAGAAAGGCTGGGGCCTAGTATTTCAGAATATTGTATGCACTGTCAGAAACTGTCACTGTATCTGATTTTTTTTTTTTTTACCTAATTGGTTTTCTTTTGTCACAAGGAAGGGTTCTGGAAGGGCGGGGTAGAGTGAAATACCAATAGGGACTGGACCTGTGATTTCACAGGGAACTTTCAGGTAAGGAAACTCCTTCTATCAATTCAGATCATCACATTCTCTGAAATTTATCATCTTAGAGAGTTTCCTAAAGCCCCAAGAGGTTAAATGATTTGCCTGGAGTCATCAGACATTACTTGAATTAGTCTTCCTGGCTTTCAGGCTGGTTCTTTTTCCCCTATGCCATGCTGCCTTTCACAGAGTAAAATAACTATGACATAAAGATAAAAGAAATCAACAAAAAAAATTTTTAATTCCTATAGCCAGATTGCTTTTAGCCTTGTATTCTTTGGACTGGGTTTATCAACAGAGCTATTCTAAACAAACAAACAAATACACACACACACACACACACACACACACACACACACTAAGGTCTTGCTAGAATACAAATGAATAGAGTATGAAATTTAGTATGAGTCCTACATAAGGACCTACTGGAAGGACCATGTTAAAATTTAATCTTAACCGTAACATCTGCTACTTTAAATCCATTGCTACTTAGGATGGCTGAGGTTGGGAAGATTTCTTGAAATTGGGAATTATAAGCTTCAGTGAGCTATGGCTAAGTTTATCAAGTGTCCAACCAGGTTCAATATTAATATAGTGAGCCTCTTGGAGTAGGAGTATTAGAGTTACTACATTTCATCAGAAGGGAGAAATCTGCCAAGGTCAGAAACAGAGCAGGTCAAAGCTCCCCAGATTACTATACTCTCAGGCCAGTGAGAAGCAACTATACTACTAACTTGGATAAAGCAGGGAGACCTACCCTAGTCTTATTTTTTTTTCCATTAAAAAAATTAAAGAATGGAGCTTACAGCTTCATAGCACAGACTGACTCCAAAAATTGTTGCCCTATTACAATTGGGATGTCCAGGAAATTAGCCTGCAGTCAGATTTCTAGCTATATGTTATCTTCTTAGCTAACCTAGTACTTAACCATATAACGGTAAAGAATGTGCTTACCCATTAGAAGTAAAAAAAAAAAAATAGTGAAAAAGAGGAAGAAAGATAGAAATTTCTATCTGCCTCTTTTTACCTCCATGATCATGCCCACTATATTCATACCTCTCACTATCACCACTTTATGAACTACATAGTTAGTCCCCAGCTCCCTCTTCTATTTCCCTATCAAATGAACTGTACTCAATATAAAAATACTGACCTCAATACTTTTATTGCATCTCTGACCGAATGTCTGGAAAATAATCATTTCTCAGGTAAAGCATATTTTCAACTTGAGATTTCACTTGGCAGAAGTTGGGTCAGACAAGGAAGAAAAGACTCAAGTGCTTTCTTTTAATGCTAGATTGCACCTCCATAGGGCAGCTAATACATTATCTTGTGGAGCTCCACTCCATCTGACAAATGTCATGAATTGAAATTCCAGCCACCCAAGCAAAACTTGACAAAAAAAAGCATTCCTTCCACCTCAGCAACCTCTAGAAACACCCTTATTGTTTACTCTAAAAGGAAGGGAAGGGCTTCTTCCCTCAAGCTTCAAAAAAGCAGAAGCTGTTGGAATGACAACCACTAAGTCCAAAGTGGTCATGAATCCCTCTTCTGCTATAGATTTACATTGTGTGACTCTGGAAGTATGGGCCATTTAGAGAACAAAGATGAGACTTTTTAACCTCTTCTTTTTCTCTTTCTTATCCTTAAATACTGCCCTCTCCACAAAACCTCTTGGTGAAAGGCCCAAGATCCAAAAGAGGACATGGGAAAGATATTAAGGGGACACATGATAAGGTTTGGAAGATATAATAAACAGAGACTAATGGGTACATGGTCCACTTTCAATGATTAAAGAGAGCAATTAGTTACAGCAATGTTCAAGATGACATCTTGCAAAAAGATAGCAACATTATTTGGAAGATGCTAGAGAACTGCTTTCAGGTGAAATGTGATATTCTGTAAGGAAAGTGAAGAGTCTAGAGGAGGCATGGACATTCTATAAGTGTTTCTAGTTTGCTAAACACATTTTGAAGTGGAGCCTTTTTGATTGGCTGCAGAAGCTTTCAAAAAGGCTTATATGGTGCATTTGCAGATTTCCATTATATAGATAAATTTCACCAAACAGTTCCATCCAAGCCTCATTGCTGTACTATGGCTCCAAAACCTGATTTCTCAATCCTTCAGTGTCAATTTATCCAAAGATAATCAGGGTCTGATAAAATAGACGACTCACACTAACAATACTAACACAATATCAGACTAGCTGAACTGGAAAGCTGTTTTAATAATTTGTATTAAGTAGAGTGACAATATTTTATAATGAAAATTATAGCACTGATTGATCAATATTTGTATTGGTCAGTCACTGCTTTCTATTTCTGCTAAGTAAACTACTTTTGAACTCAAAATTAGATCAAAAGATTGCTGACTAAATAATGTAATTTTCTCAACTGTAAAATGAAGACATTTGGATAAATATCATTCAACAAATACTTATTTATGAAATATCCATTATGTGCCAGGCAGAGATGCTGGAAATATAATTACAAAAATTAAATAATCCCAACTCTCAAGAAGCTTCCATTCTGTCAAGGAAGCAACAAGTACATATATGAGCATAAGCAGAAAAAAGGCAAAGCAGTTAAACATAAGAAAATTAGGGAGAAAGAAGAAAGGCGATAGGGAAAATCTATGTGTAGAAAGTAAGGGGATTTACAAAGTAGAGGTAAGCAGAAAGGCATGTGGGCAAACCAATGTTAAGGTACAGAGATAAATTAAAAAAAACGTTAAATGTGAGGAACACAGTGAAAGCCAGTATAACTAGACTATAGAATATTGAAGAGGAGATGAGAAAGATAGTTTGGGATCAGGTTTTAAAGGGTTTAAATACCAGACATAGGAGTTTACATTTTATACTAGAGGCAATTGGATACCACTGGAACTTACTGAGAGAACTATGTTTGTAAAAAAAATAATAATAATAATTTTAACAGCTATGGAGGATGGACTGGAATGGGAAAAGATAAGGCAAGGAGACCAATTAGCAGACAATCACAACAGGCCTGAATTAAGACGGTGGCTATGTGAATAGAGAGAAGGAACATGTATGAGAAATACTGTGACAATAGAAACATGATATAATAACAGATTATTATATGTGATGAGTGTGAGAGAAGAATTGAGAATGACACTGATGTTGTGAGTCTGTCTTAAAGGCTGGTAATAACCCTGATAATAATTTTAAATAAAGGAAAATTTGAGGGGAAAGATAAGGAATTCTGTTTCAGACATGCTGAGTTTGTGATGCATGTGGACACCCAGTTTGTGATATCCAAATGCAATTGGTGATGTGAGATTCAAGCACCTGAGAGAATAAGATGGGATACATAGATCTGGGAATCATCTGAACAAAGGTGATAATTAAATCTGCTGGAGTTGAGGAGATCACTGAAAGGTAGTTGACATAGAAATGGGGCCAAGGGTGATACAGAGAGTGAAGAAGTGCCTTTGGGGTCCATTCACAGTGAAGGAGTATGATATGGATCATAAGTCAGCACAAAAGACTTAATAAGGAGGGAGGTATCAGGTAGGCACAAGGAGAACCAGGAAAGAGTAATGTTATGATCAGAGAAGAAAGAATATTCTGGAGAAGAGGGTGATCAACAATGTCATGGGTCGCAATCTCTGAACTTCTCAGTTTCAATTTCTTCATCTTTAAAGTTATTATATTAGTGCTCACCCTAACTGCCTTGCTGAGGCATATGCTTTGTAAACTATAATGGAACATATGGATAAGAGCTATTGGAGAGGAACATGAGGTTCCTGGGATTTGACCAACACAAAAAATATAAAAATAGAATCTGACATTCTTTATGGCAAAAAGAGAATAAATTTTGTTTCCCAACAGATCACTGGAGCTCTTATTTGCCAGCGGCCAAAACAACAAACTTCTGTATGGAGAACCTCCCAAGTCCCCAAGAGCTAATCGCAAGTTCTCCTCCCCACCACCTTTGTCCATCACCAAGTCATCTTCACCAAGTAGAAGACGAAAGCTTTCCTTAAACATCCCTATCATCACTGGAGGGAAGGCTTTGGATCTAGCTGCTTTAAGCTGCTCTTCAAATGGCTATGCAAGCATGTATTCTTCTATGTCACCCTTTAGTAAGACCACGCTGGATATCAGCAAATCATATGTTTTCAGTAACTTTCCTAATAAGATACCTGATGAGGGTGAAAATACAACTGAAAAAATCGAAGACTCAAGTCCCAACAAACTAAGTAAGTTGATTTTTTTAAGAGACTGGGTCTTACTTTCCCATCCAGGTTATAAATGCAGAAGCTATTGAAAGCCCCAATCCCACCACTGTTTAACTTGTCTATTTCCTACCTAGGAAAGTTCACCCATCCTTGAGAACCCATCTTATTAATTCTAAACATAGTGTAGACACACTTGTCATAGCCCAAGTTCAGGAGTCTAGGAGAACCACCAGCCTCCCTAGTAGCAAGGATTTCAGGCACATACTGCCATAATCAACTGTAAGTTGATATTCTTACAAAGAGAGTCTCATAACCTGAATGAATCATATACAAAACCATGATCTGAGCAGAGACCAAGAACAAATAGAGTTGTGAGTCTCAGAAGAACTATGTAAAATTCCTCTTAACACTAGAAAAGTACAAAATATTCAATCAGTTCAGTTTACAATAGCCAAGTCACAAGTAGGAAAGACTTAAATTTGGAAGAATTCTGCCATTCTCAGGGCAGTTTTCATGAGTCAAATCTGATCTAAGCACAGACAAATCTTTTGGTTCCAATCCAATTTTCCCTCATTCTTGTAGATTTAGTGTCATTTCACTTCAGCAATCTATTAATTTCAACCACATTGGACTTCCCAAGCAGAATCCTAAAGCCAGCAAACAAAAAACAATTTGTGGGTGAAGAAGAAAGATGTAGGTGAGAGGCGTGGGTAAGGCAAAGCGCATGTATTATGTAAAGAATCAGGGGGAAGCCACCAACAGCAGTGGCACTGAGAACCATGAGTGACGAGGGAAAGCAGATGAATCACAGTACAGAGTTTTGCGGAGGCCAGAAGGCAGAGCTACACCCACAGGATTGGGATTATACAACATGACCAAATAAGGAATTGAAGGAAATTGACCACAAATAGGTATCTGGAAAATAGAAAGCCAAACATCACTATCTATATGAAGTGAACCCTAGTTTTCCCCACTATGGCTAAATGGGTACATGATTTTAAATCAAAGTAAAAATAAATATATATATATATATACATACGGTTCATTGTCAGAAATTTGCTTAGGTACTGAGAGATTCCTACAAACCAACCTAGAATCCATTTAGTGGCATCTAAGTTCTATATTCTTAGAACCTCTTTTGCTTGTCCATATGACTTGGTATTCAAATTCAAAGACCACTACCCAGTTCAAGCAAAAATAACTGTTACTTTATTATTCTACACCCTCATCCTCCCAAACTGAGTCATAGCATAAATCATGATACTGGAAATAATTAGTTTTTTTAATACATTTCTTATTTAGGGATCTAATAGACATTCCCTTTTGTTTCTGATATCTGAGTGTATGATTCTGAGATAGATAAAGATTTTGAAGTGTGGTACCAGTTATCTGTTTTATATGATATTTCTCTTAAGATAATGTCATTTAGAGAAATTATCTTCTAGATCAGTCCTATAAATCAAAAAAAGAAAAGCCATTAGAAATGTTGTAGGAAAGGAGTCATATGGGGTTAAGGTCATCTTGAAAAATTATTTTAATTTAATTTAACAAATATTTATTATTTGTTATGCATAACCATGCAAAACCATGGTCTGAGCATAAGTCATTACACTAGACTTCATAGATATAAGGACAAAAAATGAATAATAGTCCCTGTTCTCAAGGAGCTTACATTCTACTGAGGAATAAAACAGGTTAATTAACACTAGTCAATTTGCCTATGGACTTGAAAAAAGTCTAATAAAAGTCAAAAAAATTCTTTAAAAGATTAAAACATTATGAATCTCTTCTCTCTATTATCTTTGTTCTCTTTATGGATAGTCTTTCATTCATTCATTCAATATCCTATTAATATCAAAAAATTCTTGAATATACAAATAGCTCTATAGAGCTTACTGAGTTAAGAATGTCAGTGATTAACATGAAAAAAAATTAGAGAGATAAATTTGTCTTTCCCTTTTAAAAATGATTTATAATGATTTAGGAAATTCTAACAATTATATGTAGTAGCATTCAATTCAGTATAAATGCAGTGTAAGTAAGGCACTGTTCTAGATCCTGGGGAATACAGTGACACAAACTAAACAATTCCTGCCATCAAGGAGCTGGAATTCTACTAGGGGGATACTGCATATGCCAGGCAAATATGGTATAAGGGAGGCATGACAAGAGTAAATGAAAAGGCCAGATTTGCAGTGTTCTAGAAATATTTATAGCAAAGAACACTTTCAGTTGGAGGAATATGAGAGGGCTACACATAGGAGATAGCACCTAAGCTAAGACAAGGATTCTGAAAGATTGAGATGAGGAACAGATGAATTCCAGACATGGAAAAAAGACCATACTATGCAAATTCACAGAGAAAGTGATGGTCTGTTGAACTCAGGAAACATCTGGTGATCTAGTTCTGAGAAGACAGGGAAAATTTTGATAGCAATGGAAAATCTGAATATGGATTCCAAGAAAACCATTTGTTTTAATGACAAGTCACAACAGAAGTTTAATAATAATGTAAATTCTAAGAGCAGCATATTGTTTGCACTTTTTTGCAGGGTTCTTATCTGGATCTGCCTGGATTGTTTTCTAGCACCATAACTGATCTGCTTCATGTTTCTCAAGAAAGAGTGTTCCTGTTCCATAGGATAGATAGATAGATAGATGATATTTCAGTTATTAAGTATTTACTATGCAAAGCACTATGTTAAATTCTGAAGATATAAATATAAGAAAAGAAGCAAGTCAGTCCCTGCCTTCAAGATACTCTCTAATAAGGGAAGGAAACATGTAAAAGAGCTAGAGTATAGAAGGGAGGTGAGGCAACTGGTAAAGAGGACAAAAAGAAATCCAGAGAGTGGAGTTAAAGGTGAGAGACTAAAGTCAGATGAATTATGAGTTAACCATTCAAAACATTTTTAGACCAATAACCAATTAATGGCCATTTGATCTAGATTGTCTAAGTTTTGCCTGGTCTTTGTATATAGGAAATCATTTCTTATAAATAGCTATTGAAATTATATTTTAAAAAGGAAAAGAGGTTCTCAGGATATTTTGCTCAGGAGAACAAGGGATTAAAATTTGTCATTGTTTAACACAATTCAGTCATTTAACAACCAAAACAACCATACCCTGATAATGCTAACTAAAGGAATCAATTCCACAATCAGTGACACTAAATCAGAGTGCCTAGATTAAGTAGTTCCTAAAAAGACTTTTGGACAAATAGTATAAATAATTATAATTTTATAATAGCTATTAAAGTAGCCCATAAATTAGACCAGATATTTTTTAAAAAATCAATGTAGCAAGAAAATTGTTTTAATTCTTGGTATACTTTCAGCTACATATCTTCAGGACACTGATATCCTTTTATAATACCACATGATTCTAGGCTTTTTCTAATACATCTTAGTTCACCAGATCAAAGATTCCCCTACTTTCTTGGATCATACTATCCTATTCTGAATTCCACATCCTGGTTGAAAACCCTAGTCAGTCACCTCACCCTAATTTTGGTTCTTACACCTACTATAATGAATGAACCACAAATTTATTAGATGATGTGTGGTGGGTTTTTCTTAAAAGTCAGTAACCACAGTAACTATCCACAAAATTATGCCTACTGATTTCCAGATACAATATACAGAATCACTAAAGGGGAGCCCAGAATTTCATTTGATAATATTCTCTTTTAATGATTATCAGTTACAGAAATTTAAATTGTTCAACTTTTCAAGCTAGAAAAATGAATTTCCATCTCTAAATGGAACAGGAAAATTAAACCATTTCTTGTTTTCTTCTAGGCACAGAAGTTTCTGTAAGAGAAGAGTCAGATAATGATCAAAATCAAAGTGATGATGCAGACACAGAAACTTCACCAACTAAGTCTCCAACTACTCCAAAATCAATCAAAAGCAAAAATGCTTCAGGTATTATTATTTATTACAAGTCAAAAATGCAAATACATTCAAAAGGTTCAATTAAATTAATAAATGATGAAATTTTATTAGCAATAAAGTTAGGACTATTTTATTCACTGTTTATCTGAAAATGAAGTTAAATTAGTTTGTCTCTTTCACACCTTTCACTCCAAATATATAATCCTATGTTCATTGATGTTTTAAGACTGTACTTATATCAGGCCAGCTAGATGGCACAGTGGATATACCACTGACCCAGAAGTCAGAAGGACCTGAGTTCAAATGTGGCCTCAACTAACTTACTGACTGTATGACCCTGGGCAAGTCATTTAACCCTGATTGCCTCAAAAAAATAAAAAGACTGAATTCACAAAGGCAATTGCCATCCCGTAGTACCACTTTGAAAGACAATCTTTGGTCAGCCTACCATGATATTTCTTGAATTTTTATATCGTAAGTATGAAATCATAAATCTAATTTATCCCAAGCAAATGAACAAGTTTGCCCAATGTTAAAGATCCCCAATAATATTAGTCAATGTTATAGACTGAAAAGAATTTTGAGAAGTCCTTTAGTCTATTAAAAAAAGTCATAATATTTTGTGAGCCATGCAGATGACCTGAGTACATTGCAAAAGACTGAATTTTTTGATCCTGCAAACTATGTACCTGTCACATTCCTGGCTATCACAATCTGGGTATCCAGTTTCTAGTCTGTACCCTGAAGGTCAAAATCATCATATCACATGTACTTTTGAAAAAAGTAAAAATGAACAGAAGCATTAAGATTAGAAGGGGCAGGGTAGAGATTAAAAAAAAAAAAAAAACAGTTGCAAGTTGCAGTATGAATTTCCTAAATACAAAATCATTCTCAAGAGAAAAAAAAGATAGTATAAATGGAAATTCATAAATAAACCATATAAAATTCATGTTAAAGTTGCTGGTATTTTGGACAAAATGAGTTGATTTACAGAGTCTAGGGCTGTTTATTTTCCAAGTGTAACAGTGAAGGGGTTACATTTTAAAATGTGCTAGGGTTAGCCTACAGCTTCCCAAAGTAAGATTTAGAACTAGATTCCAGATTTAGAACTAAAAGAGATTGTTTTACAGATCTTATCTAGTTTAACTCCTTCACTTTATATATGAAGAAACTAAAGTCAAGTTTCCTTTCTAGGCCAAGAGAGGCTATCACTTGAATAAGTTCATATAATCAGTAACTGACAAAAATAGGATTCAAAGCCCTGTGAGGGACTTCAAAACCTCCCTTCTTTCCACTAAACCACTTTGAACAATCAAATCACCACAAAATGTTTCTGGAAAACTGATTCTGCAATAATTCTAGCTCTCTGAGGTCTTTCCACGCCCTGCCTCTACCCCTTCTGCATCCCCTAAATATTGCCATACATTTAAAGGTATAGCACTCAACAGAAAATTTTGAAAAACAGTATTATATCTTCTCCTGCCTTCAAATAAGGTTCTATCAGAACCACACCTGAGACATATTAAGCCTAAAACAAAGGAAAGACAGATAAATGATTTAAAAGTTATCTTCATAACTATGTCTTTCTGTTGCATGAGAATGACAACACAGTCATTTTACATCTCTTCTAGTATAAGAACAAAAGTGGATAAATTTATTTTGCTATGGTAGCAACTGAATCTATACCTTTAAAATTCCCAATTAAAGACTATTATTCCCTGTAAAGACTGTATTAGGAAAATTTTAATGCCTTTCCCAATTGTAAGTCTTTAAGCTTAAGAGAAGCACCCAGATAACCATAATGACTTGAAACACATACTACACTAGATTGATTTTTGAAGCTGTTCCCAGGCTTACATAGTTTTCTCAAGGCTGAAGAGGAAGGGGGCCTACTTTTGGTCCTTTTCAGTGGAATGGCCAGATCACAGAATGTTAAAGCTGGTGGGGACCTTAAAGATGATATATCCAACCCATTCATTTTACAGATGTGGAAACTAAACCAAAGTGTCAAAGGGTGAAGTGAATTAATGGTTTACTTTATTCTTTCTCACCACCAGAATTTTCACTATTTTCTTATAATAATGGAGTTGTGATGACTTCTTGTCGAGAACTGGACAATAACCGGAGTGCCCTTTCAGCCGCCTCAGCTTTTGCCATAGCAACTGCTGGAGCCAATGAGGGCACACCTAACAAAGAGAAGTACAGAAGGATGTCATTAGCAAGTGCAGGTATGTAGGATAATTTTTAGAATTCTCTGGTATATCAATCTCTCCATGATCAACTGACCAAAGATCCCCAAACCATGTGATGATCCTGTGATAGAGGTTTGGTCCCTTTTTTAGCATCATCTTCAAGTCCTACCAAAGACTGAGTCTCAAAGGCAAGAAAGTCTCTAAGAAGATAGGGTCAAAGGGTGGCCAATGGGGAAGAGTCCATTTGGGAGCATTACCTTAAAAGTTCTTAGAGAGCAGCCTTATCAGGCCATCATCTTCAACAAAAGTTAGCTCATCAAGAAAAGGGAAGTTTCCTTCCTTTCATAGGCAGAAACTATATTCAGATCTCAGAACAGTTTACCCATTGTATGATCCTTAAATCTGGAAACCCATTGTCTTTTTTCTGTCAACTGGGAGTTTCCTTTAAAAAGGTGGGGTAAGGGTCTCAGCATGTATCAGAAGCTCATGAGCCCTAGCTCATGTATAATAGGTACTTAAAATTGCCTGTTGAGTTGACTCAAAACTAACTTTCTAAAAAGGCCGGCATTATAGGAAGTCTTTCAGCAAAAGGCCCAGCATAAACCTAAAGCAACTTTACCCACAACCCAAGCCATTGTGTGGCTGACAGGCTTGTCTAACAGAAATAGTTTGCACTTCCAAGTTCAAACCACAATGTGGCAATCATGGCACAGCTGGGTTGGATTTGGAGACCATATTCTATTACACCAGCTCTTATCTCAGCATTATAGGGAGCACTGATTTCATCAGAATAATTACCGTCTACACTAATGTATCATACTGGATTGGTTTTTGAAGCTGTTCCCAGGTCTTACATAGTTTTCTCAAAGATGAAAACTTAAGTGACAAATAGTCTTTGTGAGCTGCTGTGTCTGGGGGGGAGGGAAAAAGCATTCTATAGTGGCCAATTTTCTTGTAATGATTTTCTCCAAACTTAGGTTCTTGGTCCTCTGATGATAGATGTCACTGTCTTGAACTCAAACTAGCAAGGATCTGTCAGAGTTTGCCCTCTTTCTGGCATGGCCTTCGAAACCTGAAGTCATCTCTTGACCTAAATGGAGATGAATCTCCATAGCAGAGTGAGGTATCAGATTAGTATTTTAGTGGGAAAAGGCACAGAAATAACTAATTAAAATTTTGTGAAATAATATTAATCAGTTTTCTTTATTTTGTTGAGTAGTTGTTTTCAGTCATGTCTGACTCTTAGTGACCTTTTGGGGGTGGATTTTGGAAAAGATACTGGAATGGTTTACCATTTCCTTCTCCAGTTCATTTTAAAGTGAGGAAACAGAGGCAAAGAGGGTTAAGTGATTTACCCAGGTCACACAGCTAGTGAGTGTCTGAGCCTGGATTTGAATTTAGGTTTTCCTGACTCCAGGCCTGGCACTCTATTCACTGGGCCACCTAGCTGCCACCATGTCAGATAAACTATTTGAATAGCCAAGTGTTTGTTTGAAATAACTGATAAGTGCTAGGGTTTTCTTTGGAGTATGGGTGGGAAAGAAGTAGCAAGAGGAAGAATGAAGCTGGGTAGAAAGCCCAGGTGGTTTCCATGGAGAAAATCTTCACAATACATTTATGCATGGAGAAGATGGAAGAAATGCAAGAGTTCAGAGAGAAAAAAGTGAAAGCTCTATCTCTGTGTTAGGTTTCACAAAATGAACTTGTTTTTCTACTGTTTCCATGCCTCAGCTGTTTCTCTCTCCAGACCATTTCATTTCTTCCTTCTGCCTCAGTTGCATAATAGAAAGTGAAATCGTAAAGTGCAGCTGGAGTGCAGCAATATGAATAGAACCAGAGGGAAAAAGGAGAAGAATATGTAGTTTATGGTCTAGGAGATGATTGCTCATGTAGTAAGAAGAAGATGAAATAAAAGATTAAAATCCAGGCAAGTTTTACACTAGTATCTACAAACTATTAAAAGATCCAAAGTATATTCTTCCTAATACATTAGAAATGCATTGGGCAGAATATGGAAGATTTGGATAAGAATCATACAGAACTGAGAAGGTATGCCTCAAGCCATTCCTGTCTGCATTAACATATTAAAATGTATGCATACAACACTGTATATCTGTTGGAAATTTAAGCGTTTTAGAAAACATTCCAACTAGAGCTGTAGCAGAGAGAAGCTATCCATCCTGAGAGGATGTCTATGTATAGGAAGATGCTATTTATGGATCTTTTTGAGGATGCTTTTGGTTTTCCCAGTACCTTTACCCTCTGTTACAGTTAATACTTTGATCTCATTTGTAAACGTACGGGTAATAAATACAATTGAATTTACAGCCAAGTCTTTTACCTCCAAATCCAGTGTTCTTCTCAAAACACCATGCTGCTCCTTCATTTCCTTTACTTTTCCTATTAGAATTATTAAGTCCATTTCTTTTGTCATTGATCTCATTGAAAGATAATTATATTTCAGCCCCTGAACCAGTCAGAACAATGTTATCCACAAACAAGAACATATGGAAAAATTCATCATGTAGGGAATATGTGTTCATTTGGAAAATGCATCAGGCATTCCCAAAAGCAGAGGTAGACAACTTTGTCTATAAATATCCATATTTTATAACTACATTATAGCAGTGAATAATCTTTGAAGAGGATTTTTTCCTCTATGTTTTATATTTAAATAAGATTCTTTGATAGATACCATAGAGATAACACTATTCCACTGACCTCTAGAGGTCTTAAAGGACTTAATGGCAGGCATCTTGTTGGAGAAAAGTCACTGTTAGCATTTTGTTTTACAAATGGTGTTTTGTTTCTATTTTGTTTTAGTCATCAAAAAACAAGAAGCACAGCAGCATTTTGCATTTTCCACACCTCTCAGTAAATTGTGTCACTGTGAAGAGAAACTGTGCTGTTATCTAAGAAATCATCTAGGAAAATCTTTCATTCTTTTCTCATGTTGTCATCAAGGAAAATTTTGATATGTATGTTATAGAGATGAAGAGATAATACTGATGTCTACTTTGTCACACTTTTTAGTACTCATAGGGTCTAAGATTTTTCCATTGTTTTCCATTCTTCCACATCCCTTCTATATGCCATGTACCTAATCATTATTTGTTGAGTTATGAGTTTGAAATAAGGATTTTTTTAGTTATTTTGAAAATTGATCTGTCATTTTCAAATTGTGCCTCATTTTTATATATTTAGTGGGTTAATCCACTTTTCCCCACTTCATTTTTTTGAATTCAACTTCTGCTTTATAGTATAATATAGAGGTACAATGGTGGTTAAGAGTACAAATCAGGACATTCCATTCTCATTGGTAAGATTAGATCACCATAACAGTGCCAGCATATTTCCTTCATTTTTCCTTCATTTATTATATTTCCAATTTTGCCTAGAAATGCTGAGAGAATGAGCTAATTTGGTTTTTGATTAGCTGACCTCTAAGAAATGATGATTATCAGAGTAAATTCTTTACTTTCATTCATTTTCTATTTTTCATAGTTAGCCCCTTATTTTAAATAGGTCAAGTTGAAATTGTCATATTTGAAGGCAATATTGTCTCATCCTTAGCTCTTTCACTAATTTTGTATTAATTTTGCCTTTACTTTGACAAGCTGATGATTTGATTACAGTCAGCTGATTCTGAAGTGCTCTCAAGTCAGTCATCTATCATTGATGGCTATTAAGATATAATTAATTTTAATTTTTTTCTATGATTTTGTTCAGTGATCACTATGTCCACTAGCAATCTTTTAGACTGTATCTAAAGATACAGAGAGTATTCATGACATACAGTCGTGCAAAATCTGAATAATGTGTCATCTTTTGGCCTCCTTCATATTTTTCCATCTTTCCCTGTGTCTGCCTTCTCACTGAAGTCATCAAGTGTCTAGATATGTGTTGACCTTATTTGGAGAATTTTATCAAGTTCTTTGTAAATTTTCTCTATTCTTCATTCTCTGTGACAGCTACTGGCACATAAATTGCAATTGTCGTCATGGGTCTCCTTGCTTTCATGAGTGCAAGGTGAGAAGAACAGATGTTCCATGAAATAATGTTACTTCTTTACCCTTCTATGCACAAAATAAAACCAATTCTATAAATTTCTTTGTTCCTGTCTCCAAGAAGAAACTTGGAACTATCCTTCCATTTAAAAGCAATTCTTTATGTGTTTTGATTGCATTTATAAGAAAAGGTAGTTTAGCATATTTAGGAATACACCATCTCAATGGTCATTAGATAAGGTTCTTTCAAAGTTCTAATACTTTTTTGTGAGAATACCAATAAAATAAATATTTGTAAGTAACCTAAAAACTATGATTCTTAGAACTCTTTGCCTAGTTTTCTGCATAAGTTAAAGGATTCTACAAAACATTAAGAATTATTTTTTTATGTTTTATGTTGTTGTGGCCAGATAGTTACAGTCAATCCTATGATAACAGGTGTAGTCTTTTGTCATTATGCTCAAGGATTTGCTAGTTTCACAGGACCTATCAAAGTTTTCGTTCCATTGACACGTATTTTAAGAGAAGAGGTTTATCTCGAAATCATAATGAGGTGCTGAAGTAGTACCTTGTTGAGGAGGAAAATATTTTTTACCTTAACACCAGAACCTGAGTCCAGTAGAGCATGTTGACTACTCCTCGGCTTCTTAAACTGTGGGTTATAACACTATATGTCTCATAACTAAATGTGGGTTCCAAAATTATGATTTATCATCAGGAAATGTTTGATTTGATTCCCTATTTTATATAACTATATATCCAGGGTCATGTAAAATTTTCTCAGGCAAAAAGGGCTCACAAGTGAAAAAGTTTAAGGAGCCTTTGACCACTCTAATTGTTCAGAGCTCTCAAAACACCAATTTGATCTTTAAAAAAAACCAAATAGGATATACTTAGAAAGCCAGCAGAAGTGATAGGAACAGACATAAAGTATCATCTAAATCTAAGCACCAGGATATGATGGTAGATTCAACTTGTGGACTAAGTTGTTTTTCTAGACTATATTTTTGCTGCCTCCATCCCCCAACCTTTCTCTGCTCTATTGATCACCAACATTTTAGGCTTCCCCCCTGACCAAAGGAATGGAGATAAAGAATTTGTGATAAGGAGAGCTGCAACCAACCGAGTATTGAATGTCCTTCGACACTGGGTCTCAAAGCATTCTCAGGTAAGCTTTTTTCTTCCATAAAGCCAAAATGTTTGATGATGTGTTAAGGCCAGGTTGGAGCTGAGAAGAATTAGGAATCACCCTCAAGTAATCAGACATTATTTGAAATATTTGTCAACAGATGTACATGAAACAACCTACTACTATTTGTATGAAAGAAAGGAAAATGAGAATTTTATGTTTTTATTTTTGTTTATGAAAATAGTGTATAACTAAAAAAAAATAAGCAATTACAATTACAGAAAATAACAAGGCCAGGTCTTGTTTCTACTACCCCACACCTGCAGCAGTGGTAAAGAGAGGGTTTTCTCCCAGAGAGTGGCGCTAAAAGGCAAGTGATATATAAAGCAGGAATTATTTGGTATTTATGGGACATCTTTCACCCAGATATCTTTAAGTAATTAATAATTCATTTATCCTGTGCACCTCTTATGTGGCATTGGAAAATAATATCTATGTGTTATTCACCATTAATCCAGTGGCATCAGTGATAGTTCTACAGAGAGAAGTCGGGAGTCTTCCATTCCTGTCCTGTGCCAGAGTCATTAGATGACATTCCCATTTTTCATTCATGCTATACTTTTTTTAATATCAAATAAGGCCATTTAAAATAAACAGTTTTAAATTTTTCACTATAAATATTCTTGGCAGGATTTTGAAACCAACGATGAGCTAAAATTTAAAGTTATTAGTTTTCTGGAAGAAGTCATTCATGACCCTGAACTTTTGACCCAAGAAAGAAAAGCAGCTGCCAATATTATAAGGTAACATTTTATAAACCCACTTTAACAGGTCCCAGAACACTTTTGTGTTCAAGATTCTGAATTCCCGTTTTGGGTAAAATAGGTGAAAGGCTCTTTTTCTGGAACTAAGAATGTTTCTGTGATTGTTATACATACTGTGGCTAGCATGGAAATGGATGTACATTGGATTGAAGTTGGTGGAAGTGGGATGTGAATTGTACTTGGGTGAGTAGCCATCAATTAGCATCTTCCTATCCTTATGAGAGAAGACACACTGCACTTCTGCCCTAAGAGGGTTACTGTACCTTTTCTTTATTCCTTTACATTTATCAATTCTCACTTGTAATCACAGAATCTCAAGGTTGGAATGCACATCCGAGGCTATCTAGTCCAACCCACACCTGAACAAGAATCCTTCTTTAAAATGCCCAACAAGCTATCATCAATTCTTTTTGCCTTCAGATCTCTAATGAACCTCCTAATTGAACAACTCCAATTGTTCCTTAAAATGAAGTGAGATTTTCTCTAGAAAGAAATGTTTGTTTAAACAGAGTCTTTGAAGCCAATATCTGGGTGACTTACTAGGAGATATCAGTCTAATTTCATCATTGTTTACGTGTCTCTATACTTATAATTAAAAGAAATACTAAGGATTACTTAAACTGTCACAAGTGCAAGTTTCAAAATTACAATGAAAGAAAATCACTTAAATTTTCTTAAAGAAAGAGCTTTCTGAAACCTTGGTTAGAGCAGACCTTTAAGAGACAAAAGTAAAGTCATAATTAACTGTGTGAGTGGAGTGTTCATTTTCTTTTCCTTTCCTTTCTCCTATATTCAACCTTGAATCAGTTTCATGTAGTAGTAGCTCATGAGACTCTTTCCCCAGGTACAAACATCATCCATATCTTTCCAATAAATAATTTTTAACCTACCAAAGAAACTATTGCAGCTCAAATTGTCAACTGAAGCTAAAGAAACAGCTGCATTTCCTCAGTATTGGTTTAAAAGACATAAATGTTGAGAAACAGATGGAGGGAAAGAGGGAGAAAGAAAAAAAAGAAAAGAAAGCAGGTGAAGAGGAAGGGAGGGAAAGAAGAGGAAAAGAGGAAAACAAAGGAAGAAAAGAGGATGCAAGGGCTCCTTAAGTACTATTACTTTTTTTCATGGCTACTTTTCTTAAATAACTGGTCTTTGTCAACAGAGACCATTTCCTCACCACTTATTCTCTATGGCCTTTGTCTACAAGATTGTATTGAAACTACTCTTTCCAAAGTCACTAAGAGTCTTCTAAACTCCTGATCCAAAAGTCACTTTTCAGTACCCATGCTCTGTGACTGCTCCACAGTTTTATAGTATTAAATGCCTCCTTTTTCCCAAACCTTTAAACTCTCTTAGTTTCCATTACACGCAATAATTCTGGTTCTTCTCCTACCTCTCTGACCCATCTCCTCTCTCTTACTATTCCACTTTCTCCTCTTTATCCCTAACTGTGAGTTTAGTTATATGTTTAATCTTTAGCTCTCTATTCTTATCTACCCACTTCACAGTATCATTGTGAGGTAATTACTTCAACAACTAAGTCACTATATGAATATGAGCTACTATAATTAACATACCTGCTTACCTCCTCTATGCTGATAATTCCTAAACCTATAGTTACACTTTTTCAATCATGTTAAACTTATTGTGTTTGAAACCTAATTCATCATTATCCCTGCCCCTGTACATTCATTCTCAAGTTCTCCAATTCTATCAATAGTCACATAATTCTTCAAAACCAGAAACCTTCATAACCCCAGCCAATCATTTAATTCTGTACTAAGTGTAGACAAGAAACCCTGAGATAAAAAACAGTGTCAGATACTAGCTGTGTGGCCCTGGGCAAGCCATTTAACTTTTCTGTGCCTCACTTTCCTCATTTGTAAAACAGAGATGATCAGTATCACCTGCTTCACAGGGTTGTTTCAAAAATCAAATAAAACAATATTTATAAAGTGTTTAGCACAATACCTGACACAAAACAAGTTTATTCTCTTCTCCCCTTCTCTTTTAATTCTCTCACTGTCTTTTGAATGTTTCTCTGCCTCTTCATTTCCACTGTAAATATCCTAGTCCAAATTTTCATCACCTTATACCTAAATTATTATGCCCATCTCCTAACCATGTTCCTTACCTCCAGTCTCCCTTTCTTCCTCCTCCAACACATGTATATTGCACATTTCTACCTGGCTAAACTTGATAAAACACCATTTTAATCATGTCACTATCCTACTCTAAAGCATATATATATTGACTCCTTTTGGCCAGCTATATGAAATTTCAAGTCTTCTTCCTAAATTTTCCAAGTCTCTCTCTAATTTGATGTCATCGTTATCTTATGAGTTTTCACTTTTCACACACTTTTCACACACACATAATCCAGCCCCCAATTTGTCTTTAATAATGATTTTTTCCTCTGTCTGAAATATTCTCCTAAGTCTTCTCAGCCTATTCTAATCTTAACCATTCTTTAAAACCCACCTCTTCCATAAAAATTCCAGCAATCATAGACATTCCCTTTTTCTAATTCACTTGTGCCATCTTTATAGCACAATTTCTTGCTTTTTGAAGACTATATTACTTCATTAATTCTTTTAAATATATTTGTTTATTCTGTTTATGTATATTATAAACTCTGTAGACAGAAGTTATATTTTAGACTTATTTTGTACCTGGTACAATACTAAACTCATCGTTAAGTACTTAATAAATATTTCTTTGTTTGATTGATTGATTAGAAGCAAATATCTTTTTTAACAGTACCTCATAATCATCTGGTTTAATTTTTACTTTTTCATACCATAGGACTTTGACACAGGAAGACCCAGGAGACAACCAGATCACACTGGAAGAGATTGTACAGATGGTAAATCCTGTTTTCATAATAAATTAATAATTAATACTGCTCAGAAATTTCTCTTCACTTACTCTACTGCTTCATTTGCTCACCCCACGTTCCCTAAAATAATTTTGGAGTTGGACCTTAGACAGACCCAAGCATATGCAGGATTACAAAATAAAAAAATTTGTCCTCCATGAACTTACCTTCACCACCTCCCCTTTCAGCAACCCTTTCCTACTAGGAAAACTAGTGCTCTCAATGTTGTTCCAGTCTGATCTATCAAGAAGAAAGGAAATGGAGCTGGACTAGGGAAAGGGTAATACTTAACCAAGAGGAATGTATTACTAAAGAAAGGATTTTACATCTCAATAGGAGAGATTATTCTGAGAAAATTCTGTTTTCTGCCTCCTCTATGATCTACTCCTGCCCCAGATTATATGCCTAAACCTAATTATTATATGCCTAACCTAATTCAATCATGTCCAATTCTTCATGTCCCTATTTGGAATTTTCTTGGCAAAAATACTGGAGTCATTTGCCACTTCTCCAGCTCATTTTACAGATGAGGAAACTGAAGCAAACAAGATTAAGTGACTTTCCCAGTGTCATACTACAAGTATCTGAGTTCAGTTTTGAACTCAAAAAGAGAAATGGTCTTGACTCTAAGTTCAGCATCCCATCTACTGCACTGTTCCTTAGACAACCTAGTGACCTTCCTTTTCCCCAGGACTTGCAATGCCCAATAATTCTTCTTATTGTAGCAAGAAAACTTTGATATATCTAGGGTCAAGGTTGAGAAAATCAAAACATTCTGTTCTCTCTGAGCTTAGGAAGAGCTGCAAAGTTTGCTCCCCATCTTGTAGCCAAAAGGCCAATTTTTAGGACATTACCACATGAGAATTTGATCTGAGACTCTGCTTTCAACTCTGAGATGAAATATTCATTGATTTTGCAGCCAAGCATCCTTATAACAAAAGACTCACCCTGAATGCATTACCCCTTGAGTTTTAAAAAGCCTCTTATTCCTGTTGATCTGATAGAATGGAATGTTTGCCATGGGTCATGCTTCCTCCTCCTTTATGCTTCAATAGTCACTAAAGCAGGGTTCACTCAAGAAAGTAACATAAAAATGTTCCATAATTTCAGTCTATAAACAATGTGTTTGGATAGAATCTAATTTTGAGATGACCTTTTAAATTCTATTTTTTCCTCACTGATTTGCAGAAATTAACTCTCAATGAGGCTTAAAATCATCTCTCTTTATAACTATCATAAATACATTAGAAATTTTCATTGTAGGCAATAGAATTATTTAAAGAGAGCACATATTCTTCCTAATTGAGGAAGAGAAGTTTCTTGCCTCTTTTCAAAGATCATCTCCTTCCATCAGCACACTTACAAATAAGATTTCCTTTATTTGTGAGTTACAAGACCCCTGTTTATACTCTTGTTCACATCTCAGTGCCCTAAAGGCAGAGCAGAGTCAACTCTTTCACAATGTTTACAACTGAACAGAGCATTTGTTTTGCATCTCTGCTTCTCCTCCCTTCTTCCCTACCTGGTGACCGACTCCAGATGACTTAAAGGTACAAAGGACCCTGTGAAGTCTATGTATCTCTCTCCTATGTATCTCCTCTCCTTTTATGGCTTCTTTTGCCTCAATCTTAAATATTCTTTTCTTTTGAATAGGGTCATTACCTCTTCAGTTTTGTCTTTTGGTAATTTCCAAGGCCGCCTGTCTGAGGAGGTGGGTTTTAGTATGTAGCATGTGAGGAATACAATGAGCTGTTTCTTCTTCAGCAGCTCTGGTGTTAAGCCAAAGATGCAGCTTGAGTAATGACAGAAGAGGGTTCCAATAATCCAGACTTGACATTTGAGTTGTTACTCCATACACACAGTCATCAATCATTACATTACTAACTAATTTTACACGACTTTTAGAAAAATTGGACAGAACTGAATGATAATCATGGATGACAGTGTACTTGGGACACTCAAAAGAATGTTAAGTACAAGAAATAGCAATCTGATTTCAACGCTATTATTAACTGGCCTTTTCAAAATATGACATCACATATCCTGAACACATTACCTCTTTGTAACCCAGTAATCCCATGTTAAGGGACATTCATTGTCCATTTGTATGATTGTTACTATCTGTCTATAAATAAATATAAAGGCAGTAGCTATAATGAGTGGATAGATAGGGAACTGAATTTACAGTCAAACTAGTTTGAGTTCAAGTCTCCTCCTCTATAAATGATGTGGGTGGAGGGGAGAGGCAATGAACACTGTAACTGTGTTCATAAACTAAATATCTTTAATCTTGAAAAAGCTTCTTATTCCTGTTGATCTGATAAAATGGAATGTTTTCTATACCTGTGTTGACTGTGATGAATGAAAAGCCCAAGAGACAGTTTCTGGGTAATTAATAATCAATTTATTAATCTAGTTAATCAATAAATTAATGATCACTGGTTTCTCTCCATAATAAAAGATACCTAGTTAAGACACTGAATGTATTAAATATTTTTTTTGAAAAACGGTGCCCCTGACAGGAGAAGTCAGCCCTGATTGGTGGACATTAAATGAGATAGTGGGTTAAAAGTCTTCAGCTCCTCTTGCTGATAATGTGGTTTGATCATGGGCTTCAGCCATCTCTAGCAATCTGGACAGAAAGTCCATCTACATCCAAAACACTCTGGTTGATTTTTTCCTTCATGAATTGGGTCACCTTAAACCTCAATGGAGGGGTGTAATGACATGGGCTTATTTTCTAAGGTAAATTCGCCTAGATTAGATTCTATTTACACTCGAAGTAAGAAGCAAGTTCTCCTAATTTGTGGGGTTCTGCCCAAGATCCAAGAGCATATACTCCAAAAATTAGGGCAATCTCCTTTGCCAGTATGTTCTTCAGAGACTGGCTGATTGACCTATAGGGGATAACCCCCGGAATGAGGAAAAAGAGGAAATAAAATTTTCCATTCTAATTTAATATTGGTTGTTAATAATAATAATAAAAATAATAAATTTAAAATAACAATTTGTCTAACTACCCAATGATAACAATTTTTTTAGCATAAACAAGCACAGTCACACTAGTTGCTGTCAACTAGATCAAAAAGCAGTTTGACTACATTTTTCATTCTTAATAAGTATAGGTATAATGTGATGTTAAAATAATGAATACAAAATAAAAGTACCATATAATGCCTGTGTCTTAAAGCAAATCAAATAGTCAATACCAAACAGAAAGTATCAATAGCTGTGAAACTTCTCAGTTTATGAATAAACAAGTTTTTCCCCCAAGTCGGGTGGAATTAACAATATGTTCCTTCACAACTATTGTGTAGGAGAGTAAGGAGCACTGGACTGGGATGTCAGAAGACATGTTCTAATCCTGATTCTACCATGATTTCATTATCAAGTCATCTCATTATTGTGACTCCCAGTTTTCTCCTCTGTAAAATAATAGATGGAACTTGGTAATGTCTAAGGCCTCTCTCTTACAGTTCAAATTTGTTGATGATGCATCCAGATAGTGGTATAAATTGAGAGAGAATGCAGAAGAATACAATAAAGTTCTTGGGTCCTTCATCATGCATATAATTTTAGATAATTTATTTAATAACAACATAATTTGAAATCATAGGTTAGTTTTCATTCCTAAAACTATTTCTGTGTTGTTTAGACATCTGAAAGGAATTGCTGAAACAAGGTTCACTTTTCTATGGAAGAGTATGCCCTCTGAGGGCACGAGAGAGGCATATGATGAAAGAAAGCTGATTGCAATGTATAATCAATGAGAAATTGAAGAAGAATCAGAGAAAGGGTGTCATTAGAGAATCATGTTAGGAAGAGAAAACAGATTAGTCACATGGCAAGAGTCACAAGAGATGACAGGTAAACAGCCAGAGTCTTCCACTGATTTCTTCACCCTGTTGGCAGAAAGTGAAGAAGGCTTTTAGGATGTTGGATGGACCCTATGTAGCAAACCTTCAGGAAATTATCATCAATAAGATTCCCACAGAATAAATGGACAGTCATAGTTGGATTGCAATATTCATTCTTGGATAGAAATTTCAAAAAGATAAGATCATAGATCCATTTGAGTATAGGTTTTATTGCAGACATACCTAAAATAATATTGCTTTACTAATGTGATTTCATAATTAGATAGCATTATAGCTAAATTCCATCAATCTCACTATTTGACCATAAGTCCGTTCATAACAGTTATAACGTGTTTTCTGTGATTTTAACTGTCTCTCATAACATCATTTTTCCTAATTTATTTTCAAATAACTAATTAACAACATGATTTATATATATGTATATACATATATAATCAAAATTATAAAAAACCACATATTACATGGGGTTATTTTAAAGGAACTAACAAAATTTTACAGACATTATCTCATTTTATTAATTTACAAAGTGATCTATTGTACAAAGTTAGAAATATTATCATTGTCTTCTAATTGCTATTTTTCTTTTAAAATACATTTTCCCCCATACAATATATAGTCAAATCAATCTTTTAATTTCAGCTTCTAGGAAGCAAAATACAATTCCTATTATGAAATCTGTCAGGCATAGTGGCAATGCTTATAATCCCAGTTACTAAGAAATGAGGTTAATGAATCCCTCAAGCTTAGAATTTCTAAATTTTAATGGGCTAAATTGATCAACTGTCCATACTAAGTCCTGCACCAATTCAATGAGCCTTCAGGAATGACGAATCATTAGGTCAACTTAGCAGAGGTGATATAGCCAGCAAAGAAAGGCCAGATCAAAACTCTCCCGCCTACGAAGAGTAGTATCAGACTTATGAATAACCCTTTAACTTCTAGCCAGGAAAAATTAGGGAAATCTAATCACCCAAATCCTTTCCCCATTCACCCAACAAAGAAAAGTAATGTGCCTAAAATCCTGTGGTTCCATCTGACTTAATGTCCTCACTTATCTTAGAAAATAGAAAATTAAGATTGGAAAAAAAAAAGGACTGTTGCTAAACTCAAGATCATAATAATCACTAATAGCAAACTTTATATGCACTTTAAAGTTTGCAAATTACATGTGTCATCTCATTTGATCTTTCCAACAACTCTGTGAGATAGGTATTATTTTCATCCCCATTTTATAGAAAAGAAAACTGAGACACAGCTTGTCTCCTTTCCTCAAATGATTACTCCCCTTCTCAGAATTATACATTTTTTTCTAGAACTCCTAGACTCTAGGTGTTGAATGGAATTATTTGAGAGTATTCCTACCCCCACAATTTTCCATTAGCAGGAAATGGAAGATAATAGCAAGTGGTCAGCCCAGAAATAGTACTTGTTCAAAGTTTGTAGTTAATAAGTATCGTAGGCTAGATTTGAACAAAGGTCTGCCTGACTTCAAGTCCAATGTTTATACCTCATTGCCTTATCTATAGTATTCAGAGTTCGGGAATTGAAAGGGACCTCAGAAGCTATCTAGTCCAGCCAGAAAAGAATAAGATCCCCTCTAAAACATACTCTTCAAGCAGCCACCCAAACTCTTTGGGACTATAGTATAATCAGCTATGAAGGCAGCCTCTTCTGCTTTTGAGCAACTCCAATTGTTAGGAAGTTTTTCCTGATGTAAAGCTTAAATTTGCTCTTTCTGATACTTCTACTCATTCCTCTTAGTTTTGTCTTCTAAAGGCAGACAAAACAAATTAAATCCTCCTTCTTTATTTGAATCCTGCAAATGCTCAAGGACAGCTATAATTCTTCCTTTAAGTCTCTTCTTCAGGCTGAATGTTCTCAGTTACTTCAGCCAAATTCTCATAGGGCATGAATTTCAGGCTCTTAATCACTGGGTTTACCTCCTCAAGATACTCTCTAGCTATCAATGAATGGTTTTTGTTTAAAAAAAAGAAAAAGAAAAAAACAGCATCCGAACTGAACACAATATGCCCTATGTGTCAAAATGCCTTAATGTCATTGCATTAAATTGGCTGTTGACCCTTTTCATTTAGGCTGAAGGAGTGAAAGCAGAACCTTTTGAAAACCACTCTGCTTTGGAAATAGCTGAACAGCTGACTCTACTGGACCACCTGGTCTTTAAGAAGATTCCATATGAGTAAGTAGCTATAATTTTGCCTTGGGGTTTTCACATGCTGGTTCTGGAAGTTTGCCAGTGAATAAGAAGAAATACAAGATAAATTTTCTAAAGCAGTATAAAGAAATTCCATTGTTATACAAAATTATACTCCCTATAACTTAGAAATAGTGGGAGGCTCTGACTTTTTTTTTTTTACCAATTCAACTAAAGTTCACACACACACACACACACACACACATACACACACACACACACACACACACATTTACTGCTTATCTTCTTTCCCCAAATGATTACTCCCCCTTCTCACATTTATACAGTTTTTTAAGACTCCTAGGCTCTAGATGTTGAGTAGAACAATTTGAAGGTATTCCTAACCCCACAATTTGAAGTAGTTTTCCACTAGTAAAAAATAAAAGGTAATAGCAAGTGGCCAGTCCAAAAACAATCCAGAGTCATCCTCCATGATCCAAGTATTTGATGCCAATTGTTACAAAAAGTATTTTTCTCAACACCTCCACTTTTCAGTGTTTTCTTAGGGGCTAAAACTCTAAATCTGAGCCAGATTCCACTGCTACAATAACTGCTAAGGTCAGAAAAGTAGAGAAAAGTTTAACTGTTGTCAGATATAGGCTTCACATCTCTCAGGTGACAGATAAACCTCATATTACAATCCAAGAATCAAAGAAAGTTTCTACTTTACACCAGGGATGTCAAATTCAAATAGAAATGGGGCCACTAAACCACTAAACCCTGAGGACAGCATAATGAGTATCAACTTGTCCTCTTTATAAAGAAAAAATACTTTTCGTCCAACTCTCATTTGTGATGGTCTTTCCTACATTATCTATGTCAAATGTATACTTTGAAAATGTATACAAAAAAACACCAAATAGGGGGTCTGAAATAGAACAGGCATTTCTGCACAGTAAAACAAGGATTTCAAGGAAGTCCCAAGGAGCCACATTTAATTGCAAGCAGTTTTATTATGAGCACTTATATTTCCCTCTACATGTGTCTAGGTCATCTATGTGTACATCATCAAATTCACTTAAAAGCAAATGTCATTTATCCTTACCTTTATCTTTGTCATTCCCAGAGAGTTTTTTGGACAAGGCTGGATGAAGGTTGAAAAGAATGAAAGAACTCCTTACATCATGAAAACTACCAAGCATTTTAATGATGTAAGTATAAGATTAGTGGCAGCTTTCTACTCTGTGCTCCCCTTTGTTATCAACCTATGTTTTTGTTAGAAATTTGATTTTGAAATTCCTCCCAGATCCTTATAAGTTTTATAAGAGGAGCAGAAACATATCTTCTTTGCCTATTTACATTGACTGCAGAGAGAGAGTATGGACCTATTAGCTTTATTACATCATTTAAAATGGTTAGCTGAACATGAAGAAATGGAAGTCTCATAATCTATTGTATCATTAAACCTATTTGTTATAAACCTATTATGTCATTTAAAAGGTCATATTCTTTTCTTCCTATATATATGCTTTTAAGAAGTCAGATCTCTAGGTAAACATTTTAAAACATCAATAAATTTCTTTAACAATTTGGAAGGAAGAAAACAAATATTTCTTAAGCATCTACGATCCAGATACAGTGCTAAACACTTTACAAAATTTTCTCATTTAATCTTCACAACAACTCTGGGAAGTAGATGCTATTAATATCTCTGTTTTAGAGTTAAGGAAACTGAGGCAAACAGAGGTTAAATGATTTGCCCAGGGTAATATTTGAACTCAAATCTCCTGATTCTGGGTCTGGTGTTTTATCTACTAAGTGACCTAGTAAGCTAGATCAAGTCATTTCACTGGATAACATCAGGAAAGCCTAGGGTCAATTCCTTGACAGTTAGGTGGTAAAAATGGATACTTCTTTGACGTGACAAAGAGTTAAAAATGTTAATTCTAGTCAGAATTGCTAGTTTAAGTCCTGGAAGGATGCCATGTTCCCCTGGGATCTCAGTTAATCCAGTTTCTCTCTGTAGGCTTCAATTTCTTTCTATGCCAAAGCAGACAGTGAGAAAGAGTGAATTTTAAAAAAAAAAAAGGATATTGAATTTAGAGGCCCAGGACCTGGGTTTCAGTCCTGGTTCTGACATTTTTCTTGATAATAAAATAAGAGGGTTGATCTAAGATTCCTTCCAACTCTATCTTTTTGTTATTAAATCCTTTCCATCTTTTACTAATTCATTCAACAAAGCTTCCAGAACTTAATATATACAGAGTTTAGTGCTGGAAGGAAAAAAAAAGAAGAAAAGAATTGTATATAAAAGTATTCTACATTTTTCCCACTCTGCTTGCTTGACATTGCTTAAATGAATAATTGAATAGTTGGATGAATCAGATATTTATTAAGTGCTTGTTATGTACAAAGCACTGTGCTAAGTGCTGGAGATGGCAGAAATAATACAATCTTTGCTCTCCAAGAGATCACATTCTAATCTCAGAGACAACACATTTGGAAAGATTCAGTGCAAGTCACATGGGAAAATATCTTAGTCCTTAAGATGCAGCAGCAAAGTAGATATTAGCACCTTCCTCTTTAATGTCACTAAGCCCAGAATCCTTGAGTTCATCATCCTGGGCTAAATCCAACAGAGTCTGAGGGAGATGGCAATTGAGGTTGTAGTGATTGTTTGACTTGCCTAGCAGATGCTGCCTCCTCTCTTTCACTCAGGATATCCTGCTGCTTCAGCTAACTTCCTTGCCTATCCTGTGTATGACACCTGGCTGCCATTTAGTAGGGATGGCTGGCCCTTTCTCCATAAGAGTTGCTTTCCCCTACATCATGTCTATGACAATTAATCCAGAAGCAGGTTGGTCTGAGGGTACTGCTACTCCAGGACTCCTTTGTCTTTCTATCTACTTGTTGTTATTACTTGATCAATAATTGTTACTGATGGTGATTAGAAAAATGGGCCCACTCTCCACAATGACTTGTCTCCTCAATGATGGTTATAAGGGCTGGGCTACTACCAGAGGATCTGGTGACTTAAGAGGTGCTACAATTCCAAAAGCTATTGAATTCAGGGTCTTGGGCTGAATCAAACAAGGTTTGAAGAAAGATATTGTCAAGGTGGTGATGATAGTTTGACTTGACATTTTTCCTCAGGGTTCCTTGCTGTTTCAACCCGATTGATTCTTCTGTGCATAAAGCAAATAAGGACTTATTATAAAGACTTTTCAACCCTTCATACCTGTCCATAATTCAATTTTTTTTAATGTCTATGAAACCAAAAGCAGAGAATGGGTGTGACTTACTTGATAGCAATGCACTATAAAAATCTCTTCTCCAGAAACACAAAATATGCAAAAACTTGAATTCAGAGATGCCAGATTTCAGAAGTCACAGTGATTCTATTGTCTTGTGTTTTTATTTTACAGGGGAAAAAAAGAATACCTCCAAAAAAGAAGTTTTAGGAATAAATGTCAGTGATAATGAGAACCAAGAGCTAATATCAACACTATTCTTGTTATATAGATATATAAATATCAGTAATAGAAAGACACTGATTATTGGAGTGACCATTCCTTGACCTCTGAGATAAAAGATGATTTCTTTTTTAACCCTTCCCCAATGAGCTATGTTTAATTATAAGCAATGTTGTACTTTCCCTTTACTTTGTGTATATTTGTGTATGTTTTTAGGTTATGTATGCAACCCCCAAATTCGAGTAGTACCAGTATTGTCACCAGCCACAACATAGAATCTCATATTTAGAAGAGGAAATTGTCTAGTCTAATTCATGCCTGAAAATGAATCCCTTTTATAAATAATCTAATCATTGCTCAGTCACTTCTTTTTGAAGTCCTCTAGTGAGAGGTGGGCTCAGATTCTTAAAGCAGCCCATTCCACTTTGAGACAGTTATAATTGTTTGGAATTTTTTCCTTATCAAATCAAAATCTGCTTCTCTGTAATTTCCACCTAGTGTTTCACTTTTGAAGCCAAGCAGAAAAGTCTATTACTGGTCCCATACATCTGCTTTTCACATAGCCGTCACATTCCCACATTTTACCATGTGTTTTTTTTAAGGATAAATTATGATGATTATCTGCATCCCAAAACAATGGCTCATTTTTTCAAATTTTCTTTTTTAGGAACTACCTTGGTATTTTTAAGTACTTGTTTACAAACTAACTAAAAGTAGGAAAATTTAAAGCAAAAATGTTGAAAGCCAAATTAAAACACTGGAAAGACATTTTGACATATCATTGACATAATTTTAAAAATTTAAATTATAGACAACTGCTACAGTGGAAAGAATATTGGACTGAATAAGTCAAAAGACGTGGAATCCAATCTCAGGTCTGCCATTCATTAGCTGGGGAAATTCAGGGAAGTCACCTAACTTTTCTAGGCCACAGTTTTTTCAACTGTCAAGAGAGGGAAATGGACTAGATAACTTTTAAAAGTTCCTTCCACTTCCCAAATATTACAATTATAAGAAATTTTTGCTTATTAAAACAAGTTTCCAATCTCTTTTACTTTATTGAAATGTTTGCAATCTTGTTTTGTTTTTTCCCCAAAGATCAGTAACCTGATAGCTTCAGAAATCCTCCGAAGTGAGGATGTTAATGCCCGAGTTAGTGCCATTGAAAAGTGGGTGGCTGTGGCTGACATCTGCCGATGCTTACACAATTACAATGCTGTGCTAGAAATCACCTCCTCCATGAACCGTAGTGCCATCTTCAGATTGAAGAAAACATGGCTGAAAGTCTCCAAACAGGTATGATGAGGTTGTTCCATTATCTTTTCAGTGTTGGATTTAGTGGTGATGACAGAAGACTGAAGCTCTGTATATTATTTACTGTGTAATTTTGATATATACCTACTCTCAAAATAAGCTACAGACCAAAAATTAGATCTACATTAAAGGAAAAATAGCATACAAGTTTACACTGAAAAATATCATAGGCTGTCATAGACTATCCCCAGGTCAGATTTGGACAATATTGGAAGACAAATGATAGCTATGGAAAAGGAATAACATTAGCTCCATATAAACTAAGATGAAAGAGGCAATTTTGAAGCAGAAAACAATTCATTCATATGAAATGAAATATCTTTTCCCAGATATCAGGTGATAACTCCCTGGAGTAGGTGCTATCTAGGATAAATAATACAGCTCATACAGATGAGCACTTGACTTCCCCTGATATTTTATTTCCCTCTGATTGATTATAGGTCTATCCATTCTAATAAGTAGTACTACAATATTTACATAGTGCCACTAAATAATTATTTTCCCAACATACTTTTGAAGTTATAGTATGACAGTTTTTACACTGCATAAGATGATGCATCTCAATGCATTCATTGAGAATGGAAGAAATTTCTGGGGAGTAACACATGATCAGCAAGAGCTAGAGCTAGATTCTAGATATCATTTATTCTAGGTCTTTTGTTTCCCTTAAGTCATCCTTGCAACTAAGAACATTGCCCTAGACCTGGAGCGAACTTTTCTAGGAGTTACAATGGAGACCAATTCCAGGGTCCCTTTCAGATTCCAAACTTTCATAAAACATTAACCAATTCCCATCAATGGTAAGATTTCTTTGATGACTTAAATTCAGGGAAGATTTTTATTCATTCAGGGAATAGATGTTAAATCTATTTCAATATAAAGAATTTGAACCAAAATTTCCTATGGAAAAAAGGGATTGAAAAAGAACTATTCTTAGGGTCTGGAAGACTCTAACCCTGCCTCTGTTACACAAGTTAGGTTTTTAGTGTCCCCAGGCAACTTTAAAGCTCTAAGTTGCTAGTCTGTATCAGTAGGATATGTCTTAGTAGGTTCTCCCTTACACCATTGAAATCACAAATCTGGTCTTTAAAAAATGTGTCTGTCTATATACATGTATTACATAGATAAGATATAGATATATCCATACACATATACATACATATGTAATCTATATGCATATCTATGTATATATAAGAAAGGAATACCTGAGACCCTACTAAGAAAGAAAACTGCATAATATAAAGGTGTTATTTGGATCTTTGAGCTCATTCATATCCTTTAATAAATGATTACTTTCAGCACATGGAAGTGACTTGTATGACCAAATGTGTATTTCCAAAATGAGAAGTTTAATACCATACATATGGGAAGATCAGTCCCATTAACAACTACAATTCTATTATATATTTGTCTATATTGTTTCTTTGGTCAGAAGGACGAACAATGCATTTTCCCTACAGGATGCTGTATTAAGGTCATTTGGTTAAAAAAAAAAAAAACTACATCATTTCTAAGACTTTTTCTTTATGTCTACCAGGTATGAAAGGTTGGTAGTGTTCCTCATCACTGTACAGGTGAGGATGCTGAAAAACATAAAGCAAGTTGCATTCTATAAGTGGCAAAACTTAAAGTAGAACTCATAGTCCCTTAGTTTCTGACCTATTGTTCTATTTTCACAATATACACTGTGCCATACATTACTAAAACATTATAACAGTCACAATAACTCACCTTAACAAAGTATTTTAATGTGAACAGAAGCACTTTCTTCAAAACAATGAGTTAGGTAGTACAAAAATCACTCTCTTCATTTTATAAATAAGGAAACCGAGGTTCTTACAGAAGTAACTTGCCCATAATCACACAGTCAGTAAGTGTCAAGTGGAATTTGAACCCAGGTCTCCTAACTACTATCTTACTAACCTAACCCAGGTCCCCTTTGTCAAACTCATGGTGTTATAATTCCATTACCTACCATATATTAACATTTGACTTTGCATCACAGTAAGACAAATGTTATTATTGCCTTTAGAAAAAAATGGGAAATTATGGTGTAGAAATATTGTATTTGAAGATGTTGGTTGAGTATCTCTAAAAAATATGGCTAGATCAAGTATTATAAAGCTTGATACTTCTCCCAAAGTTCTGATTCCTTTTAATCAATGACAGAAAGTTTTATCTATAGGATCGGTCATTGTTCTCAGCTTGACTCTTAACCCATGCCATCGGAATATTATTCTTAAAATTAGCCACATTGACTCAGTTGATGATATGGATTGGTCAAATGATGTCATTTCTAGCACTACTTGAAGTGGAGTTTCAAGGACCTTTCAAGGAATTTCTTTAGACTTTGTTACAAAGAACTAAAAACCTCATCAACTCAACATTTTACTTATTCTAGTAGCTTGATGTCTTCAATTCTCCTTGAATATTGCAATTCTATGGAAATTAAACAAATTTTAGTGATCATAGCTGCTACATTTGTGGAGGAAGAATACTCTGGGGCTTCATTACTAGAAACTTTCTTGGACTTAGGGCCTCTATCTTACAACCCAGTCTACGACTTAAAGGTAGAATTGATCAGTTTATGACCTTAAAGTCCTTTAGTTTAACTTGCTACTTGTGCTTCCAGAACATCAGATATCAGTATATCTTCATTCTGGGTCTCTAGATATAACAACATGCTGCCCAAGTAGCAGAATAGCCTGCTACCCCATCACTAAGGTTTGCCTAAAACTTTTGCTTGTGTATAGGATCTTGTCTCTTTCTAGCTAAGTCTTCTTCAAATATAACATAATTCATAGATATTTGCTAAATCTGAAAAAAAAAAAAAAACAATCATCTGTAATTGGCTTCATATCTTTTGGGGAATCCTCTTTCGAAGACAAACCAATTATATGTAATTTTTCTAAATTGTTCTCTCTGGAATTTTACAGGGGTAAATTTGATGGCAACCTATCAAAATAAATAAATTCCATAGAAGATCAGAAAAGTGAATACTAATAATAGCATATCTATATTTCATTCTTTAGCATATAGGTGCATAAAAAAGATAAAGCCTAGATCTGTACTAGGCTAGATCCTAGGCAAATTGGAGGTAAGTCAAATTTATCTTAGGAAGAACATTCTCCTTTTCTCCTATTTCTTCCCCCAAATCCCCCTTGGTGTCTCTTATAGTTTACTCTTTCTCCTAAAAAACCTGATCTGAAGAAGGCACTATAAAATTCATTAATACTAAGGAATTAACACAGGTTAAATATCTTATGTGTCCTTAAAAGGGAAGGAGAGAAGTTACCCCTTCTAATAGTGAACAAATCTGAATAAACCAAAACCAAAACCAAATGAAGAAATTCTAATTGTGGAGTTTCAGATATCAGATAAGTAGAGCAGATGGGGAGAAGAAAGTATTGAGGAAGATTAAGTCTTTTATTTCCTGAAATCATGCCATGAAGCTGGTTGGTTCCATCTTACTTACTCTTGATTCCCCACATTTCCTGAATCCTTCCCTATATACTCTGATGCCTACAAGCTAGCATGATGACTAAGAGATTAATGGATAAAACTCTATTGGATTAGCTAAAAGGGATAAAGATTGAAGCACTTCTGCCATGTGTCTTCAAGTCCTTCAGGTTACCTTGAAGAAGCTAAGTGCAATCAATACCCTTCATTTACAAAAATAGGTCCATTTGTTAGGTGCTATATAAATGCACATGAATGTTAGGATAAAAATTTGTGGGTCATTTGCAGAATTGTATCAACATGTCTATGTCTAACTAGACCAATTATGGATTAAGAATAATAATAATAATAACTAGCATTTATGTAGCATCTACTATGTATCAGGCACTATGTTAAGTACTTTTTTATTTTTTACAAATATTTTCTCATTTGATACTCCAAACAACCCTTGGAGGGAGGTGCTATTGATAGCCCTATTGACATTTGAAGAAATTGAGGCAGAGGTTAAACTTAAAGTCACACAGCTATTAAGTATCTGAGGCCATACTTGAACTTAGGTCTTCCTGATTCCAGGCCTACTATTCTAACCACTAATCCAGCAGTAGTTGCCTGCTGCTTAGTTTCTTCACCTGACTAGAAGAAATGAAGAAAGCAAAATGATACCAGTACCAATTAATATAACTAACTGCTCTAGTTTTTAATAATAACTAGCATATATATATATATATATATAAAACAAAAATCTGCAAAGCACTTTGCAATTATTAGCCATTTTAATCTCTCAACAACCCTTCAAAGTAGATGCTATTATTATCTCTATTTTACAGATGAGAAAACTGAAGCAAATAGAGATTAAGTGATTTATCCAGTTCATAAATGGCTAAGGCTAGATTTGTACTGAAGACTTCCTGATTCCAAGTGTGGCACTCTATCTATCACACCACCTAACTAATCTCTGGGAAGCAGATATGTGAAATTATTGTGAATCCAGAGAATACTGCCAGGGTCTCCCCCAATGCAAATTGTGGTAATGATATTGTCCCTATCCGATTAGTAGAGTGGCTGGGGAAGAGAAAGTGTTAAGGAAGATTAAGTCTCTTATTTCCTGAAATCTTGTCATGAAGCTGGTTCTACAAACAAGAGATTAAATTGAGTCTAAGAAAGCAGATCCCTATCTAGATTCCAGCCATAGGAGATAGCTAACTACCCTAAAATTACCACAATTCTTGTGAAATCCTAAATTTGTATCTTATCCAGGTCAAAGAAGACAGAACTAGACAGACAATAAATATTCAGGAAAAAAAAAAGTTTTGGTTTATTCATTGACCACTTTTCCTGGAAGGAACTAGAATATTGATTTTTATTAAAACATAAATTGACATCCACATTAGAAGTCTTCCTCCAAAACATGAAAAAAATAAGACCAATGATATAGCTAGAAATCAAAAATTCAGAGTAAACATTCACAGCCCTTCTTTTCATTCCTTTTAATACAAAGGGGGGGGAAGGACAGCAGCAAGCAGGAAGCATTTCCATTGTGCTGATTTTAGTTTATTTTCCATTGCTTTCTTCACTTTCTCTGTGCAGGCCAGAACCATAGCAGTAATAATATATTTTTTCAGAAAGGCACATAATGGATCTTTATACTCCATCTATATCTCCAACTAAATTACACTATTGACATTCCTTACTGGATTAGGACTATGCCTTATCATAGGATATTAAAGTTGGAAGGGAAAATAAATCTGTTCAGGTTTGAGTCCTAATGTGCTTAAAAATTTTCCCTCATCTTTGGGAAACAGCTAAATGATATGATCTCCTAATTCCTTTACCACTGAAGAACTATCATGAAACCGCATTGATTTCTACTTCAATTAAATCTTGAAATTATATTGCAATTTCCTATGGGAAGATTTTTCCAATAAAGACTTGGGTTAAATCTCAGTGTGCCGCCAACTGGAGCCAATGTCCTTGTGAAACACATAAGACCACACTGAAATTTCCTAAGCTGAAGAATGTTGCTGAATTATTATTTTTGTCATCACTTAACATACAACTTTACTGTCCTGGGGACTGGAAGGGATCTTAGACATTATCTTGGAGTTGCACCCCTCATTTTTCAGGTGAGGCGGTGAGGTTCCAAAAAGTTCAGTGATTTTTTAAAGCTGGCCAGCTAGAAGGGAAGCTTAAGATCCATGTACTTCAATTCCCTTATTTAAGGAAATGGGAAATTGATAAGGAAATGAAGATCCAGAGAGATTAATTTACCAGCCAAACTTACATAGCTAGCATAACTGCGATCCAAAACCCATACTCTCTAAACACCAAATCCAGTCCTCCTTCTACCATAATATGCTAAAATCACAGAGATAGTAGCAGTAAAGAAAGAACTATATTGAATGTTTCCTTTTCATTGAACTACATACATTTGAAAGAATGACAGAATCATGGAATGTGAAAAGATTAAAGGTTCTCAAGAGAATATTAAACCAAATCTCTCATTTTATAGCTGAGAAAACTTTATTCCAAAAAGGAAAGTGATTTGTCTACTATGACAAAACTGAGACATGGTAGAATTGGGACTCAAGTCCAGGTCTTCTAATTCTCATCAGGCCTTCTGGTTTCTGTTTGAAGAGCCAGACACTTGTCATTTCTTTATACCCTAATCTGTGAGGTTGATCAGATTTTACTATTTGGCATATCACAGAAAGCATTGAATTAAAATTTAGTTTTCTTTTAAAATCTCCTTCAAAAATTTTTATTCTTAGGTAAATATATTCAAATATAACCCTGTTCTTAAAGTAACAATATTTGTATATTTAAAGAATTTAAAAGATAGAACTGTGTGTAAATTTTATCTTTTAGGAGTAGTTGAGGGAAAGACTATATGAAGAGAAAAGCAATATGTGGTGATAGAATGTAGAAACATGAACATCAGTAGTTCTCTACACATCTATTTAACTTAACCTCCAATTTAAAAAATCAAGTTTATCAAAAAATCATCTGAACCGTAGTATTATACAGTCTATTATTAAGAGCCAAATTTCAACCCCATTCATATATATTCAATGCAAAATTTTTAGGGAGATATATATATGTGTGTGCACATGTAAAAGAAGATAGAGTTTGACAAGTTCTAAATATCTAAAAAATTCAAAGACAAGGTCATAGTCTACCATGCAAATACACACAACAAAATGTTTTTTTTTTCTCTACTTTAGCAAGGACATGAAATTGGAGGAAATGCAAAGCAACTTGTTTCCGACATTTTAAATGTGTTGTTTGCTAGTAAATGCTTCTAATTCCTTCTAGACAAAAGCTTTGATTGATAAACTCCAAAAACTTGTGTCATCAGAGGGCAGATTTAAGAATCTGAGAGAAGCTCTGAAAAAGTAAGTGTGTCATTTTGTGATTCTTACTTTTCTTAAAAAAAAAAAAAAAAAAGGCCATTGCAGACTAAACTTTTCCAAAAATTAAAAAAAAAGAAAGAAAAGAAGTCTGCTTGCCATTATTTATGTTACAAGTATATTAAAAGCAAATTAATAACATTTGATTAAGAACACAACATCAAATCACAATAATTTTGGCCTAGGAGTTGCTAAGGCATATTTTTATTGTTCATTAAGGACACAATGGTCAGTTTGCAATTATCATCACTTCTTTCCAGAAGAGAAGAAGGGGAACAAAAAAGGAAAGAATTTACATGAAGTTGCACAATAAGCAAATGTAAGAGCTAGGACTAGAGCTCAGAAACACTGATATATTAAATTCACTAAGCAACTTGTCTTAATTTGGTAACTCAATTGACTAAAAGGGAAAATAAGTTAAGTCTGTTATGTTTCTAAAATTGGGTTTCTAGGTATCTAAGTTGGTGCAAATGACTTTGGCTTCACCTTAACTATCATTATGCCAAATGACAGACAGCGGGCAATCTACAGGTAGCATTTTGTATATTTGCCATGTTTGGTGGTTTACAATAAAACCAAGAAAGCACAGCCAATGGTCACTGTGAAGAGGAGAAACAGAAACTTTCCATCAAATTCTTTTAGAACTCCTAAAAAGACAGTCTGGTCATTGACTGTGCATTCTTATTGTGATTACATTAAACTATACCCCAAATCAATAATGTGTTATTTCCAATAAATGTTGCCTCCTCCACTCATCAATCAAGTGTTTTCTTTGGGTAATCCATTTGGTCTCTGTACTGACTTCCATTTTCCATACAGTCATACTGTGTTACATAATCACCTGTTGATTTAGAACTGTGAATTAGAACGTAGACATCTTTGAGGGAATCCTGTACTCGCTGTCCCATCAAAGCACATTTGTGCTGCCTATCCTGCCCTTCTATCTGACAGCTTATTGCCCAAACATTTGTTACATTGTCCCCAGAAACATTTTTGTTTGCTCACCCTCAAGACCAAGCATGGAGACCAGTCAATGCCTTTGGCCCTTAGGGTAGGGAAGTCAAATGGAAGAAGCGCTATTGAATTTCTTTTCCTGACTCCAAGAGCCTCCTCCTGTTCTTCTTGTGTCTTCCTGCTGTCCTTCAGTCCATCTTTCACCAGCTCAATGTATCATTGGCTTGATCATCCCCACTTTATGTCCTTTAGCAGATGTTCTATCCATCTGTACTGTTAAATCTTCTCTTCAGTCATGGTCCCTGAGAGACATCACAATATTTTTTTTTTCTTCTCCATGGGTCAGTGCTTTGTCTTAGACTCTCACATTATTCATTCACAAACTTGTCTGTCTTGCAGAGAAGCCTCTTCACTGCAGCTTCATCAACCTTTTATCTCCTTTCTTTTTTTACTATCCTTCCCTATTTGCCTCCTTGGTTTCTCCTTTTGTACCACAGTGCCTATCCTATCCTTGCTGGTTTTCCCCTTTCTGGTTAAATTAGCAAGTATCTCTTTCCTGTTTTCTTCACCTCATTAAGGCATAGATTATGA
Source organism: Sarcophilus harrisii (assembly GCF_902635505.1). Lineage (NCBI taxonomy): Eukaryota > Metazoa > Chordata > Mammalia > Dasyuromorphia > Dasyuridae > Sarcophilus > Sarcophilus harrisii. Next base: position 548,426,492 of record NC_045427.1, on the reverse strand, counting down.
CTTTTTTTTCCTCTTCAGGAAAAGAATATTTGGTTCTGGGCTTTTAATTTTCTGAAAAATGAAATTCCAGAAGTCAAGTTTATTATAAAATCATAGTCTTAACCTCATGATATGGGTCTAATTATGAAAAATGAAAATAAAATAATAACAAAGGAACATTATATTAACAGTACTTTTCCCTCAAGAATTTGTGTTTTAATACATATTTTATCCTCTGCATGCATAAATAGAAGGTAGACCTGGGGAAAGGGGTAGAGGATATGAAGCACAGAGAGATTAACTGACTTCACTAATATTATTCTATAATTGAAGACTAGAATCCAGGCCTCCTCAATTTTAATAGACGATTCTATCTAAACTGTGCAGCCTAAACTTCTGTTATGATTTTTTTCTGTCTACAGTGGAAAAGCACTATTTTTATAAGCAAAATAATAAAAAATCTGCCATTAATGGAATGACTGAGAATGAAATTTTTATAACAAGAAGAATAAATTCCCAGACCCATATTAAAACCTAAAATTCAGTGAGGATTTTTTTCCCAAATTTCTCCTTATTTTTACCTATCCTAGAATATTTAATATGCCAGACAAATTTACTTTCTTTTAAATTCTTATGTTCTTTCAGAGTATAAATTCTAAGAGTCTATTTTAGAGCTTATACAGATTTTTTTTAATTTATAATTTCCAAGAAATTCACCCTTTGCCTGATAGAAGGAGCTTTTCATGATCATTCTCTTCAGTGACTAAATTCTTTCTAGAATATATCATAATTGTTCATTTAATTCAATATCAATTCATGTATTTCATAGCATATTTTCAAGACACCAATTTTGTTACTGATTTATTTACCTCCAATTACTCCCAAGCACTTTAGCAACCCCTCAGCACTCACCTATGTGTTTCGGCATTTTTAATTGATTATGTATCTATTTTGTATGTTATTTATAATTATGTGTGTCCTTGTATATGTTTTTTCCTGTTTCCCTAGTTATAATGTAACCTGCTAAAGACTGTTCTTCATTGTTTTATAATACCTCACAGTCTCCAGCAGAGGGTTTGGCATACAACTGGACCTCAAAATAGGTTGATGGTGTAAGAGACCTGGCAAATTCCTATATCCATCTTAATATCTCATCTGGATATTATCCCCAAAATAGAACAAACTGGCTCTCCCAAACATAACCCCAGCTGTTATCTTGCTCCTGGTATACATGACCACATCATGCCCTTGGTTCTGTTTCATGATTTTCAAACACTTAAGTGGATACAGGACCCCCGTGTGACCTTCAGAGAGATTCTACAATTTCCAATCATTCATATTCAGTCTGGACTCGTTTTACCTTCTGATCTTTCTTCTGTCTGAAAGTTGTGGGCAGCAAAAGAAAAGAAAGACTCTACTGAAATTTCAGAATTTATTATGACTGAAAAATGGGAGGTAGGGGTTGGCAGTATAACATCTTCTAGATAGCACTTACAAACATATCTTTCGTGCTACTCTTCAAAACCTCCCAGTAAGTATTATTGGGACAAAATTCTTCTCCGAGCACTTTTGAGTTTTGTTTATTTCTGTTTTGGAGACACAAGCAGAGATAGAGTGCTAATAAAATAAGTGAGAGCACCTTATGTTTATTTAGCACTTGGTTTAGATTGTGATTTATCTATAATGATTATAGAATTTTAGAGCTAAGAAAGATCTTAGAAATCATTTAGTCAGCCCTTGTTTTTAACTGCATGATGTAGTGGAAAGAGCACTGATGTGAAATCGGAGAATCTAGGTTAAAATCCTACTACTTACAAACATGTGTGATTTTGGGCAAATCACTTAATTTTGGGGGGTCTCAGTTTCCTTATCTGTAAGATGGGAAGAATCAAATTAAATTATTTCCAAAGTCCTATCCAGTTGGAAATTCTATAATTTTCCTACCAAATAAAGAAACTGAGAACTAAAGAAATGAAAGAACTTGCCCAAGATTATACAGACAGAACTGGGACTGGAAGCCAAATCTCTTGGCTTCTCATCCAGTGAGCTTTCCACTCAATTACTACCTCCACTATGCCTGCCTCTCTCTCATGATGAGCCAGGAAATTTAGTTCTGAGTGGCCTTTAGCAAGCTACACAATTGACAGGAAAATGGTTTTAATGAAAGGGTAAAGTTAGCAGGGGTAAGCTGGTAACGAGTCTAGACTGTATTATATGTAATTGTATGTGTGATGTTTCCATTGTACTTTGCTTCTTTTCAGTTTCTTTCCACAAGTGCTCCACACTGTGCTGAATGAATAGGATTCAAATCACTTTTTAAAACTGGAAAAGTGCCTCCTTCTTCCCATTAGCCTGTGTGTTTGCCTCGTTACTATCCCCCGGGGATCTTATTGTACATCCTAATTATTATTTTCTCTCCAATTGTCTGTGTCATGTTGTGCTTTGGCTGCCATTATGCTAAGCCTTGGTTTGTACGCTAAGTTGACAAGAAGGATGCAGGGTGCTTGCAGGAGTTCTATTGAATAAACATTTAATGATATACTGAAAATCTAAAAATAAACAAAGTTTCCATCATCATAATTCACCCAAGATGAACAGATATATATACAGATGATAAACAGATGATACAGAAACTACTGGTTAATAGTTAGATATAGATGATTAATAAATATTTGATACATAGATTATTGATAGATATAGATGATAAATAGAAGATACAGTGATAGAGTATTTGTTATAGCCTACAATGTGTTGTGACCATCAAAAAAACTCAAAAGTATTTGGTAGTCCTCCAAACACTTCCTCTTACTAAAAGAAACAAAAATAGTACCCATTTTACAAAGGAAAGGGACAAAGAAGATAAAAAATACTATGTGACATGCATTTTAGTAATCTGGCAAATGCATGCATTAAACCCTAATCAATTAGCTTTTTGGCCAAGTGATAACAAGAGGATCCCAAAGAGCAAGCAGTTCCTAGTATGAATTCTCTGAAGAGTTCAAAAGACAGCAAAAAAAAAAAAAAAGTATTATACACATCCTTAGGTGAAAAGCATGGAGCTCTTTGGGTATGGAGAGATACAAAAGACACCATTCTTACCACCAGTGATGGAGTAGACACAAAATAAAAATATGTATTCTATCAATATAAGTAACAAAACTGCACATGACAGTTACTTAATCACATGTAAATAAATAGGAATGGAAGATTCCAAAGGGATGTGGGGAATGAAGAACAGTTAATCAAGTGAGACTGGTCCAGAAAGATTTGGTTGAGTTTTGTTTTTTTTTTTTAAATAAGCTTTTGGTGGAGTTTTGATGGAGGAAAGGAAATCTGAAAAAGTGAGCTAGTTAATGATTAAGAAGCAAGAGGCAAAGAAGAAAAAGGTAAAGAGGAAACAGAGAAGTTTTGCTTATTAGACTAATAAAAGCAGGTCTAGATAAAGTGGGAAACAATTTGATATAAAAGAAATTTCTAGAATGGTTTATAGGTAATTGAAATTGACAAATCCTAAAAAGGACCTTACTAACATCATCTTATTCTTATCATGACTAAAGCAAATTATACAAGGAAGTTTATTCCTATTTTATTGGTGGGAAAACTGAGATCTCTATGATGAAAGAGATTTGTCTGAGGTTACTTATCAGGCAAAAAAAAGATGGCAAACCCTAAATTTGAAGCCTGTGAATACTTCCTTCTATATACCAGAGTTAATATACAAATTATCTTTGATTCCTAAAAAAAAAAAAAAAAAAAAAAAAAACATACAGAAGACTAAACCTAATGATATTATTTTAAAAGAGAGGACACAAAAGTGCATGCAAAGTAGACAGAGCCCTGAGAGGGTTGTGTTTGTTTGCTTGTGTGTGTCTGTGTGTGTGTGTGTTAATAGAAAAACCTTTTTTATATCATTTGCTTTGAAGTTGTGACCCACCTTGTGTTCCATATCTTGGAATGTACCTCACTGATTTGGCATTCATAGAAGAAGGAACACCCAATTATACAGAGGATGGCTTGGTAAACTTCTCCAAAATGAGGATGGTGAGTTTTCAATGCTTATCTCTAAGGGAAGTAAAAAGTTGGGGCAGGGTTGGCGGTTTGTTGTATAATTACTATTTTTTAAACTTAAAAAAATATTCTAGTCAATTCAACAAATATTTATTCAACAATTTACTATGTGCAAAGCACTATAGCCTTGGCATAAGTCAAAGACAAAATAAAAGTTTCTGCCCTCAAAGAGTTTACTTTCTATTTGGAGAAAACAATATATGAGCAGCCAAGTATATGTAAACATAAACAAAATAAATACAAAGCAATTTGGACCAAGGGAGAAATACTTCTAAAATAGGGAAGATCAGGAAATTCTTTTTCACACCCTATCACATCCCTAACTGTTATTTGAAAATGTAATATACTATTAATGTTCTATGAATATATACTTTATGCAAATAAATTTTTAAATGAATAGCTGACACCTAGTATCTCCAAAATACATTGTAGCCATAGGATTTCATTTCAGTAATACCTGAATATATATATTAGTTTAATATAATGTTCTATCAAGCTCATTAAATAAAAGATTTTGCCTCTACATAGAATATTAGCACACATATAGATTTAACAAATAACACATTTCACTCAAGAGCAAACGTCAAATCTAAATAACACCATGACCTGATATAATTTTCAAAGAAGAAATGAATTTCAAATACTTGGATTTACATAGACTGGCATTCAACTCAGCTGTTGTATTCCATTTTAATTTTTCTACAATAACATAACAAAGTGTCTTTTTCAAAAATTATTTTTTATTGTTATACAGATATCCCATATTATCAGAGAGATCCGTCAATTTCAACAAACAGCCTACAAAATAGAACACCAAGCAAAGGTATGTTTTAGTGACTTGCAATTGGGAGTGAGGGGGAAATGAGAGTTTGGTAACATGACATGATAACTAGAAGGACATTCTGAGAATCAAAAGAATTTGAATTCAAATCTTTCCTCTGACAAGTACAAAATCATGAACCCCTCGGTATCCCAAACAACTAAGACTGGAAATTACAAGTGAGAATCTCATCTAGATCATCCCTATACTACATTGCTGTCGCTATACTGATGAAATCACAGGTGGGTCACACACACACACACACACACACACACACACACACACACACACCTTATTCAACAACTTCAAAGATCAGTTGCCAAAAAGAATATTAAACTGTAACTTCAATAAAAATAAGCTATGAAAGTAAGCCTGGCTCAAGTTCAAACAGTTTCAGCCTAAAAGAAATGAAAACCTTACCTAATAGGAAACTAATATCTTCTATTATTATGACAAATGAACAGTGACACAAAAAACATCTAGTAGGTTTTACTAAAAAGTACAATTTCTGTGATCAATGCTCACTTAACTCTTTCCCACAGAATGATATCCTAAAAATTCCATTTAATTCACTTCCACAAGCAAGTATTAACGACCTATTGTGTACCAGGCACACCCTACTATAACTGGAAATACAAATATGAAAAGAAATGGGTCCTAACTTTGATTTATATTGTGGTAAGAGGATGCAACCTGCATGGATATATAAATTAACTACAAAATAATCTTGGGCCAAGGGAGGGATGAGTGGTGATTCATATGTAAGGCAGTGAGGAAAGGCTTCTTATTAGAAGTGGCATTTGAGCATAGTCTTGCCTCAAAAGTCCTACAAGATGCTTAATTACCTAAAATTAAATTAACCTCCATATACTTTCTTTATTAACTAGAAAATGCATTAAGAAATATTTGAAAGGTTTTGAATAAGAATTGAAACAAAAAAGATTTTTCAATTCAGTCTTAGTTCAAAAGTTCAATGAACAAATGATTCCAACTTATTCAAGTTATACCATATCTTTTTTTTTTTTTGTTGTTTGGCTTTCCTATTCATCTGGCTTTTTCATATGAATCTGTGTTCATGGGTGAATTCTGAGTATAGTTTTTGCTCTGGGTGGGTGTCTATGCAATTAGAGCATTGTCTACTTTATGACTAATGTCTCCATTAGGGAAGAATGATTAACAAATTCATTCATTAAGTTCATATTTATACTTTAAAATAAATCATGAACATTTATTAGCTTAAATAATCAGATCAAATTAAAAATCAACAAATCATTTTTGAGTTATATGTAAAGCAGTATGCTAAACACTAAGAACTTGTATTAGATGAGTAGATATTCGTGCACAACAGCATGAGCTGACCCTAAGCCCTTGCTTAGGGAATTTCAACATATTTGTGGAATTTCAACACATTGTCCTCTATTCATGGCCAATAATGGATTTAATAAAAATAGAAAAGGCTAATAAAGCCAATGCTTAAATCTGATCATTGCAATCACTAAATGCTTCTAATCTGGTTATATAGCTCTCTAATTTCTGAAGTGTTTGAGATTTCAATAATTTATTCAGTAGAAAATAAGCATAATTCTGATCTAACATCCCATAATAAAAAGGGTTATTTTCTCAGTGCTAATAAAAGGTTCACCTGTATTTCTGTGAGATTTTGATTCTCTTAAGAACTTTTTGTATAAATACTTTAATTGCATAAATGTTTTGATGTAGTAAATAATTGGATGAATTTAAATTGTCATGGTTTGATGACATCTCAGCATGTCTAAAATGTAGCAAATGCCCTGAGGTTATTCTCCCAAATCCCTATTTCCAGGTATGCATTGGAAGGATGAGCCTGTCAAAGTGTTTCCTCTGAAGGATTATTAGTCAATATAAATCACTCAACATGTTTAATTAGCCTTTAGAAAAAGATATTTACTAAAGTGTTATAGTAATAACGTTGGTACAAAACATCTACCTAAAGTCTATACCACACTCAACAACTAGGAAATAGAGTTCCAGGGTGAAGTGAGCACGACACATGTGGCAAAGGGGTTACCCACAACTGGAAGTCCATTTCTTCCATTGGTAGGATATTCATGAATTTTCTCTTAATCACGCTGTAGCTCTGTCCAAAACTTGCAAAGTTTTGAAGCTACCCTTCTTCAATGTGTCTAGTTTGTCCTTGGTTCCTGATAGTTTGTCTTTGGATTATTGCCACCAGTCACTGCCATCTCTGAAATACTCCCAGGATGACAATGAGAATTTTAGATCTTACCACCCTGTGAAATCAAAAAAGTTATCTCCTAGTCAAGTACTTCTCTCTCAAGGTGTTGACTGGACTGTTCTTTATTCTAGCCTGACAGATGCTTAAATACATATGAAGTGACTCACTATTTTAAAAAAAATTCACAGAATATAACCAAATTTCCTTAACATTACCCCATTTTGTACAATGGACTTCTTTAACTTAGTCTGATGCCTTTGATTATTTGATTTATTGATTGAATCAAGAAAGTGATTATCATCTGTTTCAAGTGACTACTTTTGGAAGTGTTTGACAATTAATTGATTTAATCAAGAAATTTGGGTGATCCCACACTTACATTAGAAATTGGTTTTAAAAAATTCTTGCTCTCACTAGCTAATGTTTCTAAGAATCCATGGACAGTAAAAGTCCCTGCAAACTGAAAAGAGGCAAATATAAAACCAATCTTTTTAAAAGATAAAAATGGAAAAGACTAATGACCATACACCTAGCTATTATTTTACTTGAATTAATGGAAAATTTTTGTCTCCAAAACAGTAATGACTAAAAAATTTGGTGGGTCCCATTTTTTATTCCTTCTTGTCTTTACTTTGCCTATATTCCATCCACTCAAGGACTGGTACTTCAAAATTTCCTATCTCCCAAAGCTCTGTGAACAGCAAGTCACATCCTAAACCTTTCATCACATCATAACATTTTAGAACTATAAGAGACCTTAGGAATCATTTTGTCAAAAAGCCCTCATTTTAGAGGTAAGGGCAAGATAAGGTGGGGGGGTTTTTTAAGTCGAAAAGTTGTGCACAATCTTACAATCAGTTAAAGGCAGAACTAGGACTAAAACCAAGGAGGGAATGAGGGAGGGAGGGAAAGAGGAAAAGGAAGGAGGGAGGGAGGGAGGGAGAGAAGAGAAGGAAGGAGGGGAGAAGGGAGGGAAGGAACAAAGAAAATATGAGGCCTATAAGATGACTGAAGAGCTCTTGGAATTGTTTCTGGATCAAGAGCTCCATTCCTATCTCTAGAGCTAATCCATTGTGTCACAGAGAAATTTATTTCAAGAAAAGTCAACTTTTCAGACTACTCTAGAAACATTTTTTTAAGAAAAATGACATGAAGAAACTAAGACCTTCTTCCCCTTCTAAATTAAAATAGATTTTAGGGGCAGCTAGGTGGCTCAATGGCTAGAGCACTGGATCTGAATCCAAATTCAACCTCCGATTCTTGACACTCATTATCTGTGTGACCCTAGGCAAACCACCTAACCCCAATTTCCTTGCAAAAATAAATAAATGAAGCATACAATTTCAAAAGTGCCAACAAAATGTCCCTTTATATCTTCATTCTCCTATAATTAAGTTTACTTTTCCCAAAGATCAGCATTTAAACTCTAAATTGTAAGATCTTTATAGATAGTTTTTTCAAAATCTGTATCTTAAGTATTGCCTTCTACTGAGATTTTTCATAGAAAATATGTAGTATTTCTGTCATATTGCGGGTTTTAATAGATTTTTGTGGGCTGGCTTGTGATCCTAACCACCCATTTAGAGGATTGCCATTTCATTTTTTTCAGGTAACACAATATTTACTGGACCAATCTTTTGTAATGGATGAAGAAAGCCTTTATGAATCCTCTCTACGAATAGAACCCAAATTACCAACCTGAAGAGCAAACCAGGGAACAGCAGCTAAAGTGTATACATTCTATATGATAATGTACATACTTGTTTTGTTTCTCTTGGACACCCTAGATTTTCTTCTCAGTATGTGCTTCTCTAATGAAATAAAATCATCATTGTTCTTAGATTATTACAGTAGGACTGAAATACAAATGTCAGCATTGTTTAAAATTTCACAACTCAACACTGTTTCCTGCAGTGCCTATTTCTTTTGAACACCTGTATTATTCTATTCTTTTGTTCTCATGCTTCCTCCTCAACAGAGGAAAAATGAACAAAAATATAAGAAGCCCTACACACCAATAATTGCTTCCTTTTTTCCCCAGCCCAGATCCCTGTGGCTCTGATGGGTTAGCAATTCAGGCGCTTACCAGCATATTTTACATTGTTGTTATAAATGGGGAAAACACACATGTACACACACACATATATATATATATATGCCTTTTGAAGTCAAGCCACTTTAAAAAATATGTTCCTGCTGGCAGTGATGTAATTTCAAAGGCAAACTTCTTCAGAAAGAAAGAAAAGAAAAGGAAAAAAAAAAGAAAAAACCCACTGTTTTTAAATTCCCATAACTAAATAATCCTGATGGAATGGAATAGTATAAGCTAGAATTCGTCACACTTTAAGAAGACCGCTATCTCATCTGATGTCATATCACTCATTGTTCTATTAATATAAGATAGCATGAATTACAGTTTAAATAAACTGAATGAGGTTCTATACCTTTGTGAGGAAAACTACCATTGGTGTAACTTATACAATCCATGACTTTTGTAGATTGCTGCCCAGAGTTCATTAATAGTAGGGAACACACACCACAAAAAGTAACTTTTAATATTTCAGCTACATAACAATCATTACAGGCTTATGTTGAGATGCTATAAATCTGTATACCTTGTGATAATCAGTATCATAATGTAGAATTAGAGAAACAATTACCAAGTGTTTTTATTACATATACTGTAATCCTGTCTAAATATCTTCTAGCAGGAATATAGTAATGTAGTGCTTATTCTGTGAATACTACCATGTATTTTTTACATTGTACAGTATATAATACACAATTTAACTTCAAAGTGGCAGGCATGTTCCACTAAAATAAACAGAAGACTTTTGCTGTAAGCAATACCTAGTGGTATGAGAATTCTATTTCAAGTCCTAAAATATTTCAACTTACAGCTTGTTTGGAAAAAAAAAAAAAGCAAAATTTTCATTTTTGTAAAAATATATGTTTCCTGATTACCTCTTGCTAATAAATCTATTCTATCTCAGGGTGAGCAATGAGTTTAGATGTGTTTATCCTGGACTTTTTCTTTCCCATTCAGTTAAAATCAATCTTTCTTTAACACCTTCGATGAACCTGGAGATGTGCAAGGTATTGTGAGGTATGCCAAGGATAGGACATGGACCTTTCCTTGAAAGACTTCTCTGTCTTGCTGGGGAAATGAGACATACACCAATAATAAATAAAAACAAAAGGTGACAGTAGAGATGTGTGCCTGCTGTGAGCAGAGTAGTTGACAGCTTATTTTGCTAAGTGTTAGCTGCCCTCCTAACAAAATGAGCAGATACTAGCAGAGAAGAGGGATCAGGTCACTTTATAAGTCTTCATCCTTAGTACTCAGACAAATGAAAACAAAAAACAAATAATCTGGTAACCAAATTGGGATCCCAAAGTACTATTAGTCTACCAAGAGCCCAGGAAATATGGACACCAAGAGAACTGTTGCAATGACCTGTTAAGTTATTTTCTTCATTCATTCAACAAAGATTTGTTGAAAGCATACTACGAGCAAGGTGCTGCCCCAGGTGCCCAAGGGGTCAAAAGAGATACAAAGAACACATTCCATATCCTCATTGAACCCCCAAAACATCAGAAGATAGGACATTTATACAAATTTAATAAAAGGAAGTCTGTTATAAGATCCAGCTATATGATAGTCATCAACAAACATTTTTAGGTGCTTACTATGTAGCAGCTACTGTGCTGAGCACTGGTAATATGAAGACACACACACGAAAGGAAAAGAAAAATCAGTCCCTGCCTTCAGGAAGTATATATTCTATTGGAAGGGACAATATGTAAATAATTAGTATATAGAAGATATATACACAGTAGACAAAGGCATACCAAGCTTTTCTGACTAAGATGATAAGCAATTATATCTGATACAAGCTGATCTTTCTGCTAAAGAAGATAAAAGGACTTTTTTTTCAATTCTCTTTGCTATAGCTTCTTAGAGAGTATTAATGGCCTTGAAATGAATTAGAAGGAATCATACAGGAAGGAAGCCAGAAAGGGATTCAAAGGTAGTAAAAGGAAATTAGTGTCAAGAACAAAAATAATGTATTCAGGCCAAAGGATGAGATAATTTAGCAGTATTCTTCCCTGGTCAGAGCACATCTAAAGTATTGTGCCTAATTCTGACTACTATACTTTAAAAGAAACATTGACTGACCAGTGGATATCCAGAAAGCAGTAACCAAAATAATGTGGGCTCTAGAAACCAGAAAATAAAAGGAATAATTGAAGAAAATGGCTTAGACTACAAAAGAGAAATGCAAGGAAAGACATGATGCTATCTTCAAATAATAAAAGAGATATCCACATGGAAGATGTGCTCTCTTCTATGTTGCCCCAAATATATAGTAATAATGGCAGGAAATTATATAAAGGCAGATTTCACTTCACTATAAATATCCTTTGATTAAGAGCCAATCCCTCATAGATAAGTGTTCAAATGATATGAACTAAGAGTTTTCAAAAGAATTGCAAATATCAATAACCATATAAAATTGCTCTAAAATTAATAAGAGAAATGAAAACTAAAACAATTCTAATGTTTCACCTGTACCCATCAAATTGGCATTTGGTTAAAAAGAAAGAAAGAAAGAAAAATAGTCAATGAAGGAGGGGAAATGGAAAGAGGCACACAACCTACCTGTTGGTGGAGTTGTAAAATGGTACAACAGGTCTGGAAAACAATTTGGAATACTGCAAGAAAAGTTACTAAACTGTTCATACCTTTTTGATCCAGCAGTACCACTCAAGAAGTCATTGAAAAAATGGTTCCATCAATATATTTTTGTTTTGTATTAGCAAAAAAATAAATAAATAAAACTAGAAACAATGTGGATAACCATCGCTCTGAGAATGGTTGAAGAAATTGTACTATTCTAATATATATGGGAATGTGGGGATATAATGTAAAATATTGTTGTGTCACAAGAAATGACAAATATAAAGGAATTCAGAAAAATATGAAATTTGTTAGAAGTGATACAAAGCAAAAAAAAATTGGAAGTAGGAGAACAATTTACCCAATAATGTAAATGAAAACAATAGATGGCTGGACTCAGATTGAATTCAGTTACCATTATTGGATCCAGAGAACAGATAATGTAACATGCCTTCCTCCTTTTGGTAGAGTATGAGGAGACTATGAATGTCTTATGTTGCAAACCCTGATGGAGTGGTCACTATGTCAGTGTTTTTTCTTAACATTTTCTTTGTTACAAGGGATCATTTCATTGTGTGTATATGTGAAGGGAGGGTTGTACTGGAAAATGATTGTGTTGTAAAAAAAAGATATCAATAAAACTTTTAAAAAAAAAAAAAGAATGTTCTACTAATTAGAGCTGACAACATAAATCAAGTTACCTCATGAGTGAGCCCTCTAGTCACTAAGAAAAAGCAGAGGTTAGTTGGCCATCTGTCAGAGGTCCTATACAAGGAATTCCTACACTAAATAATTAAACTAGATAATTTTTTGGGTCCCTAAAAAAATGTTCAGCAGAATAATTTTTTTTGTTAAATAAATCATATCTAAACATATTTTACATGCTAAACATGTTTTAATCATTACAATGTTTTACCATTAGAATGTTCACCTGTACACAAATCTAGGGTGGGCTAAGAGGTCCAGGATACCAGTGTTGTATTAGAGTTTTGGAGGGGAAATATCTAAAGCACCTATTCTGGGAATGTGGGAGCAATCTTTTGTCAACGAAACCCAGAAGTAAGAGAATACCAAAAATCTTTCTCTCCAAGTATACAGTAATAGTAAGGTAGTACAAGATTTCTCCTCTATCTCTGTATTTCAGAAAATAATCTTTGGTAATTTGAATAATCCTGCACTACTACCCTTGGTAGTTGTAAACTGAGAGTGACAGAGATGCCAGAATGCATTTCCAAACTCTGATGTTATAAGAATCACTAATATAAACAAGAGATGTACCATCCAAGTGAAAGGATGAGAACATCAGACTGAAAAATTATTAAATCAATATGAGATTAGAGAGAGATCTACTTATAAGATATAAGGAGATATGTTCCTGACTCCTGAAAAGTTCTTATTGTGAGGTTTAGGACTATAAGAACCATATTACAAAAAAAAAGACTTTTTAAAAAAGAAATAAGTTCAAAACTGTATTTTTAAGCTGTGATACAAATGGGCAGGGATTTTGGAGTTTGAAAACTAACTCCCTGGGGAAAGGAATAATTCCTGGGAGCTAAGAAAAACTTCAAGAAGTATAAATTGCAAGCTTAATGAAGCAGGATGATGGAAAATACCACAGATCTGAAATTATAACAAAGAATAGCAATCAGAAATATATGCTAAGAAATAACCTGATGTATGAGGTTCATGGAAAGCAACATTATACAACCAAAGAACATCAATGCAGATAAGAAATTTTTGACTTCCTGCTAGAACTATACCAGGACATTATTGTTCATACAATGTTGTTCATACTTTGAGCCTTGTGAACCTCTTCGCTTATAAGGAGTAATAATGAATATACCTCCAGGAAAAAGAGGAATGGGGCAAAAGAAACATGAGATACTGAAGTTCTCAAATTATCTGGAAGAGCACAAAGAATTGGTAATATAAGAAGGCCTCTCAGGTATAATTGAATTTTTTGAATCAGGAGGAAGCCTATGAGATAAGGATTACAGACATGCTCAAAGAATACCTACCCTTGGATGACACTTGAGACTCAAAATCACTAAACCCAAATTTATATCTTTTCCCAAAAACTGCTTCCTTTTTTATTTCTTTATTTTAATAAGTAGTATAGCCCAGTGTTTGAAAACTGTTTCATCTATGTTTGAAACCTGGCTATTATCTATCTATATTTTTATTTTAAAAATATAGCTTTCCCCATGTTCATTTTATTTCTATCTCATTAATATATCTCATCCCTATCTACATCTTTCAATTTTCACTTCCATGATCCTGTTCCAGATGCTTATTATAATTCAGCTTTCAGGCTATTGCAAAAGTCTATAGCTGGGATACTCAGCTTTACTCTCACTCCAATCTTTCACTAATGCTACAGATTAATATTTTTAAAATATATTTTATTTGCAGATCTATATTCTCTACCTCACTAAACACAACCCTCTTAGTGATAAAGCAAGAAAAACTAAGACCTATTAACATGTGTATAATCACAATAAAGCAAATACACATACTGACTATGTTCAAAAAATATTATATCTTAGTCTATATTCAGAGTATATCACATCTTAAGCAGGAGATAGGTGATCTAGTTCATCGAAGCCTCTAGAATTACGATGGGTCATTGTGTTGATCAGTTCCCAACTCTTTCAAAGCTATCTGTTTCTATAATATTATTGTTATTATATAATTTGTTCTCCTGGTTTTGCTCACATTACTCTGCATCAGTTCATTCAAGTCTTTCAAGGTCTCTCTGAAATTACTTCATAAACTCTATTACCACAATAGTGTTCCATCATGTTCATGAATCATAACTTATTCATCCATTCCCTAATTGGAGAGTACCCCCTAAGTTTCCAATTCTTCTGCAGATTGCTCTTTCTTATGTGGGATTTCTATGAAAATTGCAGAGTGATATTGAAAAGGAGCCAGGCTTTTCATGAACCACACCCAAAATGACAAAAGTGACATTTAAAAATTGATTTAAAATGTTATTAAAAAATTTGAAGTCACCAAAAATCCCATAAAATAACTGATATTTCAACATATCTATGATATCATCAATATAGACCATTGTTCTAATAGTGCAGACAAGTAGTATCAAACTCAAATAAAAACAGGGACCACAAAATCATACAGAAGGATCTCTGGATGTCAATACTGATTTACTTTAAAATGTAATCTTATCTATATTATATTTTTATTTATTTTGTTAAATATCCCCCAATTCCATTGTAATGTGATTTACTTGGGAGAGAAGTCAGTGAACTGTATGTTTCTACATCTCTGGGGTAAATCTAATCCCATATGACTCTTGTTCATGTTCTCCCATAAACTTTCCACTAGGAATTCATTAAACACACTGAGAAACTTATATGAGTATCAGTGCATCACATAAGTTATACCCCCTATTATCCCTGCTTCTTATTATTCTACACAACATGTCCACCTCATTTTCTGGTCATATATCTCTTTGAGAACAACTTTTGTGCTGAATCTTATGTGCAGTTCTTTGTTGGTAATCTGATATAGCACATACATATTCATGATGTAACTTTTCATTGCCCTTTTAATAAGTCATAATTTGATTCTTTTGGTACAGTTTTTTAAGTAACAGTCTAAGAGAAACATTAGCAAGGTGCCAGAAAATATATATACCAAATATGAGCAGAAATATATCTAAAGCCACAATTTACGATTTTTCCACCTGATAAAATAATATCAAATAGTCCCTTAACTCAGTTTTATAAGAAAATTTGAGTGGACACAGGATATCTTGTAACAACATGAAGATGCTTCTGGGAAAACTGTAGCAGAAAGGGTGAAGGAAACAGGGAAGTGATGTCACCCAGGAATAGGATAAAATGGAAAGGAACATGCCACCTGTTTTTACTTTGTGCTAAGTTCAGTTTTAACTATAATACCTGAAGGACTGCAAGTACTATGTCACCCTTTATATTTCAGCATTCTAGGGCAAAGTCCTTTTTGTCTTATCCTGCATACAATTATGATTGTATCAGAAACAATGCAAGAGTCCTGATCTATGGTCTCAAATGGATAATAATAACACTCAAAGAATTAAAAAATGAATTTCTGCAGAGATTTTTTTTTAATGACAAAAGATATTAAACTAAGAGCTGAATGCACCTGCAAAATTCCAGAAAGAATTAAAGGAAGAAATTAAATCCAGGAAGGAGACAATGGGGAAAATACATAGAAAAATACAATAGGCACAACCAAAAATAGGATAATGCAATGCAGGAGAGAATGGCAGTTAATGTTCAGATAATAAGTCAACTTGAAAAAGACTTGTAAGCAATGAAGATGACTGTAACAGATTTGGAGGTCAAATCAAAGAGAGAAAACATTAGAAATATTAAACTTCCAAAAAAATTTAAAGAATAAGAATTTTTTAATTTCAAGAAGATTTCCAATAATTTTGAAGGAAAAAAAAAGACAGTATGCAAACAAAAATATTCTGCCACACTCCAACAATAAGGAAGTTAAAGTCAAGTACTTTGCCAGCGTACTTTAAACCCACCATTTCCTCCAAGAAAATTGCCTCCTTTCTTTTCAATTACTAATGATCCTTATCCCCATAGGCCTCAGTTAGCACATGATGTATATCTTTCTTAAGCTCTTCTCATGTATTTGTAGCAAATGCTAGGATATTTGCCCCTTTCAGTACATTTATGCTCTATATAATTGGCAAAAATATAGCCTGTTTTAGAAACTGGAAAATGAATGGATGCCCATCAATTGGAGAATGGTTGGGTAAATTGTGGTATATGAATGTTATGGAATATTATTGTTCTGTAAAAAATGGCCAGCAGGATGAATACAGAGAGGTTTGGAGAGACTTACATGAACTTATGCTGAGTGAAATGAGCAGAACCAGGAGATCATTATACACTTCAACAACAATACTGCATGAGGATGTATTCAGATGGAAATGGATGTCTTCGACAAAAAGATCTAATTCAGTTCCAATTGATCAATGATGGACAGAATCAGCTTCACCCAGAGAAGAACCACTGGGAAATGAGTGTAAACTGTTTGCATTTTTGTTTTTCTTCCCAGGTTATTTTTACCTTCTGAATCCAATTCTTCTTGTGCAACAAGAGAACTCTTCGGTTCTGCACACATATATTGTATATAGGATATACTATAATATATTTAATATGTATAAGCCTGCTTGCCATCTAGGGGAGGGAGTGGAGGGAGGGAAGAGAAAAATCAGAACAGAAGTAAGTGCAAGGGATAATGTTGTAAAAAAAAATTGCCCGCCCTTTTTGTAGTGGCTAAAAACTGGAAACTGAATGGATGTCCATCAGTTGGAGAATGGCTGAATAAATTGTGGTATATGAATATTATGGAATATTATTGTTCTGTAAGAAATGACCAACAGGATGATTTCAGAAAGGCCTGGAGAGACTTACACGAACTGATGCTGAGTGAAATGAGCAGGACCAGGAGATCATTATATACTTCAACAACAATACTATATGATGACCAGTTCTGATGGACCTGGCCATCCTCAGCAACGAGATCAACCAAATCATTTCTAATGGAGCAGTAATGAACTGAACTAGCTATGCCCAGAAAAAGAACTCTGGGAGATGACTAAAAACCATTACATTGAATTCCCAATCCCTATAGTTATGCACACCTGCATTTTTTATTTCCTTCACAAGCTAATTGTACAATATTTCAGAGTCTGATTCTTTTTGTACAGCAAAATAACGTTTTGGTCAGGTATACTTATTGTGTATCTAATTTATATTTTAATATATTTAACATCTACTGGTCATCCTGCCATCTAGGGGAGGAGGTGGGGGGGTAAGAGGCAAAAAATTGGAACAAGAGGTTTGGCAATTGTTAATGCTGTAAAGTTACCCATGTATATATCCTGTAAATAAAAGCTATTAAATTAAAAAAAAAATAAAGAAAAAAAAATTGCCCATGCATATGTACTGTCAATAAAAAGTTATAATTTTTAAAAAAAGAAAAGAGAGCATAGCCTGTTGGAAAGAGGAAAAGGAGATGAGGAAAGAATGAGAAGAGAAGGAGAAAGGAAGATAGAGCAGAAAAGACAGAGAGAGTGAAAGAGAAAAAGACATTCTAAACTCAAAAGACAGAAATGGAATTAGAGAAAATGAGATTGAAAAATATAAGAGAAGAAAGATTCCTTCCACTGTTTCCCACACTCAACATTTAAGCAACAAAAAAAAATAGAGTACTGAATAAGACAGGACTTATCTGTATATCTGTTCTATAACAATCTTCAAACTCAGAACTCTATTTCTGGAGATTTAGAGAATCAAACAACAAGAGAGTTTGAAGGAACCTTAGAAATCATCCAATTTAATCCATACCTGAATTCCTTCTCTATTGCTTACACACACACACACACACACACACACACACACACAAATGGTCATCCATCCTGAGATTGAATATTTTTCCATTGAGAGGGAGCCCATACCCTCACAAGGTATCCCAAAAAGTTAATCTTTGGATAATTCAGATTGTTAGGAAGTTTGGATATATCTTTGGGACTAATGGTTGCTCATTCAATCTTGTTTTCTTCCTTTTAATAAAAGTTTCTCTGTAAAGTTGTGAACTGCATGTTTGCAAGAAAGGAGTTGGTCTCAGTATACTAAGGACAAAATGTGTACATGTTCCCAGGTTTCCTGGGTATTATAGGTTATGAATCAAGAAACTGGGAAAAGCCCCCAAAGTGTACCTGGGTCTTTTATGTCATATTTTTATATGTTAGTTATTTGTGGGTGTTATATTCCATATTAGATTGTAAACTCCATAAGAACTGACACTATGCCTTAGTTAATCTTTGTATATCCTCCAGAATTTAACGCACTATTCTGAACATAATAGATGATAATAAATGTTTGTTCGAGTTGGTTCTTGAGTTTATTGTTCCTTTTCAAATTTCCACACTTCCATGCTAGTTATTAATTGAATCAACACATGAAGAGTGGCTTTAAATATAATATAAAATATAGTCAGTATTAACTTCTATTATAGTACTTAAAAAAAACTTCAAAATTAGAAGTAATGGACTTTTATGCTTATGATGCAAAACTTTCCTACTCAATTCTACAAAACTACATTCACTTAAGGTTGTTCCTTTTGGATTCATGACAGTATCATAATTGAGAAATGGACTAGGATTTTGCCAGAAATCAATATAAAATAATTTGCATTGTACATGGTATCAATTACATTAAGATATGTAATGGGTACAGTTTTTATATAAAATAAATGCATTTAACAAGAGAAAAAAAAAGATATAGTCACACCAAAAAAACAAGGGTAGTCCATTAGCACTATAAGTATTAGAGACCTAGAAATTCTAATCCTATTCCTGCTCTCATGAAACCATCTTAGTAAAGCACTACTAAATCAGAACCAACATAAGTAACAGAACTAAGATTAGCTGCTTCATATTTTGAAAAGAATATAGGTTCTAATTCATAGGGTTGCTCAATGTAAAGTGCCATAGACAACATACTATGATATTTGAAACAAACGTGTATTAACTTGAACTTGGATGAGAAAATTGAGTTAAACATTTTATTGACACAACAAATCTAAAGTCCAAGTAATGAGTTGTGAGTAAAAATAAAAAAACGTAGATGCCAGAACAAAATTGCTCAATTATTTATAATTTAAAGTGCAATAAAAACCTGATTTCTTCCCTCTAATTTCTATAACTTAACTTATATATCATTTAAATATGTCAGGAAATATTATTTAAAATAATTTTGAATACATTATGCTTAATGTATCTTTTTCTTGCACTTTTAAAATAATGAGGTGCTTCCATTTTGTACTGTGTAACTTAAAGGAGTGAATTTTATCCTTGGTTTATTGTAATATCTAAGTATAATTTTCAAAATTATGATAGATTTCATTATAAAAAATAAGTAAATTACATACAAATAAAAGGAACTTCGCCAAAGTATGGCTTCATTACCTTCACGCAGATCAATCATTTTACCACAACCCAAAACTTAAAGAGTTAGATATCCTCTTTACTTTCTAGTCTTAAAACTCACAATCCCTCTTTTTTTCTGTATCTTTTCTTCAATCATTTATAAAGGTAGTGCTTTAGAGTAGGAAAAGCATTGGAATTAAGGCAGGAAAATTTAGATTTATCTCTTATCTATAACATTCATTAGCTTTATGACCAGGGACAATTTACCTCTCTGAAACTCAGTTTCTTAATCCGTGAAAAAAGAATAATAATATGTAAACTGGTTAAAGAGAGGACAATTGGAGGTTCAAATTACAGACTCCACAAGTATGACTTCCCCAGTTCCCCTAATTATAGAGCAGAATATAAAGCAAGATGTAGAAGAGATCATAGAGTTAGAACTGAGAGGAATCTGATGGCCATTAAGTTCAATCTCTATATTTTACAGATAAAAAAACCAACGCACAGATTCTTGGAACTGACAGATTTCTCTCTTTATAAAGACAAAGCAGATAAGGGTCTTTCCCAGATCTGACAAAGAGAGTGTGACATTCCTGTCTCATGAAAAAGGATAAAGCTTAAGATTCTGAGTCTTAAGCCAAAACAGACAGAAGAGAGACTACTTCTCCTCTTATTGAGGAGAAGCATCAAACAAGCTGAGAATTCCAACTAATGCCAAAAACTGGAAGCAGAAAACTCCATGAGAAACTCCATAACATGTGCCCCATGGAGCAACACCTGCAGAGACAGTAAAACCAATGGAGCAATTCCTAGAATAACAACATGTGCACCAAAGAATGAATTATATATGATACCAGTAGGGAGCAGGCCCAGCAGAAGCAGAATGACAAACCAGAAGGCACCAGCAGCTTTGAAGTAATGTAGGACTCCAAGAAAATCTTCATTAGATTTAAAGTTTTCTGTGAGTCATTCAAAACCATACCTAATAAGTCTTCACTGATATGTTTGCTTTTAGTAGCCAGATAAAGACTCAATTAGACCAAAATTCTATACAGACATTAATCAAAATATCACAATAAGAAAAATAGCAATATAACATCTCCTTCACAATCCAGATCATGAATATACTCGCTATCATTGAGAAGAGTTAATGTACCTAGGAAATAAATGGCGAGCACACACCTGTGGGTAACGTATATGACCCAGGGCATACATATCAAGGGAAAGTCATGTCCCTACTACTCCACCACTACTAGTATCTCCAATGATATCATTGTGCTGCTGAGCTTGCTCCCCACCGGTCCTTTGTTGCCTACCATCTCTTCCAGTTTTGTGGTCTCACATCTGGTCCTTTTCCAGGTGTCTCATAGTTGGTTACTAGACCTTACACCAGTAGCTACATGATCATCCAAAAAATGTTTATCAAGCAGTACCTGCTCTTTCCAAGGCATTATGTTAGTCAGTGGGGGTACAAAGGCAAAAACAGAATAGCCTTTGTGCTCAAGAAGCTTATCATTCTTCTGTAAAGAATATAACAGATAATCAAAAGAGGAAAATACAAAGAAAAATTGAAGAGGCAGAGAGCAATCACCAGCAAAGGGATCAGGGAAGAATTCACAGATGAATCTGAAAGACAGAAAACAGAAGGAAATTTTTTTAGGCATGGCCAATAAATGTACAATAACAAGGACCATTTGTTGGATTTTTTTTTTAAATAAACTATCTGTAATGGAGTTTGGTTGGAAAGGAGAGCTCATGAAAGTGGGTAAAATTAAATAAGAATGGAAGGATATGTGGAAGTTGGAAAAGCAAGAGTCTTCAGTGCCTAACTAGGGAGTGAATATTTCATCGTTTAGGTCAATGGTGCCAAACTCAAATAGATTTGGGGGCCACTAAACAATATATACAGATCCCTGCAGGTCACATATTGATTTAGAAAATCATATATTGATATAATATGTTTTGTTGCATTTTTATTCACTTTCATATTTCTCAATTTCATTTTAATTTGATTCAGGTCCCTCTTGAGAGTATTGTGGGCCATATGTAACCTACAAGGGCTACATATTTGACAACTCTGCTTTAAGTAATGGGAAGTCACTGAAGGTTTTTGAAGAGGGGAGTAATATAATAAGATCTTTACTTTAGGAAGTTGAAGCTGTGAGAATAATATATATTGGAGAGGTAAAAAGGTGAAAGCAGGAAGAAACCAACTAAGAAGTTATCATTCTTTAAATTTTTAAAGTAATGTAAGCCTGAGAAAGTGAAGTGAAGTGAGTGAAAAAAAGTTAATATATAAAAAACAATGAAGGCAGGATTGATAACATTTGGCAATTGATTAAATATGGGAGTTGAGAGAGAGAAATTTCATGGATGTCTCTGAGATTACCAAGTTTAGATGAGTGAAAGTAAAGTGATATCCTCCACATAAAATGAAAAGTTTGGAGGAGGAGAAAGCTTTTGGGGAATCAACAAATTACATTACCTACATGAGTGTGAGGTGCTTATGGAACTAATCCAGGAGATTACAATAGTCAGTTAATGATTCATTACTGGATAAAAGAAAAAATGAAATGATATTTACTAAACACCAGGTACCAGACAATGTGCTAAATTCTGGTATATAAATTTTTAAAATTAAGACAATTTTTGCTCTCAAGGGCTTTATATTCTAAGCTGACTACAATTCAACTTTGTACCTCTGTCTACTACCCACTTCCAACCCAAAGTAATAATGCACACATTAGTTACTTAATAAAAACTTGAGATATATTGAATCTTGTTGCATATTTTAAGGAATGCTTTGTTACCTTATGATTTCTTAAGTTACTTTTAATAAAAATGTTGTTTCCTTGAATAGGAGAAGCAATGATTTGCAACCGTAGGAATGTTCAGTTCAATCTTGCCCCTAGTTGAGAAGAAAGAGGGGCTGGCGAGAAGAGAAGAGTAAAAGAATCTTAAGAAGTACAAAAGACAGTTTGACCTGAGAGACTATCTTTGGGCTGCCTGATTAAGTTCCTCACAATGGAACTAAAAGTCCCTGAGACTTAGAACTCTCCTAAGAGTTGTTATCAACCGCTCTGAAAAGAAATTGAATAGCAGCTGCAATTCAGCAAAAACCCCAGAAGATGGCAGTACAGTAAAAAAGCAATCCAAGCGATGACTTCATCAGTTGTGTGGTTGAAGCAGGAGAAGGCAGCTCCAAAAGCATACAGATGTTCCTTCCAGTGGGGATAGAGCCCTAGGACTGTAGATTGTCTGGGCTACACATGTTCATTCTCTCATCAATGGAGTGAGAATAATGTGTGCTATGTACATAGAGAGATCTTCCTTATTATTTAATAATAATTCTGTTTAAATGGCTTTGATCTTGAGTTAATGTGTTCTCTGGTTTATTCTAATTTTTTTTTTGAGCACCAGAGTGAGTGGTGCTGTTTTATCCTTGGTTTGTTTAGTTTTGGCGTGTTTTTTTTAAATAGATGCTGAGCATGGCTTAAAACTGGATTTAGCTTTCATATTTGAGGGGTACCAAGATTATATGTCAAAGAAAAGAAGGAAATAAAAAGGCATTGAAAAACAATTAAACTTATTTTTCCAACCTTGTCTTTGAATGAAGTTTAGTTAAAACATGAATTTATTATTTGCAAGAATGAAATCTCTATCTGATATTCACTCACTCCTTCATTTGCTCCTATCTTCTTTAATTTCCTAACTTTTCATCTTTTCCTGTTCTCACCTATTCTTTTTATTCCTTTTTTCTTTATTCACCTGTTTTTCTAACTCCTACTACATATTGCTTCCTTTTCTTTGAAGTCATATACATGCACATATATTAAAGCTTTGTTCTGAAACAATGTTTTTGTTTAGTTTTAACTTGCCCATCTCAATATAAATTAATAATCCACTTGGCTTAAAAATGAGCAATGTCTTATAAGTGCTGAGTATTAAATCTTTGGAAAGCTAAGTCCAGCAATGCAATAGGACCACTAAGTTTCCGGGAAAAGAAAGGAAATTTTTCCCTGAACAAGGTTTCAGAGCAACTTCCAGGGTTCAATTGCTACCTACATGCTGATAATGCCTAAATCTACATATCTGTTCCTAATATAAGTCCTAAATTTTGGTCTAGCCTTTTTTGAAATATCCACATAAATAACCCACAGACATCTCAAATTTACTTTGTTCAAAATAAAATTCATCATATTTCCTCTAAATCCATCTCTTTCCCAAACTTCCTCATTTTAGTCAATCATTCAACACTTATAAAGTAACTAAGTGGACAGAGGGAGGGAAGAAGAGAAACAAGGAGAGAGGGAGAGAGAGAGGAAGGGGAGAAGGGAAAAAGGAAAGGGAAGTTGCTCTCAAAAAGTTTTCTTTTTCTCTTTTGCACCTCTGAACCCTCCCAAGATATATTGGAGTGTACTAGCTAGATTTGTTTCTTAAGGACTAGGCCTTAAACCAAAACCAATCTGATTTTCATTGGCCATCAATAGGTCCTAGGCCACTCCCCATTTGGTCATTTTTTTGGGTCCTGATTGACTCAGATTGAATATAAATAACAATTGTTTCTGCTTTGGCCAGAAACCCTGATGATCTTCACCTCTCAGATTAATTCATGAATTTATTTATTTAGATTTTTTTTTTTTTGGAGAAGGTGAAAGAGGAGATTCTTTGCCTCAATTCCCACCTAGCCTTAGCTTAAAAGGCATAGGTCTCCCATTTCACCCAAGGCCATCTCCAGTCATCCTGATCTGTACCTGACCACTGGAACCAGGTGGCTCTGGAAGAGAAAGTGACTTTGCCCAGCCCTCCCTCCCTCAAATCTAATTTACTTGCATATCATGGCATCACTTCCCTGATGTTATGGTCCTCTTCCAGAATGAAGAACAAACAGCAATAAAGTAACCATTATATGCCACACACAAGGCAGCTAAGCACCATAAGACTGTACAGAGCGCCAGGTCTGGAGTCGGGAAGCCTCATCTTCCTGAGCTCAAATCTAGCTTCACTTACTAGTTGTACAATTTTGTGCAAGTCACTTGCCCCTGTTTGCCTCAGTTTCCTTATCTGTAAAAATGAATTGGAGAAAATGTTAAACTATTGCAACACTTTGCCAAGAAAACCTCAGATGGGATCATGAAGAATCAAACATTTGACTGAAACAAATAACAAATAACATGTACCAAGTTGACCTGTGCTAAATACTACAGATTAAAAAAAAAAAAAAAAAAAGGTAAAAGACAATCCTTACCCTAAATTAGCTTCCATTTCTATAATGGGGAAACATAATACAAAAGAAAGCTGAAAAGCAAGTGGTATGGGAGTGTCCCATTGAGACAAACACATAGAGAGGTTCAGAAGAGTATAGCCAGATGAGAAATGAATGACTGTTCAAGAAGTCCCCTCTCAAATGAAGGTTCTGGGAGGGACTCTCACTCTCCACCCTCCAATCAGAGGGAAGGAAGGGAAGGGAAAAGGGAATAAGAAGGAGTATTTATACAGGACCTCCTATGTGCCAGGACTAGGTTAAGCAGGGCTCTATGGTAGAGGGAACTAATGAGATATATGTGACTTCTAGGGCTTGAATGATCTTCCAAGATGAAGAGTTTCCTGGGATATGACAAAAGAATCCAGAGGACCACAACCAGCTGATAAATGACTATTAACAATATCACCATCCTTCTAATCAAACAGGTTTTTAGAATTGGGTATAGAATTGGGTTTTTAGAATTGGCATAAAGATTTTTGGGAATCCTGTCTAATAACATGATAGAAGAAGAAAAAAAACTTTGAAAGACTTTAGAACTTTCAAAATAGTGACAAACTTCAAGTCCAAAAGAATGAAGATGAAACCTACTACTCACCTCATAACAGAGAGTTGATAAATTTAACATTCAAAGGCATTTTCAGATATACATGGCTAATTTGTAGGACTTTATTCTGCTACACTATATAGCTATGTTCTGAGAGCTTTTTTAAAACTGTGCAGTGGGAGAAGTAGGACAGACAGATTAATTTTTAATGCATGTTAATTGAAAAATGGAATGGAAATTTGCAATCTTGTATGTATTATAATTTTCTCTTCTTTGTATATAGAAGTGTTTGTGGTTTTGAGAGTTTATCAAGTTCAGAATCCAAAAGAAAAAGTATTATTTTTTTAAGAATATAAATTCCAAGAGAGCAGGGATTAGCTTTCTTTTTATATTTGTATACTCAGCATCTAGCACAGTGCCCACTATATAAGTATTTTATGAAAACTTTTTCATTCATTGAGCAAGATACCATCAGGTAAACATAAGAATGAGGAAAGAATTCATTTGTCATTTCTTGAGGGAGGAGTTGTAGGTGGGACAATCCCAGGGCTCCACCGACATCCTCATCATGTCAAAGAATTCCAGAAGACCACCAACATATAGGTTGGATCCTTTACAGAGAACTTATGGGAAAACATGGACAAGAGTCAAACAGAATGGGCAGACATGAATATGTTGTGGCCTGCATGCTTGGAAAGAACAACCAAATCATCGCCATCACAGATTCATTGGGGTATATGAGTGTCTGGGCTATACAAAGGCAAAAGGAAGAAAGGAAGAAAACAAGCATGTATTAGGAACCTATTATATGCCAAGCACTGTACAAAATGCTTTATAAATTTTATCTTGTTTGATTCTCACAAAAGTCGTAGGAGATAAATGCTATTGTCATCTCCATTTTACAGTTGAAGAAACTGAAGCAAATTGAGATTAAGTGATTTGCTCAGGTTCACATAGCTAATAAGTATCTAAGACTGGATTTGAACTTTGGTCTTTCCTGACTCCAGGCCCAGGTTCTATTCACTATGCAATACAAATACAAAAACTAATTATTCTGTTCCTATAATCACATAGCAATTTTAATTTGTAATAAATTATATTGTTCTCCGATTTTCAGCAAGGATTCCTGGTGGATAGTCAAGTGATCTCATTGCTCAGGGAAAAGAGGCAGAAAAAATCTAGAAGCATCCCTGCTGTCTCATTGAGACACCTAAAAAATATATTAATGAGGAGGGAGCAATGAACTAGAGACCTAAAGGAAATACAAACTCTGAAGGAGCATCTGTGTCACTCAAAAAGAAACTTAGGGAATGTGAAAATGAACAAAAAAATTTTAATAAGCTTTTGAAAACTATTTTACTATCCTAACAATCTTTAGGTAATTCTAAGTCTTTGTAGCAGCCATCTAAATTCACAGAAACAAAAGAGCTCTAATGTTATTTTTCTTCTCCTTTTTGCAATTTCCTACATGGTTAATCAATCAATTGAATAATGTTTTTCCTCACAGAAGTTTCCCATACATTTTGTTTTGTAGTACTAATCATTTAAAATGTTCCAATAAAAAACCACAGAGAAATATTGGTCTCAGAAACAACTACTTTATAGATATGTATGTAAAATAAATAATAAGAAGGTTATTTTGCATTTACATAATCTGTGAAGTTGTAGTTCATTAAAAACAAGTGAGAGTGGGAGAAAAGAAGAAGAATAGCCAGAAATGACTGTCATTTAAAAACAAAAGTTGTCAATAAAACTTTGAAAAGAAAAAAGAGAGGAGGAAAAAAAATATATGTAAGGATAATGAAAAAGGTTTAATTTTCTCAAGGTTTACTAAGAAAAGAAAATTATCCCATTCCTGAAATTCTAAAGCAATCTTAGTTATTTGTGTAACCCTAGGAAGAAAAAAAGAATTTATTAATACCCTGATTCTTGACAGAAAAAATATGTCATTTTTTTCTATCAGGAAAAGGTTCAAGAAAAGTTCAAAATTGGTCCCTCCTGGACATCTTACTTTCAAGCAGCTTATTTTTTTTAAAAAGGCATTGAGATTCATGACCAAGATATATTCTGCTTCTCAGGACAACAGAGGTTATAAAGAAAGGAGCTAAAGTATCAAAGAAACTAAGAAAAATTAGTAATATGAAGACTTAATAGTAATAACTGACATTTATAAAACGCATTAAAGTTTACAATGAAATATTTATTATTAAAACCCATGAAGAACACCCTCAACAATGCAGCTCAGCACCTTCTCTACAAGTTCAAGTTTTAGAGAGTTGACGGAGTCATTGAAAGATTAATTGACTTGTCCAATATGCATTAAAGATCCCACATGAATCCAGATAGTCCTGATTCAAAAAAAAAAAACAAAAACATGTCAATCAATCAGTGCTTAATATTTATTAAGCATTTACTATATGCCAAGTGCTGTGCTAAGTATCTCTTTCAATACACAACTCTTTAAAAATACATTATTTCTGTAACCTATTCCCACACATTGACCCCTTACCTATTTGAATTATTATTTTCCCTGCCTCAAAGAGAGAAGAGCTGACAGAACATTTATGATGGTCCTTCTCTTTCTTCTCTTCTTTCTGTCCCTTCCCCTTTCCTATAACTCTTGGGGAAATTCACACTTTAAACAGGCAAACATCATTTGAAAGGTCAGATAAGTTACAAAACTTAGATGCAGAGGCAGAGGTCTAGAATTCATCTTTCGGTCCATTTCTCTTTGTGCCAGTCACTTAATATCAATTTATTAAATGTTTCCGAAACAGTCCAAAGAAACTTTGGATAGAAAATGCCACCTGCATCCAGAAAAAGAATTATGGAGATTGAATATAAATCAACACATCCTGTGTTCAGTTCTTTTTTTCTGGGGGGTTTTTCCCTCTCCCATAATTTTTCCCTTTTGTTCTGATTTTTCTCATAAAGTAATATGTATTAAAATTAAGTTAAATTTTTTAAAAACATATTAAGTGCTAACTATATGTGAGGTTGGGATGGGGTAGAGTCAAAATAGTGGAGCAAAAGGTCACAACTGCCAAACTTACACCAAAACTTCTCCTATAAAATGACCAAACAAAATGCCAAATCAAATTCTGAGAGGTAAAGCCAACAATGTCACATGAGTTATTTTTCTAGCCTAGAGCAGCTTAGGAAGACCAAAAAAAAAAAAAAAAAAAAAAAAAAAAGAGTTGTGGACACTGAAGTGGAAACTAAACAGACCAGAATGCAACAACAACTATGGGCCTTAGGAACAGCAGTTGCAGTAGTAGATGTACAAGAATGAGGAGGAGATTAAAACCTACTCAGAAAAAAATTCCAGGAGACTGCTGTTCTTCTATTAGATATAGTAGTAGGTGCCATTTGGTAGTCCTGTAGCCTTTTACTCAGTTCTAGGTCATAGTTTCAGAACAGAAAGGAGAAATTGCAGCTTTCAGGGAATAGGGGCCCTAGTTGACTTAGGACCAGAATACAGATCAAGAGAGCAATAACCAGACCTTTCCCTGGATCACACCATTTTAAAAACACTGAAAACTTATAGGCCTCAGATCAAGCTACAGAAGCTCACACAAGTTATCCTTTACCCCAAATCCCAAATGTGAGCAGAGTCTAACTCTAACATAAAGTTAAAATCAAGAAATAGGCTGGACCAATAGTCAATGACTATAGTAATCTAGTGTTTAATAAACCCAAAGACTCCAGCTTCTGGGATAAGAACTCATTATTTGGCAAAAATTGCTGAGAAAACTGGAAAATAGTATGGGAGAAACAACGCATTAACCAACACCTAACACTCTATACCAAGATAAGGTCAAAATAGGTTCATGATTTAGATATAAAGTGTGATACTATAAGCAAATTAAGAGAACGAGGAATAGTCTGCCTCTCAGATCTGTGGAGAAGGAAGGAATTTATGACCAAAGAAGAACTAGAGAAAATTATGAAATGCAAAGTGGATAATTTTGTTAAGTGAAGTGAGTAGAACCAGAAGAACATTGTACACAGCAACAAGATTATGTAACGATCAACTGTAATGAGCTTGGTTGTTTTCAACAATAAGGTGATTCAAGACAATTCTAATAGATAGATTAGATTGTGATAGAAAGTGCCAACCACATCCAGAGAGAGAACTATGGAGACTGAGCATGGATCAAAGTATATAGTATTTTCACCTTTTTTTGTTGTTGTTGCTCATTTGTTTGCTTGGGGTTTTTTTTTCTTTCTAATTTTTCCCTTTTGATCTGATTTTTCTTGTGCAACATTATAAATATAGAAATATATTTAGAAGAATTGTGTGTTTAACCTATATTGGATTACAAGCTGTCTAGAGGAGGGGGGAAGAAGGGAGGGAGAGGGAAAAACTTGGAACACAAGATTTTGCAAGGACAAATGTTGAAAACTATCTTTTATTTTGAAAATAAAAAGCTACTATTATTTTTTTAAAAAAGAAAGAAATAGGCTGAAAAACAGACAAAAAAAAGACCTTGACTATAAAAAGCTTCTATGGTGATGGGAAAACTCAAAACACAAACTCAAAAGAAAACAATGACTTCAAAACATTTACAAGCAAAACCTCAAAGAAAATGTAGGTTGAACCCAATAAGCCCAATAAGAAATGCTAGAAGAAATGTATATGCTAAATGCTAAAGAAAGAGATTTTTTTTTAGCAAGCCAAAATATAGCTTAAAGAACAAATAAAAGTGATAGAAGAAAAACTGAGAAAAAAATAAGTGAGAGCTATGAAAGAAAATTATGGAAAAGGAAATAATAGGTTGGTAAAGAGGCACAAAAATTACTGAAGAAAATAATTGCTGAAAAATCAAAATTGGCTAAAATGTTAAAAGAGGTACAAAATCTCACTTAGAAAAATCTTAAAAATTAGAATTGACCAAATGGAAATTAATGATTCCATAAGGCATCATGAAAGAATAAAACACTGAAAAATATAAGGTTAAGGTATAAAAAGTATAAGATATAAAAAAGAGGCAAAGGTATGGTCCTGCTGTCAAGGAACTCACATTCTAATCCAAACATTTATGTACATACAAGATTGTGTATGTACAGTGTAAATTGGAAATAATCTCACAGGAAAAGCTTCTTAGTTGCTAAGAACATGTTGGGAACAGGGATGAATAGCTGGCTTTAGGATTAAAGACTTGTGTAGTGGTAACCACACCTTGGCTAGAGCCAAAGCTCTATCTGTGTTGACTAAACCAAAGGAGACTGAGTTGAAGCTATCATTGCTCCTCTCCTCACCTACTTGCTTGTTATGACAAAGAGTCAAGTTTTCTGGGTACCTGTCCCTCATTTCTTACTGGGTAACTAAGAATTTCCCTTATTTAAGTCATCTAGACTAATCCTAATGTCTTGCCACATATGGCAGGATAGCCTCCTAATGCCACATCAGTTCATCGTCTAAAATTCTATATGTTTGAGACCTGAGTGTCTTTGGAACTTGTATTAGAGTGTAAGGTTTTTGCTCATCAAAGCCATTAACCACTAGCTGGGCTCAGTGGTAGAGAGCACTCTGCCACCCTCCAATGGGCTGCCACACTTGTTTAGCAATGCCATTTTTCAGCAAAAGTTCCTTTTTCTTTCACCCTGCATAAAGATAAAAGACAAGAGCTCTGTCAATAAGGACAACAGGGAATGAATCCCAGTAAGCCTAGAAATGATAACTTTGAAAGTGAGATAAGCCAACAAGGACATTTTTAGGTCAAAAGTTAACCTGGTTTATTCTCAGTGGGAGTATGTGAAACTATTGGAATACAGTCAGTTCTATGATTGATGAAACACACAGTTTATGCACACAAACTGACACAATTTAGCACAGCATAGTGGCATTTTTTTAAATTTTAGAAGGAGAGGGAGGGAACTAGGGATATAATTCTTGTCTGTGAGGAGTAAAAAAGAGAAACTCTAGAACTTAATCTGACATGATATTTCATGAAAGCCTCCTGAGGAGATTCAATATGGTATTACCACGAATAATAAAAGGAAAAGAAACCCCGGAGAGAGACTTGAGAAATCTAAGGAGAAAAACACATACAGATGGAAGATGAAGATGAAAAATTGGCAACCGCCTAGCAATAAAAAATAAGTACCTGAAGTTCCATTTATCATTAGAAGAGATTGTGCAGCTTTGCTGAACTAACAACTCATATTTTTAAATCTATTTTGAGCAGTTTATTCTGTATTCTGACCCAGAAATATCTTCCTTTGTTTTATACCAAGGAGAAAAAGCCTATTTTTCTCATTAGAGTTTCTCTAAATCCATATTCCCTAGAAGAGACTATAAAGCAATGATCACAGAAGTATAAAGGAAAACAATATCAAAAGAAAACAGGACCCTGAGCAGTAGCATTGACCAAGTGAGACTTCAGAGGACTTATGATGAATTATATTTTTATTCTCTCAGCAGATAAGTGCACCATACATGTAGAATGAGGCATATGTTGTCAAAATGACTAATGTGTCATTTGGTTGATTTAATTAGACATCTAGATGGCAGCTAATTCAATCAAGCTCAAAGTCTTCCTTCTAATTACTTCAATTGATCTTTGCCATCTATAATGGCACAAGTGAGGAACCAATTAGAAGCATTAAGTGAAAACCCACCCCTATCTACCAAACACAGTATTTCACATAGTACTACTGGCCATTATAGTGTGGGGCTAACTTATGACCTCTACTGATGAATGAGAATGAATGAGAAGGTGATTTTGAAGAACTTGGTGGTCTAAGATCAAGTCAATATGGCAGTTTTTTCACCTGGATCATCAATCCCATTCTTCCTCTTGCTAAACTCATAGATTATTATATTTAAATCCAAGATGCCATGTAAGCCACAACTTTGTGTTGTTCTCTCCAGATGACCATGATTCTAGATGTAACCCTAATCATCTTTTCCTTTTATTCCTACTCTTCTCCTATCCTATTATGTCTCAATTTAAAGCACAAGGCCTTCCCCACCATGTGAATTTTATGGCTAAGTAAGAGGATTGTAGCTTTTAGCATTATTGGTCATATCCAAATTTCCACCAAAATAATGATAACAAACTAGAATCTTAAAGTCTTATCCCTGATAATTTACATAAAGGGGAACAGAGAGCTTTTTTAAAGACATGAACCAGATTCCATTGTTCTCAGGAAAATCCTGAATAGGGGTAAAGTGAGTCACAAAGGTTAGTGTTTAAGAGAGGTACCCAAGATTGAACTCAATCTATCAGATGTCAAACTTTGGTAAATATGCAGCATAATGATAAAATACTTGGGCAATTACTTAATAAATTAGTTCTGTAGGCCAGCAAACCACTAGGGAAAGGCAACTAGTGGTTTGGAATACAAATAAGTCAGGTTTCTCATCACTGTGAAGTAGTTATATTAGTAAATCTATGAATTCGATACCTTATAGTTATAATTTACATTTAAAACACATTCCTAGCAAAAGGAATTTCATAAATGTTTTATGGCCATATATTGTTGCCCTCCTGAAAGCATGATAAAATGATTGTGTACATAGATTATTTAAGTCCATAATTTCATGATGTCAGTATCTCATCATCTACACAGCCAAGTGCTTTCTGAGTCTTCATCTCTTGGTTTAAGGTGCTAGATCATAAGTTTAAAAAAGAAAGGATCTTAGAGGTCTTCTAATTGAAACCCCTCAAAGGGCAAATGAGGATAAAAGTTTTCTGGGTACTTGTCCCTCATTTCTTACCAGGTAACTAAGAATTTCCTTTATTTAAGTCATCTAGAGTAATCCTACTGTCTTGCCACATATGACAGGATAGCCTCTTACTGCCACATCAATTCATTGTCTAAAATTCTATGTTTGAGACATTATTCTTTCCACTTCACATACTGCTTCCCCGGTGTCTCCAGATGAGAATGTCTGAGTCTTTTATTAAAATAGTCAAGGACAAGTTGTACAAACATAGTCAGAGTCTAATCAATGGTTTTTAAACTGAACCAGTGAGAGAGAAGACAGCAAGAACTCTAGGTCAAGACAGGTAATGGAGCAGAAGCTGGGAAATTGAGAAGAAAAGAAACTGAGGAATAGAGGAAGTTTTTATGAATATTGACACTAAAAAAAACACATTTTTATAGCTATGTATTTTCTAAATTAAAGTTATTTATGTTGTTTTAAGCATCAGGGTCTTTTGTTGTGGTTGCTTTTCTTTTTCTTTTTCTTTTTTTCTTTTTTTTTTTTTTTTTTTTTGGTTTTGTTTTTTGATAAGGCATTTGGGGTTAAGTAACTTATCTAATATCACACAACTAGTAAATATCAAGTGTCTGAAGCCATATTTGAACTCACATCCTCTTGACTAAAGGACTGTTCCTTTATCCATTGTACCACCCAGTTGCCCTTCAACAGAGCCTTTTAAATGTACACTTGGGATGCCTAGTGTGAAATTTAAATGTATTGGTCACTCTCCAAACCTTACTTTGCAAATCACTGAAGTCACTGGCAGAAGTTAAAATCATCTCTTTCAGTATGATCAGGGAATTGCAACCTTCTTCATGTGTAAGCAAAGAAGAGATTGAGAAAACATCTCCTCATCCTTCTATTCCCTATTCTTTTCCTTCCTGAGTTTGAACTTCGATGCAAGTGCTTAACAGTGTGACTCTGGACAAGTCACTTAGGTTTTTGAATTTCAGTTTCCTCAACTAGATATTGGGGGATTTGGGTTATATGACCACTAAGGTCCTTTCTTGGGCTTTTTGCCACCAGCCCTCACCCCATTTTCCCATCTCCTCATCCTTTTTGTTCTAAGGAGGTCCCTGAATCATTCCAATTTCCTGCCAGTTATATTATATATTATTCTTATACCCATCTGGCATTTCATAGTCCCTTTTCCAGCTGCCCTTAATCCCCAGTAAAATCATATACAAATAACTCTAGTCCCTATAAACAGTTAAAAGATACTCCTCCCAGGAAGGTAACCAGTACTTATAGAGCTGAGTGTTCATGTCTATACTGCATCCTCTTCTATCTTTTACTGTTACCACATCTCAAAGGATATTTGAGTATGTCTACTTCAATAGGGAAGGATTGGTCATAGAGTAATAAAAACTCAAAGAGAAGTCTAAAGAGATGTAAGCATGAAAATAATCATGATCAGGAAGAATAAAAGAAATAATATCTTTGTGCCTATTTAATAATAACAAATAAATATAATACTTTTTGGGTGTTCATAATACATTTACCATCTTGTAAGATAGTTCAAGTATTATTATCCTTATTTTAGATATGAGGAAATAAAAGATAAAAAAAAGCACCAAATATGTCACAGCTGATAAACATGAGCTAGAAATGAAATCTAGGTTTTCTAACTTCAAATCCATTGCTCTTTCCACCAACTCAAGATGTGAATAAATTTGACCATCTTAATCTTTTATACTTTGATGCATGTTCTTTCTGTCTTTACTATGTAAAAGCACCTTTCAGGAGTATGACAAGATGATCTAATTCCTATTGCATTCAGGCACCAGAGAGTACTTTTTGGCTCATTTTGCCCCCTACCCTGGACAGCTCTTTATTCTTATTTTAAAACATATCTGTTGCTAACAAATCAATTAGACCTCTCATGCCTGAAAAAGCTAAGTCATTAGACTCATCTTTCCTTGGGATTGTTGGGGTACAGTGGTGCAGTCAGATTCTCCCTATACCAGGCCGCCAAAATGTTGGGATTTTACCAATAAATGTTGGGGAGAGAGAGTTTTACTCCAAAAGTATATTAGGATCATGGGGTAGTGTCCTAGGTTGTCTCAAAAGAATTTATTGGCTTAGACCTTAGGGGCAAAGATCTTATAACCCTATTAACAGTGGATTAAATCCATAAGAGTTTTTAGCAAAGAAAAGGGGTTTTAGCAAAGACAAGTTTTCTAGTTGAAATCACAATTAACCAAGGGGAAGATGTCATTAAGGAGGAAGAAGCCATTAAGGCAGGGCAAGTTCCTAATGAACCCTCAGCTCTATAAGATGGGGTAACCCTAAAAAGAATTTATGGAGTTAGCCTTTGTGATGCTTAGCAAGTGGACAACACTAAAAATGAATTAGCTATAATATGGAGAAAGATATCATAAAATGAGATTTCACCAATGGCAGTGTTATGCCACAGTTCTCTTTTATTGTCCTGACTTAGTTTCCCTAATTATCCTGACCCAGTCCTGACTCAGTTTCTCTATAAGTTTCTGCCTCAGTTTATAATTGTTCTGCAATACTTTCCCTCCCTCTTTATCAGAATATTTGATAAGAATGAAAGATCTTATGTTTTAGAATATTAGAATGCCTCTCCCCATTTCCAGGGTGCCTCCCCCCATTATGTCATCCCTCTCTCCAGAGGCTCACCCCACCCTATCAGAACTGGATTGATAGTCCCATTCCCGCTCTCAGCACCCTGACTCGGCCCCTGCCTCAGTCTACCCCCTGAGTCTGAGCTATGTGTATATATGTCATTGAGAACTCACATTGCTTGCTGGATTCTTGGAAACTAGTCTCATTCAGCCCTGGAGCTAACAACTTCCCTCAGGGCTATTATAAAATTTCCAGATAGCCCCTGGTCTGTGTGTTACATGTTTTTGACTGCACAGTCTTTTGTCTGTGTTTTCTGTGTGACT
Source organism: Sarcophilus harrisii (assembly GCF_902635505.1). NCBI lineage: Eukaryota > Metazoa > Chordata > Mammalia > Dasyuromorphia > Dasyuridae > Sarcophilus > Sarcophilus harrisii. The sequence goes on along the minus strand of NC_045427.1, from coordinate 548,390,330 downwards.
TGTTTGTCTGTATCACTTGTTTGTGACTTGTTTGATTCAGAGCTCTGCTAAATTAAGAAATTTGGGAATTAGTATAAAATTTGCTTGTGATTTTAAACTTTTAAAAACTGACACTCCAGTAATTTAAATTCAGGCATGGCTTGGGTTGACCTAGCCTAGACAAGGCCTCTGAAGAACAAAAGGAGTTTATGCTAATTGCTTTGAACTCTGGCTAGAGAAACATCTGATTCAGAATTTTAGGATGGTTTTAAATTTGTGGGAAATAATTTTACTGTTGCCTTTGCATGCCAGATTTGTTCTGAGTATTCTTTTGGGCAGTTTTAAATTGTGGGAAATAATTTTGCTGTTGCCCTATGCAGGCTAGATTTGGTTATCTTTGAATGTAAGATCTTAATAACTTGTTGGAGTGAAGTTCTGTTAACTTGCCTGAAAGGACTCATGTGCCTCTAATTAGATAAAGAAAGATCTGACTTTTCTAATGACTCCAACTCTGGCCAAAGTTGGAACTTAGGAAAAGTCCATTGGGAATAATGGCTACATGGAATCCTCCCCATCCCCACCCCACTACTTTCTGCTACTTTAAAGGTTGGGATTCTGGAGAGTAGTTTGGAACTATGCTCAAAAAGTTATCAAACTGTGCATACCCTTTGATCCAGCAGTGTTACTACTGGGCTTATACCCCAAGGAGATACTAAAGAAGGGAAAGGGACCTGTATGTGCACCAATGTTTGTGGCAGCCCTCTTTGTAGTGGCTAGAAACTGGAAACTGAATGGATGCCCATCAGTTGGAGAATGGCTGAATAAATTGTGGTATATGAATATTATGGAATATTATTGTTCTGTAAGAAATGAAACAGGATGATTTAGAAAGGCCTGGAGAGACTTACGAACGATGCTGGGAGGAAATAGGGACAGGAATCATTATATACTTGAACAACAATACTATATGAGCCAGTTCTGTGGACCTGGCCATCCTCAGCAAGGATCAACCAAATCATTTCTAATGGGAAGTAATGAACGAAACACTACCCCAGGAAAGAACTCTGGGGAGATGACTAAAACCATTACATTGAATTCCCAATCCCTATATTTATGCCCACCTGCATTTTTGTTTCCTTCAAAGCTAATTGTACAATATTTCAGTGTCTGATTCTTTTTTGTACAACAAAATAACATTTGGTCACTTACTTTTGTGTATCTAATTTATATTTTAATGTATTTAACATCTACTGGTCATCCTGCCATCAGGGAGGGAAGGGTGAAAAAAATTGGAACAAGAGGTTTGGCAATTGTTTCTGTAAAATTATCATCTATAACCTGTAAATAAAGGCTATTAAATAAAAAAAAAATAGAAAAAAAAAAAAAAAAGGAGGGAAAAGGACCTCTATGTCACGAATTTTGGGGTTTTTGTGGGCAAAGGGCCCTTTTGTAAAGTGGGGGGCCTTAAGAAAACCCTGGAAACCTGGAATTGGATTTGGGTTCCCAAATCAAAAAAAAAGTTGGAGAATTTGGCCCCTAAAAAATAAAAATTTTTTGGGAATAATGAAAATACATGAAAAAAACTCTGGGAGATGACAAAAATTCAGAACCCAACCCATATTTATGCAACCGATTTTATTTCCTTCACAACAATTTACAATAATTTAAGTCTGATTTTTTGAAAGCAAAATAATTTTTGTCAATATTTATTAATTTTACAATTATATTTTAAAAAACTCAGGTAAAAAAAAACGCTTTGTCAATATTTAAAGTCGTTCTTTTTTCAAAAATAAAATTTGTCATGTTATTATTTTTATCAATTTATAATTTAATGTATTTAACATCTCGTCATCCTATTGGGGGAGGGGGGAAAGATGGTGGAACAAGGGTTTGGAATTTTAATTGAAAATTCTTATAACCTGTAAATAAAAGGCTATTAAATAAAATAAAATAAAAATAAAGGTTGGGTAGGATAGGGATCTTTTGTCTTCAAAGAGCACCTAGTTAGCCTGGGGTGAAGTTGGGGGTCAGGAAGCATGGTGGAATGGGGGAAGAGCGACCATGTGGAAAAGGGACAATCTAATCCCCCCACCCCCATTGAGATAGTGTTTTGGTTTTTTTTTTAAACAAACTGCAGTTCCTTGCTGATTCAAATATTAATTACTTCTACTGTTTAATTGATATTTTTAAGACTCTTTCAGATTCTTTTATGTGGAATTGGTATTCTGTATTAGTTTAATTGATTGTATCCTGAGGTTATGCCCATCATTTAAAGAGCTTCTGAAAATAATAGTTTTTCCTTGTCTTTTTGAAAATATTTCTGTTAAATATGAAAGATAATTTTGAACACTGAAACAAATTTATTACTTTATCAATATAAGGTTTTGTTTTCTAAAAAGTTTAATAGTTTTAAGAACCTCTTGGTTCTTTTAAATTTCAGGATATTCGTATGGGGATATCTGATTGTTGGTCAGCCTGAGGTCATTTAAAGAGCCTCTGAAAATAATATTTTTTGTCCTTTTGAAAATGTTTCTGTTATGTACAATATGTAATTTGGAATGTTTGTCTATATATTAGGTATTTTTAAAAGCAAACTGATTTGTATGTATAATGTTCACTTATGGAAACATCTACTTAGATATGAAAGAAGTGAACATACTGAGACAAATTCTTACTGTCATAAATATAAGGTTATGGTAAATATCTGTTTAGGATTTGTCTAAAACTTGGTTAATAGAATTTGTTATTAGAAATAAAATTCAACAGGCAATTAAACAACTCCCTAAGAAAAAATCCCCAGGACCAGATGGATTTACATGTGAATTTTACCAAACATTTAAAGAACAATTGGCCCCAATGCTATATAAATTATTTGATAAAATAGGGAATGAAGGAGTCCTACCAAATTCCTTCTATGGCTAGACATGGTACTGATACCTAAACCAGGTAGGCTGAAAACAGAGAAAGAAAAATTATAGACCAATCTCCCTAATGAATATTGATGCTAAAATCTTAAATAAGATATTAGCAAAAAGACTACAGAAAATCATCTCCAAGATAATACACTATGATCAAGTAGGATTTATACCAGGAATGCAGGGCTGGTTCAATATTAGGAAAACTATCAATATAATTGGCCATGTTAATAACCAAATTAACAAAAACCATATGATCATCTCAATAGATGCAGAAAAAGCATTTGATAAAATCCAACATCCATTCCTATTAAAAACACTTGAGAGTATAGGAATAAATGGACTTTTCCTTAAAATAATCAGCAATCTATTTAAAACCATCAGTAAGCATCATATGTAATGGAGACAAACTGCAACCATTCCCAATAAGATCTGGAGGAAACAAAGGTTGCCCACTATCACCAGTACTATTTAATATTGTATTAGAAACGCTAGCTATAGAATAAGAGCTGAGAAAGAGATTAAAGGAATAAGAATAGGCAACGAGGAAAGCCAAATTATCACTCTTTGCCGATGACATGATGGTATACTTAGAGAACCCCAGAGATTCTGCTAAAAAGTTATTAGAAATAATCCACAACTTTAGCAAAGTTGCTGGTTATAAAATAAACCCACATAAGTCATCAGCATTCTTATATATCACTAACAAAATCCAACAGTCAGAGTTACAAAGAGAAATTCCATTTAAAGTAACTACTGATAATATAAAATATTTAGGAATCTATCTGCCAAGGGAAAATCAGAAACTTTATGAGCAAAATTACAGACCACTTTTCACACAAATTAAGTCTGATCTAACCAATTGGAAAAATATTAAATGCTCTTGGATAGGGCGAGTAAATATAATAAAGATGACAATATTACCTAAACTAATCTATTTATTTAGTGCTATACCAACCAGAGTCCCAAAAAACCATTTTAATGACCTAGAAAAAATAACAACAAAGTTCATATGGAAAAACAAAAGGTCAAGAATTTCAAGGGAATTAATGAAAAAAAAATCAAATGAAGGTGGCTTAGCTGTACCAGATCTAAAATTATATTATAGAGCAGCAGTTACCAAAACTATTTGGTATTGGCTAAGGAATAGATTAGTTGATCAGTGGAATAGATTAGGTTCAAGGGATAAAACTTAGTCAACAAATATAGCAACCTAATCTTTGACAAACCCAAAGATCCCAGCTTTTGGGATAAGAACTTACTGTTTGATAAAATTGCTGGGAAAATTGGAAACTAATATGGCAGAAACTAGGCATTGATCCATACTTAACGCCGTACACCAAGATAAGGTCAAAATGGGTTCATGACCTAGGCATAAAGAATGAAATTATTAATAAATTAGAGGAACATAGGATAGTTTACCTCTCAGACCTGTGGAAGGGGAAGGTCTTTATGACCAAAGCAGAACTAGAGATCATTACTGATCACAAAATAGAAAATTTCAATTATACCAAACTGAAAAGGTTTTGTACAAACAAAACTAATGCAGACAAGATTAGAAGGGAAGCAATAAATTGGGAAAATATTTTTACAGTCAAAGGTTCTGATAAAGGCCTCATTTCCAAAATATATAGAGAATTAACTCTAATTTATAAAAAATCAAGCCATTCTCCAATTGAAAAATGGTCAAAGGATATGAACAGACAATTCTCAGATGAAGAAATTGAAACTATTTCTAGTCATATGAAAAGATGCTCCAAGTCATTATTAATCAGAGAAATGCAAATTAAGACAACTCTAAGATACTACTACACACCTGTCAGATTGGCTAAGATGACAGGAAAAAATAATGATGATTGTTGGAGGGGATGGGGAAAACTGGGACATTGATGCATTGTTGGTGGAGTTGTGAACGAATCCAACCATTTTGGAGAGTAGTTTGGAACTATGCTCAAAAAGTTATCAAACTGTGTATACCCTTTGATCCAGCAGTGTTACTACTGGGCTTATATCCCAAAGAGATTATAAAGAAGGAAAGGGACCTGTATTGACGAATAGTTTGTGGCAGCCCTTTTGTAGTGGCTAAAACTGGAAACTGAATGGATATCCATCAGTTGGAGAATGGTTGAATAAATTGTGGTATATGAAAATTATGGAATATTACTGTTCTGTAAGAAATGACCAACAGGATGATTTCAGAAAGGCCTGGAGAGACTTACACGAACTGATGCTGAGTGAAATGAGCAGGACCAGGAGATCATTATATACTTCAACAACAATACTAGATGATGACCAGTTCTGATGGATCAGGCCATCCTCAGCAACGGAGATCAACCAAATCATTTCTAATGGAGCAGTAATGAACTGAACTAGCTATGCCCAGAAAAAGAACTCTGGGAGATGACTAAAAACCATTACATTGAATTCCCAATCCCTATATTTATGCACACCTGCATTTTTTATTTCCTTCACAAGCTAATTGTACAATATTTCAGAATCTGATTCTTTTTCTACAGCAAAATAACGTTTTGGTCAGGTATACTTATTGTGTATCTAATTTATATTTTAATATATTTAACATCTACTGGTCATCCTGCCATTTAGGGGAGGGGGTGGGGGGGGGGTAAGAGGTGAAAAATTGGAACAAGAGGTTTGGCAATTGTTAATGCTGTAAAGTTACCCATGTATATATCCTGTAAATAAAAGGCTATTAAATTAAAAAAAAATTAAAAAAAAAGAAATAAAATTCTTTGGGCTAATAGTTAATACTATTTAGGAGTTTTAAAGCTCCACAGTTAGTGGGACAATAAACTGGAGTAAAAATGAATTAAAGCTTGCTGAAAGTTAAGTTTTAAATGTTTATGTTATGGTTGTTTCCCCACATTTTTTCCTCCTATAACTAATTTCTATGATCAGAGCAATGGTCACTAAGACCATCTTCAGCACGAAGCAGTTTTTCAGAGACTACTGCTTCTGATGTAATTTAAACTAATATTGGGGAGTGGGAAAGTGGTTGAATTATTGTTAAAAATTTAACTGTATTACTGTATTTAAAATTTGGGATGGATTTGTTAAAACTGTGTAACTATTACTGTATGTTTGAAGGATTTTTAGGAAACTTACTGTACTAGTCTGTTATATATAGGAATTATGATTCACTCTTGGGATTTATATATGGAATGGTCATTTAATAATTCCTTTCCATGAGAAAAAAAGGGAAGAGGAAACTGGTTGAAACTGGTTAAGAAATTGGGGGAAACTGATGTATTTTTCTTAGGCACTTCCACCTTGTCCCCTATCTCATTCGTTCAGATTGAGTTGGAAATTATTTAAACAGTCCTTTAAGTTTTTATGTTTTAACTTTGAAATCCCTTATTCTGCTAAAATTGTCCTGGCAGACTCAGTTTTGTGGATTATTTTTTAGAAACAATTAGAAATCAGATACCTGTCTGGGGACTGGCAGTCTCTCTGATCTGTTTCTCTATTCCTGTTACCGCAGTTCCTTAATTACTATTTCAGCATTTTGATATCAGACCTCTAATAGTTCAGGGTTGCCTGCTTTGGTCTAACTGCATAATCTGCTCAGAAATCTGTTTCCTAGTAGCAGCTCCTGTTCTACCAGAGAGGACAGGTGGAGCTACTCCAGGCCCCACTTTTCCGCCCCCTTTGGAGATTCTGATAGACTTGGGGTGCCCTCTTAGGGCAGCAGGACTGTCCTGAGCAGTGCTACTCTCTGTATAAGCAGAGGTTGAGTTAAATGCACAAATGACCATAGATTTAACTCACAGTGAACTGTCCATCTCAAACTGGATTCTCTGGCTGAGATGCTCCCCAACTGCAGAGGACCTGCTATTTCTACAACAGGGAGACCTGTGTGTCTCCTAAATGAGGAATGCAGTTTTTATGCTAATAACTCTGGGGTCATCAGGGAGAGACTTGTCCTTGCCATAAGTTCTTGCATTTTTCTAGTTTTATTTTAGTTTATTTGCTTTACATAGGGTTGGTCAAAATTATTGTGCTAAGACCTTCTAGAGGAAGGTAATTCAATGATTTGCATAGTCAGAAGAGAGAGTGTGGAATGTTATGCCACAGTTCTCTTTTATTGTCCTGACTCAGTTTCCCCAATTATCCTGACCCAGTCCTGACTCAGCTTCTCTAAGTGTTCTGCCTCAGTTTATAATTGTCCTGCAAAACCTCCCCTTCCTCTTTATCAGAATATTGGATAAGGATAAAAGATCTTATGTTTTAGAATATCAGAATGTCTCTCCCCATCCCAAGCTATCATATCAGATACTGTCTTATCAAGATGCCTCTCCCCATCTCTGAGGTGCCTCTCCCTTTTATATCATCTCCCTCTCCAGAGGCTCACCCCATCCTGTCAGAGTCCCATTGACCCACTCTCAGCACCCTGCCTCCACCCCTGCCTCCATCTCTCCCCTGTGTTTGAACCACATGTATATATGTCATTGAGAACTCTCAATGATTCTTGGAGATGATAGACAAATTCAGCCCTGGGATTTGGTCCCAGTAAATCTCTCCCTTTTAAATAAATTATTAAATATTCTCTAATCTCTATTTTGCCTCAATTTCTCCAGCATTACAGCAAGATAATACTAAAAAAGATTTAAGATTCTAATAGGCATTAGCAAGATAGGTACACATAGGTTCTTTTATAGGGGAAATATAACCTCAGAGGATTGATATCATAACTTGGCCTTCTGATTTGATACAGTAAACTGAAGTTATAATGATTTTGTTACTGCAAGGAACAAAAGGCCAACTTCAGAAGAAAAGGTCTATGTAAGGCCCAAATGATCCTATCAGTTTTCCTCCCTGCTTGCCTCATAAAGTAGCTAGACTTCAGATTGTTTACAGTAACTCAGGCTCTCTTTTTCCTATCAAAAATCTGAAATTCCAGCCTCATCAGGACCAAGCCTCCTTTTCCTTGCCCAGATCATTTTGAATCCTCTCCACTGCCCCTGTTTTCCATCTGAGAACAAGAATCAAATCTTGAAAGAGCATGTTAATTGACTAATTGATGTCAAAGATAATGATCTTTGTGACTTTGCAAATCATAACTCCCTCCCCCAGTGACCAGTCCCCTGTATCTATTCAAAATTATGTTCCATGAGGTAGTGATAAGGAATGGGGGTACAGATGAAGAGGTTAGGCAGGAATAAGTGGGGTTCCTTCTTTCCAAAGCATGAGTACTGAGCAAAAGTTCTGAGCCTCATACCAGAGGCTACGGTAAAAAAGCTTTATTGTTAAAGAAACACCAAGAGGGATTCTCTTGGCCATCATTCTCAAAGAAGAAGTAATCTGCAAAAAGTCATTTTTTGAAGACCCATTTTATGTATGAGTCTAAGGGAAGTCTTAAGTAAATGTGAAATCTTGCCTGTGGTTGTGACTTTCCCCAAGAAAGCTTATCTTGCTCTTAGAGGATATAAGAACATTTGGGTTTGTAGATCAAAGGAGACAGTTTTTTGTGATTTTACATAATTTTACAGGGCTCACTCAGGTCATGTAGAGTTCACTCTCATCAGTAGGAACTGTCTTGCTTGCTTGTATTGGCATCCTCAGCACTTAGCAGAGTGCTTTGCAAAAAAGTAATCACTTAATAAATGTTCTCATTCATTCATAACACAATCAAAATGAAAAGTTTAATTAAAAAAGAAATGATTAAGCAATTATCCACTGTCTGTAGAACAGGAGGAAAATACTACAAAATTAGTGCAAATGAAAGAAATTGTATTAAAAGTATTTATTAAGTGCTTACTATGTAGTGAGGTGATTTAAGTGTTGGATATCAATACAAGTTAGCAAAATAGTCCCTATCCTCAAAGAGTTTATATTCTAATGAGAGAAGTCCACATTTAAAAGGAATTCTTATTGTTCACCCTTCATTATTTTTTTCATCTTTTTAAATAATAATAGCTTTTTATTTTTCAAAATACATGCAAAGATAGTTTTCAACACTCCCCCTTGCACATTCTTGTGTTCCACATTTTTCTCCTGCCCTCTCCCTGTAATGCCAGAGAAACTGAGGCAAGATAGAGATTAGAGAGTTTTTTAATATTTTATTAATTGGAGAGTTTGATTGACTGGACAGGACTCTCATCTCAAAGTATCCAGTGGTGAATGTGAGAATCCCAGGTTTTATAGGACTCTTGAAACAAAGGAAGAAAAGAGCAGGAAGTTTCTGGACCATAAATTTGGTTCTAGAAAGCTAGAGTCAGTATGTCTGAATAAACAGAAGTAAAGATGTCAAAGAGGTATCCAAGATAGTCTTATCTTTTGGAATATTTAGAGGGGGTAGTGCCATAAATTCTTTAGGACAGAAGGAGTTAGGAGCCAGGAAGTCTGAACTCCCCCTTATCTTGAGTTTTACATTAACAATTTATAACCTTAGAGCAGTGGCTCTCAGTCTTAATGAACCAGAGAGGGGTTTTGCAACCAAGGGGACTGAGGCAGAACAGTTAAGGAAACTGAGGCAGAACAATTTAGGGAAACTCAGTCAGGACAATTAGGGGAAACTAATACAAGGAAACTGAGGTAGAACAGTTCAAGGAGACTGTGGCATAACATCCCTTGACAACACATAATCCAATATAGGTTAAACATGTGCAGTTTTACTAAATATATTTCCACATTTGTCATGCTATGCAAGAAAAATCAGATCAAATCACTTTTAGTTTTTGAAGAAGACCAAAGATATCAGGACAATGATATCTTGACTTGCATATGAATTAGATTTAAGTGAGGCAGAGCTACCAAAGTCATCAGCCTCAGTCTCTTCTCCAAAGTCTTCAAAATCCAGTGACAAGAAAAATGTCAGGATGATTGGTGATGGCCCAGGATGCAATGAGTGACACTGGCCTTTCAAATTAAGGTCTTTCCCAGGCTTCAATTTGTCTAAAGGCTAGGTAACAAAAGAGATTTTTTTAAATGGCCTACTTTACCATCACAAAGATATCTATTTAGGAAGGGAACATTGTCAGAGTTTCTGGCCAGAACAGAAAACAATTGCTATTTACTCTCATTCTCAGTCATCAAAAACCTAAACAATAAGTCACAGCCTTGGAATGGGGGCTATTATTGGTCATAAATGAAAGGCAGAGTGATTTAGATTTAAAAGCATAGTTAAGTAGTTATACTTGAAATACAATGGACTTTTTTAAAGCTATTTTTTCAGAGATACATTGCAAGAATTCATAAATGAAAACTATACAGGGTAAAAAGTAAATTGTTCCAGCTTTTTAAAAATATTGATTAATTAATTAATTGTAAATATAACCCTCAAACTATAAAATATCTTACAAAAATACATGCAACCAAAAATTATATTCCTATCAACAGAGCACTCAAATGTATATGGCACTCCAAGGACAAAGCAGGACTGCATGTAATGATGAAAGAGGAAAGGAGGAAGAAGAGGAGAGGGGAGCAGAAGGACAGGAGGAGGGAGGGAGAAGGAGAAAGAAGAAAAAGCAGGAAGAAGAAGAGAGGGACAAAAAGGAAGATGAAGAGAAAGAGTAGAAGAAAAAAGAGAAGGAGGAGAAGGAAGAGAACATGGTAAAGATGTAGTTCTCCTAAAAGCCTGGTCCCACAAATACACACAGCATCCATGGGAGATATAAGCTTAAACTTAAACCATAATAGTAGTGAGGCACACAGGCAAATATGTATGACAAAAGTTTAATTCATAACAACTACTCTGGAAGCACTTCTTGCTGTGTAAAGATCTTATGCAGAACTTGTTGTTGCTATTGATCCACTTAAAAAGATATTGGAAACAGAGAGGAGTGGTAAATGTGTCTCAGCATGACTTGGAAATAGGAAATGGCACAGTAGCAGGTTTCCAGGCAAGATAAAGCAAATGCTCATTCATAAAAGTCCAGGGTCCCAGAGAATAAGATTTAGAAAAAAAGGGTATTATGAAAATGAACACAGCACTAGAAGCCTAGTGAGAAAATAGGAAGAACAATAGGTATTTTGGCAAATATCTCTAGAATGGGTTCTTTTTGCCTATGAAATAATCATTGTCCTTTATGCTCAAAGAGGTCCAAAATGTTCATCAGTATAATACACCAGTTTCATGATAGTTCTCACAGATTCTGGATAATAGACAGTGCTCTCACACTTTCCTGGTCACCAATGGAGTGAAGCAGGGCATTCTAGTCATGGGGAATGAGCAGGGAAAAGATTTGGAGTTGGAAAATTAAGTGTGCAGTATGAGGAGCAACGGTGTGAGTCATCCTTATTAAGTGGCAGAGTTTGTGAAAGAAAGCAAAGTATTAGACTGGAAAAGAAGGATTATAGAGGGCTCTGATAGATACAGATATATATGGTATGAATATCAATTTGAATGAAAGATTATAATAGTCCAAGTGTGAAATGATAAGGAACCATGACAGAGTGTTGATAGCATTAGAAAGAGAAAAGAGAGTTTATATAAAAGATATTACAAAAGTAACCTTTCTGGGAATCTAAGGGAAAAAATTTATGTCACCCAAACCAAACTGTTTTTCCTTAACAGTTTTTATAAGACAACGTGGGTAATTTCTCTTGATTCAACCACTAGTCAACTTTTATACCACATACACACCTACATACATACACACACATAGAGTCAAGAGGAGCAATATAGCACTTCTACACTAATTCAACAAGAAGCATGTCTTTAAAAAGGGGATATATCCCACAAAAAGAGGTCAGAGGAGATGTCTAGTTTTAGGAAAGCTAGTGTTGTACCACAGTTCCCTTTCATTGTCCTGACTCTAATTTCCCTAATTGTCCTGCCTCATTTTCACTAAATTGTTCCACTCAGTTTTCCCCAATTGTTCTGCCTGTTTCCCTGATTTGTTCTGCCTCAGTCCTCTTAGTTGCACACTTCCTCCTCCGATTCATTAAGACTGATATAACTCAGAGTTATTTACTCTAAAGTTATAAATTGTCAATGTGTAAACTCAAGATAAGGGAGAGTACAGACTTTTTGGCCCTAAGCTAGACACCTCCTTAACTCCCAGTTTGTTAGAATTTATGGTCCTACCCTCCCAAACTGTCAGAACTGAATTAATGGTTCTAGCATCTATCTAGCATCTATGAAAAGTCATAAATAAATTTGTTAAATGAATGCATAAGTGAATAAATACTCTCCTATCATGGAAATTCACCCTTGAAATACATAACAGAAAACCTTGATGAGATTTAGATTTAGGGAACCAAAATGAAATTAGGGTTTCTGGTGGTCAGGGAGTTAAATAAGGTCTAATGGCAGGTTCAGGGTTCAGGTAATCAAATGGAGAGGTTTGGCTCCCCTGCAATCCCTTGGGGTTCAGCGCAAAGGTAGGGAGTTTTGGGGAACCCCCTTCTGGCAGCGCAGAGATTCTCAGTAAAGGAATTTACAGACTCAAAAACCTAGATTGATAAGAGGTTTATTATAGGAATTGGAAGTAAGGTCCTGGTTAGGGAAATAAGTGAGGATAAGGAGAGGATAACACTGGAAAACATGGGCAGATCTATGGAAAATGGAGTTTTGCACTAAGAATGCAGTTCTCAGTGGGCAGAAAGTCCTGGTAGTTGACTAAACCACCAAGGTCCATCTGCAAAGACCTTAGTTGATGGAAGCTCATTATATTGCTTGTTTTGGTGGGGGTTGGGAAACCCAAGCAAATCAGAACCAGTGGGGGAAGGGAGACTGGGCAATCCAAGCAAGTCAGAATGGGGGCTGGGACAACTGGAGCAGATAAGAACCAATGGGGGCTGGGAGAGCCCAAGTTGGCTCAGATCCAATGGGGGCTGGGACAAGTCCGGATCTCCTATTGGAATTCAAAGGGATGCTTTTGACAAGGATTTGTGAATCAAAGACCCTGGCATCCTGGACTGATATGCCTTAGCCAGGAGGAGCTGGGAATCTGAAAAGAATCACAAATCAATAGGAAATACAGTTTCTTAAAGGGCCCACAACCTGCTTCAACCTGGGCTAACGGAACAAAGCACATAGGTGATTGAAAAAAGCAGATTGAGAAAAGCAGACTATACACTGAACTTGTGGGACCTGAAGCCTCCATCTTCTCATATGGGAAATGGAAGAACTAAAGTTGCTAATATTTCATGTAGGTTATGAGTATCAATTCAGCTAGTGAAGACAGGAGAATGGAAAGTTGCTGAATGCCTAGGCAAATGTGGAACTAGTGAGCCCAAGATTTGTATTGATTCCTGGTCAAAGAAACTATATTCAGGAATCAGGAGGTAACGTAGGTTCTATTCTCCTCCACCTTCCTAAGTAGTATACCATTCCTTATATTTAAACATATTAGAAAAAAAAAGTATTGATGAGTCTATGATCCAATTTTGTCTTATATATCTGATGGGTATTTTCTAAAATCCCCCTAGTTAATGACCAACATCAGCATTAATTACCATCACTTCTCTCTTCTCCTGCCTCTCTGAAAGGAGTGGTAAAAAACTTAAGAGGAAAACTTTGAGGAGCTCTGAGTACTTGTTACCACTGAGCTCAGAGCAACAGAGCTGTCCAGTGCAGAAATCAAAGATATTTTCCTCCCCTATTTTACAAAAAAATCTGGAAGAGATTTGAATATCTAAAATATAATGTCAATTTGTATATATGAGGTATAGCTATGTCTGCTTGTCACCAAAACATGCTCAATAGCTTAAGTGATAATCAAGTTGAGTCAATTATTGGTCAGACTTTCAAAGAGTATATAACCATTGCTTGGGATTTAGCAATGTTTTCAAGAATTATATGAGAAAATAGGATCATAAATATAGATAAGGAAAATAAAGTCCAGAAAGGTTAAGTGACTAATTCACAGGTACTAAGTAGCAGAATTAGGATTTGAATCCAGATCAAGTGACTCAAAGTCTAGTGCTTGATGTTTGAATATACTCACAAGATAGCTTCAGTATAAAACATTCAAGGGGAAGGGGAGGTCCTACTTCAGTCCATGGCTTATTTAGTCATTTAATGGTAATGGGAGGCAGGGGGGATTATGGATAATAAAGGTAATTCTTGGTAGAGATTTTTAAATATAAACTCTAGAAAAAAAACTTTGAAAAAATGAATATATGATCCAAAGTGGGGGGAAGGATAGATAATCAAACCAGTATTGGTAATAAAGAACAATAGGGCAAAGCCATGGCTTTTCATCCAATTTAATAGTGCTTCAGATCCTGGACTCAAGATGGGAAAGAAGGTCCTGTAGGAAAGCATCAGAATAAACAGCCACAAGGCATATGACAGAAGTGGAAAGTCTTAGGACAGCCATTCTGAAATAGCCTAGAATCATAATTTTATAACGGCACCTAGGGAACAAGAGCAATGGATGGAGATAGTACAATCCCTAAGGTGAAAGAAGATCTGAGCAATGTCCTTTTCCCAGTCAAGATTCAAAGTACACTCTATTATTATGCCTCTGTCATAACATGAGCCAGAATCCAAGGTTACTAGGGAGAAGAGGCTGTTAGTAGACAAAATGAAATGTGGGAATGGACAAGAGAAAGATACCACCTGTCCCAAGGAGGAGTTTTCATATCTTGGAGTAAAGAGGACTTACCAATAAATAAATAAACATTTAGTGAGCACCTCCTATGTGCTGGACACTGTGCTAAACACTAGGAATACCAAAAAAAAAAAAAAAAAAAAAGAGGCAAAAGATAGTCCTTGCCCTCAGTGATCTTATAATCTAATAAATCTAAATAGACCATGATAAAAAGAGAAGACCACAAAGAAGAACTAGAGAACATTATGTAAGGCAAAATGAACAACTTTTGAATGATTAAATTAAAAAGGTTTTGCACCAACAAAACCAACAGAAACAAAATTAAAAGAGAAGTACAAAGCTGGGGGAGGGGGGAATTACAGTCACTGTTTCTTATAAAAGTCTCATTTCTAAAAAATATAAAGACTATGTCAAATTTTTAAGAATACAAGCCATTCCCCAATTGATAAATGGCTAAAGGATATGAACAGACAAATTCAGATGACAAAATTAAAGTCATCTATAGTCATATGAAAAAATTCTCAAATCACTATTGATTAGAGAAATGCAAATTAAAATTACTCTGAGGTACCACCTCACACCTCTTAGAGTGGCTAAGATGACAGGAAAAGATAATGGTAAGTGTTGAAGAGGATGTGAGAAAACTGGGACATGAATGCATTGTGGGTGGAGTTGTGAAATGATCCAACCATTCTGGAGAGCAATTTGGAACTATACCCAAAAGGCTATAAAGCTATGCATATCCTTTGATCCAGCAGTGCCATTACTGGGTCAGTATCCCAAGGAAACATAAAGAAGGGAAAAGGATCCACATGTGAAAAAATGTTTGTAGCAGTTCTTTTTGTGATAGCAAAGAATTGGAAAATGAATAGATATGGCTAAACAAGTCGTGGTGTATGAAGGTAATAGAATACTATTGTTCTATAAAAAATAATGAATAAGCTGATTTTAGAAAGGCCCGGAAAGATTTTCACAAACTGATGCTGAGCTAAACAAGCAGAACCAAGGATACATTGTACAATAACAGCAAGAATGTGCAATGAAAAATTATAAAAAAAACTTGGTTCTTTTCAGCAGTTCAGTTATCCAAGGCAATCCCAATAGACTTTGGATAGAAAATGCCATCTGCATCCAGAAAAATAACTAGGGAGATTGAATGTAAATCAACACATGCTATGTTCATTTCTTTTTTCTGTTTTGTTTTTCTCTCCTATGGTTTTTCCCTTTTTTCTCCCAACATGATTCATAAAGCAATATATATTAAATGTGTATTAAAATTAATATTTTTTAAAAGAGAAGACCAAGAGTAAGAACATAAGTGGTTCTTCATGGAAAATAGCCCTCTGTGAGAGAGTCAAATAAAAGTGCAAAATGTGGAGAAGGCTACCTCAAGAAGCTTTTTAAAATGCTGTGGTATCTTTCCTACTCAGCCCAACAGTAATTGGACAGTTCTCTCTCTGAGACCATGAAGGCAAATTTGCTATATTCGAAAAAGAATAATAGTAGAAGTTAGTGCTGTGGTGCTGAGGAATAGGGGAGGGTGATGGGAGAATTCTGGAGAGAAATAACTATGTACAAGGATGTGGGGAGGAAAGTAGGTATTTCCTATTCTTTGGACCTATTTTAGAGTATCAGAACATCGTTTTAAGGCTGCTGTTTGTTCATAGAATGGAGTAAGACTGACCTTGAAATGGTGAAAAGAACATGAGTAGAGAGTTTTTGTACTCAGAGTGACAGAGCCAGTATATGGAGAAAGAATAATAATGGGAGTAGAAAGTTGTTTTGGCATGAGAACAATGCAGAGTATTTACAGGACAGAATGATGGAGCAGCAATTCAAGGAAAGTGGAAAGAGAATAAATAAGGCCAGTATGAGAGTATATCCTGTGAGTATGTATAGGAGAAAGTGTATATATATAAAATGAAGTGAAGTGTCCTAATCTCCCCTTTCTCCTCTCATCAGTGATATATATTAAAAAGATAGAAATAATGATAACGTTGAAGAATCAGACTTAATTGCATATAATATAACTGAATTACATAGAACAGAACAAACAGAAAACTGAAGGTTTTCTGAAATGGGGTAGGAAGTTATCAGAGAGCTCACATGTGCATGACATTGACAACTGAATAGCAAGGAAGAAAAGGGAAGGAAATGTCATCATATCAGAAGTGATGTCCTTGATTTACATGATGAAGCAATACTTAATAACCATATTTCTCTAACTTCTCTTGGCAATTGCCCTAGGCACAAATAGACAACAGTGAACTCAAAAAAGAAAGAGGGAAAGATGAGGATGGTTAATGTAGTTGTGTCTACAGTTTGTACCAAATATGATGAACTTGCTCTGTAAAGATAGCCTTACTTTTATGCATATTTCTTCAAATATATCATATATTGCTATAAATAGATAAATAGATAAATGGATGGATGGATATATATACACACACATACTTATGTGTGTATGTGTTTATATCATAATTATGATATCATAAATATCATATTTAATAAATATCATTTTTTTAACAAATAAAACGTTTATATCATAGTTTTCTGATTAAATATATTCTTAATCCTTCTCACTAGATTGCAATCTCCTCGTGGGTATGGACAATGATATTTTGATTCCAAATCTCCCTCTAACATCCATTTCAACACAGTATATCCAAATAGTATGTATTCATAAAATACAAATCATTGAGCAAACAGTAGGAACAAAAATCCAGAAAAGGCAATATTATAGAAGGCCACTCAGGTTAACAATTACATTAGTTTTCTGCATTGTAAATGGTGAAAACAAAAATACAGTCTAGTTATTCTTCATATATGGGTGATTGTCTATTTCTTCCTCAGAACTCATTTTACTCAAAAATTCACTTCTACAATGACAACAGAAATTGTTTCTAGCTATATTTGAATGGAAAAAGACAAGTTCTTCCAATACCACTGTTACTGCCTCATATCTTCATGGAAAATTTTATAGCTATCCTATCCTATTCTACAAGCATCTGCCCAACCCTTCCAAGATTCTCCTTTGATCATAAAATCAGAGTTAGAGGTGAAATGGATCTCAGAGTCTACTTGTCCAACCTTTTCATTTTATATTTTCCTCTTTTAAAAATTTTTCAATTAACAAGTATTTATTGTCTTTCCCCACCTCTTCCCACCACTGGAAAAAAAAGAAAATTCTTGTAAAAAATATGCATAGTTGAGCAAAACAAATTCCTGGTTTGGCTATGTAAAAATGTATATTTCATTTTGAATTGATTATATCATCTCTCTGTCAGGAGATGGGTAGCATTCTTCATTTTATCAGTACTCTATAATCCTAATTTACCATTTCATGGATGAATTAAGCTTTTCATAATTGTTTTTTTTAATATTTCAATTATTGTATAAATTGTTCTCCTAGGGGAAGCTAGGTGGCGCAAAGGATAGAGCACCAGCCCTGAAGTCAGGAGGACCCGAGTTCAAATTTGATCTCAGATACTTAACACTTCCTAGCTGTGTGATCCTGGGCAAGTCACTTAATCCCAATTGCCTCAGTAATAAATAAATAAATGAATAAGTAAATGAGTGAATGAATGAATAGATAAATAGATAAATAAATAAATAAATTGCTCTCCTGGTTCTACTCATTTCACTGTTATCAGTTCATACAAGTCTCAGATTTCTCCAGAACCATGTCTTTCATCATTTCTTATGGCCCAAAGATATTTCTTTAGATTTATAGATGGTATTTGCTTTGCAGAATGTTTATACTAATTCATAGCTGTATCGTAATGTTACTGTTTTCCCATATTCCTTCCAATATTTTTGGTTTTCTTTTTCTGTCACCTTTTCCAATATAAGGGGTCTGAAGTAGAACTTCAGAATTGCTCTAATTTGCATTTCTTTAATTATTGATGATTTGAAGTATTTTTAATTTAATTTAATAATTTAATTTTTTAAATTTAATTTTAATTGTTAGTTTGAATTTCTTCCTTTGAACACTGTCTTTTTATATATTTTAATCACTTAGCAACTGGGAAAACTAGCATTATACATTTGAATCAGTTCTTTACCTATCTTGAAAATGAGATTTAGAAAAACTTGATACAAACATTTGTTCAATTAACTATTTTCCTTCTGATACTATGTTCAAACTTTACCTTTTTTAAGTATTAATTTTATATTTTTCAGGTGATGAAATTTACCTTTTCTCCCTTCCTCTCCACTTTAACTGAAAAAAAATGGGGGAGGGAAGAAAGCTCTTACAATAAATATGTATATCTGAATCCAGGAAAAGAATTAAGGAGACTGAATGTAAAACAACACATGCTATGTTCACTTCTTTTTTCTGTTTTTTTTTTTTTTGTGTGTGTGTCCCATAGTTTTTCCCTTTTGCTCTAATTTTTCTCTTCCAACATGCTTCATAAAGTAATGTGTATTAAAAATAAATAAACTTACTGGAGAAAAACAATAAATATGTATACTCATCAACCAAAACAAATTCTCACATTGGCCACGTGTCTATATATATATGAGTATATATGCTTGCATGTATATATGTGTATATGTGCATATATACACATATATGAAAACATATATGCAAATTCTCTGCCAGGAGGTAAGTAGCCTGTTTGATATAATCTACTTTTGCCAATCTATTCATCTTTTTGCTTTCCCTAGAGCCCAAGAACAGGTTTCTCTCCTTTCTTTCTTTCCTTTTAAACCCGTCTTGGAGATCTATTCTCTAACGTTAGAATTTAATTTGTTTTTCTTAGGGTGAATCCTTTCCTTAATCTGTCTTTTCTCTCATTTCCCCAATTCCTTCCTCCTCTTTCCTTCCTGTTTTCCTGATATGTGAATTATATTTCTATGACTAACTCTGTATGTGTCCATTCTTTTCTCCTTTGACCAGTTCACATGAAAATGAAGTTCATGTGTTGTCTGCTCCTCCTTTTTTGTATAAATTTCTCCTTATACAACAAAATTATATAAAATAATTCTCCCACCTTTCTCTCTCTTCCGGACGTCCCCCAACCCATTCCTTTCCTTTCTTCTTTTAAGATCATCAAAACATTTTTTTTAAGTCCCCCAGCCTCTCTATTTTATTGGACTCATGCTATGACCCCTGATAATAAGGTACTCAGGGACAGTGAGAGAATACATATCATGTCCATTTGAATTTTCCCTTGCCATGTGGAGGGTGGTAAGAAGATCTGTCCTTGATTTGGAAAATCTGAGTAAAGCTGTTTGGTCCTCCCTTTGTATAAGAGAAGTATGAATTTTTTTCTTCTATAGGGTGTCCACAGTACCTTATTGTAAAATGTGGATATATTTATGGTATTAAAAGATACAATATTTTGATATTATGATATTTGATATGTGTACCATATTTTATATATTTCTGGGTTTCTAAATATTTCTATGTTATTTATTGGACTTCATGTGTCATCAGCAGCTTTTGCAAACTAAATTTTGCAAATTATTTTTTGCAAAATTTGCAAAAATTCCAATTTAAATTTTTATACCAACCCACACTAAATTGAAACTGCTATGAGGAAAATCACAGTGTGGAATAATTCTATTTTTTCAAGTTTCTTTTGCTTCCTATGTTTATATATCAAACTTTTTTATGAAACTCTGGATTTTTTATCAGGAAAGTTTGGAAGTCTTCTGTGTTGTTAAAGATTCCTTTTTTTTTTTCTTTCTAGGATTATACTCAATTGTGATGGATAAATTATTCTCGGTTGCAAGCCTATATATTTTACTTTGTGGAATAGCATATGCCAAGCTCTCTATCACTTCATGATAGCAGTTGCTAAATTTTGTGTGGTCCTAAACAGAATTCCTTAATAGTTTAATAATTCTTTCTTTCTGGATGCTTGAAATACTTTTTATTTGACCTGAAAGCTCTAACTTTGACTATAATGTTTCTAGGAGATTTTGATTTGAGATTTTTTTTCAGATGACTAGTGGATTCTTCCTATTTTCACTTTGCTCATTTTACATATGAGAAACTGAGGCTCAGAACAATAATAATAATAATAATATTTATGTACTACTATGTTCCAAGCACTGCGCTAATTCCTTTACAATTATTATTTTACTTAATCTTTACAGCAATTATGAGATGTGGGTGCTATTATTATAATGGATATTATTATCCATTTTACAAATGAGGAAACTGAGGCAAATAGAAGTTAAGGGATATGTTCAATGTCATATAGCTAGTAAGTATTTGAGACTATATTTGAACTCAGGTCTCCCCATCTCCAGGCTCCTATCCTCTTTACCATTAGCTTCCTTAAAAGAATTCATCTTCTTCAGAATCCTAGTTAATTATTTGAGAACAACCACAATCCCTAAAACCCAATCAGGAATTGTCCCCTATTATACCAACAGGGCATAAATGACATGTTGATGTCATTCCTTCTTGTTTACATAATCTTCTACTTGTTCACTCAGATTATATAAAAAATTTTTTGCACCTTTCCTCTCTTTTTCCCACCCAAAGATGCCTTGAAGGCTCACTATCCATTTCTTGACAGCTCTTAGCTGACACATACCTTCTGCAAGCAAAACAAAAATTCTCCCATACCAAACTTGAAATACCAATGTTAAAAAGTGATTTGTTCTTTTCCACCCTCACCCCCCCCCAACCATTCTTTCCCTTAAAAATTTCTGCAACCTTTATATACACTATTACTGCTCCTCAAAGATGTCTTACTTACTTTTATTTTGATACATTTGTGGAAGGCAAAATATTAATACTTTATCTTTGTTTTAGATAGAAGTCTGTCAGAAGCAATTATTTATCATTATTCTAATTCAAACAGTTTTTCCTAGTTTAAGGAGAAAAATGTCCAAATTGGCAGAGTTCCTTCATGCCTTCGGATATCTCTTTAAATAAGACATTTTAAAGTAGCATTTATAGAATTCTCAAAAAAGAAATTTCACAGTATGATAAAACATTGTTACATAATTCAGGGAAAGGTAAAATTTAACACTTTCCTTCATCAATCCAAAATAAGTCATTTAGTCTTAGGGAATCATTTTCCTAAAACCAGTTAATTCTTCTATTTACTACTAATTCAAGGGCTCTTCCTCTGCCTTTAGCTGGTTACTCTTGATCCTTACAGAGATTGGCATAAATAAAGGCATTTATTACTTTCTTAAGTATTCTTGGTCAAGTTGATAGTTAGGAATCTGCAGTAGAGAACTGGAAACAAGTAAAATGAATGAATAAGAGAAGATAGAAAAGCAAACCCTGGAATCATTGTATGGTTAGATCTGATCCACAAAATTTTCTTTAATTGTTTTTCTATGTGAAGAGGAATTGGTTCTATGGAGTGGAGCATGTCAGGAAGGGGTGGTGAGGTGATAAACAAAAGGTATCAACAAAACTTTATTCTAAGGTAGCAAACTCCTCAGGTGTCCCCTCCCAACTGTGTTTCTGACACTCCAGACTTCACCACACATCAGAAGCTTCTGACTCTGTAATGTCCCTCCACCATGCCAGATCTTTGCAAGCCCATAAGTTCTTTCAATCCCCATTTTCAATAAATTGTGAAGTCCTATTGTTTCCATCTTTACAACATCTTTCACATACTTCTCCCTTCTCCTCTCTAACACTGATACCACTTAATCCAGACCGTTATTGTTAAAAGTTTGTTGCAAAGATAAAAAAGACTCAGAAATATATGAAGTAAATTTTTTTTTTACAATTCTTGCAATATGCACCTAATTGCAGTCCCTGGATAGATGCACACTATTAGATGCTGGACTAAGCCTTTTATTTCCTATCCTGAAGCAGAAGGTCCTTCCCTCATCCTCCTAATTGGCTGGGGATGATGAAATTAACAGCAGCTTTCTTGGTCCTCCCATTGCATGCTCCTGCTTCCACTTCCCTCTTCATACTGATGAGGTATGGAACGTGGCAGGAATATGGGTTGGTCTCCTAGTTCTCCAAAACACCAAGTTAGGGCGGGTTCGCATCGAGAAACGCTACACAAAAGGCTGTGTGATAAGAAAAGGCACTTTATTAAAGAGAGAAAGACACTAAGATATTCTCTTAGTGGGCAATGTCAAAGAATTGCAAAGAGACATTTTCTCAGGGCTTACTTATATACAGAAACAAAACAATTTGGGCTTTGCATCCGAAAGGAACATACTTGAGATAGGGTATGGGAAAAGAGTCTTTCCCAGGGAATGTAGATTTAGCATCCAAAAGGTGCATAATGTGTGGGAAGAGAGTCTTTCCCAGGGAAGGTGTATATGGGAAGAGAGTCTTTCCCAGGGAATGCAGATGCTCTTCTGGATGAGGCTGTATTGTCCTCATCAATACAACCCATGTTCAAAAATGATAAAAACGTCTCCTTTGGTGAGAAGTTAATATTAATCAACTCATGAAGCATGCACACAGTGCTTGCAGTTATTTTTAACTCACTTCTTGTTTGCAAGTAATTTTTATCAGTTTATCAGTCCAGTGACTCAATATCTTATTTTGTACAACTAACTCAATCAGCTGACATGAACTTTTTCTAAGTTCTTGTCCCTATGTGGAAATACAACTCCATAGGTTGCTCACATTATTATTCCAACTAGTTCAAAGGCCTTAAATCTTTCCCTAAAGCAGTACATCTTTCCACTCAGCTGTCAAAATGTTCTTCCTAAAAAGCAATTTTGACCAAATCACTTCCTCTTGTCAGTCAACTCCAATGTCTCCCTTGTCTCCAAGATTAAATATAAAATCTTTTGTTTGACTTGTAAAGCCCTCTATAACATGCTTCTTTTTTGCCTTTCCAATCTTTTTACCCTCTTTATACATATACATATATACACAAACACCTACACACACATACACACACAGAACCACCATACATAAAATAATCCTGTCTCTGGCTTCCTTGCTGTTCTTTGAAGTAGGATCCCAATTACAGGCACTTTCACTTCTTATATCCAAATCCTTGAACTCTCTCCTCCTCACCTCTGATTCCTAACTTCTTTTAATTTCCTCAAGTCTCAGCTAAAACCTCATTTTCTGCAAGAAATCTTTCCTAATCTCTTTTAATTCTAGTGCCTTCTCTTTGTTAATTTTCTACAATTTTTTTTTTTACATCTCTGTAATTGTTTGCATGTTGTCCCTCCATTAGACTGCAAACTTCTTGAAAGCAAGATTTTTTTCATTTCTTTGTACTTTCAGCATTTAGCACCGCACTTGGCACAAAATAAACAAATGGGTGTGAAATATGTATTGGGAAATTTCCTCAATTTCTAGGTCCTAAGATTCTCCTGAAGGATAATTCTTCCCATCTTGGTTCATTTAACTAGAGGCCAAAAAATCAGGAAGCAAGGCTAGGAACTTAAAAGTTTACTTGGCATTAGCTGACAAAGTAACACTGAAGCAAAGGAAGATACCCATATACAGGGTTTTACACAGTCTTGAGTTACATGTGGCAAAAAGGAGCCTGTCAAGTGAAGCTGCTCAGTTACTTTTCTTATCTGGGAGATAATTGAATAATAAGGTGAGATGTTAAGTGTTTTAGGGGATAATGTGTTAACTTTGGATCTCAGAATTTCAATGAACAGATTTATTCTAGTGGTGTGATGACCCGCGTTTAGCACCCAGGGTATTTTAAAATCATCCAGAGTCAGGATAAGCAAAAGTCCTTGATCTTTATTTTTTGTGGAGGTGAACAGGAATGGCAATACGAAGTGAGAGCAATCCCAACAGGAATACGCCAGGAGTACCTCTGGCTTTCTCACTCCACCCACCAAATCCCCTACCCAATCTCCTATGCAATAAATCAAACTTGCACAGAGAGTGGGCGGGGCCATTCTTTCTCCTAGCATATACTAATAGAGTATTGTCCAAATGGTAATTAGCCACAAGTGCTCCGACCTCAGTGCATCTGCTCAGCTTCAGCCCATTACATAGTGGAATATCTTTTCTGTAGTTAATCTTATCAGATTGTCCTGGTCATACTGAAAATTTCTAAGAAAGTAGAATCAATCAGGTTTATCGCTTTGTTGCCAATATGGAAAAAAAATTGAATGCAGTCTGATGGTCTGTCTCTATTTACAGGACACTGTAGTTCTGTTTCCTTGGTCTCAAAAATGATTTCTGGTTAATAGATGTTTTTATCCCAAACTAATAATACACAGTTTATCCACCTCTATAATTATATTTTTCTTAACAACCTATTATAACAAATGATATATTATTTTCATACTTGGCATTTTCACTTATTTTTAAGACATCTTTTTTTTGTTTTATTGGATCTCTGATTTCATAGGTATAATTAGTTCCAGGTAAGAAACTTTTGCTCCCAAGGCAAATTCATACCTGCTGTATAACTTATAGTTTTAGAGAGTTACTTGGAGTGCTGGGAGTTAAATATCTTGCCCAGAATCATAAAGCTAATATGTGACAAAAAGTGTGTGGTTCAGACAGCATTTAATAAAAAAGCTGGAGAAATATCTAGAAGCAAAGCAAAGTTTATTATACGTTCTCGAGAATCGGGCGTCCCACCCATCGAGCAGACAATCGAAGGGAGGAGGCGCCGTAGGGGGCAGGGTCAACACTTTTTATCCTTAACGCAAATACCCCCTCCCACTACTGACCCTCATCCTTATCGGCTGAGGATCCTACATTCTAAACGCGGGAACTACCCAAGAAATTGAACTTGACCAATAAGTACATAGTTACCCATATTTGACATAAACAGAAAGACACTGATGTCATAGGAGGATAACAAGAGGACATACTTAAGTATGCCCTTAGGGGATAGCAGAGAAGGAACTTAAGTATACCCTTGACTTGATGCTTAAAGTCCTTCAGGCCTACTCAAACTTTGAAATAGATGAAGCCTTACTCAATTTTCACAACTGTCTTGAAAGATCTCACCTCATCTCATTCAAAAGTGATACTTAAATCCAGGTTTTCCTGACTCTAAGGCCAGTTCTCTGTCCATTATGCCACACTGCCTCCTACTTAAACTAGTTGAAATTAATTTATTTCAATGCAATCTAATTTCTATTTTAATAAGCTCTTACTAAGGAAACTCTTCAACTGAGAAAAAAGTGTGGAAAAAATCCAAAATAAGGAATCAGGAGAGCTAGCTTTAGTCCTGACTCCATTGCTTACTGGTGTTTTAATAAGAGATAATATGTAATCTAACAGTTGGAAATTAACTGTAGAAAAATACAAAAACAAACCACAGATTCAATGAAAAACAGTTTTTTCACAAGAGAAAAAAATGATTGAAATAATAGGGGAAACAAAAACAAGTCTGCAAAATTATACAACTAAATTGGAATTTATGCAAATAAAGGCAACAGATCTGGAACTGTACAAGGAGAAAATGATGTATTAAGATTTCCCAGAAATTGTCAAAAAGAAAAAAATTGTGATACAATATTTCAGAAAATCATACAAGGAAATTTACCAGAAATACTGAAATCAACAGAGTTCAAATGAAAATGAAATGAAGATGAACCATGAATTCAACTCAGCTAAGGTACTTCCTTGTCAAGCTTCAAGCCCAAAATGACAAGGAAATGATTTTACAACCATGTCAAAAAGAAAAACATGATATATCAAAAGACATGAATTCAAATGGTTGAAAATGTTTCTTTCAAAATGAGAAACGCCAAAAAGAACTGCATTATAATATAAAAAATTAACCATTTCAAGGCCTCCAAATCAATTTCCCCACAAACATAAGCATTCCTTTTGAACACAAAAGTTGTTCATTTAAAAAGCTAAATAAATTTCATGGATTCATGGAAGAAAAAGCCAAGTTTAAAGCAGCTTTTGATATGCCTTTTTTTTAAAAATATACCAACAAAAACAAAAAGATGCATCATCAAGATAATTGTAAAAAGGAATAGCAAATTTACAACTATGATTAAGTACTCACTATCCCAATGTAATCACTACCAAGGGATAGCAAAATAAAAGTTGTTTTGATTAACTGCTGACACAAATGGGTTTGGAGGAGGGAAATAAAAGAGAAGAATAAGTTTATTCTGAGTGTCACAGATAAAAAGAATATAGCACAGAAGATAGAATTGGGGGGGGGGTGGCAATCTTGGACAAAAAGAGAAAGGTGAGCAAAATTCTGGCTTAATTTTATAGGACCTAGAATGTAATATTTTGTGTATGTTAAAATGTTGAGATAAAATTAATACTAACT
This sequence comes from Sarcophilus harrisii, assembly GCF_902635505.1. Lineage (NCBI taxonomy): Eukaryota > Metazoa > Chordata > Mammalia > Dasyuromorphia > Dasyuridae > Sarcophilus > Sarcophilus harrisii. The sequence goes on along the minus strand of NC_045427.1, from coordinate 548,363,729 downwards.
AAATAAGAAAAATTGTATTCTTTTCTGATAAAATGAGTAATTAACAACATATGATAAATGACAATTCACTTTCAAGTTCCTCTAAAAGAACACATTAGTTTGCACCCAACATATTGCAAGGATAAGGGAAAGAAGAAAAGCAGTGGGATGGTCAGGAAACTCCTCTTTTTTTTTTTCATGGAATGCCATTTTCTTGAGGCTCAGAGTGGGAGAAAGAATCAAAGGACTACCTGAGTTTGCTCAGGTTTGAGTTTGCTCTCAAAATACCCAGGTCATTAAACCCCTGAAGAATGCCACATATTGTCAATCAAAAGCAGGCAGTACAATTCAGTAAATGCTCTGGTGAATGGCTCCCATAGGCCCAACCACATGGATACTCCAAGGAGTTTATTTCAATCCAACCCCTGCTGCAATTAGAGAATCATGTTTCTTCTACCAACTGTGGATATGCCCCCGAAGCTCTGCCCTAAGTTCTCTCATCTTTTCTTTTTACACTCTACCATTTGGTAAACTCAATTATCATCTCCAAATGAATCTCAAATCCATGTCTTCAGCTCTTATTTCTCTACTGAGCTCCAGTCTTGTATCACTACCTATTGGACATTGCAAATCTGTCCTGAAGAATTTCTAAATTCAGCATGTCCAAAACAATTCATTATCTTTCCCTAAAAGCCTTCTCTCAATCTTCCCTATTACTTTTGAGAATAACACCATCCTTTCAATGTCCATGTTCATTAATTGAGTTTTAAACATTACTTTTTACTCCCTCTCATTTTACAGTCATTTCTTTCTCCATAATACCTCTCAGACAGATCCCCTTCTTTTCCCGCATGTCCACCACCCTAGTTCAAGCCTTTATCTCTCACCTAGACTATTAAATTAGCCTACTAATTAATCTCCCTGTCTCATCTCTCTCTCCCTTGACCCTTCAATCCATCCTCCACAGAGATGTTAAGACACATGTCCCTCTCCTATTCTTTCTATCAAATAAATCCCATTGACTTCCTTATTGCCTCTAGGATGATATATACACTCCTTTTTGAGGTATTTAAATCTCTTCACAACCCAGGCCACTTTCTATCTTTCCAGTTTTCTTACACATTACTCCCCTCCATATATTTTTACATATTATTCTCTTCCAAGTGGTCAGATATTTGGAAGGCCCCTCCTATAGTTTTGGCCCACATTCTAGTCTATTTGTTCTTCCTTATACGTGGTGAACTAACTCTCTGGATCTTTACACTGACTTTTCCTCATGACTGGAACTCTTTCTCTTCTCATAGGTGGATACCTTTTAGAATTTCTGACTTTCTCCAAAGCTCAGTTCTAACAACACCTTCTGCAAGGGACCTTTTCTATCTTGCTACCCTCCTCTCCCCACATCCCCAGATGCTAATGCCTCCTCTCTAAAGGTTCTTTCTATCTACTCTTTATGTATCTTCTGTCCACCAATTTATATATTGTCTCCATTATTAGACTGTTAAAGACAAGGACTGCATTGGGTTTTTTTTTCTTTGTATCCTCAGCACCTAGCACAGTGTCTGACACATATTATGTATTTAATAAATGCTTGTTGATTGATGAAAATACCTCTGCCCAGTCTAGCTTAAAAAGTTACAAATGTTGAAGAACCAAAAACTATAAGTATCTTTTCATCCTAGTAGGAGCACAGACTTACAAAAACAGTTCATTATAGATTTATTCAGTTCCTGGAAGATAACCAATCGAACAAACTAATATCATTTTGTCTTTATTAGTCAGAAATGGCATCTACTCCAAAACCTTCTGAGAGCTGCCATCTAAAGTGCAACATCGATATTATACATTCTTTAATCTAGCATGTGATTAGAAGTAGGTAGATAATAAAGAACTCAAGATTCATGGGGATAAGCCATGTTGTGCAAATTTCATGCTTGCTCAGACACATTAATCATTGATATAAACCAGTAAGATTTTTGTTTTTGTTTTTTTACTGGTTTATATTTTCTTTTGTTTTTCAAATTACCTCTCCAGTATTTGACTTAATATAGGATACAGTTAGAATCTTCTTACAATGAACAGTTCTAAAACTAATACAAACAAAATTAGAAGGGAAGCAATAAAGTGGGAAAAACTTTTTACAGTTAAAGGTTCTGATGAAAAGGGAGAACTTTCCACCAATGAAGAGGAAATTAGAGAAATAATAAGGAGTTATTTTGCTCAACTTTATGCCAATAAATTTGTTAACCTAAGTGAAATGGATGACTACCTCCAAAAATACAGACTTCCCAGACTAACAGAGGAGGAAGTAAATTGCTGGAATAGTCCCATTTCAGAAAAAGAAATAGAACAGGCAATTAAACAACTCCCTAAGAAAAAATCCCCAGGACCAGATGGATTTACATGTGAATTTTACCAAACATTTAAAGAACAATTGGCCCCAATGCTATATAAATTATTTGATAAAATAGGGAATGAAGGAGTCCTACCAAATTCCTTCTATGACACAGACATGGTACTGATACCTAAACCAGGTAGGCTGAAAACAGAGAAAGAAAATTATAGACCAATCTCCCTAATGAATATTGATGCTAAAATCTTAAATAAGATATTAGCAAAAAGACTACAGAGAATCATCTCCAAGATAATACACTATGATCAAGTAGGATTTATACCAGGAATGCAGGGCTGGTTCAATATTAGGAAAACTATCAATATAATTGGCCATGTTAATAACCAAATTAACAAAAACCATATGATCATCTCAATAGATGCAGAAAAAGCATTTGATAAAATCCAACATCCATTCCTATTAAAAACACTTGAGAGTATAGGAATAAATGGACTTTTCCTTAAAATAATCAGCAGCATCTATTTAAAACCATCAGTAAGCATCATATGTAATGGAGACAAACTGCAACCATTCCCAATAAGATCTGGAGTGAAACAAGGTTGCCCACTATCACCGTTACTATTTAATATTGTATTAGAAACGCTAGCTATAGCAATAAGAGCTGAGAAAGAGATTAAAGGAATAAGAATAGGCAACGAGGAAGCCAAATTATCACTCTTTGCCGATGACATGATGGTATACTTAGAGAACCCCAGAGATTCTGCTAAAAAGTTATTAGAAATAATCCACAACTTTAGCAAAGTTGCTGGTTATAAAATAAACCCACATAAGTCATCAGCATTCTTATATATCACTAACAAAATCCAACAGTCAGAGTTACAAAGAAAATTCCATTTAAAGTAACTACTGATAATATAAAATATTTAGGAATCTATCTGCCAAGGAAAATCAGAAACTTTATAGCAAAATTACAGACCACTTTTCACACAAATTAAGTCTCATCTAACCAATTGGAAAAATATTAAATGCTCTTGGATAGAGCGAGCAAATATAATAAAGATGACAATATTACCTAAACTAATCTATTTATTTAGCTATAACAATCAGAGTCCCAAAAACTATTTTAATGACCTAGAAAAAATAACAACAAAGTTCATATGGAAAAACAAAAGGTCAAGAATTTCAAGGAATTAATGAAAAAAAATCAAATGATGGTGGCTTAGCTGTACCAGATCTAAAATTATATTATAGAGCAGCAGTTACCAAAACTATTTGGTATTGGCTAAGGAATAGATTAGTTGATCAGTGGAATAGATTAGGTTCAAGGGATAAAACAGTCAACAAATATAGCAACCTAGTCATTGACAAACCCAAAGATCCCAGCTTTTGGGATAAGAACTTACTGTTTGATAAAAATTGCTGGGAAAATTGGAAACTAATATGGCAGAAACTAGGCATTGATCCATACTTAACGCCGTACACCAAGATAAGGTCAAAATGGGTTCATGACCTAGGCATAAAGAATAAAGTTATTAATAAATTAGAGGAACACAGGATAGTTTACCTCTCAGACCTGTGGAAAGGAAGGTCTTTATGACCAAAGCAGAACTAGAGATCATTACTTATCACAAAATAGAAAATTTCGATTATACCAAACTGAAAAGTTTTGTACAAACAAAACTAATGCAGACAAGATTAGAAGGAAGCAATAAACTGGGAAAATATTTTTACAGTCAAAGGTCCTGATAAAGGCCTCATTTCCAAAATATATAGAAATTAACTCTAATTTATAAAAATCAAGCCATTCTCCAATTGAAAAATGGTCAAAGGATATGAACAGACAATTCTCAGATGAAGAAATTGAAACTATTTCTAGTCATATGAAAAGATGCTCCAAGTCATTATTAATCAGAAATGCAAATTAAGACAACTCTAAGATACCACTACACACCTGTCAGATTGGCTAAGATGACAGGAAAAATAATGATGATTGTTGGAGGGATGCGGAAAACTGGGACATTGATGCATTGTTGGTGGAGTTGTGAACGAATCCAACCATTTTGGAGAAGTAGTTTGGAACTATGCTCAAAAAGTTATCAAACTGTGCATACCCTTTGATCCAGCAGTGTTACTACTGGGCTTATATCCCAAAGAGATTATAAAGAAGGAAAGGACCTGTATGTGCACGAATGTTTGTGGCAGCCCTTTTTGTAGTGGCTAAAAACTGGAAACTGAATGGATGTCCATCAGTTGGAGAATGGTTGAATAAATTGTGGTATATGAAAATTATGGAATATTACTGTTCTGTAAGAAATGAGCAACAGGATAATTTCAGAAAGGCTTGGAGAGACTTACATGAACTGATGCTGAGTGAAATGAGCAGGACCAGGAGATCATTATATACTTCAACAACAATACTATATGATGACCAGTTCTGATGGATCAGGCCCTTCTCAGCAACAAGATCAACCAAATCATTTCTAATGGAGCAGTAATGAACTGAACTAGCTATGCCCAGAAAAAGAACTCTGGGAGATGACTAAAAACCATTACATTGAATTCCCAATCCCTATATTTATGCACACCTGCATTTTGATTTCCTTCACAAGCTAATTGTACAATATTTCAGAGTCTGATTCTTTTTCTACAGCAAAATAACGTTTTGGTCAGGTATACTTATTGTGTATCTAATTTATATTTTAATATATTTAACATCTACTGGTCATCCTGCCATCTAGGGAGGGTAAGAGGTGAAAAATTGGAACAAGAGGTTTGGCAATTGTTAATGCTGTAAAGTTACCCATGTATATATCCTGTAAATAAAAGGCTATTTAAAAAAAAAAAAAAAAAAAAAAAAAAAGCAATTTAGACAATAAAATAAAATAAAATAAAATATTCAAAATAAAAAAAAAATAAAAAAAATAAAGGTTCTGATAAAGGCCTCATTTCCAAAATATATAGAGAATTGACTCTAATTTATAAGAAATCAAGCCATTCTCCAATTGATAAATGGTCAAAGGATATGAACAGATAATTTTCAGATGATGAAATTGAAACTATTTCTACCCATATGAAAAAGTGCTCTAAATCACTATTGATCAGAGAAATGAAAATTAAGACAACTCTGAGATACCACTACACACCTGTCAGATTGGCTAAGATGACAGGAAAAGATAATGACGAATGTTGGAAGGGATGTGGGGAAACTGGGACACTGATACATTGTTAGTGGAGTTGTGAATGGATCCAGCAATTCTGGAGAGCAATTTGGAACTATGCTCAAAAAGCTATCAAACTATACATACCCTTTGATCCAGCAGTGTTACTACAGGGCTTATATCCCAAAGAGATCTTAAAGAAGGGAAAGGGACCCACATGTGCAAAAATGTTTGTGGCAGCCCTCTTTGTAGTGGCTAGAAACTGGAAATTCAATGGATGTCCATCAATTGGAGAATGGCTGAGTAAATTGTGGTATATGAATGTTATGGAATATTATTGTTCTGTAAGAAACAACCAGCAGGATGAATACAGAGAAGCTTGAAGAGACTTATATGAACTGATGCTAAGTAAAATGAGCAGAACCAGGAGATCATTATACACTGCAACAAGAAGATTATATGATGATCAATTCTGATGGAAGTGGCTCTGGTCAACAATGAGAGTATCCAAATCAGTTCCAATTGATCAGTTATAAACAGAACCATCTACACACAGTGAAAGAACACTAGGAAATGAGTGTGGACCATAACATAGCATTTCCACTCTTTCTGTTATTGTTTGCTTTCATTTTTGTTTTTCTTCCCAGATTATTTTTACCTTCTTTCTAAATGTGATTTTTCTCATACAGCAAGATAACTATATAAACATATACATATATTGTATTTAACATATACTTTAACATATTTAACATTATGAGACTTTGTGCCATCTAGGGGAGGGGGTGGAGGGAAGGTGGGGGTAGAGGAAAGGAAGGGAAAAACAGAAGTTTTTGCGAGGGTCAATGTTGAAAAATTACCCATGCATATGTTTTGTCAATAAAATGTTATAAATAATTTTTTTAAAAAAATGAACAGTTCTACATTCCAAAAACTTACAAATGATTAATGGTCCATTTGTCATTGATCATAAAAGAATTTTAGTAAATACAAGAATGTGGGTACTTCTTTAAGTTATGGTAACATTAACTGACCTACAATTTAAATTATCAAAGATAATTAATTGAAATTCTAATACAAAAAAGATTAAGTGCTCTTAGAAATTTTTAGACTGATTTTATGACTTCATGAAAGTTTATTTCAAAGATGTCGAGCTTCAATTTGTTTCCTCTTTCTTCTTTTGGCTTCAATAGTCACCAAAACCAAACTGTACTGATTTTCTGAAGCTAATTGGCATTTTTGTTGCTTTCTTTTCCTCCATATTACATTCAGTTTTACTGTACTAACTTTTCTAAAATGCATTCCACAAAGTTCCATATGCTGAAACTTAGGCTATTATCAGTTCACCAAAAACATACTCCTCCCTGGAAATAATAGAGCATTCAAAGTAAAATCAATTATGATAAAAGTGCCTGCACTATCCAATTACTACATCAGCAAATATTAAGTTCCTACTGTGTACTGGCATAGTGCTAGACACTAGGAATACAAAAACAAAGAATTAAACAATCTCTAATGTAAAATGTCCTCAGTGTATGACCTATATAGCATGGCTTCACCTACTAGCACACAAAAGTACTCTTCATTCTAAGAAAAACAGCACAGTTGTGAAAGTATATGTAAAGATTCACTGTGAATGAATTTCCTGTTTATTTTAACAGGAGTGATGGAGCTAAGCACATCCGTTAACTTCTTGCTGAATGGCATACTTATATGTTATTTCATTTGATCTTCACAACAACCTTATGAAGTCGGTTTTCCTGGTGTAATTACCCCTATTTTGCAGATGGGAGCTCAGAGAGTTATATAGCTTATTCATGATTGTGAAACTAGTAAAGATCAAAGACGGGATCTACTCCCAGGTCTTTCCTATCTCCAAGGCCAGCACTTGCCCTCTTCAGCCATGATATTTTTCTCAATTATGCAAGAGTCAACAATGCATGTTATTAACCATGTTCTGTAAGTGAATGTAATTTCATTAACATTTCATATGGTATGAATGCATGAATATTAAAGGTATTTATTAAATGCTTACTATGTACTACACACTGGGGAAAACATGGGGATTACAATTGCCAATCTGCAAGAAAAATCACTAAAACATCTCTGAACAAAAGGCACTTTATTAAAGAATCCATGATCCCCTCTAATAAAGTAGACTTCAGATCTTCTTCATAATCTGAAATGCCCTTGCTCCCCAAGATCTTGTCTTTTTAGGGTTTTATACTCAAATATGCAAAAGAGGCATGATAAAATACAGAATCTTATTGGCTGATAGACCTTGCTCTTAAAAACTAAAATGACATATCAGTAAGGTAGGGGTGGAAGATGGGGAGTTATGTGTGTATTAAAGTTTGGGTGAAGTATGAGGCATGTCCACTAAGTAATCATAAGATGTTCAACTGCTCATGTTGGACAAGGGAATGGTCTAGAGGTACAAAATAAGTTGGGGGACTTTCCAAAGAATCAAGGCATTTTACCTATGCTGGGTTTTGAAATGGAATCTGAGTGAAACAGGATGGAGATATCTTTGTCATCATTCTTGTGGTTGCTAGTGGGTTTCGGAACTGCTAAATAAGTAGTAAATATTATATTAAAGTTTGGGGCCCATTATAAAGACCTACTGTAACATCCTATTTTATCTAATTATCCCTATATGATTTAAGTAAAGTATCAAACTGATTAATACTAATTAGAATAGAGTAAGGGTTCAAATTAATCATTTATCACAATATAAATATAAAGAAAAAAGCAATAATTCCCCTCAAGGAGCTTATATTCCAATGAGATAAACACAGAGGAAAATAGAGAAGCAAATTGACACACTCCTTTCAGAAAAAAAAAAAAAAATGATGTTAAGAAGTTTTAAGTTCAAATCCTTCCTCAGTTGAGTGTCAGTCAATAAGCATATATAAAGTGCCTACTATGTGTTGGGTACACATTTAGAATACAAATAAAAACAGGAAAGAGTTCCTGTCCTCATAGAAGGACAAAACATGTGGCAAAATAACATATAAAGGGGAGTTGAAAAAGAGAGGGAGGGGAAATGAGGTATGGGGAGGAAGGTAAAGACTTTCCCAGCCTTATTGAGATGAGTTAGCAAAGAAGCCTAGAGAGAGATGAAAACTTTGGCCTGAGCCTAATCCTTAAATGGATGTTCTGGGAGGAATCAACCAATCAGAAGGTAAGCCCACAAGATTGGAGGATATTTTTCCTATGGGGTGGAGTGAGCTTCCAGGATAAAGAGGCATGGTAGAGAAAGTTCTATGGAAATGAATCAGCAGTGTAGTCTAGAGAGAGATGAAAATCATTTCTTTATGAGTCTGGGCAAATCACTTAATCCCTCTTAATTTGCTGGTGGATCTGCCTGCCTCAAGTCTTTCCCTACTTTAATCCACTTTCCATTTAGCCACTAAAGGGACCACAGGTCTAATCATGTCACACATACACTCTCAATAAACTCCAATGGCTTCCTAGAACCTCCAGGAGCAATTATAAATTGATCTATTGGCATTCAAAATACTTTATAATCTAGCCCCCCACCTACTTCTTCAGTCTTCTTACACCCCATTCCCCAACTCATATTCTTTTATCCAGCCACATTGATCTCCTGGCTGTTCCTCAAACACAATACTCCATTTTGCAGTTCTGGACACTTTTGCTGGCTGTCTCCCATGTCTAGAATACTCTCCTTCCTCAGCTCCCATTACTGATCTCTCTGGTTCCTTTAAGTCCCAACTCCTAAAATTCCACTTTATTAATTCAGGCCAGTTCCAATGGACTTGTGATGAAAACAGCTTATGAAAACCCAGAGAGAGAACTGTGAAGACTGAGAGTAACATAGAATTTCCACCTTTTTTGTTGTTGTTTGCTTGCTTTTTGTTTTCTTTCTTTTTTTTTTTCTTTTTGCATTTTTCTCATACAGCATGGTAATAGTGAAAATATGTATAGAAGAATTGCACATGTTTAACATACATTGGATTACTTCTGTCTAAGAAGAGGGAAGGGAAAAAAATAATTTGGAACACAAGATTTTACAAGGGTTAATGTTGAAAACTATGCATATGTTTTGAAAATAAAAAGCTTTACAAATATAAAAATAAATAAATAAAATTCCACATTATATAGATAGCCTTCCTTAGCCCATTTAGTTTCAATGCTTTCCCTCTTAATTATTTCCTATTTACAATGTAAATAGCTTGTTTATATATATTTGGCTATACCTTGTCTCCCCTATTGGATTTAAAGCTTCTTGAAGGCAAAGATTGTCTTTTGACTCTTTTTTTTTTTTTTAAATAATCCTAGCACTTAACACAGTGCCTGACACATAATTGGAACTTAAAAACTGTTTGCTGAATTGAGTAGAATTCATCTGTAAAACTAGGGTAATAATAACACCAACCTCATGTATAACATATGTAAAGTGCTTTGCAAACCTGAAAGCACCATAGCTACATAGAGAAAGGAAGAAGAAACAGGAAGGATGGCTGGGACTTTCCTGAAATCAGATTCCAAGAAAGGCAGGCACCAATCAGAAAGGGGAAAGGGCCAAAAAGGAAGTTCTTCAGTGAGGTTTGATCTCTGATGTACTCAGTTATTAAGAAACTTTGCTCTTTGCGGTCAGAGAAAAGAAAGTAGAATGAAGAATGACTGGGAGTTTCCTAAAATATTATTTCAGTAGAAACATAAATTTCAGATTAAGAAATGCTTTCTTTGCTTGGATAGAAAATTAGCTGCAGGCAAAAAAATATTTGATGTTAATATGCCTACTTCCAAGATTACAGTGCCTTGAGATCTAGTTACAGTTTTCCTACCCTCACCCACCTCCTTATCTTACTTGTGGTTTCCAATAGCCTTTCAGTGATTTTAATCATTACAGAGGCCTCTGCCTCCTTAGGACTTGAGAGGTAACTAGGGAGAAATCAGAATGCTTTGTTATGCTCTGGACTGGGAATTTTGTTGTGTTACTCTCCTTAATCCCATTTAGGGTTTTTTTTTAGCAAAGATACTGGTTTGCTATTTCCTTCTTAAGCTCATTTTATAAATGTGAGAAATGCTGAAAAGTTGGGTTTCCACAGAGTGTTGTAAGCTTTGAGATAGTGTGGGATAGTAGGTATCACTGACCAAGAGGTTTTCAGAATGTAAGAAGTTAAGGAAGGTTAAGATTCCATAGAACAATTAAGTGATCAATAGAAACCTTGAGCAAATAAGGAATTGGGGAACTAGGAAAGCACAGGTGGATTTGGCCAATCAGAAAAAGTTTTATGGTTTTGAGAAAACCACAAACTTAAGATAATAGCTGATCTAGCCCAAACTAGTCGGGCATCTGTTTTGACCAAATCACTCCTGCACCTACTTAATAGGCTAATTGAATATTAAACAACACACCCCATAGGAGTTTTCTGCCATTTTTGGACATGGAATGTATGAAGAAGGAAGAGGAACATGTTTATATATATTTAGGGGAAAACAGAGTGGCCGTATCAGAAAGATTGTAACCCGGAAGGAACAGACCAATCTGTTCTCTGAAGGGAGGGGCTGCACCACACTAACAAGTATAAAGTTTCTCCTTCTTCTATACTCAGTGCTCCCTCTCCCCAAAGAGACGTGGGACCGGCTTCTGGACAGATTCCTTAAGCTTCTTCTTTAATGAATTTTCCTCAATATCTGATTTTCAGTGTCAAGAATGTATTTCTAACATAGATGAGAAAACTGATGGCAAACAGGACTAAATAATTTACAATTAGTAAGTGTCTGAGGCCAAATTAGAACTCAGCAAAATAGATTCCTTCCTTCAGGCCAGGCACTCTATCCATTTTGCCACCTCGCTACCCCAACTAAGAAGAGTCTAGACCATTCTCTAGGTCGGGGCAGTGGAGGAAAGAACATCAAGAACATAACCCAATCTGGTGTTGGTAACCTGCATAAGCTTTTGTAAGGCTAGAGATCAGCAAAAATGGTAGCAAAAGGGAACTTCTCGGGAAAGAAGGTCCTTATCTTCCATCTTCCTTAAGAATGAACTATATGTCTCTTCTCAGACATGAGTATACTGAAAGTCTTCCCTTCTGCCATGGAGGAAAGGGAAAAGGGAAGAAGCGGGGTAAATAGAGACTAATAAGATGACTGGCCAAGCAGAACAGAGATCTGTGAACAACATTCATAGATTTGATCAAGACTTTTGATACTATCAGTCACAAGGGCTTATGAGAAATTATATCAAAAGTTAGTTGCCTGAAATTCATCAGTGGTAAGTTTGCCCAGGTTCTGGATAATAAATGATGTTCTCCTACTTTCCCAGTAAACAATGGAGTGAAACAATGCTGTGGTCCTGTGCGTGCTTCCATGCTTTTTAACATGATGTTTCCAACTACCTTGTCAGATACCTTCAATGAGGATGATTGGTATCAAGGTCAGGTATCACACTGATGATAAATCATTTAACTTTAAAAGTTTACAAGCTAAGATTAAAGTGGAAAGAGAGTTGATGCATTATGTTTGGTCACAGATGACTGCACTCAATGCAACTTCTGAGGCAGAGACGCAATAAAGTATGGATCTATTTTTTGTTTCTTTTGGTCTAAGTAATAAGAAAACGAGATTCACCACCATCCACACCAGAGCATCCATACATGGAACCCACTGGTTACAGCAAATGGAAAAGTTTTGAATATTGTGAATAAGTTCACTGACCTTGGTAGTATATTTTCCACAGATGTACATATATATGACGAAGTTGATATGTTGTCAGAGCTAGTTCAGTGTCTGAAAGGCTCTAAAGGAAAGTATGGAAAAGAAAAGATATTAGACTGCCTACCAAACTGGAGGTAAAGAGTCATTGTGCTAACTTTATTATTAGTATGCCTATGAAATCTAGACAGAATCAGCACCATGCCAGGAAAATGAATTGCTCCCATTTGAACTATCTGAGAAAGATTCTAATGATCACCAGTCAGAATAAGGTACTAGACACTGCGGTCTTTTGTGAAACTAAACTGCCAAGGATTCAAACTTTACTTCAGTGAGTGCAATTCCAATATGCAACCTGTGTTGTTTAACTGCCAAAAAGATTTTTTTAAATGGAGAACTCATGCAAACAGGTCAGAAGTTATACAAGAATACTTTGGGATCCATTATGAGACAAGGGAGAGTCTGGCAAAGGACCACCCAGCATGGCATGCCCACAGCAAAGAAGGCTCTGTGCTTTAATAAATAAAATAATTTAATAAATTTTAATAAATAAAATTTTTATTTTAAAATATATTTTAAAAAATATTTTAAAAATAAAATTTTAATAAATAAAATCTTTAATAAATAAAACAGAACTTGAGTAGTTCAAAAGAAAGAAGAGATGCACAAATTGAGAGACACCTCTATTCCAAATGTTCTTAGTGGATTATTTTATGCTCCACCTGTGGTAGACTTATCCAAGTTCATATTGGTCTGATCATGCAATCAGACATATTGTACTTTGACCTCAATATAGTGATGTCATTTTAGTCTGCTTCAAAAGTGAAGGACAACTACTAACCATGCATTGTCTTCCTCTGTATTCTAATTAGAATGTAAGATCCCTGAGAACAAGTACCCTCTCATGAGATATATTCATTCACTTTTCCCTTTATATATTGTAATGTTTTCCTATCTTTCTGCTTATACTTATATTTCCAGTATTTATCAAAGCATATGCCACATACTAAATACTTCATAAATGTTTTCTTGTTATTGTTATTTTTATTATCATTGTTATTAGTTATATAAATGTCATATGTTGTAGATACATAGCTGGTATAGTAGATTAAAAAAAACTGCATGGAGTTCAAGAATTAGAGTGGTAAGTACAAAAAAATGATAGTTCCCCTCACTGGGGCCACTGCTAGCAACCTGAGAAAGCTTGAACGTAACTGTACAAATTGAAGTAAGAATGTTGATCCACTCCTTATGTGAAGGATGAAGTGTATGCATGTGTGTGTTGTGTATATGGGAGAAAAAAGAAAAAAGAGAAAGAGGAGAAAGATATAAAGCCAACGAAGTCTTTACTGTCTCCAAAGCTAATTTTAGTTCTATTTAACTATGCTATTTTTCTCAAAATTGCATATTATTTACCAATATATTTTCATTAACATTTTGTATGATGTGAGTATATGAATATAATAAACATTTATTAAGTGCTTACAATGTGTTACATACTGGGGATAAAAATATAAATGTGAGTAAATTAACTGCCTTCATAAGCTTACATACTAATGTGAAAAATAACCCCCAGGACAACGGTATCTAAGGAGGAGCACTTTGGACTTCAAGATACAGGGATAATAAAAGGCAACAGAAAGGAGCAAATTGACATACATACTACCCATTCAGGAGACAGTGTTATCAAAAAAACCCGAGTTTAAATTCTGCCTCAGATACTGATTGATTATATGTCAGCCAACAAATTCTTATCAAGCTCTTATTATGTACTAGGCACTGAACTAAATACTGGGAATGTAACTACAAATAAAAAGAAAGAAAATAACTAAACTATAGAAGGGAAAAATAAAGTAGATTGCCAGGCTCTTAATCAGGACTTAATACAGACTTGGGAAGGTTCAGAAAACCAAAATTTTAGTACAAGGAAATGTAGAATTCATAATAAGACACTAAATAAAGCAGCTTTATTGAGAGGAAAATACAAATATGGAAGGGTTGTCAAGGAAGGTGGATAAAGGGAAATACACTGGGATTCTAGACAGTATGGCTATCATGGCTCCCATAGGAGCCATGTAGGGAATAAGTACCTTATTATACTTAAAGATAAGGAAGAAAAGGGACAGAGAAACAGAATCTTTTATCCAACTCTAGCAGGACCCAGACACTGGAAAAAGAACAAAAAGTCTGACCCTTCGAGACTGGTGCTGAAGGAATAGGAGATGGCTTAGAAATTGCAGCTAACTGATATTCTAATTCCCAAGTAATGGTAAAAGGAGATTTAGGTCATTACTATGGGTCTTACTCTGGGTGGCTCAAAGATTTTGAGAATTTTGAGAATTCCATGTTCTCAAAATGAGCAGGCTCCTAGTATCATTACAGAGAAAAAATAATTTAAAATTCATTAAGATATTTTATACAGTGAAATAAATTAATTAAATGTAAGTGCTTACTAAAGCAAATTTAATTAGGTGTAATGGTTTTCATTAATTTTTAACAAATAATATTATTTTTTAGAAATAGAAGATATGTGTTAAATTAATTATTCATCTTGAATGCTCATTTTTCTTCTCTCTTTATGGTCTTGCAATGAACACTTTAATAATATAAAAAATGAAAGTTTCTTTATCGTAACCGACAGGAAATAACTGGTCACTGATATACAGATAATTTTGCTTTAACCTGTTAGAACAAAGATCAAACAAATCAAATGAGAAACTCTAACATGCAATAAAAACAGTTCTAATTTGACTTCCTAAAACAAGCTATTGATGCAGAAAAATGAGAAATGGATAAAGAAATACATATCAACATAGATTATCACCATGTCTAAAAGAAGCAAAATTTATGTATAAAACAGTTGCCACAACCAGTCCAGAAAAGGCCAGAAACTTTGTCTCAGCCAACAAAAATCTCTCCAGATTGCATTCCAGAAAACTTTTCATTCCAAAAGCTCATTCCAGTTCTGAATTTGCACATTGGAAATACCCACTTCCCCCTTTGCCCTGTCACTGAATGAATGATTCCTCCCAGAACCTCCATTTAAAGGTGTCCAGGCTAGCTATATCTCATTTCTCTCTCAGCTACACTTGAGACTTTCTTTACCATGTCACCACATCCATTAGAATACGTGCTCCTCGAGGTGTAGCAATTTGCTTTCTTTCTATTTGTACTTGTATCCCTAGTGCTTAGCAGAGGGTCTGGCATATAATAAGTGCTTAATAAATATTTGTTGACTGATTGACTTGATACTCTTGCCAAGTACAGTGATGTGGCAGCCAAAAACAATAAAAATTTAAAATAAAAATTCATTTGCAAAATCTTATAGAAGAGGATAATGAAAGATTATGAGCAAGCCTTTTCATAAGCAGAAATAAAGGATGAAGAAAATAGGAGTTTATAGAAAGCTTAGTGAGAGATTCAGCTGAGCAAGATCATCCTGAGAGCATTTAAGGATAAAACTAAGAGAAAAACAAACAGATTAAAAATGCAAAAAAAAAAAAAAAAAACCTGTAAAGATTTATATAACAAAACATTTTCTCTGGCAATGACAACATAACCATAACATCTGTAATTTACATTATAGTCAACAATACTTTCTATATGTCAGGCATTGTGATAAGCACTGAAAATATAAAGAAAGGCAGACAGTGCCTGTCTTCAAGGTCTTATAATCTAATGGAGGTAGACAACATGCAGCAAATGAACAAATACAAACAAAATAAATTAGATAATAGATATATACACATATGTGTATATGTGATATAGATGGATACGTGTATATATGTACATATAAATATATGTGTATGTGTTCATGTAAACATATATATGTGTATGAAAGAAGTAATTAGCACTAAAGGTAATCTTGAAAAAGATGAAATTTACCTGAGACCTAAAAGATGAAAGGGAAAATAACAGGCAGAGATGGGGAGGTAGAAAAATTTAAGCATAAGGGATAGCCAATGAAATGCAGTCTGGAGATGAAAGGTCAAATGCAAGGAACAGCAAGATCAACTGTCACCAGATCATAAAGTTCATGGAAGAGAATAAAGTGTACAAAGATTGTAAAAGTAGGAGGTTTTAAGTAATGAAGGGCTTTAGAAGCCAACAAAAGCATTTTGCATTTTGTCCTGAAGATATTTTATTGAATTAGAAGGTGACTAGGTAAGATCTCTGCTTTAGAACAATGACTTTGACAGGGGCATATAATTTCACCAATATGTACATGTCCTTGAATAACACAGTGAAGTGGATTAGGGAGAAACAAAGTAAGGCAAGCAATCAAATTCATTTGCGATTCAGTCATTTTTCACTAGTGTCTAACTCTCCATGAGCCCATTTGGGGTTTCTTGGCAAAGACACGAAAGTGACTTGCCATTTCCATCTCCAGCTCATTTTTACACATGAGGAAACTGAGCCAAACAGTGTTAAGTGACTTACCCAAGTTCAAACAGCTATTAAGTGTATAAAGAAGTACATAACTCCTGAGTTCTATCCACTGTGCCAACTAGCTAGGTTGAGTGATAAATTTTGTCTATCTTATCCTTGAAGCATCTCCAAATTGGTAAGACTTAACAGAATTCATATTCTACCTAGCTTTTGAAATCACAGGGTTACTTTCACATCACATCATAGTAGGATTTTCTGGATGCATATATTGTAATTCTATCTATATATTGTCTAAGAGGCATATAGCAGTGCAGTGCCTAATGCTCTCCTCAGATTCCCACTAAAACAACCTTGGTGGCTTCCACATAAACTCTACAATGACACTTGAGGCTCACTATAATCTGGCTCCAGCCTATTTTTGCAGCCTTGTCTTATATCTCTTCATGAATAAGTGTTCCATCTAAATTAATTTGTTCCAAATCCCTCTCTCATAGGCTGTTCTTTCCAGTCATCATGCTCATCTCATCCCCCACTCCTGGAATGGACTTTCTTTCCTTTTGTCACCTGTATATAACCATGCCCTGTTATAATCATTCCTCTCCTTTAAGTCCAAATTCAGGTGTCACTTCCCCCACGAAACTTCCTTTCCAACAAACTGGAAGTGATTTCTCTACCATACTATTCATGCAGCGTTTTCTCTGTAATCTCTTATACACTTGTTTCCCAATTTATATTACAGTGACATGTATACATATCATTCTACCAACTTTTAAGCTCCTTAGGGATTGTGGTTATGTTTTACTTCATCTTTGACTCCCCAGCCCATACCCCAGCATAGTGTCTTGCACAAAGGTGTGTTGAATTGAATTGAATCCAAATTGATTCCATAAAATAAGAGAATCTAAGAGTTAGATGATTTTGGAGTCTAACTCCTATATGTAGGAATTCTTGGGATTGTTTATTCTGTGAAAAAAAATGTAATTCACATTATATACATAACATAATTTTAGTTTAAAATGTCAAATGTATTTTACAAGATAGACAATTTTTCCTATATAGAATAATTAATAATAATCAGTATTGTGCCTGATATTTAAACCCTTAGCTCCTTTGGGAAGAAGCATTTTTTTCATTTTCAGGGTCAAAGTTTTAGGAATCAATTATATAGAGGTGATGGTTAAAGTTCATGAAGAGGAACAAACATTCCAAGAAAGAAAATGTAGAGAGAAAAGAAAAGAAAATCTTAGCAAAAATCCTTATGGAGAATGCTATCTATATGACTCTGGACAAGTCACTTAACCTCTGTCTGCTTCAGTTTCCTCATCTTTAAAAATAGGGATGATAATAATAGCACCTAGTACCCAGGGAAGTTGTAAGGATTAAACACTGATAAAGAGCTTTACAAATTGTACCTATACAATTTGGCTTGCACAAAAGACTCAGTGAAATTTCTACAGTCTCACAAGAGCCTCTAGATTAATTTTTATCTCAATATCTTCAGGATGCAAAGTGATCTATGTTTCCTAACAAGTTAGATCTTAGAGCCTGAGTTTTTTTTTTTTTTCTTTTCTTTTCTTTTTTTTTTTTTTTTATTATAGCTTTTTATTTACAAGTTATATGCCTGGGTAATTTTACAGCATTGACAATTGCCAAACCTTTTGTTCCAATTTTCCCCCTCCTTCCGCTCACCCCCTCCCCCAGATGGCAGGTTGACATGTTAAATATGTTAAAGTATAAGTTAAATACAATATATGTATACATGTCCAAACAGTTATTTTGCTGTAAAAAGAATCAGACTTTGAAATAGTGTACAATTAGCCTGTGAAGGAAATCAAAAATGCAGGTGGACAAAAATACAGGGATTGGTTCTATGTAGTGGTTCATAGTCATCTCCCAGAGTTCTTTCACTGGCTGTAGCTGATTCAGTTCATTACTGCTCTATTGGAACTGATTTGGTTCATCTCATTGCTGAAGAGGGCCACATCCATCAGAATTGATCATCATATAGTATTGTTATTGAAGTATATAATGATCTCTTCATTTCACTCGGCATCAATTCATGTAAGTCTCTCCAGGCCTTTCTGAAATCATCCTGTTGGTCATTTCTTAGAGAACAATAATATTCCATAATATTCATATACCACAATTTACTCAGTCATTCTCCAATTGATGGGCATCCACTCAGTTTCCAGTTTCTGGCCACTAAAAAGAGACCTGCCACAAACATGGGTCCCTTTCCCTTCTTTAAGATCTCTTTGGGATATAAGCTCAGTAGTAACACTGCTGGATCAAAGGATATGCACAGTTTGATAACTTTTTGAACATAGTTCCAAATTGCTCTTCAGAATGGCTGGATGTATTCACAATTCCACCAAAAATGTATTAGTGTCCCTGTTTTCCCATATCCTCTCCCACATTGCGCATTATCTTTCCCTGTTATTCTAGCCAATCTGACAGGTGTGTAGTGGTATCTCAGAGTTGTCTTAATTTGCATTTCTCTGATTAATAATGACTTGGAGCATCTTTTCATATGGCTAGAAATGGTTTCAATTTCTTCGTCTGAGAATTTTCTATTCATATCCTTTGACCATTTATCAACTGGAGAATGGTAGAGCCTGAGTTTTTAAAACAAATGTCTATGCACAAAGCTTGAGGTAGGTCTGGTAAATTGTCTCAAATCTTATTCTATGTGCCAGTCATTAAGCATTTGCTATGTACCTACTGTGTACTGTTCCTACAAATACTTATAATCTACCTCTTTCATGCTACTTCTGCTCATTTGAAAATCAATGTTAGGACACTGGTTACATGACAGTCATGATTATTTAGACTTGATGATGTTGTGGGGATGACCAAAGAAATGGTAAGTATGGTTCCAACCTTTCAGAGACTTTCAGGGACATGTGATTTCACCACTGTGTATATGCCCTTGAATAATACAAATTGTAGCCCATCCTATACATCTCTTGTTCACATGCTCCCATAAATCCTTGACAATACATGATTATCAATGAAGCACATGGACTGCCCAGTCTTTGTCCCTGGTTTATCTACTTTTCTGATCATACATTATTCTGTTAACATACTTTATGAAACTTCTAGAAAATTCTTTATTTGTAATGTGTATTAACCTGTTCATACTCACAATGTGTCTCTTTAACCAATGCTGGGCTTCAATTCTTTGGAGACTGTGGTATTCCATGATTCACCAGAAAAAGAACATTCATGTTAAAAATAAATAAAACAAACAGAGGTGAGCTTGGAATCATTAAATAGATTGACAACTTTCTCAAATTGTAATCCAGGCTATATATCTTGCTCAATTCTAGACTCAGCTCATAATCCATTTGCAGGTTTTTTTCCAGATATATGAACTGAAAGAAAAGAGCTCTATAGATTGTCCAAGTGCATATTATATTCTAGACAATAGCTATTCTTTTTAATCATTTGGCTTTTCTTGTATGGATAGTGGAAGGATAGGTCAAATTTTTAAATGGGATTATGCTTATAATTCATGAGGCTCTGCTATGTTCCAAGGCTTGCTATAATCAGCACAATACTATTGAAAACAAGAATACTTCACTATTTAAATTTCTCTTTCTAGGACTCAGTGCTAGACATACTCCATGTTAGTAGCAAATGCCCTTTTTGTGAGCTTGTGTTTTTCTGTTGCTTTCCTTGTTTGATATTCATATCAGAGTGCCACTAAACAATGTTATCTCTGGTTTTTGTTGTTGCTATTTTGCTGAGGCAACTGGAGTTAAGTGAGTTGCCCAGGGTAACACAGCTAGAAAGTGTTAAGTGTCTGAAGTCAAATTTGAGCTCAGTTCTTCCTGACTTTAGGGCTGTTGCTCTATCCACTGCATCACCTAGCAGCCCTCTGTTGTTATTTTTCAAGAATCTTAACTGATTATAACTTTTGATTCGGACACCTTGCTGAGTAAGAGCTTTAAATGAGCATTTCCCTCTGCTGAATCAAATGTTTTAGAATTTTATTGTGTTTCTGAATCTAACAAATATAACAAAAAGAGATATTTCTACAAGAAAATTGTGGGGGGAGGGGAAAGGATTATATGTGAGACTATTTTGTGCAATTTTTCTTTTAAAAGTTAAATTCAATGTTATTTTCAAAGTTGTCCTGCTTCTGTTTTCTTCTCTTTTATACATTTTAAAATATGTCAATGACCATCTTTTATTTTTTTCACTTTTATAATGCTTTTTAAATAGTCAGGAAATAAGCACAATGGGATTTTTGTAATCCCTACATTTTCCAGCTAATTGTCTGATTTTTTGTCTAAAAGACATAAAAATATCTGTTAGAATATGATATTTGTGAAAGCTTTATATTTCCACGATCAAGGATACTCTTGATGTGTATGTAGACTACCCTCATAAAATTGGAAAAAGTTAGGAAATTTTTATTACAAGTCAATAGTTAATTGATAGTCTCATACAAAACAGACAATTTAAAGAACTACCTCCTTTTTAAATCTTATTGGACATTTTATGGAAGTCCCCTTTTTTTACAAAAAAATAAAATATAAAACTAGACTTTGAAAATCTTATATGGGTGTATCTGGGAAATCAGGGACAGAGCGGATGAGCAAATAACAGCTATTAAGAAAAAGAATCACAAAGGATAATGATTTAATTCATGTTTTTTTTGTTGTTTAGTTGTTCAGATTCCTTGTGATCCCATTTGAGATTTTCTTGGCAAAGATGCTGGAGTTGGTTTGCCATGTTCTTTTTTGAGGCTAAATTTGAACTCAGGATAATGAGTCTTCCTGGCTTGATTCTGTCACTCTATCCACTTTTCCCAACTGACAGGAGTAATAAGCAAGCAATGAGGATAATAATCTGTCCTTTCTGAATTCTAAGGAATGATAGGCTTTGCTATCTATCCACTCTGCAACAGCTAGACATTTCTATTCACCCTACAGTGGAACTCTGTTCTAAGTGTTGTTTTCTCTAATTACAATATGAAGTCTTTGAAAGAAAGAACTGTTTTTTATTTTCTATTTTTATTCCCAGCACTTAGCTTAGCACAAAGGAAGCACTCAATACAGGGTTTTCCATTCTAAGGCTGCCAGGTTACAAGCCTGGGTGATTAGGAAGACGGGGGTATCACCAACAGAAATATAAAAGTTTGAGGAGGGACAGATTTGGAAAAGTTAATAAATTTAATTTGTGTGATTAAGAAATTCACCCCAAATTGATATATGGTGAGAGTTCAAAAATTGAGCAAGAATTAGAAATGCTTTTTAAAAATTATAAAAATCAATTTAAAAAAAAGATCTTGAAGAAAAATGAAATGAGGATTATTAGAATCAGCGAGGGGCCTGTGCCATGCCTGGTGTCAGGAAGACCTAAATGTAAATCTGGCCTCAGAAATTTCCTAGCATATCACCCTGAGCAAGTCACTTCCAGTCTCTCTTGAGTTTCCTCAATTGTAAAATGGAGATGATAATATCATCTTGACAGGATTGTTGTGATCTTCACAACATAAGAAAGCACTTAGAACACTTAGCCTGGTAAATGGTGGGTGCTTAATAAATGCTTCTTTTCTTGATGAAGCAAAGTCAACAAGAGAGATTGTGGAAGAAGTGAGAGGATTGAAAATATAGCTGGAGGGTTTACTTTAGCAGTGAAAACCACTTCAGACTGGAGGGAGGAATAGAACATGAATACCAGCATTAACAGAGTAAGAAAAGTAAAAGAAGTTAAGTTCTTTTAGATGACCATAATTTCACTAGTAAAGGAGAGTAGTCATCTATGGGAGACAGGAACAGAGAGAATGGATTCGGAGTTCCAAGGAGAATATAGCTTGAAGCAGACATCACTTAAACAGAAGTCCATTTGAAGAGAGAAAAAAGTGGAATGTAGATGAGAAGAGACAGACCACATTGTAAAATAATTCAAATGGTTTGCATTTTTAACATCCCAATTCAGTTAGAATGAACACTTACTTGAGGTATTCTCATAAGTATTTCTGAATTCATCTAAGGTCATATCTGAAAACTGGTTCCATCCAACAGAAAGAAAATTTTTAAAAAAGGTCAGTAAACAAATAGTAGAAAACAACAATAAAACCCTTTATTCACATGACCTTTATATATTCTTCTCACAATTTTTAGTCTTTTCCTAAATTTTTGGACCTTTTCAATTTTCTGTGTTACTCACATACTGAATTCCTTTAATTTAAATAAGAGTAAACTGGATTTACATCCCCCTTATATATTTGGCATCTCTTCTCCTGGTTCCAAGCCATAGAGATTCAGGTATAAAGCCTCTGGAACACTTTGGGGCTTGCAGTTAAAACAGTTTAGGCCTCAAGAGAATCTAGGCCTTTACTCTACAGAATTCATTCCAATAATCTGGACAAGAACAAGTTGATGTCCTCTCACTAGACTACTAACTCCCATGATCTATACTTTCTTCCTTCTCAGTCACACATGGTTATGATGATATATACACTTGATTTTACCATCATCCATTTAGATGTTCATTCTTCATTACCCAGAATTCTGAATTTCCTTTCCCTGACCACAAGGTCTTTCTTTCCCTCTACTGCATTCCTCCTACACCTGTTTTTATTATTCCTGATCTTTAGCCTTTCAAGCACTTTGTCATGTGCTTCTTTCTGGAGATTAGTAGAAGTCATACAACTTTATTAAGTGAACCAACTGCAAATATATGTTATCTAAATTAAGGTCCTCACTGCTCTTGGGTAAACCTTATTCTTCTCTCATTCACTCCATAACATTCCCCACAGATATTCTGCAAATCTTCTCCTCTTAACTCTCCTATCCCACATGTTCCAGTCCCTTTCATCACAGGACCTCTTGTTCACATTTTACTGACACAATAAATGCCTTTGATCAGGAATTCCTTCTCCTTCCTTATGCTACATCTCAAAAAATCTGGATCACCCACCATTCTTCCTTTGCTCTAGTCTCAGGTCTTTTTACTGAAATCAAACCTTCTCATTGTGCCCCTGATTACATCTCTCTCTTCTTCAGTCCCTCCTTAGCTACTGGCTCTTTCCCTGCAGCTGAGAGGCATGCTAAGGTTTCTCCAGAGGTACATAGTCTCAAATCAATCTGTCATTTTATAGCCAAATTCCCCCTAAGAGCTGCCCATATCTGCTGCCTCCACTTCTTTTAAGTTTCCTTTAGGAGACACCACTGGGAAACTCTTCTGTGCAGGGCTATCCATGGTCTCAGTGATTCAATTGAATTGCATTTTCCCATTCCTCAACATTCTAAATCTCTTTTTTTGTTTGTTTGTTTTTAATTTTGTTGACTCCTCACTTAGCTTTGCTGATATTATTCTCCCTTGATTCTCCTTTTCAGTCTCCTTTGATGGATTCACCACTTATGCCCTGTTTCCATAACTGGGGCTTTCTCACAAGACTTTGTATGTATTATCATCAGTTTCTCTTGGCTCTATTATCATTTCTATATGGATTATTCTCTTATCTATATGTTCAGTACTAGTCTCTCTTGAACTCTATGTCTCTATCATTAACTCTCTGATGGACATTTTTCTTCACCTGAATGTCCCACTATAACTGAAAATGTCTGAAATGGAATTCATTATCTGCCCCACATAAACATGATTTTCCTCCAAATTACTCTTTCTAGACAACCAAGTTTTCTGTTCTTAGAATCACTCTTGACTCTTCACTCTCCCTTCTATCCCATCAGTCATCAAGTTCTGTCAACTAATAATAATAATGGCTAACATTTATATAGTGCTTACTATGTGCCAGGCACTGTCCTAAGTACTTTTTTGATTATTAAGCAATTATTGACATCCCATTTGATCCTCACAACAACCCTGGGAGATTGGTGTGATTATTATCCCCATCTTTAAAAATGAGGGTAAGGGACTTGCTCAGGATCACCCTGCTAGTAAATCCCTGACAACAGATTTGAATTCAGCTCTTCTTGCCTACAAGGCCCAGTGCTCTATCCACTATACCAACTAGCTACACACTCTATACCATTTCTCACATTTGTTTCCTTTCCACATACAAAGTCCTCACCACCTCTTTCCTAGGCTTTTAAAATAGCCTCCTATGTACATTTATGGCTTCTGATTTTTCCTTCTCAGTTCAGCCTCCACAATAACAAAATTATCTTCCTAAAGCATAGGTCTGATCCTGTCCTGATCACTTGCTCAGGACTTTTCACTGGCATCCTGTTGTCCCTAGAATGAAATACAAAATTCTCACTTTGGCAGCTCAGGCCCCTCAGCTTACTTTTACAACTTGGGTCCCTTTCACTTAATCAACATATCAGTTTTCCCTATTACCACCAAATTGTCCCATTTCCTGTTTTCTGAAGTCAGCATTCCATCTCCTCCTTTTATACCTTTTTAAAGGTTATTACTCATGCCTGAAATGTACCCAATCCTTTCTCAGAATCTTTAGATTGCTATAAAACTCAAATCAAATTAGCTCCTCCAAAAGTATTTGTTGTTCCCCCTGGTTGCTAGTAAATATGTTATATTATCTCCACTAAAATATATGCTTCCTGAAGGCAAGGATTGTGTTTCCATTTGTCTTTGTACCACTGGCATTGTGCAAAAGAAGCATTTACTACATCTGCTGACCCCTTATCCTACTTCACCTCCCACACTATGGCCTATTGGGCTACTGCCCACAAAACAACATTCCTCTTGCCCCCAAGGGACTTAACTTCCTCCCATTCATACTTTCTAGGGGAAGGGCCAGTCCCTATCTTGGAAGCATCAATCCACTTTAACTGGTTCAGCTAACTCTGCAAACCTCTGAAAGAGAATTTGCTTCATGCATAAAAATTTCTAGTTATATCTCATTTCATATCATGGTAACACACTATCATTTTACACACACACACACACACACACACACATATACATTTTATTTTATTACCTATATCTGGCACATAGTAAGTATTTAATAAAATACTTGTTGACTCACTAGTTGAAGATTCATATGAAAGCACAAGAAACATTTCCTGGTTATTGATTAACATCCTTCACCTTATACTCTTTTGCTACTTTTTTTTTTTATTTTACCACTCCCAGTTCCCAGAGAGGTATTGAGAATAATTTTACTGCAGTACCTGTGAATAAGTGGTTCCCAGCATTGTGTCTATCTATAAATCTCTTATTTTCAAGAAAAATGTGTAGTCTATGATGATATCCTGAGAAATCATATTTCTTCTTGTACTAAAAAAAGAAAAGAAAGATGAAAAACGCAGCATAAGAAATCTAAAATAAGAAAACAGCAATAGGTTAACAAAATAAAGACCTTTTTGGAGGAAAAAGAAAAAACCTTTCTTAACTTAGCCGAACAAACTTAGGCCATCTCAATACTAGGGTTGCGGGGAATATTTTTAAATGAATGTGTCCAATGCCAGTCTTTCCTACTCCCAAAATCTTTTTTGTTTGATATCTGGCTTTGCTGATCTTTGTACCACAAACTAGCCTAAACTGCCTTTTCTGTCAATTTTTCCTGCAAAATATCTTGCTTCTGTACCCCAGCTGTTCATGGGAAAGACTGTCCATTTTTAAATCTAATTCTTCCCTGAATTTTCTTTTTGTAATTTTCAAGTATAAATTGCCACTGCCTCTCCAAAGCTCTGGGTCCCTTTGTACTTTGTACTAGGTTGCCTCAGCATTAATGTCAATTTCCCTTCAAATAAAACTTTTAAAATTTCAACTCAGCTTGGACTCCACTGAATTTTGAGTGGTGGGCTTCCCTGGGTTGACACTCTTAAAGAGAAAGGATGGTGAAGTTTTGTCATCAACATAATAGAGGGATGATAGAGTGAATATTAAGTGCATCAGATTCTATGCCCATAATAACTACTATAAGTAATTATAATTAAGATATATATCATGTATTATAATTATGATTATTTACATAATTTACACTAACACAGTTATTTGAAAATTATTACTGTAGAAAGACTTTGGTGATGAGTTGGAAAAACTTCTTTTCTTTACATCTATAATCAATTTTGACTTCATTTCTTAATAGGAAATTTGATTTTGAAAATTCAAAAAAGAAGTTATCACGGAGGCAGCTGAGTGGAGGGAACATCAGTCCTGTTTTCAGAAGGTCTTGCTTGAATCATATCCCACCTCAAACACTTGACATTTACTGGCTATGTGACCTTGGGCTAATCACTTAACCCCAATTTCCTGGCCAAAAAAAGAAGAAAAAAAAAAAGGATGGATTACTCATCTGTTTCATCCATGACTGAAATAGAAGTTCATCTGTCAAGGGAAAAGCACATTTTAGAATCTGGTATAAACAAGACATGTTGGGTCTACATTCATGTAAACAAGCTAATAAATTCATTTTTATTTTTAAAGGCCAATCACTGCTTTAGTTACCTAGCAAAATAAAAACTTTAATCTATCTGTAAGCAAACGATAGAGTTGTATTTTGATGTAGGGACAAGGACTTGGAATTGGTAAATTGATTTAAAATACCCAAAAATAAGAAATAGGTGAAAGGTAATTACAAGTATTGAGTGTACATTCTTAATGAGTTAATTAATATTAACTTTTCCCCAAAGGAGAAATTTCTGATATGCTCTGATGGAAATTTCTAGGTTAACTCCAAATGTAGGAATAGTTAAATTAAGTGCTATGACTTGCAATTAGATCAGTGGGAAGCTGTAATCTATACATTAATTAAGCAGCTAGAAGGCTTTCTGTCCACAGTGTCCCTTTTGGGACACAAAGGTAAAATTTTAAGAAACTAAGTAGCTTAAAATGCACTAAAATTTTTGGGACACAAAAATTTGAGGGTCTTAGAATTGTACTAAGACTTTTGGGATAGCTTATATACAACCTTTTCTCTCCTCTTGTGTACTAGAATGAGAATCAGACCTTTCTCTGAATTTTTCTTCACAAAATGAATCATCACTTTGTATTGGTTCCACTGTAAAATTGTTTCTAGAATGTTTCTAGATTTTATGTGACTTAAAGGTAACCAGGAGACAGCTCATCAAGGAGAGCTGATCATTACATTTTCAGCATCATTGTTTCCACCTCCAAAATTGTCAAACATTAAAAATCAGGTTTTGGGTGGGAAGAAAAGGATATTTAGAGGGAGACAATTCTGATTTGTGCTTCAAGCTTATAACCCAATCTTTGGCTATGTAAATGTAGACAGATTAAAAATTTCTGAATTCCCTTTTTCTAACCTATAAAATGGCAAATATTAAAATCTGTCCTTGTGAGAAAAGTAGATTATAGAGTTTTCAAAGCTTTGTATTCTCAAATCTATTCACTCCTCTTATCCTCATTTCACCAGATGGAATGGAGTTGTCCAGCCCTCAAATCTGTGTTAGCAGCAAGATATTCTAGTACTTTTTTTTTTTTTTTTTTGCTGAGTTAATTGGGGTTAAGTGATTTGCCTAGAGTCACACAGCTAGGAAGTGTTAAGTATCTGAGGTCTGATTTGAACTCAGGTCCTCTTGACTTTGGAGCTGGTGCTCTAATCACTGCATCACCTGTAGCTACCCCTTTTTGAACTTTTTTACATTATTTAACATTTTTTTAATTAAAGAATTTTCCTTTAGTCTATTTCAGGGAGAGGAAAAAAATCAAAAGAAATATTCCTTTATCTGAAAGTAAGGAGATTTTTTTCTTTCTATGTCTAACTTCTACAATTTAAGGATTTTCCCAAATCATATCTCTTGGAGCTTATTAACTGTGGGGTCATGAACATTACATATATATATATATATATATATATATATATATATCTGCACAAATATATACATATACACATACTATATTTATATACATACATATATATGTGTAAAGATATAGATATATTACAATATATCTATATCTTTGTTTTAAGGGGTGTGTATATCTATCTATAGATATACACACCCCTTAAAACAATCTCTCTGTGCCTCCGTTTCCTTATCTGGCAAAATGGGGATAATAATACCTCCTGAATCTACCTCACAGGGTTGTTGCAAAGGTCAAAGAAAGGGATGTATATTAAGTGCTAAATAAATCCCAAGTATTATTAAAGACTCATTTCCAAAAACAAGTAAGACTTCTACAATTGACTTGCTGCTGTCATCCCCATCCCTCAACAGGGGAATAAGACAGAGAAACAGCCTTCAGTGTTTTACAGGGCCAAAGAACACCAGACTTCCCCCATGCACAAAATAAAAGGAAAAGTGTGAGGTGACTAGAGAGATATAAATTTGGATTAATGGAGAAAGAAAAGGAATCCAAAATTTAAAGTATTAGGCTAACTATAGAAGTTAAGCTTCTTGCAGATAGGAAGTGTTTTGTTTTTGTGTTTTTTATTAGGATTTTGGAAAATATTTAATGGTTTGGATTAGCAAGTGGAAATAGTTTGGAAAATCATTGTATTTGGAGATGAAGAGAACTTTTGAAATCATCTGGTCAATTTATAAGTTTACAGGTAAAGGATATAACTAAGCAAACCTGATTAACTGTCTCCCCTTGATAAGATAGTCTCAGAGACTTACTACCCTATAAGCTCACCAAGTTGATCAGAAAATAAACCATTATCCCTTACTTCTCTTCCTCTGTCCCCTATTAACCTTCCATATAAAGTAGGCATGTAGAAACAGAGGAAAGACCACTGATGCTGGAATCAAAGGATATGTTGAAATCTTCTCTCTGACAGTTTAATCAAGTTGCTTAAAAGCCATTGGCCTCAGTTTCCTCAGCTGTAGAGTGAGAACCAGACAATTGTAGATTATTAGAACTTCTTAAACTTTTTTTTAATATTCTGGACTCCTTTGGCAATCAGGTGAAGTCTATAAACCCTTGTCAGAATAGTGTTTTTAAAAACATGAAATAAAATACATATTATTACAAAGGAAACCAATTACATTAAAATATATTTCTTCAAAATATTTTTTAAAAACAAGTTGGGAGAGTGAAGTTCTATTTTTTCCTTTCACAACAAGACTTTTATGGAAATGTTTTGCATAACTTCACATGTGCCTTCTCAGTGGGGAGAGTATGATGAAAAGGAGAAAATCTGGAACTCAAAGATTTAAAAACAAATGTAAAAATGTTTTACATAAAACAGGGGAAGATAAAAATATTAAAACATGAAAAAAGTGTAGAGAAAAAAGGAGAAGAAAACAAAACCGTAGGAAATATCCACCTTAAAGAATGTAGGAGAGAAATGGGAGCTTTCAAAGGAAAGAACTATCAAAGACATAGGAAGAAAATCAGGAGTATATGATGTAATGGATGCTAAGGAAGGACAGGATACTAAAAAGGAGAGGGTATTCAACAATGTCAAAGGTTGCAAAGGGGACCCACCTCTTTCTAACAATAGGTATCTCCAAATGCCAATCATTATTAGTAGATAGATTTGAATGTTCACAGAAAAAAATTCAGAATCAAGAAGAGCTAAATTAGCCAATTATAAATAAAATTGAGAGTGAGAAACAGCAGTGTCACTAGACTAACAATATCATTCACCCAAAAGTATGAAATGGATATATCAGGTCAGGGTCAACAAGCACAGTCAAGGTCTAGTACTTCTGTTTGGAAATCCTAGAGCCTGAGCTGGAAAGCATAATAAATAATATTTGGATGAAGATCAATAGAGGGAAAACAGGAGCAATATTGTAGTTATCACAGTTTTCCAGGACAAATGGAAAAAATGACTTTTTGATACAGTTTACCAATCAAGCATGGAAGCAAGATATAATTATGATAGGAATATCATTTATCTAGACATCTGCTAGAGTAGTGGTTCTTGTCTTGACCTAGGTTCCATAGATCTTGAATATGTTCATGAATAGATTTCAGGGGATCTGTGAACCTGAATGAGGGGAAAAAATAAATCTTTATTTTCACTAATTTCAGACTAAAATTTAACCTTTCTTTCAATTATAAATGTAGTCAAGAAGCCATAGAATTATTAGCAAAACCTGTCAATCACATATGGAAATATTTTTATATCATGTTACAGTTGTGGTAAATATTATTTATGCTCATAATGCCTTCAAAATGATTGCAGTTATTAACTAGACTAATAGATTATAGATGATAACAATTGCCCTGTTAATGGATACTCTGTATTGTATGTGGCCTACCATGAGGCAATTCATTCAGCCAAATGGAGAAGTCATGTATTCCTACATTGGTTAATATCAATATCTAAGGGGCAGCTAGGTGGTGCAGTAGATAGAATGCTGACCCTGAAGTCAGGAGGATGTGAGTTCAAATCCAACCTCAGATACTTTATACTTCCTAGCTGTGTGACCCTGGGCAAGTCACTTAATCCCAATTACCTCAGCAAAAAAAAAAAAAAAATTACCTCAGGAAAAATAAATATAAAAAAATATATATAAATAGGGATAGATTCCCTATTTACAATCATTTGGTGTTGGGAGGAAGGGTTTTGTCAGCGTGCGAGAATAAAGTGAGTTATTTTCATTATTTTGTTAAAATTTTGCAAAACTGGACCATTTATATAAAATTATATAAATTATATAATTATATAAATTATAAAATGGTGTAGCCTTTTGTAACATGGATAAGATTATACGCTACAAGAATGTCTTTGAAAAATAAAATTGAACTTTAACCTGCCTATATTTTAAATGTATTATCTTATCACAATGT
Organism: Sarcophilus harrisii; assembly: GCF_902635505.1. NCBI lineage: Eukaryota > Metazoa > Chordata > Mammalia > Dasyuromorphia > Dasyuridae > Sarcophilus > Sarcophilus harrisii. The sequence goes on along the minus strand of NC_045427.1, from coordinate 548,332,520 downwards.
TATTTTTTTAAACTGCATCACAAATTTCTGAAAAGATTGTCATAGCTGTATTTCAATCAATTGGCTTTCTTTGTAAACCTATGTAATTTATGTATTTAAAATATAATTCTTAGAAGAGGTTTATAGGTTTCATATCAAAGGATTTCATGGTACAAAAAGATTAAGATTCTCTGTATTAAGGGGGGATTGTGAATAGATCCAAACATTCTGGAGACTAATTTGGAACTATGCCCAAAGAGTTATCAAACTGTGCATATCCTTTGACCCAGCAATGTTACTACTGGACTTATACCCCAAAGAGATCTTAAAGGAGGGAAAGGGATCCACATGTGCAAAAATGTTTGTAGCAGCCCTTTTCATAGTGGCAAGAAACTGGAAACTGAGTAGATGCCCATCAGTTGGAGAATGGCTGAATAAATTGTGGTATGTGAATGTAATGGAATATTATTGTTCTGTGAGAAATGACCAGCAGGATGATTTCAGAGGCCTGGAGAGACTTACATGAACTGATGCTAAGTAAAATGAGCAGAATTAGGAAATCATTGTACATGACAACAAGATTATACGATGATCACTTCTGATGGTCATGTCTCTTTAACAATTAAATGGTTCAGACCAGTTCCAATGATCATGTCATGAAAAGAGTCATCTACACCCAGAAAAAGGAGTGTGGTAACTGAATGTGGTTCACAACATAGCATTTTCACTCTTTTTGTTGCTGTTTGCTTGCATTTTGTTTTCTTTTTCATTTTTTCTTGTTTGATTTGATTTGATTTTTTTGTGCAGCAAGACAATTGTATAAATATGTATATATTGGATTTAACATATATTTCTACCATGTTTAACAAATATTGGATTTTTGCCCAGAAAACCCTCAATGGGGTCACAAAGAATCAGACACAACTGAAATGTAAATAACAATCTGGCTAATATGACATCAAAACTAGTTGTTGGAAGCAATGGTGGAAATCTAGCGGTCAATGACAATTCTAACTTGAGATAAATGAAGAAGGAAGAGATTGCTGAGCATAATTTGATGTATACTTACTACATCAGATCCAAAAATAGGATCAGTAGGATTTCATGGGCTGAGACTATAAAGGAAGTTGTCTTAGAATAGTTAGGAACTCATAAGAAAAATAAAACAAAACTGGTGACAAGGTCATAGTTGATTTAGATGGAGAAGAAAAAGGTGTGGTATCTAAAAGACGTTTCTAGCTATTTAAGGAGCTCATCAATGAGCTCATTTTTTTTTTTTTATTAAAGCTTTTTACTTACAAGTTATATGCATGGGTAATTTTACAGCACTGACAATTGCCAAATCTTTTGTTCCAATTTTTCCCCTTCTTCCCCTCACTCCCTCCCCCAGATGGCAGGTTGACCAATACATGTTAAATATGTTAAAGTATAAATTAAATACAAAATAAGTGTACATGTCCAAACAGTTATTTTGCTGTACAAAAAGAATAGGACTTTGAAATAGTGTACAATTAGCCGGTGAAGGAAATCAAAAATGCAGGCGGACAAAAATATAGGGATTGGAAATTCTATGTAATGGTTCTTAGTCATCTCCTAGTTCTTTCGCTGGGTGTAGCTGGTTCAGTTCATTACTGAATGAGCTCATATTTTAAAAGGACATGTATAAATAATGGAAATGTTCTCATACAGAAAACAATCATGGCTCTTTAAGACTTGGATCTGGAAGGTTAAGGTTTGACATGTGTCAGAAAGCAGCTCTTGTGAAAACTATCTAGAAGTTACAGCAAAGAGAAAGTTCAATATAAGTCCACAAATCAGAAACTAAAGTGAAGTAATTGAACCTTTGCTCAGGGTAGAAAATTTTGAGACCATGGACAGTATCCTCTTAAGGTATATTTCCTCTCTTGCTTGTTTCACTTTATCCTTGAGTATGTTTCTTTTCTCTTAATAATTTAGAAATACTGTGCCAGTATTTCTTCTCATGAGTAGCTGCAACCTAAATGAGCCTATGTTCTCTGTTCTGTTCTCCTTAATTTGTCACAGACACAAAAAATGATTAATGATAACTATGTGAGTCAGTGATGTGTTATAGAAGTCAAGATTTAATGAGATCTTAGAGTCTAAAATGAGGAAAATGTTATTTCTTCTGTCTTCTACTCTGTGTTCAATTCTGGGCACCACATTTTATTTATTTTTATAGTATTTTATTTTCTAAAATACATGCAAAGATAGTTTTCAACATTCACCTTTGTAAAACCTTGTGTTCCAAATTTTTCTCCCTCTTTCCTCTCTCCTCCCCTTTTGCCCCTCCCCAAGACAGCAATCAACCCAAAACAGGTTAAACATGTGCAATTCTTCTAACCATATTTCTATATTTGTCATGCTGTACAAGAAAAATCAGATCAAAAGAGAACAAAGCATAAGAAAGAAAAAACAAGCAAACACCAACAACAAAAGTGAAAATAGTTTGCTTTTTATTCAGTCTCCATAGTTCTCTAGATATGGATGGCTCTTTCCATCACAAGTATATCGGAATTACTTTGAGTCACCTAATTGTTGAAAAGAGCCAAGTCCATCGTAGTTGATCATCATATAATTTTGTTGTTACTGTGTACAATGTTCTCTTGGTTCTGCTCACTTCACTTAGCATCAGTTCATATAAGTTTTTTCAGGCTTTTCTAAATAAGCCTGCTCATAATTTCTTATAAAACAGTACTATTCCCTTATAGTATATACAATAACTTATTCAGCCATTCCCCAGCTGATAGCCTCAATTTCCAGTTCCTTGACACTATAAAAGAGCTGCTACAAACATTTGCACATGTGGGTTCTTTTCCCTCCTTTATGATCTCTTTGGGATACAGACCCAGAAGAGACAGTGCTGTATTAAAGGATATGCACAGTTTTATATGGACACCACATTTTAGAAAGGGCATTTTGAAAATTATATTTAGAGGAAGGCAATAGGATAATGAAAGAATTTGAAACCATCTCATTTGAGAATTGGCTCAATGAATTGGGGATGGTGAATCTAGAGAAGGGAAGACTTTGTGGGGTAAGGATGGGGAATGGTTTTCTTCAAATATCTGAAGACATGGTCTTGGGAAGAGTTAAGAAAATGGATTAAGAGGAAAGAGCAAGGAAGAATCAATGGCATTCAGTTCAATATGTGTTAAGTGTCTACTTTGTACATAATACTATACTAGGATTTGGCGATTAAAAAAAAAAAAAAAAACCCAAGATCTACATTTTAAGGAACTTGGAAAATTATTTGAAATAATTATAATGAGGATTGCAAAGAATGATTCTATAATCCAATTAATGTTGAAAAAACTTTAGAAAAAAATGTATGCTATTTTGTGTACGGCAAAGAGCTGGCAAAAAAAATAGATGCCCCTCGACTGAATGAATAAACAAATTGTGTTACATGAATACAATGGAGAATTATTGGGTTATGAGACACAGTGAATATGAAGAATTCAGAGATGCATGGGAAAGTAAAGTTAATAGGAATAGGAAAACAATTCACAAAAGCAGCATAAAAAAAGCAAATAGAAAGAACAAAAAAAAGAGTAATTATATAATTACCAAACTTGATCCTAGTATAATACCAAAAAAACTGAGGCAGACCGAGATTGGTTTTTAATCTTTAATGTGGAGAGTTTAGGCTAGCCAACGAAAATGGAACTCTTGTCCAAAGCATTTGGCCCAGATAAACCGAGGCAGGGTGTTATGGGCCAGAACTCTGAACTTGGGAAAAAAAGGATTCTTACAAGGTACTAAGTCAGTGGAATTGATGGAGACAATAGTTATCTAATTTAGCATGGTTCAGTGTGATTGATTTAATCCTACAAGGAGATGTTAGGGGCCAGAACTTGAAACAAGGTACTAAGTGGAACTGGGGAGACAATGGTTAAATCTAGTTTAGCATTGATTTCATCCTACAACAAATAATAGTTTCCAAGTGATATAATGACTAGTTTGTACTCAGTGTACATATAAGCAAGAAGCTCTCAGAGCCAGAAAAGACAAGCACACTAGAAGCTCTTGGAGGCTGAGACAGATTCATTCCATCTTCCACCTTTGTGGTAGCTGGAGGCTGAAGCTAAAACCCTTGGATTCGGAGAGAAGCTGACAGAGGCAGAGAAAGCAAAGGACTGGCGGGAGGAATTCAAGCTTAAGGAACCAAGGAGAGAGATAAGCCTCTAAGAAAACTAACCGAGCCCCAAGTGAAGGAGATAAGACTTTGAAAGAGACAATAAAGGATTTGGACTTTGGACTTTAACCCCTGGCTACTCCTGTAGTATTACTGAAGTGAAACAAAGGCTGCCTCCAGAGACCCCAAGAAAACCTCAACAGAGAATATTATACTTTAGAGAGAACATAATAGCAGGGAACTTATATAGGGTTTTAGCTTACTAGGGTTTGCAAGCAGGATACAGAAGCTGAGAATGCAATTAAGTCTAACATTTTGCAGCTGTTGTTATCTTTACTTCAGAGAGAAAGCAGGGAGAGAGGAGTTAACTTGGTATTTACAATTTTGGGGATTGTGTAATTGGGGATTACAATTTTCAGACCCTGTCAGACAAGGGAGGAGGACCATTCTTGAATAGATAGGGGCTATAACAAGGACATAACTTAGATTTGAGACAAGATAACATAATTCTATTCCCAGGGTAGTCTTAGACAAGGATGGAGTCAAGAGTGGTGGGCACCTAGATATTGTTTTTCTTTTCTATCTTTCAATGTGTCACAATGGTATGTAAAACTTGCCTAATGGCAAGGAAGGAGGGGCTATGACTCCAACATACCCAGTGCACGAGGGAAGTTAAGAAAATGGACATCCCTCACCTTTTATTCCATGCTTCTCTACACAAGCAAAACATTGCATACACTGGTGAACTCAGTTAATGTCTTTTCTTTTGCCTTTATCAAAGATTCTCTCAATATATGTGTAAAATTTTTCCATAATTATTTTATAGAGATGAGAATGTAAGTATATAGCTTAGTAGTTGATATCTTGTAATGAGGGCTATGATTTTTCTTAATTAGTCATTTTGTATTTCTCTCCTCTTTTCAGTAGCTTAGGAATTGATCCTTTTTTGTTCTCAAGACTGTGTTACCACCAGCATGGGCCTTCTTTGTGTATAATTGGTATGGGTCAGCTGCTCTTCATTTGTTTCAATAAGTGCCATTTCTAGTTGTGACTGATCATTTCTCTTGATATGTACAAGTATACTCAACCAGGAGCCAAAAGCTTTTAAGAATTGGTGTGTTATTGAGGAAGTTGCATTTCTCTGTGCTTCTCTTCCAGGATCTATTATGACTAAGGTAACATATTTGAATGTAAACCCCTTAAGGAAGTGTTGGCTTCAGAGTAAATAGAAAAGTTTGGAACTACACTTTAAAACCATTAAAGAAATGGACAGCCTGAACATTTTAACAACATATCATCAAACACTCCAAGGTCTCTGAATCAAAAGATTAGCAGAACCCACATGTGGCAATACTAATGCATGTACATAATGCTTCCAAAAATAATGGCACAGACCGATTCAATTTGCTGGAGCAACATTTAGTATTGTTAGGTAGTTAGGTAAGTTAGTGCTTTGGCACTATGCCTGGTGCTAGATTTGCAAAATCAAAGATAACCAGTCCTTGTCCTCAAGGAGTATTCTCCTGTATGTTCAATAGATCATCCTACTGAGAGAAATCAAGCCATGTATGCAAAATGCAGGATTTTCCAAAAGTCTTAGTGTGGATTTCTGCCTTTAAAAGCTTAAAACTTTCTAAGACTTTTGGGGACACAGTGTGTACAGGAAATAAAAACAAAGTAATCTCTGCAGGATAGGAAGCAAGTAGGAAAATTTGGCAAGGACTCTTATTAAAAAAAATGTTACTTACCTGAGCTTTAAGAGGAGATAAGGCTTCTGAGAGTCAGAGGTAAAAAGAGAAAGCATTTCAGGAAGGGGACAGACGTGCAAAGACAAGGAGATGAGAGATAAAATCTTCATACATGGCATGAAGAGGCCTTTTTAGCTGGAATATAAAGTGCATGAAAGAGAGCAAAGTGTCAACCACTTGGGAAGATAAGATTAAGTTATACTGAGAAGCACTTTAAATGCCTCACAGAGAAGCTTGAGGCATTTAGGTTTTCTGAGCAAAGATAATGAAGTGATTGCCTTTTTCTTGTCCAAATCTTTTTACAGATAAGGAAACTGAAGCAAACAGTTATACAGGAAATAAGTGTCTGAGGCCCAATTTAAACTTAGGGAGATATGTCTTCTTGACCCCAGCTGAACCCTCAATCCACTAAATTATCTCCCTGCCCCATCTGGCATATAATAAGCATTTAATTAGTGCTTGATTTATTAGACATAATTAATTGCAAGCAGAAAAATTGGGCATTATTTTTCAAAACAGAATTGTGTACACAATGAACTTTTTTACAAAAGTATAAGCAACCAAATGATATATACTTTTTAATAAGTTTTCTAAGTTACTTAAACCCATTGTGATAACAGAAGTTTTTTAGAGTTTAATGATCAAAGCTCTTATCTAAAAAGAATGTAAAACATTTACTATCAAGCAAAACTTTTTAAATGTTGGAAACAAGTTGCTTTGCTCTCCCTCCAACATATTATATTTTTCGGTCCTTGTTATGCTAGGAAAAAAAAATTTGTTGACTTATATGTTTACATGGAGAAGTATGGTTGATGCTCAGAACTTAAGAATCCTGTCCCACCTGATCCAATCAGAGACACATCTAGGAGCAGAGATGGCAGAGTTTACTCTGGTGTTTGAAGTTTAAAATGGAGAGCAGTCTCAGGGTAGTACTCCTGAGTTTTTACTCCAGGTTCCAACATGGAGGGGGGAGGAGGCATACTTTGTTCAGGCACTCTACCCCTCAGAATTATGAAGACCAGTGTCTACATGCCTTGAACATCATGGTTCTTTAATGGCTATATCCTTTTATATTAGGAAGCCACACCTTGGAAGAAAACAGTCACAGATCGACAGAGGGAAAATTAAAGTGGGGGAGGCTTCCCCCTCTCCTAGTACAACTGCCTAGTACAACAGAAGCAAGTGACGACACAGTTGCCTGAGATTCTATTCCTCCTGGTCAGTTGAAGTTTCCCTGGCTTCTCAGGATCAATGAGTACCTCATTCCCTGGAGTTCTCAGGTACCTAAAAAAATAGTATCCTTGGTCAAAAAGAGAAGTAATTCCTCCTTCCTGGGGAAGTATGACTTCTGATGCTAAAATTGTCTGGTAATCTTTTCAGGAACTTCTTAGTAAGGATAATGTCAACAAAAGCATACTCAATCCCAAAGAATCCCAGGAGAATCCCTATTCCCTGAAGGCCTGAACCTGAAAGTATAGTCCCTCTGAGGGAAGCTTTGGAAGCACTACAGCTTACTTTCAATGGGCCTACTCCCAATAGCAGGCCCTTTCCTTCTCCAGCTCAGTAGTGGGTACAGTACACACAGACTGTCTAGGTCTATGAAATTACTTCCACCTCATCTGCTGCTACCATCTTCCCCACCTCAACTATTCTCTCTGGCTCCACCTGGGATGGGGATTGAGATGAAATTGAAGATACTTTCTCCTATTTTTGCTCCAGATGAAAACATTCCTGACATGCTGGTAAAGCCTAATTATGTGGATCCTTTAGCCTCATGCTGCTCATGTATAAGCCAAGGTTTTGCCTCAGCCAGAGACATAGAAGCTTTGAAGTTAATGATAGCATTCTAGAATTTCCTGTGAGCTTTACCTTGACTTGAACAGATTTCATGGGGGTCCATACTAAGCTGAAGGAGCATTAGAGCTAAAGATGAAGAACAATTGATAGAGAACATGACAGACACTAGCTCTCTTACCCTCCTTTTGTGCCTCCAGAAAGGTGACAAGTTTCCTGTTTCAAGCAATCTCTTCACTTTCAGTTTTGCCGTTTTCTTTTCCTTGATTCTGTAGTCAGTTCTGAAAATTTTGATTTCCCTGTTTAATTAAATGCTTCTTCTATTTAATCAGTCATTGTTTAAAAAAAAATACCACACACACATATTGGCCCACTGAACTACTTGAACTGGTTGTTGAATTGAGATGAAAAGGACTCCTGTTTGTTTAAAGAATGGAGGAGGAGGTTTTCCCTCATTGCAAATGGGGGGCTATAACAAATCAAAAAGACAGTGAATCTGATATTTACATAATCTATAGATTGGACAAATCCTAATTTGGAGTCTAACATTATTTTTTTATCTTTTTGTAAAAAAAAAAAAAAAAAAAAAAAAAAATTCTACAAAAGAGAAAATTGCTGTTGCAGAGCCCAGCAAGCTTCCAATGTGGCTACTTTAAAGAAAATAACACTTCTACTAAGGCTACTTCCCCAGCTTCCACTAGCTTGGTCAGATAGCACTTGATTACCTATCCTCTTAGAATTCTAGGGATAACCCTGAAAAGATCAGATATTGTGAATCTATGCTCCCTGATATAAATTGATGAATTAGCATCAATTAGCTTTTACAACAAGGTATTTAAACAATTGCATTGTAAAGACAACTTTGAAAATCTTAAGAATTCTATTAAATATAATAATCAACCAAGATTTCAAAGAACTCAATAAAATAAGTTACCCACTTCCTACCTGACAGCTGATGGTCTCAGAATAGATAATGAAAGATAACTTTTTCTGATACAATCAATGCAGAAATAGATTTTGCTTGCTTATGCATATTTCTTGTCAAAAATTCTGTTTGGAGGCAGCTAGATGGTGCAGTGGCTTGAGCAATGATCCTAAAGTCAGTAGGACCTGAGTTCAAATTCTACCTCAGTCACCTAAAACTTACTAGTTGGGTGACTTTGGGCTAGTCACAACCTCAATTACCTCCCAAGAAAGAAGAAAAGATTCTGTGTTACTTTCTTTTTTAATGAGAAGAAGAAGGTAGGAGGAACAGAGAAACAAATTTTAATCTTAATAGAGTACATCTTAATAGAGTATTGAATAGTTAACAATAGAAGTTATAAAACTATCCCCTCAAAGCTGGTAGGGGAAAAAGGGGAAATGCACTTCTCATTATACACATAAAGTCCCTGGGAAGTGTAAATTCAAACTTAGCTTACAAAGGTAGTGAGGTACACATTTGGGGCTGAGAGGTATATTGAGAATCTTCATCTTAGGTATCCTTCTTCCTTTCATAGAGTTCCACCCACCCAAAGATGCTTCTACTGTTTGGCCAGTTTACTTCTTTGGAGATCATTTGGCTGCTATACTTTTTCTTTACAGGATTTGACTGTGCTGTCACCCAGTTCTAACTGTTGGTAAGACTTCTCTAAGGACTTTGATTGATCTTCCTGTCTCCCTAGTCCTTTGAATATTCACTGCCACATACTTTTCTTTTCAAGTGACAGTCACCCCTTGCTGTTCCTCAAACAAGATACTCCATCTCTAAAATATAAGCCCTTACTTGAGCTGTCCTCCCATGCCTGGAATTTTATCCTTTCTCACTTCTACCTTGTCCAAAAGTGTAAATCACAGTCTGCCTCAGAAATGTGGAATGGGGTTTTCTAGGTCCCAGATCTTATCAATTTAAATATATCCTTGTAATGACGGTTCCAGAATCTCTGCATCCTTGTTTTTAAAAAACCCAGTGTCACAACAAGCCTCTATCTATGTTACAATTCTATTATTTCAAGTGAGAGAATTGTAGACTAGAGCATCTTAATAATAAACCAGAATTGAAAGCTGATGGTACATTTGAAATGTATTAATGTTTAAAAACATTATATTATTCAGGGTAATATTAAAATCATGGGTTTTTCCAAACTCATGAAACCAATTATTATGTATTGACTAGAGAATTTAGGATAGGATTTTTCTAGTTGACTACTTCCATGATTTTTTTTACCATGTTAACTTTTCTCTAAAACAATATTTGTCCACAAATCAAATACCATTTTTGTCTGCTAAACTACTCTCTGTCACATGCTTAAAACTGTGTTAGTTCAAAACAATCAGATTGTCTACTGTTCACCTGCAGTCCTGATGAAAAATAACTAAAAATATTTCCAGGTGAGAGAAAAAGAGTAAATGTTTATAGCGTATGCCCTGATGTTCTCATTTTATTCAGAAATTTTTCAATGAAATATGTCCTAAGTAGTATTCCCAACTATTCTCCAACTTATTTGCTTAAAGAGTTGAGAATATGTGTTATTGGCCCAGGATCATTTAGCCATTTGTGGCCAGAGGTGATAATTGAACCCATGATATACATATATATACATATATGTATATATACGCATACATATATATGTATATCATACGTGGGTGTGAAAGACAGAGACAGGGAGGAAGGGATGAAAGACACACAGACAAAGGCAGAGACAGGGAGACAGAGAGGCAGATACTTTAGATTGCAAAAAACTAGTCTAACTTGTCTTCATGCTCAGAGTGCTCACAAGGCTCTTTGCTATAATATACAGCGATGTACAGATTTGCCACATAAAGTTTCTGAAGACATCTTTGTTGCTTCACTTTACAGTCCTAGTGATGAGTTTCTTTTCCACCATGGTGCAACAAGACATTTGTCAAAGGAATTGTCTACACCTAGATCCTAAATTGACCTTAATCATATGTTGGGGTCATAATTATATGGTTGATACTGATCTATTTGACAATTGACTGGATCAGCTCAAGCAACTGAATAGTTTGATGGGCAGTGCCCCCTCCAGTTGACCTAGTTAATTTGCTCAGAAGTAAATACTTCCTCCCCTAGTAGGCATCAACACTGTCAGCAAAATGACATCTTCCCTGCTGAAAACACCATAGTCATGGTGGTATGGGAATTGCCCAAGGAGAATTTTTAAATCATAATATTTGAAGCTGGAAGAAACCTCCGAGATTATCTACTCCACCCTCCTTCATTTTACAAATGAGCAAACATCCCAGAGTTGGACAGACTTTCCCAGCCACCCAAGTTGACAAGTAAAAAGGCCAGGACTTGACTATAGGATCTTGAATGTCAATTTCAGGGCTCTTTTCCTTGAACACGCTGCATTTCCCTGTGTTTGGAAAGTTAAACAATACCTTTCCAGCTTCAATTAGGATTTAATACTTAGATTTATTCCTTGTTTCCTCAATCTTTTATAAAAATAATTATTTGAAATCTTTTCCAATTGGAAATGTATCATTTCACTAGCGTTCAGATTTTCAGTAGTACATCATTGAAATGAATGAAAAATTCCAAAAGACAGAGTTTCTAGGTAATTAATACTCAATTGATTAACTGGGTGAGTCAGCAGTCAACAAATTGATGGTCAGTAGTTTCTCAAGGCAACCAAAAATGACCAATGGAGAACCTGAAAGACTTAAATACTTTTTGAAAGGGAACGTGCCTATTGAAAATCAACCCTGATTGGTGAACATTTTATGAGAAAGTAGGCTAGAAATCTTCAGCTCCCTCTTCTAAAACAATGGCTTCATCCTAAGAATTAGTCACCTCCAGCAATCTGGACATGGGACCCTATCTCCATCCACATCACACTGGCTGGTTTTCTTCTTCATGAGTTGGGTCATTCTAAACTATAATGGAGAAGCACAAGGAGAGGGGCTTCTTTTTCCAAGAATCCAAGAATGGATTCTATTCATACTCTCAACAGATATTAGGTCTCCTAGTTAAGTGGGGTCTTGTCCAAAATTGAAGAGCATGTTCCTTGAGGGTAGGGGTAATTTCTTTAATCAGTCATGTTCTTTAGAAACAAGAGCTCAATGAGCAAAATGAAGAAAAAACTTGGTCCCAGTTTAGTAATTGGTCATTAATATAAGCAAAGTAATTATTTCTCATCATAAATCATGAGCTCTTAATCTGGGACAATCAAACTTGCTTTTTAAAAAAATTTTGAAGAAATATATATATATATATATATATATATATATATATATATATATATATTTTTTTTTTTTTTTTTTTTAATGTAATTAGTTCCCTTTCATTCAGAAATCAGTTTAACTAAAAGCAGGTCTGAGTCATGGGCAGGGTTTCCCTCATTCAGGAGCTGCTAATGTCTGACAATCTTGAATATAAAGTAGACAGAATTTTCATGTTCTCAGAATTAGAAAAGATTTCTTCATCTCAGTTTTATAGGTAGTGACATAATCACTCAATCTAAGAGAGAAATGCTGTAAAAAGGGAAATTTCTTGAACAAGGAGAACAAGTTCCTGAACGCCACTTTCAGAGGGAGATTTTCTGAGCAATATCAGCCTTGAGGTTACCTTTCAACCAATCCTATTGCAAAATTCTTTACTCTAGCCTTTTAGCAAAAGAAGGGGAATTACTGGGCAGAGTCATCGTCATGTGATTTGACTTGTCTATCAAGTTGACTGTCTTCAGGGATTTATTCAGTATTACTTATGCAGTAGTGATAGATTTAAAATTTAAACACAAGAGGCAGCTAGGTAGGGTAGTGGATAGAACACCAGCCCTGAAATCAGGAGCACCTGAGTTCAAATCTGTTCTCAGACACTTAACATTTTGTAGTTGTGTGACCCTGGGCAAGTCACTCAACCCCAATTGCCCCCACCAAAAAAAAAAAAAAAAAAAAAATGGATTTAAACAGAAGATTCCAAGATTGCAAATCCAGGTATCCTTCTCATATATCATTTTGCTGCATCCCAAGTCCTTAGGAATACTTTAGGTTCTCAAACATACTATAAATAGCATAAGGAATATTAATGATATGTGGTGAAAGAATTAGAAAATGGAGTTAATCCATATTCTCTTACCTCAGTATTCTTCACCCAGGGCAGGAAACTTCAATAACCTGTTCCTACATATAGAAACAAGCTCCTTTGCAATCATAAAACCATAAAAAATCCCAGAAGTAGAAACAAAACATAGTTTTGGTGATTCATATAATATATAGTTGATGTTGTTTGGCCCTTGTTCTCAAAGAAGACAATGATATTGATGTAATATAGCTTCTAGGGAAGGCAGCAATAATTTTAAAGTTCCCTGACCTTACAGGGCTTCTTTTCTGACAATAAGTCAATGATTCTAAATCTCCTGGCTTTGAAATATATGATCTTGAGGTCCTCTGATTTAAGAATGTTATTATTCTGTCAATAATTATAAAAGTCCTCTGGCCTAGGATAATCAATTTGTCAATGACAGCCAAATTCTAGAGACCACTCCTAGGTTCTACATCTGGGTCATAAAATTAGCATATTTATAACATGAAGAACTAGATAAATGTATCTCCTTGCTTCTGTTTCTTTGCCAAATTCTTTTGGGATCTAGACCCCAATTGGTGTTACAATTACAATATACTTTGTCCCCTTGACTTGGAAGTGGATTCAAGTCTGCAAATTCTTTTGACACCTCACAACAATGGTCTGTGACCCCCAACCTTTTGTGGTCCCTTCCTAATCTCAACATTTGGTGTCCCTTACAGGAAGAGTCCTCAGCTTGATTTCCTCCTTGTCAAGGTAAGGCCCTCAATATTTTTCTCCCTCAATCCTGTAGCTGGGATACCCCAAGCCACTGGGAGAAGGTTTGTCTGGGTCTTTGTGAGCTCCATGCTCATCAAGTTTTCCTTGACTGGGATGCCCAGACTGGGAAATTCTTGCAATTTTGGGCAAAGTTAACCTTTGCCATCCTTTTACCTTCTCTGGGATGCCAGAGAAGATGAAATGCAGAGGATAGCTTTTGGCAAAAATGGGACAGTCCTCTTTCATGTCATTTTGTCTGTATGCATCTCTATGCAGAATGTCTACATCATGTTTTTTTCTGAAAAACCCTCTATTTATAGTTAGAATGCTGGAAAATTTTCTTAAAAAGCTTCACCTTTTCCTGTGGGCTTCAGCTTTGGCCAAGCTGGGGGCTATACAAAAAAGTTAATTAATTAAAATTAAAATAACATTTTAGTAGATTCTCAAAGTTTTAAGAGCAATGATTAAGAAGTTTGACAATTAGTCATTTTAAGGTTGCAAGAAAAATTCTGCCTGTAGAAATAGGGGAAGCAGCAGAATCATGGAGACCCCAAACAACCTTGTCTAAACAACCCCAAATTGGGGGAATGGGGTTGGAGTAGGAAACAGGTTCCATGGTCAGCATTCCCTGAGCCCTGTCACCTGAAATTACCATCAAAGGGATATCCTGGCACCAGTCACCCCAGCTTTCAACAAGTTCTGTCCAGGAACTGCCTGGGAAAAATTAGGGTACCCCTGGCACCACCCAGCATGGCAGTATGAAGTGAGAAAGCTAGTCAGCCTCTGCATTTGGTAAGACCACCATTCTCTGGTTTAATTATGAATATATATTAGCTATATAATTTATGGGAAATTATTTTATCTCTGCCCAGTTTTCTAATTTGTGAAAAGAAATATTGTTGTGAAAATCACATGATTGCAAAAGTGCTTAGCATAAAACATGCTGTATGAATGTTAACTGCTTTATTGGATATAATTGCTTCATTTCTGTAAACTTTATGGATTTTTTAGATGTTAACAACAAATAAATGATTTCTATGTGTGTGTAAGATAATTTGTAACTTTTTCTGAGATATGATAGTAAAAGCAATTTTAAAGAAGCTCTAATTAAAGCCCACTAAAGGGATATGAAATTGTACTCTATTTGCACTGATTTAATACTTGGATCTATTTGCACTATTTGCATTGAAGATTTTGGAAACTGTAGGAAAACAGAAAAACAATTTGCTACTACTTTAAAAACTCTAGTTTATCCAGAGTCAGATTTCTGAGGGTCCTAAAAGTAAAAACTGGCACTTTAACCCTTCTCCTGACTCACAAAAAGAGAAATGATTTGTGTAAATTAGAAAATAATCAAAAAGCAATTCAGTTTGTCTAGAATATTTAATCAGAATCTAGGGAATCTCATTAACTAAAGTTAAGTCAATTTTAAAATCTGTTCTGTCTGACTCTTAAGAATTGTTTTGTTTTCTCCCTAAAACAAAAGGGAGACTTATTTAAGGGAATAGAAATTATAGCTAAGACTATTTGGGTATTAGGAAAATTCTAAAATTAACTAAATTATTTGGAGTTATTGTCATCATGCTAAACCTAAAATTGGTAATTACTGTGTGTGGAACAAGAAGGATAAGGTGAAAACCTTCTCAGTTCACCTCCAAGTATGAGGTGTGCAATACCTTTTTCCCCTTCACAAAATGGGGGGAAGATATCAAACAGTACAGGACATGAAAACACTAAATAGCAAGCTCAGTCCCTTCCCTGGAGTCTCTGTCAACTCCCCTTAATTTGTTTTCTTGTCCGTTTTTTTGAAACCATCAGGGTAAGCAAGGTCATCAGCCCTGAGAAATGAGCCTGTTTAGGATTTATAGTTTACTAACAATTTATAAGTCTGTATAATGATTGATCCTTTGCATCAGAATAAGTTTAAACATACAAAACACGTGTGTAAGTCCTGGTAAACTTTTAAAATAATGTATGTAGCCCTAAACTGAGATTGGTAGAATTTGCTATTAGAGATAAAATCTCTTGGGACTGTAACTGATAATCTTTTGAGTTTAGAATTTGATTGCCTGATCATTAAATCAGTAGCCCACCATTCCAGAGAAAAGCCTTAAATTATTCAAAGGAATGCCTTCCCAGATGTCTTATTTGGGCAAGAGTTGGCCTCAGTTTAAGGTGGGAACCTTATGACTCAGTTTCCCAGTTCTGTTTCTTTATTTCCTACCTGATTATTCCTGACTCTGACTACGAGGTGGAATTTTTACTGCAAGATCAGTAAAGATCCTGTGTGTGTTCTCTCAGGCTGAGGCCTGAAAACCCTCTTCTGATGCTATTATATTCATGTCCCTGCTTTTTCCTCTTGTAGCAATTTCTATAATCAGAGTAAATGATCAATAGAAACCAATCCAAGTGTCTCAAGGAACACAATGATTTTCTACCTTAGATCTTACAGATGCTTTCTTTTGCATACAATTGTATAAAGATTCACAATTTCTTTTTGCCTTTGAAGGGCAAATCCAAGGAAATATAACACCAAGGAAATATAATAATAACCATCCCCAGGTTCAGAGCATTTTGGAAGCCAAAGATCATCAGTGGCTTGTTTGTGGGAGGTTTACCAGATATCAGATGCTCCTGCTGGATATTCCCAATTTGACTATTCTAGTGTGCCATACCCTTAACCCTGCCACTCTGTTCCTTGACAATACTCAGTCAGGTGACATTATTCATAATTGTGAGGAAGCTTTAGATTCTGTCTACTTCAGGCGACCTGACTTGAGGGACATTCCTCTTGACAACTTGGATGATGAATGGCTTACAGATGGGTCAAATTTTCTTGGAAGTGGAAAAAGGAGGGCAGGTTATTCTGTGGTGACCTTCAATAGCACCTTAGAGTCTAAGCCACTCCCTCTTGAGCCTTCTGCCCCAGAAAGCTGAACCCATTGCTCTTACAAGGGCTTTGGAACTGGAGAAAGGAATGAGAATGAATATCTATACGAACTCCAAATATGCTTTTCATATTTTGCACACTCGTGGAGCTATATGGAAAGAAAGGGAACTTTTGACAACAATAAATTTTCCTATTAAATATGCAAGGAAATTCTACAGCTAATGCAGTGTCCACAAACCTAGAGAGGCTTCAGTTATGTTTTATAAAGGACACAAGAAGGGAACTTCAGGCCAAGGGAAACAGGTTTGCAGATTCAGCTGCCCATGCTGCTGGCCTTTTGCCCCAGACTATGACACCTTTAATTCCCCAGCTCCCTGACACTTATACACCTTCATATAGCTCAGAAAGGGGTACATGCTTTCCTTCTCTAGGGGGTTTCTCCTCCAGCTCCTAATCCCAGAGGCTAATCAATGGGAACTTCTTTTTGGCCTGCCCAGCTCTTTGCAGAGCAACAGTGACCCAGCCTTCACTTCTTAAATAACTCAAAGCATACTTATCAACTCCACCCTGCCTCATGCCTCAGTCTTCTGGTAAGGTGGAGGAAATGAATCACACCCTCAATCGAGTCCTTACTAAACTGTGCCTGGAGACTGGAGACAATTGAGTGCACACTCAAAGGTTCCTCCAGCTGGACTCATGTTTCTAGAATTAAAAGCACTACTCCTGTTACTTCTTCAGACATTCCTGAATATTCCTGTGAACAAATGGAGGACTTGAAACTACTGGAAACACACTGGATAGAGAAGGGTGAAATTGTTTGTATCCTTCTCTCCCTCACTCTAGTTTTCTTTCTTTCTTGTTATCTTCCACTTTTTCCAGGTGTATCTTTAACAGCACTCTAAGGATGAGAGCTTTGTTGTCAGTATTTTCTCTCCAGCTCTCTTGGTGTCACTCTGTGGGCCGCCACAAGTGGGGAGATAACTCCTTAATCTTTAGTCAGGCTAGGGAACTCCCTGGGCAGTGGGGGCATTCAGGATTGTTGGGTGTGCCATCAGCATCTTCAAAGCAACCCACATATGTGACCTGATGCATTATTTGCAAAGGCTCCAATCCCAAATGTCACCAAATCCACCCTGAATGTCACCCTATTTGTATTTGTACTAGCTACCCCCCCCCCCCCCCCCCAGGGAATACCTTTAACATTTTTATGCCCTCTTTCCTTGTCAGAAAGGATCTCTTACCCACATAATAATTGTAGGATATCCATTCCAAAATTATTCTGGCAAACTCATTCATAATGTTTCTACACCACCTTCTTTGAAGATTATGAAGTTTATGAAGAAGCATAACCTCCAGAGAACTAACATTCCTATTGGTAGATTTGTTTCTTCCAGACTCCAAGCTATGAAATTCCAACTGTTTGTTCATCCTGAATACCATCTGCTAACTGATTCTGACACTCAGCCCCCTCTTAATGATGCTGCCGCCATCCTCAAGTTGCATGCATTCCCTTTTCAGTCTGGACCCTACTAGGCAAGAACAGCTCTATACCTCTTATGGGCATGAAGCAACTCCAGAAGATGAGATCTCCGTTCCTTTGTCCCAAATGAATTTGAGGTACAATTGTTTGAGGGGAGAAATGATGTGATATAGCTTCTAGGGGAGACAGCAATAATTTTAAGGCCCCCTGACCTTAGGGGGTTTCTTTTCTAACAATAAGTCAGTGATTCTAAATCTTCTGACTTTGGAATCTATGATCCTGAGGCCCTTTGATCTATGAATGCTATTGTTCCGCCAATGATTATAAAAGTCCTCTGGACTAGGATAATCTGTTGACCAGTGATAGCCAAATTCCAGAACCCACTCCTTAGTTCTATCTCTGTGTAATATTCCTCTCTAAAATGTAATATTCTCTTATTGGGGTTCTTATGGGGTCTCTGGAAACAGCCTTCCTTTCAGTTCAGTAATCACCACGAATGTAGCCAGGTATTAAAGGCCAAATCCTTTATTGTCTCTTTCCAAGTCTTGTCTCCTTTCCTGTGGCCAGGTTAGTTTTCTTAGAGGCCTTCTGTAGTCTTGGTTCCGGGAGCTTGAGCTCCCGCCTGCCTTTTCTGGCTTCTAAATCTCCCTGACTGAATCCTGGCTGAGGCTCCTAGCTTATATATGCTCTCTTAAAAATGTGAATCTTGTAGAACTATAGTAAGTACTAAGTACATGTACTGAACTAGAGAACTATTAAGCACCATGCTAAATCAGGTAACTATTGTCTCTATCAATTCAATTCAAGTTCTGGCCCATAACACCTCTGGGCTATAAAATTAGCATATCTATAACATGAAGAACTAAATAAATGTATCTCCTTGCTTTTGTTTCTTTGCTAAATTCTCTTGGAATTTAGATCATTCCAATTGGTGTTACAATTACAAAATACTTTGCCCCTTGACTTGGAAATAGGTTCAAGCCTGCAAATTCTTTTGAGGACATCAGTTTGTGCATGTTTAGGGTCCCTTCCCAACCTCAACAACATCAGGGAGATGATACCATGACATGCAGATAAATTGGAACTAAATGAGGAGGACTGTGCAGAGCCACCAGTCTCATTTTCTCCTCCAGTGGCATCTGGGTCCAGTCTATATCCAGCAAGATATAGAACAGGACAACTAGAGATGGGTGTTTAACAGATCTGTTAGACTGAAGCAATACCCATCAGTGGTCAAAGGTATGAAATGATGCAGAAAATGGCCTCTTTTACCTAGTCAAAATATATGTAAATCTAGGAAGGGAAAACCATCAGAGTTCTGGGCCAAAACAGAAACAATTGTTATTTACATTCACTCTGAGTCAATCAGGACCCAAACAATGACCAAGTAGGGCTTGGTCTGGTACCTATTGTTGAAAAGTAACTGTTCCATTGAGAACCAACAATATGTAGCAGAACAAGCTCCAATATGAGAGTCAAAAATTTTGGATTTCATTTCTAGTCTACCACCAGATAGTGATATATATCCCTCTTTAAATCACTTACCTTCCCCAAGGTAGACACCAGATGATGGTAGACACCAAAAACTGGGGTTCAGTCGTGTGAAGAATTCACAATGGCCATTCTAGTTAGCAAATGGTAGATTTATTTAGGGGAAGAGATTACAGACAAAATGAAGGAATAAAACAAATACCAGGAATGGTAAATAGGAAATAAAGTGGGAGACATATGAAAGACAAGTTCTTCAGTGGAATTCACGATTACCCAGGAGAAAAGGAGTACCTCATGAGATTGGGGCATGTCTTTAGCTAGCAGGCTAAATCCCAAAAAGAACTTAGCATCCTAAAAGAATTAGCTATAAGGAGAAGTGGAATTTGGAAGTGAATGGAATTGATGGGATGAAGTATTTGTCAGTATTGAGACTGTCACATGATCCCTCTACCCATAGTGGAAAGATGAGACCTTGGGCCTCAGGTTTCAGGAAGTCACATGATCCCTATTCCCAGCCTTGATCCTTATTCCCAGCCTTGAACCCTGGGATGCAGGATGTTAGTGAAGTTATAGGAAGTGACTTGACCCATAGGAAGTAGACAACCTTGGTGACCATTGGTCAAGAATGGTTATATCCTTTTAGTCTATCCAATAAAAAGGCTCAGGTCTTTTGCCTTTTAAGTCCCAGACAAACCAGAAGCTGGGGCAGGTTCCAGCAGCACATGGTGGAGTTGGGATGGTTCTCAGGTGTGTGTCTGGGCCTCTCCCCACAGGGATTAAGTAAATGCTTTCTCTTTGTACCTGAAAATGTCTCTGATTGGTTAATTTGGGAAAGGGGTCTAGCATCCGGCCCACATAGAAGCATAGTGGAGTTAAGAGAAATACTACATGGCATGGGGGAAGAGGAAGACACCAAGAGACAGAGTGACTAGCAGACTGACCCAAAGGAAGGCAGCAGTTGTGGGATGGCCCATAAGACCCAGCAGTCTCAGGAGTGTGATATAACTTGTATCCTCCCCCAGAGGATGGAACCACATAGCTAAACTGATCTCTATCCTGCCTTCTCCCTGCTTGTCTCAGGGATTAAATTTTTATCAATTCCTCTGCAAATCATACCTAACATTAAAGACTTCATTATCCCTCTGCTTCAATATTATCATCTATCTATCTATCTATCTATCTATAATGATATATATGTATGTCATCTATATATACAAGATGAAGAGCTGGCTTTGGGCATTTTTTGATCCATTTGTCCCTCATGGGGGTTGATTGATTTTAGAGATAATATAACAGTACAATTGTTGAGGGTAAGAGGTACAGTCAGACTCTTCCCATATCATGTAACCAGAATGATGGGATTAGCCACCAAAATGATAGGATACAGGATGAGTTCCAAAAAGCATATTGAGGTTAGGGGCTGGTGTTGCAAATCATCCTAAAAGATTTTGTAGGCATAGATCTCCAAATCAAAGGGCAAATATTTTCTTATGTTGCTACGTCTTTAATCAAGGAAAAAGGGTTTTAGAAATGAACAAAGGGAAAGACAAGTTGTCAAGTGGAACACACACTTAATCCCAAAGAAGACACCATTAAAGGGAAGATACCATGAGGTGGAAATATGCCATTGACTGTTGGATTGAACTCATAGAGAAGTTAGCAGATTAAGCTCAAAAATGGGTTTAGTGGGGGAAGGGTATTATACCATGGTAAATCAGGCTAATCCTAAAAGGGATTCAGCATCCTAAAAAGAGTTAGCAAACATTTATAGTATGAGCAGATTTTTTTTTTAATTATAATAACTTTTTATTAACAGAACCCATGCCAGGGTAATTTTTTTTTACAACATTATCCCTTGTACTCACTTCTGTTCTGATTTTTCCCTCCCACCCTTCATCCCCTCCCCTAGATGGCAAGCAGTCCTATATATGTTGAATATGTCCTAGTATATCCTAGATAAAATATATGTGTGCAGAACCAAACAGTTCTCTTGTTGCTCAGGGAGAACTGGATTCAGAGGGTAAAAATAACCCGGGAAGAAAAACAAAAATGCAAGCAGTTCACGTTCATTTCCCAGTGTTTTTTCTTTGGGTGTAGCTGCTTCTGTCCATCACTGATCAATTAAAACTGAATTAGGTCTCTTTGTTAAAGAAATCCACTTCCATCAGAGTACATCTTCATACAGTATCGTTGCTGATGTATATAATGATCTCTTGGTTCTGCTCATTTCACTTAGCATCAGTTCATGTAAGTCTCTCCAAGCCTCTCTGTATTCATCCTGCTGGTCATTTCTTACAGAACAATAATATTCCATAACATTCATATACCACAATTTATCCAACCATTCTCCAATTGATGGGCATCCATTCATTTTCCAGTTTCTAGCCACTACAAACAGGGCATGAGCAGATGTTTTATAAGAAAAATAAAACTTCAAAGATTTGACATCATAACTTGGCTTTCTTATTTACCTTTCTAAGGAAAGGTAAAGTTACTAGTGACCTATGGGATTGTAGATAGGATGGTAATCAAAAGTCCATTTGAATCAAAGGCCTATTTAAGAAAAAAAAAAAAAGGTCCACTTAAGGCTAACCAGATCCCTACAGTGCCCTTCTTAGTTTGCAACTAGAGTGTAATACTATCAGGGCTTCGGGCTATTTTTTTCATAATGCTTTGAGAATCCCTTCACACCCAGGATGTGTTGGTTTAGGCTATTGTGGAAGAGATTTTCTTAAAAAAAACAATCTGTTTTTAATGAGTGCTGCTTTACCTTCCATGGGGTGGTAATCAAACCTCAATCAAAATCTTAATCAAAAACCCAATCTATTAATAGATTTGCTTAGTTATAAATCTCTACCTGTAAAATTAGAAAGTTAGAAGAAATAACCAAAGGTTCTCTTCATCTCCAAATACAATGATCTTCAATATTGGCTCCTATTTCTGCTTGCTAATCCAATTCAATAAATATTTCTAAAAATCCTAATAAAAATGCAAAAACAAATCAGTGCCTATCTGCAAGCTTAACTTCTACAGTTGGCTTAGCCTTCAAGTCTTGTATTCTTGGCCCCTGGTTTAATTGCTAAGACCTTCAGAGTTTCCTGGCACCAAATTATTTGATTAATATCTCTCTAATAACCTCACACTCTGCTTCTTACTTTGTGCACAGCAGAAGCCTGGTATGCTCTGGCTCTAGGTATGTATATATACAAAACGCTGCAGGTTGCTTCTCTGTCTATTCCCCTGTTGGGGGAAGAGATAGGCAGCAGCAGCAAGGCAACTGTAGAATTCTTACTTGTTCCTCCCAGTGCTTTTAAGTCTCTGGGTCAACGAGCTGCTGGGAGGAACACACATGTATACTCATAACTTTATAATTAATAAGTACCAAGAGACAAAATTAGGAATATTCTTAAATTGTAGAAGTTAGACATGGAAAGTATGAATCTCCTTTCAGTGAATATTTTTCTTGATTTTTTTCTCTTCCTGAAAAAAAATAGAATATTTCTTAATTTAAAAAATGTAATAGGTTATCCTGCTGCCAACCCAAATTTGAGGGCTAAACAACTTCATTCCATCTGGTAAAATGAGAGTAAGAGGAAAGAATAGATTTAAGAATACAAAACTTTGAAAACTATATAATCTACTTTTCTCACAAGTACGAGTTTTAATGATATTTGCCATTTTATAGATTTGAAAAAGGGAATTCAGAAATTTTTAACATGTCTACATTTATATAGCCAAGGATTGGGTTACAGGATAGGAGCACAAAGCAGAATTGTCTCCCTCCAAACATCCTTTTCTTTCCATCCAAAATCTGATTTGTAGTATTTAACAATTTTGGAGGTGGAAATACTGATGCTGAAAATGTAATGATCAGCTCTCCTTGATAAACTGACTCCTGCTTACCTTTAAGTCATAAAGTCTAGAAAAATTCTAGAAAAATCTTACAATGGAACCAATAAAGTGATGATTTATTTTGCCAAGAAAAATTCAAAGAAGGGTCTGATTCTCATTCTAGGACACAGGAGGAGAGAAACGGTTGTATATAAGGTACCCCAAAAGTCTTAGTGCAGTTCTGTCATTCAAGTTTTTGTGTCCTAAAAGTCTTAGTGCATCTTAAGCTATTAGTTTCTTAAAATGTTACTTTTGTGTCCCAAAAGATAAAAGCTTTAGTAGCTCCTTGTGTCTCCAAAATCCTAATAAATAAGAGTTTTAAGTTATTTAAGTTTCAAATTTTAGTAGTTTAAAATTTCAACAAGACTCTTTGGGACAGCCTTTACAGTATGTAGTGCCATGACCTCATGCTAATCATATGTCTTTTGATCCACTCACGTCCAGAATTTGACCTTTTCTTTCCCCACCAACCCAAATTCAAGTGCAGGCAGCTTTATACATAGTAAAGTTTTAATAACGGTTTTTGCATTCATTAGCCCCACAGAGCCATCCATTTCGTTCCCAACTTGGATGCCAAGAAAAAGTAGCCTCCGGGTAAATGTTTGCACCCAGCCAGGTCCCGCGCCCATCCCAAGACAACTTCAATCTGGTGTTGTTTCCTCATTCACCCAGAAATCACTGCAAGAGAAGCTGGCCTTTTAGACCCACCTAAGGTAGAGTTGTGAAATCTGCAGAGGCTCCGCACCAATCAGATGCCCCTCCTCCCAGCAGCTCGTTGACCTAGAGACTTAAAAGCACTGGCCAAGCAACCGAAGCCGCAAAAGCAGCTGCGGCCGCCTCGTCGCCATTGCCAGGGCACAGGGCAAGATAGTGTCTAGTTTCCGGGGCCCCCGTATCCGTGAAGATGCGCTGTGAGCTGCTGCTGCTTCTCGCAGCGGGGGCTTTTTTTCTCGCCCCCCGGGTTTCCAGCGTGCCCGCTGTTTCTGCAGAAGGTAAGGCAGATGGGATGGAAAATTCTTGGAAAGGAAACCTAGATCCGCTTTTTGACTACTCCAAGTAGCGACAACTCCGAGCGGCGGAGCTTAGTCCAGGGGCCAGTAGACCTTGACGGTCCCCTCCAAGTAGAGTCCCACATGCTGAGAGAGAGAGAGAAAGAGAGACAGAGAGATACAGAGACAGAGACAGAGAAACAGAGACCGAAATAGAGAGACAGAGAGAGACAGAAACAGAGACAGAGACACAGAGGGAGAGACAGAGCGGGGGGCGGAGGGGGGAGAGGGAGAGAGAAGGAGGTAGGGAAGGAGGCGCGCCCACACACACACACACACACACACACACACACACACACACACTTACTGACATCTAGTTCCTTTCTGGGAAAAGTGGAAAATGAAAGTTGATTCTGAAACTAATTCACCCACATAACTCTTGATAGGGGAGAGGGGAACGAAGTATGCAGAAGAGAACGTCCCAGGACGTTGTTCTCCAGAACCGAGACAATCCTTGCGCTGTGATGATAATCTCATTTCCCTTGTTCCACCCGGTAATGCTCAAAGTGTTTTATATTTACCCCTTAAAGCTAACAGTGTTTTCTCTCGCCATCTGTAATGTGGGTCGATCACTTAAGTCCTGCCTCTAACCCCTCCACCCAGAAGGAATTATTATCAAATACCGAGCAGTTCGAAAATTTTTAAGGAAGTTGTGGAAATCCCTTAGGGGATGAAATTAAATCCCTGCAGACACCTAGACTGTCTGCAATTTGATGCCTGGTTCTAAAATTAGCCAGCTCTGTTGTGTGCATGCAATAAGTAAAATAAAATTAGGTAAACATTAAAACCATATAACTCCTGGGTGTTTTGAGCTGGAAGGCACCCCTGGAAAGGAAAATCTTTTCCTTTTACAAAACGGAAGGCAGTTGAGATCAGAAAAGTGAAATGTATTGCCCATAGTCAAAGAAGCAGTCTAGCAGTCAGAGCCAGGCAGGTCTAGACCTCAACTCTTCTGGCTATCTCTAGACAGAAACATGGGATCTGAGATTTAAAACTCAACCGGCTCTCGGTTTAGAGGATCCAAACTCTCATGAACGGATGCAAAAATTGAGAGAAGAGAGAGTAAATCTGTGACTTTGCCAAAGGCAATGTAAACCCAAGCCCTCTGGCTTCCCAAACTAAAACTCCTTTATACTACACCAGAATTGCCAAGACTTTTGCAGGGCTTTTAAAACCAAAAAAAAAAAAAAAAAAAAAAAATCATACTAAAGGTAATTTGGCTATAGATAGTCAAGAATTTTGAAACTGCAAATGTAACCCAGAGAACTGATACATTTTTTCCAAGAGATAAATATGACCTAAATATCTACCTCCTACCTTTAACTGACTTCAAGTAGAGAGCCTTGGCCCCACATTTTGGAAGCTAAGAATGAGTCTGATGTTAGAGTTTTTTTCCCTTCATTCCTTCTAAATAGCTAAGAATTAATTCATGTTGCCTCTCTTCTCTCTTTTTAATCTGGAACCCTACCTTTTCTAGATTTTATCTCCAGACCATTAAATGAATTCAATAGATAATTAATGTTTGGTTTTATTTAGTGGTAATCACGGACTATAACAAGCCAATACTGTCCATGGGGTTTTCCTGGCAAAGATACTCCAGTGATTTGCTATTTGTTTCTCCAGTGGATCAAGGCAGACAGTTTTGCCCAGGATCATACAGCCTGAAAATGTCTGAAGTCAAATTTGAACTCAATTCTTCCCAATTCCATGTCCAATCCCATCCCCTGAACTGCTTAATTAATATACAAATTACAGCTTGCCACTTATCCTATTGCAAGTCACAGCATTCAATTCAGCAATTCTTACATCTTAAGTTTTGGAAAATTTGAAATTTGAAATTTCTAGACAGTATCAGAAATTCTAGTTCTTAAAAATTTCCATTTTGTAAAGTGCCATAAAGTTTACTAAATAACTAAAGCAGTGATTGGCCCTGAGAAATTAAAAAAATAATAATTTATTAACTAATTTACTTGAATGTATGTCAAATATGTATGAATGTAGCAAATTCTAAAATGTGCTTTTGCCTTCACAGAGAAGTTTCTTTTTAAGTCATGGATGAAACAGGTCAGTGATTACTTCTTCTTTTTTGAGCTTTTTAAATCTCACAAGTTTCCTGCTAATAAATTACATCCGTTGTGGTAACAGATGGAATTTTTCAACTAATCCCAGAGTCTTTCTACAATATTTATCAAGTAAAATGTCAATTAATGAAAACTAAGCAACTAATTGTTATTGTAAGAGTATATGGGTCTATGGTCTGCTTTGAATGCTTAAATCACTATCACTCTTATAGACTAAACACCCTTTCTTTTTAAGAGATTCCCCATTATATATTAGTGAATATTCTGCCTGTTAAGTTTCAGAGTATGTTTAAATAGAACAAAGTTATAAAACCGTTTTAAATGTATCACTAGTTTCTGCAAATTCAGCTTTTTTTTTGAAAGAAGTCTTTTAGAACTTCATTTTCCCCCAATTACATGTAAAAATAATTTTAACATCTTTTTAATACTTGAAATTCCAAATACTCTCACTTCTTCCCTCCCCATCATTGAGAAAGCAATCAGTTCAATATAGGTTATACATATACAGTCACGCAAAACATTTCCATATTAGTCATGTTGTGAAAGAAAACAGACTAAAAAAAAAAAAGAACCTTCAAGAAAACAATATGTTCATCTAAGTCCTTTAGAATTGTCTTGAGTTGTATTGATTGCTAAGAATAGCTAAATCACTCACAGTTGATCATTTCACAATATTCACATTACGCTTTGCTTTATTTTTTTTAATGATTTTTTGATCCACTTTTGACTTGGAACGAACTATTATAAGTCTGTTTGGACCATCCTATAGACCAAGTTTACAAGTAGGCTTATTCTAACAACCAAAACAAATTTATTGATAAAATCCATCAGTTTTGAGAATTAAATACTCATTTTCAGAGACTTTTAAATAACCAAATATACTCCTCAACTCTATCATAGTCCAAATGTTATCAGAATCTCAAATCTGTGATCAAAATCCCATCTGAACTACAGATAGGGTGACATAATCAAAAATCCCAAATAATTTCCTTGTCCTTGACCTTGACCAGACTCTTCTGATCAACCATATGGACATTTATCAAAGAGGACAATGCACCGTTTTCTAATAGCTGGCATCTACATAAGGAATGAAAAATTAGCATGTTTATTAAGGTCCTTTTGGGCTTATTATTTGCTTGCTCTGAATAAAATATTCTATCTTCCAGGTCTGCCAGTAGTGCCCATAAGCAAAAGAAAATGTGAATATGGCAAAAAGTTTATTTTCACTTATCTTGCATTTAGATCTGAGCTCTCAAGTCATCCCTCACATTCCTATGTGAACATCTCTATATAAGGCATTAGACATTCATTTAAAAAAAAAAAATCTCAGTATTCAGTTTGCTTATGTTTGTTAGCTCAATAAAATAAGTTAGTAGGAAAGGTTTTCCCTTTTTATCTTACAAAAATATAGTCTTTATTTTGTTAATTTATTACTTTTTTATTAATTTAATGCTTTTTGTGCTGCTTTTTTTTTTTAGAACAACAAGAAATATCATCTATCAGAGTATCATCACAGACTACACACTTTTCTTGAAAATAAGAGAAGAATTGATAAGCACAATGCTGGGAACCACTCATTCACAAGTACTGCAGTAAAATTATCCTTAATATTTCTTTGGGAACTGGGGTCGGTAAAATAATGTTAGGAAATAGCAAAAAAAAAAAAAAAAAAAAAAAAAGCTGAAGGATATTAATCAGTTAACCAGGAAATTGTTTCTTCTATCTTTACATGAATCACCCAATCAATCAACCAGTATTTATTAAGTTACTACTTAACTATGTATGGGACACAGGGAATATAATACAATGTGTGGGAGAGTGAGGAAGACAGAAGGGAGGGTATATAGGTATGTGAAATGACAGTGTGTTACCATAGAATGGAAGTGAGCTACAACTAGGAATTTTTATGCATGAAGCAAATTCACTTTTCAGAGGTTTGCAGAGTTAGGTGAACCAGTTAAAGAGGATTGATGCCTCCAAGATAGGGACTGGCTTTTCCCCTAGAAAGTATGAATTAAATTCTGAAAAAAGGTATCACAGTGAGAGGCCCTTTGGGGACAAGAGAAATATTGGTTTGTGGGCAGTTGTTACATTGGCAACCCAATAAAGTCAGAGGCTAGATGGTGAAGTAGGTTTAGGGGTCAACAGACATAATAAGTGATAGTAAGTACTCATTTGTGTACCAGCATTGTTTTCATTGCTTGTCATATAAAGACAAGAGGAAACTTCCTGCCTTCAGGAAGTTTGTATTATAGTGGAAGTATATAACATTTACTAGCAACCAGAGGGAACAAATGCTTCTAAAGAAGCTAATTTAATTTGGTTTTGTAGCAATCTAAAGATGCTAAGAAAGGACTAGGTGCATTTCTGGCATGATTAATATCCTATGAAAAGGTACAGAAGGAAGAGATAGAATTCTGAATTCAGAAAACAGGAAATGGGACAATTTGGCTGGTGGTAGGAAAAACTGGAATGTTGACTCAGTGAAAGGGATCCAATTAAAAAGACTCAAACTGGAAGAGTAAGCTGAAGGGCCTGAGATGCCAAGGTGTGAATTTTGTATTTCATCGTAGAGACAATAGGATGCCACTGAAAAGTCCTGAGTGACAGGATCAGATCTGTGTTTTAGGAAAATTATTTTGGTGACTGTGTGGAAGCTGAACTGAGAAGGGAAAAAAACGAACCAGAAGTCAGAAATGTAAATTAAAGGCTATTTTAAAAGTCCAGGAAAGAGGTGATGAGGACTTTGTATGTGGAAAGGAAACAAATATAAGAAATGGTATAGGCTGTAGCTAGTTGGTATAGTGGATAGAGCACTGGGTCTTGGAGGCAAGAAGAGCTGAGTTCAAATCTGTCCTCAGGGACTTACTAGCAAGGTGATCCTGAGCAAGTCCCTCAATCTCATTTTTAAAGTTGGGGATAATAATCACACCAATCTCCCAGGGTTGCTGTGAGGATCAAATGGGATATTAATAATTGCTTAATAATCAAAAAGCACTTAGGACAGTTCCTGGCACATGGTAAGCACTATTATTAGTTGACAGAACTTGATGACTGATTGGATAGAAGGGAGAGCGAAGAGTCAAGAGTGATTCTGAGAACAGAAAACTTGGTTGTCTAGAAAGAGTAACTTGGAGGAAAATCATGTTTATGTGGGGCAGATAATGAATTCCATTTCAGACATTTTCAATTATAGTGGGACATTCAGGTGAAGAAAAATGTCCATCAGAGAGTTAATGATAGAGACATAGAGTTCAAGAGAGACTAGTACTGAACATATAGATAAGAGAATAATCCATATAGAAATGATAATAGAGCCAAGAGAAACTGATGACAATACACACAAAGTCTTGTGAGAAAGCCCCAGTTATGGAAGCAGGGCATAAGTGGCGAATCTCCTTGAAAAGGAGAATCAAGGGAGAATAATATCAGCAAAGCTAAGTGAGGAGTCAACAAAATTAAAAACAAACAAACAAAAAAAAAGAGATTCAGAATGTTGAGGAATTCAATTGAATCACCAAGACCATGGATAGCCATGGACAGAAGAGTTTCCCAGTGGTGACTCCTAAAGGAAACTTAAAAGAAGGAAATGAAAAGTTAAGAAGTAGAGGCAGCAGATATGGGCAGCTCTTGGGGGGAATTTGGCTGTAAAATGACAGATTGATTTGAGACTATGTACCTCTGGAGAAACCTTAGCATTCCTCTCAGCTGCAGGGAAAGAGCCAGTAGGTAAGGAGGGACTGAAGAAAAGAGAAATGTAATCAGGGGCACAATGAGAAGGTTTGATTTAAGTAAAAAGACCTGAGACTAGAGCAAAGGAAGAATGGTGGGTGATCGAGATTTTTTGAGATGTAGCATAAGGAAGGAGAAGGAATTCCTGATCAAAGGCATTTATTGTGTCAGTAAAGTGTGAACTAGAGGTCCTGTGATGAAAGGGACTGGAGCAGGTGGGATAGGAGGGTTAAGAGGAGAAGATTTGCAGAATATCTGTGGGGAATGTTATCAAGTCAATGAGAGAAGAATAAGGTTTAGCCAATAGCAGTGAGGAGCCAGTCAGGTTTATATACTTGTAATAGATTCAGTTGGTAAAGTTATATGACTTCGTCCAGTAATGCGCAGAAGCATATAACAAAGAGCACAGAAACCAGGTGATGGAAGAAATCCAGTGGGGAAAGGGTGAGGAGGGAGAGAAAATTGGCAAAGCATGAGAAATGATAGGAGAAAGGGACAAGGGAGTCAAGACAGAGGGAAATGCATAGTTGACTCGCCCTTTGTGTCCCCATTTTTCAGCAAGACACATAGTAATGTACTTAATGAATGTTTATTGACTGACTAGCTCTGTGGACAACACTATAAAAGGATGGAAATGAAATCAGAACAAGTAGATTTTGAAAGTTTGAAGACTGGGATGAGGAATAAAAATAAGTTTAGGAGGAATAAAGTAGAGACAAAGATGTATTAGGAGCTTGTGGTCAAAGGAGTGGAAATTCAGAATTCTGGGTAATGTAGGATGAACACATAAATGTATATTAGTGAAATCAACTAAATAAAAAAAGTATGATCATAATGATATGTGACTCAGAAGGAATGAATTTATATATGGTATCTCTTTATATGCATCTACATTGTTTCTCCTTTTAGTAGGAACTAACATTCTATTCCTACTGTAATTCTTACAATTTATAAACTAGGCATTTTTTTCTCTAAAAAGTCAGAGTAATCATCCTTGGGATTTAGTTGCCCAGTTGGCTTTTGAATTATTAATTGCCTTCATTGGCCCCTACAGCATAAAAGACCTAGCCTATGGGAAATTAGTGCCTTGGGAGTTATAGCAAAATTATGCCTTCCTGACTAATCCTTGCTAACTGATGTGGCTAATAATGGAAGTGAGGTGTTTTATTTGAATTTAATTAGGAATTTTTAAAATGAAAAAAATAGGAATTGTATCTTTTTTAATCTTATTTTATCTATTAAAGATTTTTATTATTATTCTATCATCCACAAATTCATTATTGCATTCTAATCCCAAACCTAAATCACTGGACTGGTCTAAACTATACCTGGCCCCAAATATTTGGTATTAGTTGGAGAAGGGAGTATTTTGTAATGATATCTGAGGTTAAATTCATTGTTGAAACAAAGAGTAATATACAAAAGGAGGGGACTTGGGTGATCAGATAGCCAGATACAGGATCCTGATGTGACCAGCCTAGAGGAGTTGTTGTAATTGTGTATTGGGACATCTGGAATTGGAGTAATAAATAAAGGGCCTTTTAATCAAATTTAAGATGTCCCTAAAAGCCCATAAACTATCTGGTCATTTGCAACAATCAGTCCAAGTCTTTTGGTATGAATTCCCCTAGGGTCAGGGCCATGATTCTCTCCAGGTTTAGGCCCAAAGGGATATCAGAAGCCATATACCTGAGTCACTATAGCTTGGAACCAGGGGAGTTAGGGGATATTAGCAAGACCTGCAGCAAAGTTATTCTTATGCTACTCTTATGCTAATTAAAAGAATTCAGTGCATGAGTAACACAGAAAATGTTAAGGATTCAAAAGTTCAGAAAAAGAATAAAAAATTGTGAGAGAAATAAACAAAGGTCATTTGAATAAAATATTTCTTGTCCCTTTTTTACTTAGTTGATTTTTTTTTTTTTGAAACTTTCTTTCAGTGAGATTGAATCAGTTTTCAGATATGTCCTTTGATGAATTCAAAAAGACTTATCTTATGAGACTACCTCAGGTAAGTGTTGTTCATTTTGACTAAATCAGGATTTTTAAAATATAAACCATTTGAATTATTTTACAATGTGATCTGTCTTCTTTTATTTACCTTTCATTTTCTCTCTCTTCAAATGGACTTCTGTTCGGAATCATTCTTAGGAGCCAGAAAAGTTGGAACCCATCCTTATCTCAAGGGAATTTGGCTGATAACTGGAAATCTAGAACCTTGTGTTTTAAATTTCTAGCTCACATGACACCAAAGGTGTTTTGTTATTTCATAGCTTGAGAGAAATGTGAAACTCTAGGAAAGAAAAGACTAGCACCAGAAAGAAAAGACTAGCACCAAAATTGATAGTTGGGAAATAGAAATGTAGAAATAGGGGTGGATTAGATCAGTTCTCACCTCATTTAAAATGAGAAGAAACTATGCCCTAATGCTTTTGTCAGTGAGAGTAATTAATACAGTAGGTTGGTTCAAGGTCAAGATATCTCTGAATCTAAGTATGCTTTAGACTACATTCATGATCAATTTAGAAGTCCTTGAAAGCTATTGAATGAAAGAGTGGAGTGTTACACAGGAAAATATGTACATTGACTGAGGAAACTTGTTCACATACAGTGGGACATCAATAAAATAGCAAGCAAATTTGGAACCTGGGCATTTAAATATTTGGCAATTCAATGGTAGAAGACAAATCTTTAGCCAAACTTCTGAAAAAGAATTACTTTGAAGACAGGAGAGCACTTTGGCTTCTCCCACCCTTTGATCAGAGGAGGACCTTGTGAGGGCAGAGGATTTTGGACTTCCCATTAGATCCCTCTTCTTAGCATTATGGTCAGAAAGTTGATTCAGTGTTGGTATCAGATACTAAGGAAACCAGTTTCAAACCTTTACAAAGGAGCACAGCACAGAAGCTGTGCTAGGCCCACAAATATTGTGAGCACTGTAAGAAAGCTGTGCTACTCCTTTGCAACATGTACTCTTTAAATTGGAGCCCACTTTTCTTTGGACTGCATGTGTACTAGTAGGAGAAGGTGTCACAAACTTTTTGGGAGATATTTATACCTCAATAGTGCAGTGTAATGAGATGTAGAGCGTGTTCAGGGAAGACTAGTACCTCTGGCGTGAAGGTTGCTTTCTATCTTTGATGTCCACCTCTCACCTATGGATTCAAAACTTATGGATTTGAGTAATGGCCACACTCCAATAAATCATTTTTGTAGATGGAATAAATCAGGTTAAGAGTAATCAAAAAGTCTCACCTCTTTTGGTGAGTTGGGAAAAGAAGCATCTTTTCCAAGCATATAAAGATTTTACCTGGAAAAATGGATGGATGAGGCCAATTTGTTCCAAATGCTATGAAGGCAGCTTAAACAGGCACTGTGGAGCATTTAAGAGCTTGTTAGACATTAAAGACAACAATGTCATCCACTCCAACTCTAGTCATTATCAGTCATCTTGATTGTCTTACCACTGCAAAAGACATTACCCATCCCATTTTATCATTTTTACCTATCTCGAAGTCCTGTGGTGACTGACAAATGATATAACAATAGGTAGGGATATACTGGGAATTTTAATCACAACCCTGCACAAAATGGCCTAGGTCACAAGGGTGTCTTCTTACTGTAAGCAGCAGTGGAATTCAGCAGCCTCCTGAGAATCTGAATAGTGTTTTAAGGACTGCACTGCTCATCTCCTGGTGAGAAGAAAGGGCTAGAAAAGGCACCCTAAAAATTGTCCATTACCCAATCCTGGCCTGTTTACCATGGCAGGTAGGGACCCCAACCTTCAGTTGAAACAAAAAATGTACAAAAACTTCTACAAAGATGATTCTACTCACCATCAAGTACATGGAATATGCACATACTTATGGACAACACAAAATCCAGCAGAACTGAAAGATGAACAATTCTTATCACAAGAAAATCCAGCAGCTGTCACATCCCAATAGCAGCCCTATATGAAATAAGCCTGGCAAATGAAGGCCTACAAGAGCTGAAAATGCATTTTTCAATGAAGAAGAGTACCATGAAGCTAACACCAGTTTTATAGTCAAAATTAATTTAATCAACAACCTAGTATGCCTCCTAAAAGGAGTGAATGGGAGGCTCATGATAATGCGATTGCCATTTTCAGCAAAGTACCACATCACTTTCATTAGTGCCTATGCTTCTACTATGATGAACCCTACCCAATAAGACAAAGAAAAATTTTATGAAGACCTAGAGACCCTCATCATCAATGAATAAGTTTATAATTCTGGTGACTTGAATGCTAGAGTAGGTACAGACTATCAGACATGGAGTCATAGACAACTGGACTAGTCCTTAGGAAGAATGGAGTTGTAAACAGCAACAGCAATGTACTTACTACTGAAGACTTGTGCATCTCATGACCTTCTTATCTCCACCACCATCTTCCATTTACCTAAATGCAATAAATAAATAAAACTTCATGGGTGCACCCTCACAGTAAACATTTGGCATCTCATAAGACTATTTCACTGTTAGAAAAGACAGGATGTGAATATTATAGAGATGTGTGGCACAGAATACTGCAATAATAATAGACATCTTCTCCAACCTAAGTATTTGCATTCAACAAAAGTGGCAAGATGACCATTAGAAGATTTAATGTCAATGGATTAGAGTGCTGCTCTGAGCTGGAACAATTCATAGTTAACTTGGAAGAAAAGTTGAACCAACACAGTTGGCAACAAACAGTGGAGCAGAAAAGAAGTGGGCAGCTTTCAGAGATTTGGTGCATAACACTGTATTTATTGTTCTAGGTCAGAAAATTCACAAATATCAAGACTGGTTTAGCAGAATTGATGGAAAAATTGAAAAGCTGCCAAATGAAAAAACAAGAACAGGGTTTACCAGCAAGATAGTTCATCTGTCTCTAATAACTGCATCACAAATAAAGTACAAGCAAAACTTGGGAGAGATGCAGGATTCTTGGCTCAATAAGAAGGCAAATGAAATTCAGTTTTGTAGTTAGTAACTACCTAAAGTGCTTTTATGATACTGTGAAGGCTATTTATAGGCCAAAGACCTTTGATGTATCTCAGCTATGAAGCATTGATTAATGAGATGGATATGATCCTGAAGAGATGGACTGAACATTTTCATCCTCCTCAACAGATTGCCATCAATCAATGCTGAAGCCATTGACCTTTTCCCTCAGGTTGAAGTCAATTCCTCTCTAGCCAAATTTCCAACTGAAAATTTTTGAAAGCCATTAGACTCCTCTTCTGTGGCAAAGTACCTGGTGCTGATCCATTTTAGTTAAGGTTTATAAAATAAGGGGGTCCACTGCTCATACAAAAGCTGACTAAAAATTTTCAGGTTATATGGCAAAAGGAGTTTATCTCCCAGGAGTTCAAGGATACCTCCATTATGCAGATCTGTAAAGGAAAAGGAAATAAATTGTCCTGTGACAATCACAGGGCAGGAGTCTCTCTCATAGTCATTGCTGCAAGATTCTTGCTAGAGTTCTCCTTAATAGGCTTTCCCTGAAAATAATCATCTATCTGAGAGCCAATATGGCTTCAGAAAGGGCCCAGAAATGATCAGTATGGTGTTTGCTACCTGAGAACAGAAGAAATGCCAGGAGCAGAACAGAGGTCTGCACATTGTGAACCTGACCAAGGCCTTTGATACTGTCAGTTGTAAAGGATTATGGAAAATTATGCCAAAAACATGTCAAAATTTGGTTGCCTGGAGTTCATCAGAATTGTACAACAGTTTCATGATGTCGTTTTCCTGTGTTCTAGTCAATGGATGATGCTCTTGCACTTTCCAGTCACCAATAAAATGAAGCAGAACTGTGTGCTTGCTCCCATACTTTTTAGCATGGTACTTTCAGCAATGTTGTCAGGCCTTTTCAATGAGGCAACAGTGGTATGAAGGTCAGCTACCATACTGATGGTAAATTATTCAACTTGAAAGGCTACAAGCTAACTAAAGTGGAGGGAGAATAGGTACATGATTTTTTTGTTTGCAGATGAATATGTACCCATTGCAACTTCTGAAACTGACATGCAACAATGTATGGATTGATTCTCTGCTGCTTATGCTAATTTTGACTTAACAATTAACACCAAGAAAACACAGTAGCTAAGGTAACTAAGAAGAAACATAAGATGTACAGATTTAGAAAATCCAAACCAAATGTTCACTTGGCCTATTTGTGCCCAACTTGTGTTAAAGCATTCCAAATCTGTATTGGTCTGGTCAGCCAGTCAGACACACTGGAACTTGAATGTAAGATAGTGATGTCATTCTGGTCCTCTTCAAGAGTGAAGGCCAATACTTAGCAGTCAGTATATTATATTATTTTATATTATATACATTATATACATATTATATAATATATAGTATATTATAAAGCAGCAGTCATCAAAACCATTTGGTACTAAGAAATAGAGTGGTGGATCAGTGAAATAAATTAGATACACACAACACAATAAGCAAGGCATATAAAAATCTAGTATTTGATAATTCCCCAAACTCCAATTTCTGAAATAAAAACTCATGGTTTGACAAAAATTTCTGGGAAAACTAAAAATAATATGTAAGAAACTTGGCATAGACCTACATCTCATACCCCATACAAAAATAAGGTTAAAATGGATACATGATTTGGGCATAAAGGATGATACCATAAACAAATTAGGAGAACAAGGGATAAATTACCTATCAGATCCTTGGAGAAGGGAGGAATTTGTGACCAAAGAAGAATCAGAGAGCCATTATGAAAGGCAAAATGGACAAATCTGATTACATTAAATTAAAAAGGGGTTGCACAAATAAAACCAACAGAAACAAGATTAAAAAGGAAAGTACAAGGCTGGGAAAAAATCTTTATAGCCAGTATTTCTGATAAAAGTCTCATTTCTAAAATATGTAGAACTGTGTCAGATTTATAAGAATACACATAATTCCCCAACTGATAAATGGTCAAAGGATATGAACAGACAATGGTTGATGAAATTAAAGCCATTTACAGTTATATGAAAAAATGCTCTAAATCACTATTGATTTGAGAATTGCAAATTAAAACAGCTCTGAGGTACTACCCCATACCTCTCAAATTGGCTAAGATGACAGGAAAGGATAATAATAAATGTTGGAGGGGATGTGGGAAAACCGGGGTGCTAATTAATGCACTGCTGGTAGAGTTGTGAACTGATCTAACCATTGTGGAGAGCAAGCTGGAACTATGCCTGAAGGATTAGCAAATTGTGCATACCCTTTGATCCAGCAGTGCCACTACTGGATCTGTATCCCAAAGAAATCATAAAGAAGGGAAAAGGACCCACATGTAAAAAAAAAATTTGTAGCAGCTCTTTTTGTGGTAACAAAGAATTGGAAAAGAAGTGGAAGCCCATCAATTGGGGAATGCTGAATAAGTTGTGGTACATGAAGGTAATGGAATATTATTGTTCTATAAAAAATTATGAACAAGCTGATTATCGAAAGGTTTGGAAAGAATTCCACGAACTGATACTGAGCAAAACGAGAAGAATAAGGAATATATTGTATACAATAACAGCAAGAATGTGCAATGATCAACTATGAAAAGCTTGGTTCTTCTCAGTAGTTCGTTTATTCAAAGCAATCTCAATAGACTTTGGACAGAAAATGCCATCTGCATCCAGAAAAAGAACTAAAGAGACAATGTAAATCAACACAAGCTATGTTCACTTCTTTTTTCTTTTTTTTTTTCTCTTTCCCATGGTTGGGAGAAAAGAAAAAAATCATTTGCTCTGATTTTTCTCTCCCAATATAATTCATAAAACAATGTATATTAAAAATAAACTCAAAAAAGGGCAACAATCAACCAGTAAATGCCTTTTCCAAAAGCTAATTAGGTCTAATTGTTGTCAACTAGTAATCACATAGATGAGAGCTTATGAACTATAAATAACATTAAAGAATAATTTCCAACCCCTATAGATCCCTGAGGAGAGATGGAGCAGCCTCTCTCTGGAAATCTGACTTCCCAGTTTAAGTGCAAGTGTGAGAGTATGTCCAAAGCATGTGCTACAGGAACAGTGAGAGAGTCTTAAAAGCTGAAGTGAATTCATGAATCATCCAATATAAAATGTATTTACTCAGTTTTAGTGGGTCTATGATCTTAATTCTGTAGGGCTTGCTTCCATTGGTATAAGTTGTAACCTACCTGTGTCCTCTCATTCTTTTTGCATATTCTTCCACAGATATTCCACAAGGGATTTCCAACAAACATATCTGAAACTTTCCTTTAGATCTTTTTATATTTAGCAGTTACTAGTGAAGCAATCTAGCAATATGATCACTTCAACTTGTTTCCATTCATATTACCTCAGTGGTATACTTCAAGAGGATTATTACCTATAAGGTCTCCAAAATGAAGTATTTTGGGAGCAATACTAGAATAGGGGTAAGAAGTCTTGGATTCTAATCCTGATACTTTTGTGTGAATTTGGGCAAGTCATTTAATCTCAGTTTGTTCATCTATAAAATAGAAGTGAACAGGAAAAATCTTGTTTCATAGTGGTATGGAGATCAAATAAGGGGAATGTATATGAAAGAACTTTATAAACTATAAAATGTTTAGTATTATTACTATTATTCTGAGATATTTTTATTTGAGTATTAGAGCAGAGTAGCATGAGGCTGACCTGTCCTTTATGATAAGAGAGCAGGACGAGGTATGGCATTCCACTGGCAGAGGAAATCTTTTCAGGATCTGACAAGACAGGCTTTAGATATAAGTAACTACCTTGGAAGTTTTTTTTTTTTTCCTGATCTTGACTTTCTAGTCAAATACTTTACCTTGTTATAAGGAAAAGAAGTTTCCTAGAAGCATAGAAGCTCAGAGTTGGGAAGGACTGTCAGAGGTCATCTGATTGAAACTATTAGTAATACTAATAATGCTAAGATTTAAATAAGGGCAACTAGGTGACAAAGTGTATAGAGTGCAAAACCTGGA
Organism: Sarcophilus harrisii; assembly: GCF_902635505.1. NCBI lineage: Eukaryota > Metazoa > Chordata > Mammalia > Dasyuromorphia > Dasyuridae > Sarcophilus > Sarcophilus harrisii. The sequence continues at coordinate 548,293,470 of NC_045427.1, read as the reverse complement.
GTCAGGACTGTTCCAAGGGTACTTCAGACACATATTGGCTGTGTGAGCCTAGGTGAGTTTTCTTAACACATTCAAATTAAATTCATTAACTTCTCCAAAGCTACCCTGCACCACCACCACCACCAACACCTTCTATATTTCTGTTGGTTTCATCTTCAACTGATTCTTCCACCTTTGTCTCATACTCTCCACCCTTAATTGTTATTGCAGTAAAATTTGAATTCACTGGTTTAGTTCTACCCTTTCACATCCTCCATGGCATCTATCAGTGGCCTTTTCTTAAGTTGCAGTGAATTTCCTCTTTTCAAATTTCTTAAAACCCAGTCTGCTTCCTATGTCATATTTATTTGTATCTTCCCTCATTCCTTGAAAGGAGGAATTGTATATCTTCAGCACGTAGCACATTGCATACAGTAAGAGCTTAATAAACATTGCAGTTCAAGCTGGAAAGGACCTCAAAGCTTATCTGGTCCAACTTCCCTCCTTTAAAAATCAGAAAACAAATCTCAAGAGATGCTGTAACTAGTCTGAGAGCTAGTGAATGGTGGAGCTGGAATTTGAACTAAAATTGGCCTCTAAAAGCTAGTGGTACCATACTACAGTGATTTACTATATCCTATGAATCAATGATACCAACAAGGTTATGTGATTTAGCTGAGATTACACATATAGAACTAGGGCTCGAACCTAGTTCTTCTTGATCCTAGTGGCAAATCCAGTGCTAATTCTACTTTGAGTTTTCCTCATCACATCAAATCCTTGATACAATTCTGAAGTAGAAAGGATGGATATTATTATCCCCATTATTTATTCTCTAACAAATATATAGCAAAATGAATAGAGTGGTGGATCCAAGCCAAGAAGATTCATCATTCTGAATTCAAATCCAGCCTCAGACACACACTATGTGATCCTGAGCAAGTCATTTAACCCTATTTGCCTCCATTTCCTTATCTATAAAATGAGCTGGAGAAGAAAATGGTAACCCACTTCAGTATCTTTTCCAAGAAAATTTCAAATGGGGTCACAAAGAGTCTAGAATGATTGAACAATAATCAAAACATGAATGAAATAATTACCCTTTGATTCTTTTTCCTAACAGCTGTTATTTCCTAATCAGCTCTGTTCTTAATTTCTCACTCCCTAGTTTTACAATTTATTTTTGTTGAAAAAGGGGGAACTTCTATAAAATACCCAATATGATTTAAAGAGGAGATATTTCTTCAAAGTGTCTATTTTGTTTGAGAATATCAATTAAAGGAGCAGGTAGGTGGTGCAGTGGATAGAGCACCAGCCCTGAAGTCAGGAGGTCCTGGGTTGAAATCTAGTCTCAGGCACTTAACACTTCCTAGCTATGTGACCCTGGGCAAGTCACTTAATCCCAATTGCCCCAGCAAAAAAAAAAAAAAAGAAAAGAAAAGAAAAGAAAAGAAAAAAAAAGAGAGAATATCAATTAAATATTTACTTATATCCTAAATTTCCTACTTCTCATTTTTAGAAGAATAATCAACACGTCAAAAATATCTTTGACCACAATATGAGAAGAAGACACAATATGTAATAGACATTGTTACAGTCAAGCAACTAACTAGAAAGTATAGAGATTACAAGATCCCACTGTACTTATTGCTGATCATTTAAAAAGCAAAAGGGAAAAGAAAGCAAAGAAGACCATTGACATATTTTAAAATGTACAAAAGAGAAAGAAGCCTCATGAATTATATTCATCTACTATCCAAACAAACGGAAGCAAGATAGCTGTTAATATAACACTGAATTTAATATTTTTAAAGTTGCACAAAATAGGCGCCATTTCATATATAATCCTCTCTTTTTCCATTCTAATATGGATATGCAAATGTTCTGTCATATTTGTTAAATTCAAAAATAAAATTTTTTTAAAACATTGGCTTCAATAAAGGGCGTGTCTCATTTATAACTCAGATCTAAGATTTTTGAACAATAATAACAGATAACATTGTTCAAAGGCATTCTGGTTATTAATATCAAGCAAGGAAAACAACAGAAACATAAGCTCACAAAAGGGGAATTTTGCATCATCATGGAAGATGACTATCACTGAGACCAAACAAGAGTAAAATATTCCTGTTTTCAATGGTATTGTTTTAAACAGAGCAAGCTCTGGAAGATTATAAAGCCTCATGAATAATAGCATAATTCCATATTAAGAATTTAGCCTACCCATCCACTATTCATACAAGAAAAATTCGATGATTAAAGAATGTCTTGTCCAGAATATGATATGCACATGAAAAATCTATAGAGCTCTCTCATCTTTTAATTCATCTATTTGAAATAAAACTGAAAGTGGACTATCAGGTGAGTCTAGAATTGAGCAGGAGTAGTATAAGCTGGATTGCCTTTGAGACTTCATCACTCTAAATGATTTCAAGATCATTCCTGAAACAAATATTTTTGACAAGAATATTTTGATGAATGATAGAAAACCACAGTCTCCAAAGAATTGAATCTAAACATCACCTAAAGAACAATGAAGAGGCACTTTGTGGGTATGAGCAGACTAATACACATTACAAATGAGGAATTTCTTAGAAGCTTTTCTTTAATGTCAGCAGAGTCATGTATGATCAGAAAAGCTGATAAGCCAGGGACAAAGAATGGGTAGTCCATGTGCTTCTTTGGTAATCATGCATTGTTATGGATATTTAAGAGCATGTGAACAAGAGATACATGATGGGCTGCAATCTGCATCATTCAGCAGCATATGCAAATTGGTGAAATCATATATTCCTGAAAATCTATGATTGTAGGTTGGAACCATGTTTACCATCTTTTTGGTCATCTCCACAACATCAACTCTAAATAATCATGACAGTCATTTACCAGAGTGCCATAACACTGTTGAATTTTCAAATCAGCTGGAGTAGCATGAAAGAAGTGAATTATAACTATTTTTAGGCACAGTGCGCAATAGGTACACAGCAGATACTTAATGACTATCAGAGGGAGATTTGACACAACTTACCAGACCTAATCTCGAGTTTTGTACCTTAACATTTGTTTTAAAAACTCAGTCTCTAAGCTTTAACTTGTAAGAAACATAGATCACTCTGTATCATGAAAAAGAAATTGAGATAAAGATTAATCTAGAAGCTCTTGTAAGATGTAGAAATTTCACTGAGTCTTTTGTGCAAGCAATAGTTTAGGTAGAATTTGGAAAGCACTTTATCAGTGTTTAATCCTGGTGGTACTATTGGTAGGTACTATTATTATCATCCTTATTTTTAAAGATAAGGAAATTGAGACAGACAGAGGTTAAATGACTTGCTCAAAATCACACAGATAGTAAATGTCTGAGACAAAATTTGAATTCAGGTCTTCCCTACTCCAGGTCCAGTATTGTATACATTGTGCCAATTAACTATCTATTTCTGTATTCTTAACTACTAATACTAAAGATAAATGGAAGTAGGGATAAGACCAGACTGGAAGATGTTTTAAATATAGTTAACTCTAAAGAGGAAAATTGTGTAAGAGAATATCATCCTGGATTCAGATCTGTGTAAGAGAGCTTTAAGATCATCCAGACTAACATCATTTTAGTTAAGTAAAACTAGAAAGTAAGTGGCAGGACTGGGATTTTGGCCCAAATCATCTAATTATAGGACTAGTAGTCTTTTTAGTATACTATATTGGGAACTAATAACTCTATGTTTGGCCCTAAATAACTGTATTAACATTCCACTGATAACTATAACTCTTTAAGACTTTTAAAATTGCTTCTCACTTGCCTGTATATGTTCATTTTCATTTGTTATATTCCCTTTTGATTGCTAGCAATAAAAATCCTCCAAATACTTCAAAAAAGGCTATATGTTTTGCTCAGAAAAGGGGTAGAGGGGGAGAGCACATAGCTGAAGTTCTTAAAGCCTGAAAGATATAGATTCAGTTGCTAGTTGACCCCAATTTCATCTTGGAAGTATCTGTTTTTTATGCTGAATTTTATTACAGAGGCAGAGGGAAAACATTTTCCACTTATGTAATCTCTGTACTATATATTCTAGTTTAACTGTTTCCTTTTTTTTAAAAAAAAATTAAGTATTTTTTTCTAACAAAGGTATTTTGTAATTTCAGAATTGTTCAGCTACTAAAGGCAGCCATGTTCGACGGCTTGGTCCATACCCAGAATCTGTGGACTGGAGAAAGAAAGGAAATTTTGTCTCACCAGTGAAAAACCAGGTAAGGACAATTATTTGATGAATTTCCCAATAATTTCTGTGAAATAGTTTCATCCATAAGCAGTTTACCAGTCTTAAATAACAGAAAAATAAATATAAGACTTGTAGGAAGAAAATCCATAAAGTCTTTTACCCTCCTCTACTTCAGCTCATAATTCTACACTCTTCCCCTAACTAGTCACAATTACGATTTTTTCTTCCCTAACCAAATTCATAGAATCTTCAAATTTTAGAGTTGAAATTGTCTTCCAAGTCTTTTGGGATCCTGCATTTCATTCCAGTTGTTAACTGTCCCTCTTAGATCATATGTAAATTTGATAAAGCATTTCATCTATCTAGGTCATTGGTAAAAATGTTAAATAGAAAAGAACAAGCCAGATTTGTGGAGACTCTGAAAGACTTCCCTATGAGTTAAAACGCAAATGATAGAGCTCTTTGGTTTCAGCCACTCACAATAAGTTCTAAACGCTCCTGACTGAAAGGTCTAATCACATCTCCCTCTTGTTCATAAGGACAAAAGGAGCAGCATGTTATAATATAGGGAGTCTGAGACCTGCCTCAGATACTTACTAGCTGTGTGATACCAGGAAGTCACTGAACCATTTTGGACCTTAGTTTATGCATCTGTAAAATGAGAGGGATAGATTTCATACCTTCTAGGACTTACCAGTACTAAATATATGATCATTAAAAAATAACATGAATGACTTATTAAAAATAACATTCTTTCCTGATACCTTTTGATATCTGATGAAACAATATATGGGGAGAGATAAAAGAGAAGAGATATTTCAAGGTTCTGGTCAAGCTAATCTATGAATGGTAGTTTAAGCTTTGGACCAAGAGGAAAAGCCTATCTTAAACTAAATTAATATGATGATCTAAAATTTGTCTAATAACTGTATGTACTATATAAAAGATAGTCTCTAATTATCTTGCATTTGATAACTGTTTTGACTCTTTCTTACAATATCAAAAATAGGAGCTTAATGGATCAAACAGTATATTTGAAATAGAGTCAAAGTCTGAAAAACCTGGATTTTTCAAACCTCAATTCTGTTACTTAACTTTAACTACTTACCTATGTAGCCTTGGGCTAGTAGTAGCCTAAACTTTATGGGTTTCAGTTTCCTCTTGTAAAATGCTGGCACATGTGGTCTCTAAGGCCCCTTCCAAATGTAAATATCTTACCCCGTAGGAGTATGTTCTTCATGTCTATCTTTTTTTTTTTTTTAATAATAACTTTTTATTTTCAAAATACATGCAAAGATAGTTTTCAACATTAATCCTTGCAAAACCATGTGTTCTAAATTTTTCTCCCTTCCTTCCTTCCATCCCCCTCCTCTAGAAGCAAGTAATCCAATATAGGTTAAAAATGTGTAGTTCTTCTGAACATATTTTTACATATATTATGCTGCACAAGAAAAATCTTATCAAAAAAGAAAAAGAGAAAGGAGAAAAAAAAAAACAAGCAAACAAGAAGAAAGGTGAAAATACTATGTTATGATCCATATTCAGTCCTCATAGTCCTCTTTCTGGATGCAGATGGCTCTCTCCATTACAAATCCATTGGAATTGGCCTGATATACCTCATTGTTGAAAAGAGTCACATCCATCAGATTTGATCATCACATAATCTTGTTGTTGCTATGTATAATGTTCTCTTGTTTCTACTCACTTTACTTAACATTAGTTCATGTAAGTCTTTCCAGGCTTTTCTGAAATCATCCTGCTGGTCATTTCTTATAGAACAATAATATTCCATTACATTCACATACCATAACTTATTCAGCCATTCCCCAGCTGATGGGCATCCACTCAGTTTCCAGTTCCTTGCCACCACAAAAAGGGCTACTACAAACATTTTTGCAGATGTGGGTCCTTTTTTCTTTCTCTTTTTTATGATGATCTGTGGGATACAAACCCAGTAGAGACACTGCTGGATAAAAGGGTATGCATAGTTTGGTAGCTCTTTGGGAATAGTTCCAAATTGCTCTCCAGAATGATTGGATCACTTTACAACTCCACCAACAATGTATTAGTATCTCAGTTTTCCCACATCCTCTCCAACATTTATCTTCATCTTCTCCTGTCATCTTAGTTAATCAATCTGAGAGACGTAGAAGTGTACCTCGGAGTTGTCTTAATTTCTATTTCTCTAATTAATAGTGATTTAGAACATTTTTCACATTGATAAATCTGCCTTATGAAAGATTTCACCCATGACTTCCAATCCTTGAATCTTTCTCTTTCTTACCTGCATCTATATAATCTCTTCCTTACCATGAGATTACAGCTATGTCCTTCTGACCTATTGGTATACATCAGTAGGAATGGAAAGCTCATTCATCTAAAAGTTAAGAGACTTGAGTTCAAGTTTCTAGTCCTGTCTCTAATTAGCTATCTAACCCTAACAAATTACTTCTCTCATTGAGCCTTAATTTCCTCATCTGTAAAATGAAACAGACAGTCCCTAATGCCCTTTTCATTACTGTTCCATGATTCAATGTCCAAGTCACCTGATCTAGGTTATAGATGGGAATTCTACTTATGAATGTTTGTCAACATCCTTAGATGTCCATGACTTCAAAGGATTAAAAATATCACTCACACACATAGTTTATTCTGGACCCATTTGTGGAAAACCCCACTGTGGAAAACAAGCTCCAGTGGCTAGCTCATTTTTTTAAATAAATTAGAAATGGAAAAAGTAGAAAAAGCAGTTTCTCAGATTAGATAGGAATATGATAAGGGAGAGTACCAAGTGGAAAGGACATCTGCCCTCCATTTCTTTATCCAGTCTTTATGCTCATCCAGTCCACCCAAGTTTCTGTGGCAGAAACTCTTTCCAAATAATTTGAAAATACATTTTTTGAACAGTGATTATAAAAATCCAAGATTTGATGGGATCTTGTCTTTTTACATGTTAGAATATAAATTTGAAAGCAAATAATTCCTTCCATATATATAGTTTATAATTTACAAAGTTCTCATTTGATCTCTTCAATCAGTTTACAAGCATTTATTAAGTGCTTTCAAAGACAGAAGTAAAACAGTCTCTGCCCTCAAGGAGCTAACAGTATAACTAGGGAAGAAATACATACACACATAGGTGTGTTCATGTATATATTTGTGTGTGTTCATGTGTGTGTTTTTGTTTATTATGTGTAAGTCAGAATATACTTTATCCCTAGTTTAAAAGGAAAACTGAGACTTAGAAAGTTTTGAGTTATTTCTTCAATGAATCATAGCCAATTAGTGGCAGATTTCCTGACTTTTATTCTATGCTTTTTTTTTCTCTTATACTATATATACTGGACTCTAGGTACCAAGCCAATCGCAAACAGTTGAAAACAGGCCATCTAAAATAACTATTCATCCCATCTTCAATTTCCCTCCACCTCTTCCCCATGTCCTCTTCTATCTCCTATCCCACCTTTCTTTCCTACTCACAGATATACAATAACCCAAAGTTGATTTCCCAATGTCCCACTATGGTAGTCATTCCTTCCCCTTTCTTCATGTCCAAAATTGTTCCTCTCTTCACTGGTTCTCACCTATATCAAAACTCCTTTAATTAATCCTCTTTTTCCACCTTCCATGTCTTTGGGAAGTTGGGAAGAAAGCAAGGTTGTAAAATTGTTTACACTAAAGAATAAATGACTAAAATCTATCCCATACATGCTTAATCCTCCTACAGGTATTTTCATTTGAAACTGGTTAGCCCAAAAGAATCTCAACATTTTTAACTCTGCCTTCACCTCTGACATCCCCCAAAACTAACTCCAAAGATTTTTCTAATATCAACTATATTAATTCCCCTTCTATCTTTCCCCCCACTGCTTCTTTATTCTTCTGAATTAATCAATAAGAGATCTATTAGCCTTTCAGATAAATATAATCCCACAAGTTTTGTCTCTCTGAAAGCTATCTAAGATAAGAACTGGGCTATTAGTGTAATTGATTTCTCCTGAGCTTGGAGCCTAAACTTCCTATTGAGTCATTTCTTGCTCACATAGCATGGTCACTTACTCATAACTTAAAATTAAGGGAGCATTCCAATCAAAGGAGGTGCTTGTTCTATTATTTGTTACAATCTGCCTACTCAGTGTAGGGGAACACTGAGTCTCCTTAAGAAACAGTACAAGAAATAATAGAACATGAATACATAAAGCCATTTACATAAGGATGTATGGATGAGTCGATAAAAATTATTTATTGAGCAACTTTTATGGGCCAAGGAGGATATAAGTGGAAAGTATTAGAGGTGGAATCTTGTTATGGAGATAAGACATAGGTATGTCAAAGTATTACTACCAATAACAAGTACAAGGTGGAAGAGGGAGGGAAGTAGAAAGAGAATCAACTGGACTTGGGGACTTGATTGAATTGAGTTACTATAGGATAACCATGCAAAATGATGGAAATTTAAAAACTCAAAATAATGAGAGGAAAATGTGATGGGGGAGGGGATCAATTCACAAAGAAGTTCCATTTTAGACATTTTTTAAAAATTATAATAGGACTTCCAAGTGGAAAATTCTAGCCAGGTACTAGAGCTATAAGACTGGAACATATATGGTGCTGAAAATGTTAGATGTGGAAGTTACCAGCACTGGAGATCATAGTTGAAAAGATGAGAGTGGCTGAAGAGAAGCAGAAATATTATATAGTCTGCCTTTGAAAATTTTCCACATCTCAAGAGTAGGAAGAGGAAGTCAAACAAGAGAAAATAGAAGGAGCAACCGGAGTTGCAGGAGAACCAGTGTAGCAGTGTAGTGCAAGATTTCTTAATTTTTTTCCATTCATAACTCATTTTTGCCTGAGAAATTTTTATTTGACTCCAGATATATAAAATAGTTATACAAATTAAACATTTTCTGGTAATAAAATCATAATTTTATGATATATAATCCATATAAGATCACAATCCACAGTTTAAGAAGCTTGTAGTATATTAGTTTTTCTAATACTTGAGTCTAAATTACAAGATGAAAGAGAAAATTTCAAGCTAGAGCTATTTACTGGAAGATACAGAGTCAGATGGAAATGAGTAGCCCCAAAATTCATTCCTTGTATCTGAAGTAGCCCCTAACCTCAGCTTCCTGCTCCCTGAACTATGCTAAGGGCTCCATTCATCAAAAGTGCATAACATTAATCCAACACTAAAACAACCTACAATGTCCTCCCTAACAAAAGATGTTTTTACATATTATATGATTAGATGAAGCAAAACTGGCAATATAGTATCTTCCTGTCTTGTATCTTGTATAGGATAAAATGTAGACAAATTCAAGGAGAGGAGATCAAGACTAAGGGAAACAAGATAGCGGAGACTGCCCCATCTTCTCTCTAGGAGAAGGGTGTTGGAATTGAAAATCACTCATTCCCATGGGAATTAGGAGTTAAAAAAAGGAAAACTCAAGAAATGAATACCTGACTATTTTTGAGAAGCAGTGTGGTCCTATTGGAAAGAGTGATAAAGTTGTGGTCTAGAGAATAAAGATACTGAGTTACATCCAGATAACAATATAGTTAGCAAGACATACAGTTGCTGAAACAAATCAGGAGCAAGGCTCTCTGCCAAAGCAAGCACCACAAAGCTTTTGGCTTTGGGGCTTTTATATAATTTTTACATAGCACTGAAGGAGAATAAGATTGTGATTGGATAGGGCGGGAGCTGATCTATTGCATCAAGGGATGAGCTGGTTCTTCATGAGCGAGGGATTTTACAGAAAACATTTAAAGGATACAAAACTCAAAGCCTAATGAAATTTAAAATCACAAAATGGAGGCCTAGTTACAAAGGAGTCACTTTGGCCCAACAGATCCACCTCTAGAATTTACTATACTTATATTCACATGAGCAAATTAATATAACTTCTCTGAACTTTAGCTTTGTTGGCTGAAATAATAAGGATAACAATGCCTATGACAGCTAACTCATAGTGATGCTATGATAAACTCATGAAATAATTTATGTAAAGCATTTTTACTTTTATTTACACAAGGCTATTTATTTATTTATTTGTGGTTAATATAACATATATAAAGAGTTAATAAAATTAGTAACTAAATTAGTAACAACTAACTAAAATTTGTAACTTCTTTAAGTCCTAGCAAAGGGAGCTAGAGCATTTTACAGTGGTGTTAATAGAGAACAAGAAAATCCCAGTGACCTTTGAATATACTATTGTAAGCAAGCAAATTCAATTTCTTTCTGATCACCTCTAATCTTCTCTATTTCATCATATCTTCTATCTAGCCACCAAAATGGTTTTCTTAAAGCACAGATGACTTGTTCAGTAAACCAGTGGTTCTTTAATATTTCATGATTACATATAAAATCCTTCTTGGCATTTAAAGCCCTTCAAAATCTGGCCCCTCTTATTTTCTAGGCTTTTCTTATACTTGACCTCTCTCTTACATCCACTGCATGATCCAGCTTCACTAGGCTGCTTGGCTTTCTCCATAACATGCTCCTCCATCTCTCATCTCTAGGCCTGGAATGTGCTGCCTTCTAGTTTTCTTGGCTCCCTTCAAGACAAGGTCCAACTCCCATATTTTACAAGAGGCTTTTCCTGGTTTTCTCAGCTACTTCTCCTATGAAACTGTTTTTCATCCACTCTGTATCTCTTATGTACCTAGGTATTTACATTAACTCTCTTCTCCATTAGGCTGTGATCTCCTTGATCACAGGGACTCTTTTTGATTCTCTTTGTATTCTCATGCTTAGCACAATGTCTGGCAAATTGTCAGCTCTTGAGAAATGAGTTTTTTGTTTGTTTGTTTGTTTGTTTAACAACTTATTATCACTGTCAGCAGTATATTAGGTTTTAGGAGCCATACTAGAGGAGATTTAAGAGTGGTATTTGTGTGTGTGTGTGTGTGTGTGTGTGTGTGTGTGTGTGTGTGTTAAGTTTAGAAAAACTGACAAACTATTTTCCTTTCTTCTTTAGGGTGGATGTGGCAGTTGCTGGACTTTTTCTACTACTGGGGGACTAGAGTCTGCTGTTGCCATAGCAACTGGAAAACTACTCTCTTTGGTAAGAGATATGACTTTAGGAATGCTGGAAGAAAAACCATCCATATGCTAACATCATTTTTATTTCCTAGAATGTACTATGTAATTTGTTTATTTCATATTACCTTCTACACACTCTGCATTTGAGCCAAACTAAACTACTAGTTATTCCCCAGAATTCTTCCTCCACAAGTTCACTCAGCTTTAAATCTATGCTCATCTCCCACCCATCATGTCTGCCCCCTCAATGATCTACTTCCTCATCACCCCCTCCAATAATCCTCATCATCTTCCAAGGTGCTGTTTCCTCTGTGAAATCTTGGTGCTTTTTCCCTTCTCACATTACAGTGAATTATTATATCCATTAAGTAGAATATAAGGATCCTGTGGGCAGTGACTAATTTGTGATTCTAGAAATAACCTAGTATATAGCAAGCATTTAATGTTAATTGAATTATTCTATTTATATGAAATTGTATGACTGAGTGTAGTTACTGACTTTATGACTTCATTAATTCAATTCAATAAAAATTTATTAAGTGCCTACTGTATACCAGACACTGTGCTAAGTGTTGGGGACATAAAAAGAAGCAAAAGACAGGACCTGCCTCAAGGAGTTTACAAGGAGATAACATGCAAACATATATACAAAAGCAAGTCTTATACAAAATATATAGGAAATAATTAAAAGAGAGAAGGCACTGGAATTAGGAGGGATACGGAAGATTTCCTATAAAAAAGGATTTTATTTAGGACTTAATGGAAGCCTTTTAGTACAAACATTATGATCATCCTTCTCTGAAATCTATTCTTGGGAATTGGATGCAAAACGCCCTTTTAGGAGAAAGAGTTTTTTCATCTTTTTGGCACTAATATATTCTTAGACAAGAAGAATAAAACTATGTTCCAGTTCTGTGAACATTGAAAATTTGTCCCAAGGTTGATTTCTTTTCCAAACTGGATAACTAAAGAATGTTATTGACAAGGAAGAAAAAAACTTTATTACTAGCAAAATTATTTGTAATAACAAAAAAAAAAAAAACCCTGCCAACCACCAGCAAAATGGGGAATACCTATACAAAATTGTAGTATGTGAATATATTGGAATATTATTACACCATAAGAAGTAACAAATATGAAGGATACAAAGAACTGGGGGGAAATGTATGAGAAGTGATACATAATCAAGAAAGCTGAACAAAAATAACGGTTTATTCCTGGGTAGATAATATTGGAGAGGAAACAAGACTAGTAGAAATTCATGGTCAAAATCTGGGCTCAGGTCTTCATAAGACTTACCATTTAGGTGACAAGATGGTGCAATGAATAGAATTCTGAGCTTGGAGTCAAGAAGTCCTGAATTCACATCCAGCCTCAGACACTGGTGACCTAGGGCAAGTTATTTAACTGCTGAAAGTTTGGCTCAGTTTCCTCATCTGTACAATGGGGATAACAATAGCATTTACCTCCTAGAATTGTTTTTAGGGTGATACAGTTATAAAATTTTAACATAGTGCTTGGCACAAAGTAAATTCTATATAAATATTAGGTATATATTATTCATTTATTCATTCACTCATTCATTTACTATAAAATTCTAGACTTGGAGTCAAGAAGATCTGAATTTATTTTTTAAATATTTTTTTTTATTTTTCCAAACACATGCAAAGATAGTTTTCCACATTTACTTGTACAAAACCTTGTGTTCCAAACTTTTCTCCCACCTTTCTCTTCCCCCTCTCTCTTAGACTGCAAGTAGTTTTAAAAGTTAAATATGTATAATTCTTCTCAACATATTTCCATATTTATCATGTTGCACAAGAAAAATCAGATAAAAGGGGAAAAAATATGAGAAAGAAAAAAAAACAAGCAAACAAACAACATAGTATAATATACTCTTTGGGCATAGTTCCAAATTGCTGTCCAGAATGACTGATCATCATACAACTCCACCAAAAATGCATCAATATTCCAGTTTGCCCACATTCCCTCCAATATTTATCATTATTTGTTCCTGTCATCTTAGCCAATCTGAGAGGTGTGAAGTGGTACCTTGGAGTTGTCTTAATTTGCATTTCTTTAATCAATAGTGATTTAGAGCATTTTTCATCTGATTGGAAATGACTTTAATTTTAGAAGATCTGAATTTAAATATGGTCTTAGACACTAACTGTGTAACCCTAAGTCACTTAGCCTCTCCTCTATCTGTCTCAATCTTTTCATTTATAAAATGAAGATAATGATAATACCTATTTCCCAGGGTTGTTGTGAGGATAAAATGAGATATTTGTAAACACTTTGCAAATATTAAAACATTCTATAAATGCTACCTAATTATTATGTTGTTGTTGTCTGCTTGACCCTGGGCAAGACATTTAACTGCTTGGTATACCAGACAACTCTCTAAAACTAGAAGTTGCAGAATAGCTATCCATCTTCCCTGGTAGCCCACTCTCCAGATTAATGACTGCTTCTCTAAGAAGTCGCCATTATATTTATTCCATACTTCTCCCCTCTTCACCAACCACCTAGCCCCACCTAATCAATAGATATTTCCTTCTTTTTTTCAGAATTTTTTTAAAATTTTATTTAATAGCCTTTTATTTACAGGTTATATGTATGGGTAACTTTACAGCATTAACAATTGCCAAACCTCTTGTTCCAATTTTTCCCTTCTTACCCCCCCATCCCCTCCCCCAGATGGCAGGATGACCACTAGATGTCAAATATATTAAAATATAAATTAGATACACAACAAGTATACATGACCAAACCGTTATTTTGCTGTACAAATAGAATCAGACTCTGAAATATTGGACAATTAGCTTATGAAGGAAATCAAAAATGCAGGTGGGCAAAAATATAGGGATTGGGAATTCAATGTAATGGTTTTTAGTCATCTCCCAGAGTTCTTTTGCTGGGCGTAGCTGGTTCAGTTCATTACTGCTCCATTGGAAATGATTTGGTTGATCTCATTGCTGAGGATGGCCAGGTCCATAGATATTTCCTTCAACTTTTCTCACCCCTCTAGTTCTAGAGCAATGATTCATGATCTTAATTAACTTTGCTTGCTTTGTTCTTGGTGTTCTTAAATAAGCTTTCTCAATCTACTCTCACTTTGGTCTCAATCTTCATTCTTTTAACTTTCTGGGCCAAAGTGCTTCTGCCTGGCCACTACTTTTTGAATATTGTTCTCCCCTTTAAAACATAAGCTCCTTAAGGTCAGAGACTTTCTTTGTTTTTATCTTATATCCACTGTGCTTAGCAAATAGTTAAAGTTTAATAAATTCATTTATTGGCCAAAGGAGTTTGAAAAATTAGTAAATTCGCTATATTTTAGGAGTTTCCTGTACCAAAGAAATGATAGATTTTATGGATTTTGATACCATCACCACCTTAATGTTTCAACAATTCAGTAATCAGTATGGATATCCACATCAATTAGTTCAGCACCTACTAGTGCCAGGCCTAGGGCAATACAAGAACAAAAACAACAAAATAGCCCTGGCTCTCTAGGAACCTAACACACTTTCTTAATATCAACTAACTTACTACAACATGTAAATTCTATATCTATACAATTAATAATTTTGTGGTAGGGAAGAAGAGGCATTGGTAGCTATTGTAGCAGTTGGTATTTATGTTGAGCTTTAAAGGAAGCAGAGAGTTTTAAGCTTAAGCTTCTGTGTATGTCATTTTATTATTGTTTGAGCATTTTATAATTTTGCTTTTTGATGGTTTAATTTGTTTAAACAACAAACAAAAAAAATAGCACAATGACATATTGACTTGGGACTGAAGTAAACTCAACCCAATTTGGAAGGTGACAATAAGTTATATGCTGAAGGACTGAGGCCACTAAACTTCTGATTATATTTTGGAAAGAATCTAAAAACAAAGGTGGGGGGAGGAAGGAAGAAAGAAAAAAACACCCTGTATTTAACACCACAATGATAAAAAGTAGAAAAGTAAATAGATTTCACCTTTTAAAAAAGGGATATATAAAAATTAATTAAATTAATGTGGTATGATTTGCCTTTTTAAAGATTCCAAATTCAAAGGCCCTTCATGTAATAAGATTCTTGTATTTCATCATTTATGTAGAGAAACTAGGGATTCACCAACTTATTTTGCCCTTATCTAAACCTATGTGTAAGATATTCCATTTATAAATGAAACTTACTTAATTATATGTTTAAGTCTATGTAAATATTTGAGATGTTTCCATCAGTTTACCTGCTATTCATTTGGCTGTGCAGTAGACAGTTAAGTGACATAATGGTGATTATGTCCAATTCAAATAGAACTGGATCCCTGCCTGCATATTGACTTAGGAAATCACAAATTAACATTATCTCTCTTGTATTTTTATTTATTTAGTTAAACATTTTCCAATTAGATATTAATCTGATTTGGCCCTACTCATTTTGCCTGCCAACAATATGAACCTGTGGGTACTGGAGTAGAGCTTTGGATAAAGAGTTAAAAAGATCTGAGATCAAATCTTGTAGTAGACATTTAACTATATTTGGGATCCTGAGCAATTCACCCTCACACTCATCTTAAAAATGTGGATTAAAATAGCATCTACTTCCCAAAGTTGTTGTAAGGATTAAATGAGATGACATATAAGGTACTTTCCAAACTTTAATATATTGGATAAATGCTAGCTACAATTATTTTATTATTATCATATATCTGATCAGCATGCCTAATATATGTAAGTATAGTATATATTTGATTCTAAATTATTCTGAGTCTGAATCAAATTCACTGGGATTCATTTTTATTTTATTAGGCAGAACAACAACTAGTGGATTGTGCTCAAGATTTTAACAATCATGGATGCAATGGGTAAGTCACTGCTGATTCAAATAGATAAGACTTCTTAAATTATTTTAGTGTATAGCAGGTAAAAGATGAAGTGACTGAGGAAACAAAGGTTCAAGCTTCTGCATATATCAATTTATTAAACAGGGCCTGGAAATTCCCCAAATGCAAGAGGAAAAAGACTTTTATACATTTAAAAATAATTCATCGAATAAGACCAACTAACTAAAAGGAAATAATACAAAATTAGATAATCTGATTTCTAGTTGGAAGAAAGATTAGGAACTTTACAAGTTAGGAAGGGAGAGCAAACAGGTGCAATTCCTTAAAATTAAAAAAAAGAGGTGTCCTACTCCCCCCAACTGTCTGTAAACAATCAAAGGAACATGAAAAAAAAAACTTATTGATTAGTACTGCATCAATTTTAATATAAAATACGTGGGTTGCTTGAGATATATAATTATGAGAAAACTCTTTGCATCAATCTTTGGATCTGACCAGGTTTCTGATCACCATAACCTAGATTTTCAGTTAAGAGTATCTAAACTACGAATAGAGATAGTCCCTTCCCAGTCATTCAGGGCTATGTTCAAACAGCACAGTAAAATTTTCTCTCAATTCCTACAATTGAAAGTTTTCTCACAAGACAGAAATTGAACTAGACCCATAATTTATTAGAATGGAAACTGGGCTAATTCAAGTCTCAATATGTAGTTAGTGTGGCTCACTCAATTCCTACAATTAACTACTTGCCCTAAGCCCTTCGATTCCCTTAAGCCTTCTGATACACCACTCATGTGGTATAGAATGAAATGGACTCTATTTTAAACTGAACAAACGCAAAAGCCTGGACTACACATCAATCTCAACTGTTTTTGAATTCAACATTTCTCATTTTGGATTTAGTTGTACTTATCCTCCATAACCCTGAGTTATGAATGTTTTGCTGGAAACCAGTCTGTAGCAGCAGCAGCTAGACAATGACCCAGCCTAAGAAATCTATAATAAATTGTCTTCTAAGTATATGTTGGTTTCCATTGCTGTTATAAAGGTAAATACTAGCATTGATTTTATCAGCACCAAGTTAAAGTCTTGTAATATATTTTTTATAAGCCTAAAAGCATTCATACAAACTAACATTAAATTACAATAGTGAAATCTTTCTTCCTATGCTATGCCCAGAAGCAGGTAAGAAAGAATATAAAATATATTTTTGTTCACGGCCTATACGGAGATTTGTTTTGCTTGATAATGAACATTTGTTATAAGAGTCTTATGTTCCTTTTCTAGAAAGGGAAGAAAGAAAATAAACTTTTATTAACTGAAAAAAAGTAAAAGCACAGTAGTGGAAACTAAGCCTTGTTTCTCACCTCTGACAAGGCCATATGTGTGACTTGGATTTTTTTTAACAGGTTGTTATGATTATTTGATAAGATTAAGATATGTGAAATCATTTTACAGAGCATACAAAGGGGTTTGGGTTTTATTTGAGTTTTTATAGGTTTTTTTAAAAAAATTTCTTTGTTTTGGATACTGATTTATAATTTCACTGACCAGTCCATCAATTAGAATTTTTAAGTGTTTACTATGTGCCAAAATCACTGGAAAAAAACAAAACAAGACCTGATGATGGTAAAGATAGAAGGCAGAAGGAAAGGAAGACAGCAAAGGTAGATAGGTAGTGTCATGGAAACAATGAACATGAACTTCAGTAGACTTTGACAGATAGTGGAGGATAGAAAAACCTATAATCCTATAGGATGGATGAGTCAGACACAATTGAACAACAATAAATGTACCAAGCAATGTGTTGAACTTTGAAAATACAACTTAAGTATAAAGAAAGGCAGACTCTGCCTGCCCTAAAGGATCTTTCATTCTAACAGGACAAGATTAGACCTAAAAGAAAGTGGAAGAAGAAAATAGAGGGTAAAGGAAGTTTGATGGGCTGAAGAGGAATGGGACCTGGCTGATCCAGGTCCCCTTCTTAAATAGTGTGTCTGAGAATAGTCATCCATGCAGAGGGAATGGCCCAGGGGAACAAGGTACTGTCAATGTGGGAATTCCAAGACTGGACCTCTTCAGGAAACCCTCAGTACATTCTTGGGGGGAATGAAGTATAGAAACTTACCCCATAGATTGCAAGTTGACATCTTATCTGATATTTATAATCTTAAATGGTACCTAGGAGGCTGAGCAATTTGCTTACAAGCAGTTAAATATAAGAGGCAAGACCTTAATCTATGTCTTTCTGACTCTAAAGGTGGTACTCTATCCATTATCCTTAGATATTTTTTTAAATAAACATACAAAAATAATAATTTGCAGAGGTTTTCACAATGTATTTCTAGCCCTGACCTCTCGAGTTTTGATCACCAGGTTATTTATAGATGCCTACAGGAAATTTCCACTTTGATTATCCTACTGCTTTCTATAATACTCAAACAATCCCTCCCCCCCCCCAAAAAAAAGCTCTGTAACATGCTTATTTTTACATCATTCAAGCAATGTCATAAAACTCATAATCTTTTTTTTAATTAATTCTTCTCTTTCCTTTTATACATATCCAATCAGTTACCAGGTCCTGAAAATCCTTCTTTCAAAATGTCTCTCTCTATATTCCTACATGGCAAAATAATTTTTGTAACTTAAGAAATTAAAAGGAAAATACATACAAGGTATAGGTGTGAGATGACTATCATGAGATGGTATCCAAAAAACAAAACTATGAAGTGAGAAAGAAGATTGCAGTGGAAGAAGAAAGAAGAGGGAGATAAAATGGGATAAATTATCTCACATAAAAGAAGTGTGAAAGAGCTAATACAGTTTAGGGAAGGATGGGGGGAGGGGAATGGCAGGCAATAGTTGAAATTGGCAAAAAGAGGGAATAACATACGTACTCATAAAAATCTTAATAGGGAAATAAAAAGGACCGAAATAGAAAAAGGCAGGGGGTGGGGAGAGACCTGATTAAAGGAAGGTTGGTTTGGGGAAGGTGGTGATCAGAAGTAAAACACTTATAAAGAGGAATAGGGTAAAAGGTAACAGAGAGAAAAAGATAAACAAGGGGAAAATGGTTTGGAGGGAAATACATAGTTGTCATAATGTTGAGATTGGGTAGGGACCCCAAAAGGTTGGAATCACAGACTGGTGTCATGAAGTGTCTCAAAAGAATTTGCGGCTTGAATCCATTTCCAAGTCAAGGGGCAAAGTTTATTGTACTTGTAATGCCAATTGAAGCAGTCTAAATTCCAAGAGAATTTAGCAAAGAAACAGAAGCAAGAAGACACATTTATCTAGTTGTTCATGTCATTGATATGCCAGTTTTATGGCCTAGAAGTAGAACCAAAGAGTGGTCTCAAGAATTTGGTTATCACTGAATAGCAGACAATAATATCTATAGCACTATTTTAAGGTCAGAAGACTTGAAATCATTGACAGACATATTGTTAGAATAATAAAAAATTGAATGAGAATAGAAAAGAATATATCTCAGCAGTCCAGGATACCTACACAAAAATTGACCATATAGTCAGGCATAAAAACCTCAACACTAAATACAGAAAAGCAAAAGTACTAAATGCATTTTTTTTTTCAGGACAATGGAAAGAGATTAAAAATTAATTGGTAACTAAATAATTTAATTCTAAAGAAAAATTGCAACTCATACAATAATTACATTAAAAAGAATGAAGGCAATGACATAACATACCAAAATTTATGAGATACAGCCACAGCAGTACTTAGGGGAGAAGTTATATTTCTAAACACTTCTATTATCAAACTAAAGGGCAAATTAATGAAAGGGGTTGGAAGTAGAACAAATTTTAAATATCCAATTAAACAGCATATTGGAAATCCTGAAAATGGAAAGAGAAATTACCTTTTGAAAGCAAGAAAACCAACCACTGAATTGGTTTTGAAGGGTGAAGAAGACAATAAAATAGATAAGCCATTGATTAAATTTTTTTAAAAGGGGATTTCTAGTGCCAGGATAGTAGAGTGAGGAAGAAGCTGGACAGAACTCTGAAAGGGTGTACTTGAATCTAAGACAGCAGGGTGCTTGTAGTTAAGTACCTACTCAATGTGAGATGGTGGTTCTCTAAGTACATATTCCATGTAATGTAAGGATGTGATCAATCTAATTGGCATATACTTAGGGTAATGTGTTGATATGATATTCTACAGCTGTGCATGCCCAGTATGGTATGGTAATGTAGTCCTGCTGGGGTATTTAAGGGAGTCTCAGAGACAGACGGCTCTCTTGGCTGTGACAATCTCAGCCACAGAGAAGACTTCAGATTCCAGATTCCATCTTTGACCAACCATGTGGCTGCTCTCCTGCCTCCTTCACTTCACTCCCCCACTAAGCCCAAGGCCATGGACTGATCCGGAGGCTCACCAGAGAGCTAGCCCAGACATTACAAGAGAGGAACCCTCTGAAGCCTGCCCCAAATTCCCCTCCAAGCAATTTTTGAACTACCTCAAAATTAGTCTAGGGGCAGGAAAGTAGTTTATTAGCACTACAGGAAAGATCTGCCTCACTGGATAGGAGGGGAGAGATCCAGAAGCTGCAGCATCAGCTGCCAACTTCACAGGAAGGGGTCTGCAGCAAGGCTCCAAGCCTGGGACAGTCCAACCTTGAAACAGTATAGGTATAGACCAAAATCTCATACCATATACATTTTGACCACATAAAGTCAAAATGGATACATGATTCAAACGTAAAGGGTGATACTACAAGCAAAAAAGCAAGGAATTTGGATTTATAGATAAGAGAAAAATTTAGGATCAAAAATAAAGTAGATCTTTTTTTGTTGTTTATTTTTGCACAAACAAAACCAATGCAACCAAAATTATAAAGCAAGCAGAAAACTGGGGCTGGCAAGGGAAAAGGGAATTTTGCAACAAATATCTATGGTAAAAGTGTTATTTATCAGATATATAGAGAACTGAGTCAAATTTATTAGAACTCTGAGTCATTCCCCCAACTGATAGCTAGAAGACATGAACAAGCAGTTTTAAGACAAAGAAATCAAAGCTATCTATAATCATATGAAAAAATGTTCAAAATCACTATTGATTAGAGAAATGTAATTTAAAATAATTCTGAGGTACTAACACATCTATCAGATTGGCTAATATAAAAAAAAAAGGAAAATGATAAATATTGGAGCAGAAAAGGGAAAATTGAGGCACTAATACACTGTTGATAGTGTTGTAAACTGATTCAACCATTATGTAAAACAATTTGAAACTATGCCCAAATGGCTGTAAAACTTTTTACCATCTGATCCACAAATACCACTGTGACTTCTGTATCCCAGAGAGATTTTCTTTAAAAGGGGAGCTATTTGTACAAATATATATATATATATATATATATATATATATATATATATATATATTTATAGCAGTTTTATGTGATGGCCAAGATTTGGAAATTATGGGGATGGTCAATTGAGGAATGGTTAAACAAGTTGTGGCATATGATTGTAAAGGGATGATTTCAGGAAAACCTGGAAATACATGAACTGATACAAAGTGAAGTGAGCAGAACTGGGAAAACATTGCATGTAATAAAAACAATATTATACAATGAAGAACTGTGAATAACTTAGTAATTCTCAGCAATACAATGATCCAAGACAATTCCAAACGACTCATGATGATTTTCTTCCTTTCTTTTTTTTTCTTCTTTCCTTCCTTTCTTTTCTCATTTTCGTTTTCTTGCACGAAATGACTAATACAGAAAAGTTCTACATGATTGCATGTATATAACCTTTATTAGATTGTTTACTATGTCAGGGAGGAGGAAGGAGAGGAAGGAAGGCATAAAATTTGGAACTCAAAATTTTTTTTAAAAAAAGTTAAAAATTGTTTTTACATGTAATTGGGGGAAAAATGAAATATTTTTTAAGGTCTCTCCAGCTTGCCTTTTGCTTTCTTTCTATTCCCTCAGCCATCAGAGGCTCCTGCCTAGATCATTGAAGATTTTCTGCATAATAAGAGCTCAATTTAGTTTGCTGACTTGTTGAATTACTGAATAAGATGAGCTGTGTAACTGGTCTGTTCACTCTGCTTTGTTTCTTCACCTCCCATCTTCAGTGTCACTGAAGATTTAATTCTAAAAAAATACACTGATTTTTCCATGTCCTTCCTCAGTTTAAACATCAGCAGTATTCCTTGGTTGCCTACAGAATTGTCTAAACTTGGCTAGCCAAAGTTCAAGTCTCATCACCTTGAATTTAGTCATTCAGTAAAAACCCAATTTCAGGAAAGTTCCAGCCATGCTTCACTTGTCTCCTCTATATACCTAACATTTATGTAGTGCTTTATTTTTCTAGTTACATGTAAAGATAGTTTTTCATATTCATTTTTTTAGTTCAAGTTGGTTCCATTAAGTTTACTGAGTTGTCAAGAAAATAAAGGCAAATATCCTTACATTTATATTAATATGCAGCAGCAAAGCAGTCAACTTAAAAGTTAGGAGGCAAAGGGCTTCACAATCCCCAAATGCTGTTATTGGATATATTATTGCAAATGTGAAAAGTTAGCTTAAATATATTATAACTTTCATTTAAGGGAAAATCAATTGTTATATGAATTCCTACATGTGTGATTACCAATTTATCCAAACTACCAATTATCCAAAATTTGTTTTGTGGTTATAATAAGCTTGTCATTGAATTGTTTTACAGGGGTCTCCCAAGCCAAGCTTTTGAATATATAATGTATAATAAAGGAATTATGGGAGAAGACACATATCCTTATGAAGGAAAGGTATTCTTGCTATCTAATCTAAAACAATATTGTTTAAAAAAAAAAAGTTGTACTATATATAATTGATTCTCAATTTTTTTGTTATTTTAAATAGGATGGCACCTGCAAATTCCAACCAAACAAAGCTATTGCTTTTGTCAAAGATGTGGCCAACATAACAGCTGTGAGTACAAAAGGGTAACAGTACCATGGGAGTGATGTTCAAAGAGGTTTCTGTGATCAAATCTCCTTTCAACAAAACAGTTATGCCAGTTTATTTTATTGTATAGGAATTCACAATAGAGGCAAGTAGGTGATAAAGTGCTACAATACTAACCCGGAAGAGGCAGGAAGACCTGAGTTCAAATGTGGCCTCAGATACTCAATGTCTGAGACTAAATAAGTCATTTAAATTCTGCCTCAGTTTCCTCACCTATAAAATAGACATAGTAATAACTTCTGCTTTCCAGGGTTATCATAAGAAACAAGTGAGATTTATATTATATATCATACTAATACTTATATTTATAATACTATGTTATAAATATTAAAATGCTATATAAATGTTAGCTATTATTATTATTAATTTGCTCTATTGAGGATGTAATAGTTCTTGAATACTTTTGTTATGAAAACGTTTTGTGACAGTGGTATTTCTTATAATGACATATCAACTGACATCTTTGTAATATGGTATAACTCCATATTTCCTTATTGGTTCAACCTCTGTCTGGCATAAATATTAATTACTCAGCTGGTATGGATAAATCCAAAAAGTCCATTTTGGAGATGAAATTAATTCTGATTGGCTATTTATAATGTCCATTTTACCTGGAAACTTTGATGATACAAACTAAATTCTGAATACTATATTATAGTGGTATAAAAAGTCATCTGCTTAGGGAAAATCAGTGCTCTCCTGGGCAAATCTGAGATATCATTTGCCAGGTGTAAGTAGACAATAGAATAATAAAAAACATTGTTACATGTGGATAAATACTATATTTAATAAAAGCTTTGTTGATTGGTAAAAATGGAATGCATTAATTGCAGTTTTCAGTTAATTTTGCTTTCTATTGCTTTTTTGGGATTTGGTGGCAAATGATCTGCATGAAAATCGTTTTTCAACTCTTGTTTGCTACCCATGTAACCTCAAAGAATTCATTTAATCTCTCTGCTCCTCAGTTTCCTTATCTATAAATGAAGGGATTGGAATAGTATGGGGTCCATAACATGTCAGAGTGTCTGTGAATTTTTAAAAAAAAATCAGTATTTTTTAAAATTTCCTTTAATTAATGAGTTTATTTCTTTTGTAATCCTATGTATTTTCTTTTATGCATTTAAAAACAATATTCTGAGAAACAGTGCATAGACTTGATCACATTGTCAAAAAGATCCATACTACAAAAAAGTTAAGAACCTATGGAGTAGGTAATATCTAATGTCAGAAATGTTATGTCTAAGCCTATGAACCTCATAAGAGCTTTAAAGAAACAGGAAGACAGAGCTCTTCAAATAAAAGAAATAGTAAGCAGCATCTTTATTCTAATTCCGTCACACCTCTTTTCTGGTTAGCTTCAACATGGCTACAAGTTACAATGATCAATTAGTATGTTTTTTTATTTAATAGCTTTTTATTTACAGGTTATATGTATGGGTAACTTTACAGCATTAACAATTGCCAAACCTCTTGTTCCAATTTTTCACCTCTTACCCCCTACCCCCTCCCCCAGATGGCAGGATGACCAGTAGATGTTAAATATATTAATATATAAATTAGATACACAATAAGTATACATGACCAAACTGTTATTTTGCTGTACAAAAAGAACCAGACTCTGAAATATTGTACAATTAGCTTGTGAAGGAAATCAAAAATGCAAGTGGGCATGACTATAGGGATTGGGAATTCAATGTAATGGTTTTTAGTCATCTCCCAGAGTTCTTTCTCTGGGCGTAGCTGGTTCAGTTCATTACTGCTCCATTGGAAATGATTTGGTTGATCTCCTTGCTGAGGATGGCCAGGTCCATCAGAACTGGTCATCATATAATATTGCTGTTGAAGTATATAATGATCTCCTGGTTCTGCTCGTTTCACTCAGCATCAGTCCGTGTAAGTCTCTCCAGGCCTTTCTGAAATCATCCTGTTGGTCATTTCTTACAGAACAGTAATATTCCATAATTTTCATATACCACAATTTATTCAGCCATTATCCAACTGATGAGCATCCACTCAGTTTCCAGTTTCTAGCCACTACAAAAAGGGCTGCCACAAACATTCGTGCACATACAGGTCCCTTTCCCTTCTTTATGATCTCTTTGGGATATAAGCCCAGTAGTAACACTGCTGGATCAAAGGGTATGCACAGTTTGATAACTTTTTGAGCATAGTTCCAAACTACTCTCCAGAATGGTTGGATTCGTTCACAACTCCACCAACAATGCATCAATGTCCCAGTTTTCCCGCATCCCCTCCAACAATCATCATTATTTTTTCCTGTCATCTTAGCCAATCTGACAGGTGTGTAGTGGTATCTTAGAGTTGTCTTAATTTGCATTTCTCTGATTAATAATGACTTGGAGCATCTTTTCATATGACTAGAAATAGTTTCAATTTCTTCATCTGAGAATTGTCTGTTCATATCCTTTGACCATTTTTCAATTGGAGAATGGCTTGATTTTTTATAAATTAGAGTTAATTCTATATATATATTGGAAATGAGGCCTTTATCAGAACCTTTGACTGTAAAAATATTTTCCCAGTTTATTGCTTCCCTTCTAATCTTGTCTGCATTAGTTTTGTTGATCAATTAGTATTAGAGAAAATCCAAAATATCATTTCTCAAATGATGACTCCATCTTTTATGGTCACACTCTTTAGACTGAGCTATGACATTCAGTAGTCTAAAGACAGATTTTGTATAAGAGTCACACTTCTATTGAATGACATTTTCCCATCATTGGGGGAAAAAAGTATATCATTAACTAAAGCAGCTACATTTTTAGCTTATATAACTCAACTACTAGTACTTGGAACCAAAGCAAAAAGACACATGCCCTCTAGTGTCTAGTGTGTTTCTTTTCTCTTGTTTTAAGATGAGGGAGAGGCTAGCCTTTTACTTTGGGAGTTTTCATTTTCAGTTGTGTTTTTACCAGGGATGTACAACTAATAATGGTCTATTATTTTTAAGCAAAAAACAAAGGGGAAAAGGAATGAGAAAGCCCAAAATAAAATGTATAATTCAGAATATTTTTTCCTTTCAGTATGATGAAGAAGCTATGACTGAAGCCGTGGCCCATCATAACCCTGTCAGTTTTGCTTTTGAAGTGACTGATGACTTTCTGAGCTACCATAAAGGCATATATTCCAAGTGAGTTTTTCATCACATAAAAGAACAAGGAAAAAAATTACCTAATAGTAGTTTTCAGTAATCATTTTCAAGTCATATTTTGTTATGAATCCCTAAGAGTAGGCTAAACATACTACCTTTTTTTTTTTTTTTTTTTTTTTTTTTTTTTTTTTTTTTTTGCAGGACCTGAGGCAGAAATAATACTTAGAACTCCAAAAATACAAAATAGCAATGAGAATTCTGTGACCACATTACCAGTTCACTTGACAAACTCTATACTCTCATAAAAGGAACCTAAGGATAGGAAAGGAAACCAGTGAACAAGTTCTAAATTCTAGGAATTCCACTATACTTGTAATCATCTTTAAGAATAAAGATGACTTCATAAGCTGGGTAATTAAGTAAACATGAATCCCATAAGCAGGATTCTTGATGGCAGAATATAAGTTCCTTGAGGACAAGCATTATTTTTTTTCTTTATGTCCCCAATGCTTAAAAGTGTATATTCATATATTAAGTATATGTATACTTAACAGTGTATGAATATGGAAATCACTAAATGAAAGTTCATTGCATTGAATTCACTTCAACCCAAGGTTCCTTTTGAATAGCGAACTCCCAAAGATTCTTGAAGACTTTTAATATGATAGTAATAGTAAAAATGAGTAGCTCTAACTTTTATGTACTTTTTATCTTTGATTTATTTTTCAGCCCCAAGTGTTCTAAAAGTCCAGATAAAGTCAATCATGCAGTGCTTGCAGTTGGATATGGAAAAGAAAATGGAATACCTTACTGGATTGTAAAAAATTCTTGGGGCACATCCTGGGGAAACAATGGGTAAGGAACTCCAGATCATTTAACTAAATTATAATTAATTAAAAATGTTCAGGCTCCTACCAGTTCCTGGTGCCTATATACAATTAGCTCCTTTAGTACTTAGGACAAGAAAGGCCATCATCACAGATTCAATCCCCAAATAAACCATTTGTTTTTTGCCTGTTACACTGCCAAACACCATAAATAACTTTGAATCAGATGTCCTAAATACTTTCCATAGGGGTGGAGAGATAGGAGTTGCAAATCCATCCCATCAATGTCTGTTATTGATGAATAAAGATGAATTATCTTTGAATCAATAAGGAAAGAGTCATTTTTTAAAAGTGCATTATTTTGGAAAATAAAATAAAAACACTAAAAGCAGGAAGGGAAAAAGGAAAAAAGTGTATATCATAAAGGTTCTCAGTTACAGGTCTCAAACAAACAAAAAAATGAGTTTATTATTGGTGATGCGCATATAATACCTTTAATTTTTCACAGAGGTTTCCCATCTGTCATTTTATAATAACATTTGGGAGATAAGCAAAGTGAATAGTACTATGGCTGTTTTATGGCTGTGGAAATGAAACTCAAAAACATTTTCTGAATCCTAATCCTTTTTTCACTGAGAACTGCCTCCTGTAGCACTGCTAATTTAGCTAATTATTTATTAGGATCATAATAGAAAGCTTTTTCCTTTTTTATTAAACTGCTATAAATTTATAGTTTTCCAAATATACATAGGGAAGTATGTGATTTTGTTTCCTAGTCAAGGATTGAATTTCATTTGTAACTTTCTGGTACTTTGGGGGAGTTTTTTTTTGTTTGTTTTTTTTGCCAGGCAGTCAGATTACCCATGATCACACAGCTAATAAGTGTCAAGTGAGATCACATTTGAACTCAGGTGCTGGTGATGCCATGGCAAATGCTTTGTCCACTGTGTCGCTCACTTTCTGAAAGATTTTTCTTGAATAACTTTCCATTTCAGAACTAAATTTAAATTTATTTTTATAAGGAACTCAAAGCCTTTTTCAGACACCTATTCACCAAAGTTAGCTATATTCTTCTAAAGAAGGGCAGCATAGATGATATATATTTCAACTATAGATAGTTTCCCTGTTTTGACATCCCCTCCCCTTCTTGCCTACCTCCTCCACCACAGTTTTAAGATGCCATAATCTTCCCTTGTGCAGCATTTGTACATTTGATTCTGTGTGTTTATGAACTCTTGCAAATTCCTTCCCCTGGCATGAGCATTCAGCCTATCTGTACATATAACTGTATTCTAACTCTGAAAGAGACTGTCATTTATCTACCCAAGTGACTTTGGTTAAAGAATATTTATTTAAAGAACTTTCCTAAAACCAAAGATCTGTGATTTGCAGTCAAAGAGTTCCTCATTTTAAAAAAACAGAAAGATTTAAACTAAGCTCTCTGATAGATAGGCCACACTAGAACTTAGGGCTCAATAGTTTTCTAGTCATATAGGAAATCAAAATAAATTTTACATACATATGAATATTGGAGCCTGAAAATATATAGACTTGTGACATTCTATACTTTGATTTTAGGATATCTCCCATTTTTCTTAACTTTTACATGATTTAGTAGAGAGCAGGAGGAAGGTCTGTTAAAATATATTTTGTTCTGAAAATTTTGTGATCCTTTTTTTTAAGAAAAGTAAGAATTTCCACAAAGATTAGGAATTCTTAACCTAGCACTACATCCCAGGGACCCAGTACTTTATGGTCCCCTCTGCTTTTCATTAGTCATCACCAGTATCTACAGGAATCATTGCTTGTTCCAAACAGATGTTTTATGCTGTTATCTCTTTTTCCATGATTTTTTTTCCTTTTTTAAGACACATCCCTCTTTTGAGAATCAAATGATTGCTTTTAATACAATTTAGTCTTTTGATCTCCTAGTAATATGAAGCTTCCTCTCTAATTCTCAATTCTCTTCTGATTGTTCCAGGTACTTCCTTATTGAGCGTGGAAAGAACATGTGTGGTCTTGCTGACTGTGCATCTTATCCTATCCCACAAATGTGACCTAGAAATACATAGGAATGGACAAAGATGGAAAAAAAGAGTGTGTTCTGAAATACAACATATCTTTAAAATGAATGAACATATCCTAAGTGAATGAACCCTGAGTTTTAAGTTGACTGAAGACCTATTTAGTTGGTAGCTATGAAGTCTCTTAACCTTCTGAGAAAAGGCTCTTAGGGAAGTCAACTTTGTGGAATAGGAAGTTTTCAAATCATTTCTATCCATGTAATGTCTATGTAAGCACTGCAGTCAAGGAGTAATTCATCCTTTTTCTTGCCTTGCCTATTAAAGTTTTCAATAAAACAGTCACTGGGTAGCAAACTACCCCCAAGGATTTTGACACAAGCATTTAAGTGTGTCAAGAGGTAATAAAAGCACCACTTTTTTTTTTACATGGAAAACCACACAAAACTGTGGTGACCATTTCAATCTCAGGTAATTTTTATTCTTTCGACAGCAAGTTTCTCTTTTTTAAAAATCAAATGTATTTTAAAGCAATATATGATTTTTTAAATCTATTTTTGCCATATACTAGTTGCTATTTTTTAAAAATATATTTTGATATAAGTCCATTTGATCAACAGATACTCATTAAATTTAAAATCGTTTTGGTTTAGAGTCAAATTGAGTCAAAGGTAAAATTTGACTCAGATGAAATTGAGGAAACCTGACCACTGATTCATCTTGCCTTTGAGCAGGCCTTAGAACCTCTTGCTGCTTACTTCCTCATTTATAAATAAGGGTGATGCATGTGATAAAATGAAACATTATAAGGAGTTCTTCAGAATTCTTCCCACATAATTTTCATTTGCCTTACTAAGCATCACAGCAATGGCACCAGGGAATTCATAGCCAAAATGTCATTTTATTGAGACTGAGATTCTATTGCATATAAATAAACTGAATAAAGATACTTGTTTCACAATTTGTTTCATTCATTCTGGTCTTTTTCTATAAGTTGTATTTGTTAAAGACATTTTATATACCAGCATTTGAAATAACTATCATCAAAAACTCTTATGTAATTCAGAACAGATGTTTTGTGCCCTGAAAGACTTCTAAACATTACTGAAATGAATCATGAGGTTACAGTTTGGATAAAAACAGTCTTAATGAGATAGTAACTTGGATTTTTGGTCTACATTTATATAAGACTAAGCACAGTACTTACTAAGAAGCTACAGCAAGAAGAGTTTGGGTAGAAAGCATTAGAAATCCCCTACCCATTATGTACTGCCAATTTCCATTATGTACTGCCAATTTCCATTATGTACCAGCATCCAGATCTTGGCAACATCTTCTGTAATATCACTAATGATGGGGTTTAGGAATGGAGAAGAGAGGGTTTTGATTATTACCATTCCTAGCTCTGATTTCAGTTACTATTGCTTCCATTTCTCCCCCAAAATTCAAAATGTTCTGTAAATCACTAGGCAAAGGCCTAATCCCAAACCAATCCTAGAACATTACAGAGACCCTACCACTCTATTTTCTTGGAACTCTGACAGTTCTGGACTATGTAACATCAGAGATGAAAGGGGAAAATTTTTAAAGAACCCAAACATGAATACAACTTAACTGTATTACTTTATTTTTTAATCTGTTAGAATCTCCCTCTCCTGTATGCTGATAAAGCACTAAGCTGGATGTGGGTTCCATGGGTATTGAGCAAAGAAGGAAGCTGCAAGAATGTACTTCCTGCTTTTTTCCTTTAGCCTCCTAGTTTGATTTTCAGTCATGGATATACCCAGTTTTTCTCTTCTCCTCAACTCCTATTATCATTCTAGGGTTCTTAAATATGTCAATGTTTCCTCAAACACTAACCTCGTAGTTCTTCCACTTGCTGATTTGACATGACCTACTCCTCTATCATACTTTAGTCACACACAAAGATGGTCATATTCTTGATCTTTCCATCACCCACAAATGGACCACTTCCATGTTCATGAACTATGAAATTTCCTTGACTAATCACAATTTCTTGTCATTCCATCTCTCCCTCTTTCTTGAAGATTCAAACCCTGTTCTTCATCTACACATTGACTTCCAATTCTTCAACATTTCAGTTCTTTCCCAGGCTATTACCCCTGTAATAGCTAAATTCCCCCTCTTTTTCCCATTTTAACCCTTGGTGAACCAATTCAACACAACACTTTCCTTTTCTCAAGCTCCTTGGTCCCTTGTCCTTAATCATTCCCTGCCAAACATTAGTTTTAGGTGAGTCCCGCCATTATTATGTCTCTTGAACAATTTTTGTTGAGTTATTTCAGTTGTGTCCAACTCAGGACCCCATTTAGAGTTTTCCTGGCAAAGATACTAGGTTAGTTTGCCATTTCTTTCTCTATAGCTCATATTGTAGATGAAGAAATTAAGGCAAACATGATTAAGTGACTTGCCCAAGTTCACACAGCTAATAAATATCTGAGGCCAGATTTGAACTCAGATCTTCCTGGGCCTGGTGTTCTATCCACTGTACCTCCTCTCTTCTTGCACACTTAGTGCTGAACAAAGCTGGAGAAAATAATGTAATCATGCTGACTAGCCACTATAAATTTAAGTTACATTATATCACTTGGGTCCTCCTGAAAGGCAACCTTTTTACACTTCCCTAATTAATTTAGTATCCCACTTGCTATAACCAGCTCTTCCAAGCCTTTTCATTCTTCAAGCCTCCTATGACTTCCCTTCCACCCCATGTTCTCAGCTGAGAACACTGCTTCCATTGTTTCCTGAAAAAAAAAAAAAAATACATGCACTGAAAGTTTCTCTCCTCTTTTTTTTATCTTTTATCATTCAGATATGCTACTACATCTTCCTTCATTCTCAGTCTCAGATGATGAGGTGTTCTTTCATATTAAGGCAAACTCCTTTACAGGCCTAAGTGATCCCATTCCATCCTATTTTCTCCAGTAGCTCCTTCTATTATCCTTACTTTTAATAATCATAGATTTTTATGTGTCTACTGAATAATGCCCTACTGCCTACAAAATATTCAAATATCTACATCTTTAAAAAACTCAGTTGATCCCTGCTAACAAGCATTCCATATCTCTCTTCTTTTTTGTGTCAAAACTCCTAAGGTCAAATATAATAGTTTTTTCCATTTCTTTTCTTCTCACTTTCTTAACTCTCTTACTTCATCATTCTTCCAAAGCTTCTCTCTCCAAAATATGTCTCCATTATCAAATCCAAGGTCTTCTCAAACCTCATTTTTCTTGACCTTTCTGCACCTTTGACACTGATTTTCCTTGATTCACTCTAGGTTTGCATGATTCTCTCCTATTTCTCTATCTGATCACTCCTCCTTAATCTCTGCTAGATCATATTCACTAAACTGTTCCAGAGGGCTCTGTCCTGGGCCTACTTTTCTTCTGCTTTTATATGATAATATCAATAGCTCCCAAGGATTCAGTTATCACCTCTATGCTGACGATTCTAAAATATACTTATTCAACCCTAACCTCTGTCTCCAACTTATCCATTGAGCTTTAGACATCTGAAACTCAACATGTTCAAAATGGAACTTATTTTTCTCACTTCTCTCTACCCCATCCTTTCACTGCCTCCTAAAATTTGCTTCCTCCTATCTTTCCTATTGTTGATGGCACCACATCCAGTCACTCAAGTTCACAACCCAAGTGTCATCCTGCATCTCCCTTCACTCTAACTCCACCCCCACCCAATGTGTCAGCAGTTTGTTCATTTTATCTTTGCAGTATTTTTCATATATCTTCTTCTTCTTGTCTTCTGACACTATCACTACCCCCTTCACTTCACAACTAGACTATTGCAATAAGCTGATGATTGGTCTCTATTTTCTAAATCTTCATCCTCCAATCAGCTATAAAGTGATCTTACTACAGCTCAGGTCTGACCACGTCATTTCTCCAGGAGTTCCCTAATTCCTAAAGTATCAAGTATAAAATTCTCTGACATTCAAAGTACTTTATAATTTATATGTCATCCTCCACCAAGTCCGCTTAATATACCTTTCCAATTTTCTTTCACTTTACTAACACACATACACATACCAAATACTCAGCTATTTAGTAACACTAGCTTCTTTGTAGTTCCTTAAACAAAAATCTCATCTTTAAACTCTGGGCATTTTCATTGGCTGTCCCCCATGTTTAGAATATTCTCTTTCCCTATCTCTGCCTCCTGACTTCCTTGGTTTCCTTCAAGTCCCAGTTAAAATTCCACTTTCTGCAAGAATCTTTTCCAAATCTTCCTTAATAATATTAATGCCATCCCTCTGTTGATTATTTCCTGTTTATCCTAGATATAAATTGTGGAAGGTTGCTTATATGACTCTGAGACTCCTTCAGAGTAGGGACTGCCTTTTAACCTTTCTCTGTATCCCCAGCATTTAGCACAGTTCCTGACACAGAGGAAGTGATTAATAAATGTTTATTAATTGACTAGGTATCATCTACAAAGATTGTTTCAAGTTTTGCCTTTTAAAACATTAAGAAAAACATGTAATTGTTAAACTGTGAAGTTTCCCTAAAAAAGGAAGGTTCTCAATTCTGGAATATATATATTAAATGCATAGTATCTGCCTAGTCACTTGACTAAACACAATGATAATAACAAAAATAAATTGCAAATAAATGCAAGTCACTTGCAATCAGTTGGGCAGAAACTATATTAATAGCATAATACAACTGAAAATAAACTAAACTTATCATCTTAAGTAGGTAAGTGACAGGATTCACTCTGAATCAGTTCATACAAGTCTTTCCAGGTTTGTATAAAGCTGTCCTTTCCATCCTTATGTCCTGTCCATTCCTTATGGAACATAGCAATTCATTATATTTCTATGCTATAATTCATTCAGTCCTTCCCCAATCGATAGGTACCGTCTTCATTAAATAAAGAGGCACTATAAATATTTTCTTACATATGGGTCATTTTCTTCTTTTTGAATTTTTTTAGGAACATAGGCCTAATTATACCATAATAATTTTTCTCAAAAGCTCTTAACACATCACTCTACTCCTTAAAAATAATCTTCACTGACTCTCCCTTGTTTGCTTGTTTTCTTTTCAAACTAGATTTATATTTCCTTCAGTATAGAAAGTTCCCAGCAACAGAACTACAATGTAGATCAGCATCTGTTCTACAACTTCTAGTTTTAATTGTCTGGGCAATGAAAAAACAATTGATTTTGGCTAAGATCACATAGCTAATATGTAACAGAAACAGGACTTTGCTTTGCTCCAAAACCAACTTCCTATTTTTCCTGCCAGCGGCTTTTCTAAATTCACTCTTATAAGAAATTTTCATTAATGTGGAATAAAGTTCAAACTCCCAGCCTGTGAAACTCTTACCCTTAAACAGATATCACTTCTTAAGCAGCAAGGTGGTAAAGTGGACAGTGCCCCAGCCCAGGAGGCAGAATGACCTGAGTTCAAATTTTATTTCAGATACTTAATATCTGCTAGACCCTGGCAATCACTTAATCTTTATGTGCCTTAGTTTTTTCAATAGTAAGATGAAGATAATAATCACATCTATCTCACAGGTTTACTATAAGAATCAAGTATTTGTAAAGTGCATAACACAATACCTGGCATATAGCAGATGCTTCATAAATGCTTATTCTCTTCTTTGAGAACATTTTTCTTATGTCTGTGCCATATAATTATATTCTATTTGGTATCCTATTTGTAATCTATGTGTCAATTAAGCACTGGATTCTTATATGACCTGGCATAATTTGGAGGGAAAGTTGAGCCTTCCAAATTGCTCAGCTACAGAAACCCAAAGGACATCAATCAATATCTGTTTTATGTCTCTCTCAAAACCTTGAGAAACTCTGAGAATATCAGTCTTGGGCTCATTTTGCTCTCCCAAAATAGAATCTCCGCTCTTACATAAGCATTCAGGTTAATCAATTATAAAGCAAGTTTTCTTTAAAACAAAGAAAAAAAAAACTACTCATACCTAAGTTATTCAACTATCAGGAAAACATTTTCTCTTTCCCAAGTGTCAAGCAACACTCCCCTCTGCTAAGTTCCAATCTTGAACCTACATATTTCTCAAACCTCACAGTTGAAGAGAAGGAAAGGTCATGCTACTCTTCCATGCATAAGGTTCTCTGCTACAAGAGTCTCTTGAGTCTTTTCTTCATAATCATCACCCTTTCAATATTTCTGTTTGGTATTGGATCCTCAGTGCTCATGGTTCTGCTTAGACTTCTTCTTCTCCATCTCCTCTTATATCTTGGTCTATATGATTCTTTCTTTATATTAGAAGCAGATCCTTTCTTTTTTCCTAACTTTTTTTTCCCAACTAACAAGCATTAATTTTCTTTCCTTCTTACTTTAAAAAAAAAAAGCACTTTGAACAAATAAGCACTTCAAACAAATAAGCAAATTGTTATTGATCAGAGAAATACAAATTAAGACAATTCTGAAGTACCACAACACACCTCTCAGATTGGCTAAGATGACAGGAAAAGGGGGCAGGTAGGTGGCACAGTGAATAAAGCACCAGCCCTGAAATGAGGAAGACCTGAATTCAAATCTGATCTCAGATACTTAATACTTTCTAAGTGTGGGATCCTGGGTCACTTAACCCCAATTGCCTCAGCAAAAAAAAAAAAAAAATAGGAAAAAATGACAAATATTGGAGGGGATATGGGAAAAGTGGGACGCTAATGCATTGTTGGTAGAGTTGTGAAATGATCCAAACATTCGGAAGAACAATTTGGAACTATGCCCAAAGATCTATCAAACTGTGTATACCCTTGGATCCAACAGTGTCTCTACTGGGCCTGTATCCCAAAAAGATCATTAAAAAAAGAAAAAGAAAAAGATCTACATGTGCAAAAATGTTTGTGGCAGCCCTTTTTGTAATGGCAAGAAACTGAAAAGTGAGTGGATGCCCATCAATTGGAGAATGGCTGAATAAGCTATGATACATGAATA
Source organism: Sarcophilus harrisii (assembly GCF_902635505.1). Lineage (NCBI taxonomy): Eukaryota > Metazoa > Chordata > Mammalia > Dasyuromorphia > Dasyuridae > Sarcophilus > Sarcophilus harrisii. The sequence goes on along the minus strand of NC_045427.1, from coordinate 548,257,483 downwards.
TTATGGAATATTACTCATCAGCGGGATGATTTCAGAGAAGCCTAGAGAGACTTATATGAACTGATGCTAAGTAAAGTGAGCAGAACCAAAAGATCATTGTACACAGCAACAACAAGATTATATAATGATCAATTCTGATGGCTCTTTTCAATGAAATGATTCAGACCAGTTCCAATAGTCTTGTCATGAAAAGAGCCATCTGCACCCAGAGAACTGTGAACAACAGCTGTTTGAATGCGTTGTATTTTCTTTCTCAATTTTTTCCTTTTTGATCTGATTTTTCTTGCATAGCATGATAATTCTGGAAATATGTATTGAAGAATTGCACATGTTTAATATATATAAGATTACTTACCATCTAGAGAAAAGGCTGGGGGGAAGAGAGTAGGGGAAAAAATTGGACCACAAAGTTTTGCAAGGGTGAATGTTGAAAGTTATCTCTGCATATGTTTTGAAAATAAAAAGCTTTAATAATTAAAAAAAAATAAGCACTTGGAAACTAAAGGGGTTTATTCCTATTGAAAAATGGCTAAACAAAATGTGGCATGGAATTGTAATAGAATATTAATATTCTATGAGAAATTATAAAATAGACAACTTTATAAGAAACTGTGAAGATCCATATGAAGAGATGCATAGCAAAATGAACAAGAAAGAACAATTTATCCAATGACATTTTAGAGAAAAATAACTTTTAAAAACTTTAGAACTCTGTCAATGTACTAATAAAGCATGAGTATAGCAGACTCAAAAAGAAACATACTATATACCTTCTGCCCTAGAGAAGAAATTAAAATGCAGAAGACATACAATTTTCAGATGTGGTCAGTGTAAGAATTTGTTTTTCTGAACTAGTCATGGTTATAAGAGTTTTATTTTTCACTCTATTTTTTTGAGTTTTGGCTTAATGGAATAGGATAGTGGGAAAAATAGATTATTTTTGTATGACAAAACATACTTTTTTAAAAGTTCATAATCAAACAAAATAAATTTCTTCATTGTCCATGTCTCTTTCACTATCAGCAGCCCATCATTTATCTCTCTATCAGGAGTTGAGGAGCATGCTTCATTATCAACCCACTGGAATTGCGGTTGGTCTTTGCACTGTTAAGCCTTAAATCTTTCAAATTTGGGTTTATGATGTTCTTGTATTGTATTGTATTTGTTCTCCAGGCAATATTTCTTTTTGCACAACCCCCTCTGGAGCTTCCCATTTTCTCTTTGAACAAGTTTAACAAAGGAGAGAATACAAAATTTATTTAAGTGATAAAGAGAGGGCTGTGGGAACTAAGTGTGGACCACAATATAGCATTTTCTTTTATTATTATTATTATAGCTTTTTACTGATAAAACATACACATGGGTAAAAGCAGTAGTAAAAACAACCAGAGATTTGAACCTTTGTCTTATTATTCCAATTCTAGTATATTTTAGTATATTTTCTACTGTCTGATTATGTATTTATCTACATACATGTTTTATATCTCCCAATAAAGGTCAGCATTTTAAAAGAAGGAATGCTTTCTTATTTATCTTTGTATCCAAACAATTTGCTTTCTACATGGTAGACATTTAATGTTTGTCTAATTTGTATTAAACTAAACAATCATACTAATTGTAATTGGAGTTCAGAGAAGGGAAAGACAGTTGGCAAAATCTTTTAAAGATTGTAGACGAAGATATGATCTGAAATTCCTTATTTCACTTTTTTTCTTTCTGCAAAGAATATTCTGTAAATAGATGTCAACATTTTTTGTAGGAAGAAACTCCTGAAATTCTGGCTGCGTCCCTTATAATCAAGTCTCATGAAACTTTAACCCTGAGTTAATGGTGAATCAGACAGCTAGTGGTGCTTTAGGTAAACTGCCCTAGACTTTAAAAGTCAGGATTATGTATATTCAAATACAGCTCTCAAAACCTGTGAGTGCTCCCTCCTCGAATCTGGGCAAATCACTAGTGTCTGCCTCAACTTTTTCAACGATTAGATAAGCGAGTATAATAGCACCAGCCTTCAGGCGTTGTTTTAGGGATCAAAAGATAAAGTATGCAAGGGGTTTTGCACATCTTAAAAAGTTTCAGATAAATGTTATTATCTTTGCAATTCAAGAATGACCTCAATTTTCTTTTTTTTTTTTCAAGCTGTGAAATAGGTTTATTTTTTTTTTTCAAACCTATTTTCTTGGAAGGAAAATTAAACCCCTAACTTGCAAACTTCATAATGGCGAGATTTTGCCCAATTTCTGAATTGCGGTTACAATCAACTCACTAATATAAACTAGGAAAGGCGCTGCCCCAGTAGTCTGGAGGGTCCTTTAAAATCCATAATATCCTGGTTATGTCATTTCAATTTCCTGCGGACACAAAATGACATCAGTTCTTTGCAAACTACAAAAGACAAGAGCGAGATTACCTCATTTCGGAGGCCAAAAGCCAGAATCCAGAGGTGACAACTACAAAGGGATAAAATAGAGATGTAAGTACGACCCCTTTTTTCTTAATCCTAAAGTTTGTTTTCAGGTGTTTCAGGAAAATGTGGGCCCTCCAAAATAAGGAAAAGCCAACTAAATTCCCCAAATTAGACAGGGTAAGAAAAGGGGAGGGACTTAGAACCGTAGGTCTCGCTACGCTCCTTGGCGCGATAATACGCAATTTCCGGCGTCCCTAGGTCGTCCCCATCCACCCGTTGGTCAGTTCTGAGTCACATGGTTCACAGACCTCCTCTTCGCTCTTTCTAGTGGCTTCCCAATTGCTTCCGCCCCGGAGAAGGCGTGGCCAAACCCCATGGAGTAATACTATTGGTCGGTTTCCGTGCGAGGGTAAGCCAATTGGGATACGACCTCTCGACGCGCGAAACTGCGTGCATTTACCCGGGGAGCCATTCTGGATGTTGTTTTCGTCCTGAAGCTCTGGTTTGGGGGAACCCCCTCCCCAGGTGAGTACGGGGATGCAATGTAAGGGGAGGGGAGTGAGTTTACCCCGCTCGGGCCGGCACCTCTGCTGGGACCATTTGCAGCGGCGTCGGGGCTGTTGCCTACCTTGGAGCGGGGTCGGGGAGTGGAGCTGAAGAGGGCCTGGTGTCATCCAAGTCGAGCTAGGATACTTGGAGGCCAACTAGGCCTTCTCAAAGGGGACAACGAGACTCCAGGATAACGTGTTGCTTCGCCCTTTGAAAGTACGGCCTTTGACGCCCTCCCCCACCCCCTCCCCCACCCTAGGCTGGTGCGACTCTGCCTTATTCCGCTACCTTTGCAGCCCTCAGCAAAAGATGGGGAAAAAAAGAACCTGGCTTGTCTCAGTTCCTTCGTGTGGTGTTTCTAAGATATCTTCCGGGTTCATTAGCGCCGATGTTAATGAAGAACCACCGGTAGGGTTAAGGAACATTATTACAAATCTGATGGGTAAACGGAGGAAAAAATTTTTTTTAATTATTTTAAGAAGTTTTATTACAGCAAATGATGTTCTTTTACTTTGACATGTGCAAATTTGAAGTTTCAACTTTAAACTGGGAGTCGGCAGTGTTCCTATTCCAGGGTTGCTTGTAGGAATGGGGATTGGACTCCTCATTTCCACTGGTAGCGAGAACTTCCTCCATCCGTGCATCGTCATCTTCTCTACAACTTCATTGCCCAGAGTAGGGAGAGATGAAGTAACTTACCTATGATCACACAGCCAACAAGTATCAGACAGGATGTGAAGCCAGGTCTACCTGGCACCGAGGCTGACTCTCATGAATGTAGCCTGATATTCATAGAAAAATGGATTGTACACTAGGAATCTGTTCCCATTATACAGGAGATGTTGTTGTTGTTGTTGTTTTTTAGTCATTTTCAACTCCTTCTGACCTCTTTTTTGGGATTTTCTTGGCAAAGGTGCTAGAGTGGTTTGTCATTTTTTTTTGTCACGCTTATTTTACAAAGGAGGAAACTGAGGCAAACAGGATTAAGTGACTTCCTCAGGTCACATGGCTAGCAAATGTCTAAGGCCTCATTTAAATTTAATTCTTCCTAATTCGAAGCATGGCACTCTTTACAATGCCACCTTGCTGCCCAGTGGATGAAACCTGTAGACCTTCAACATCACCATTGGGATCTTTTCCCTATGAAGTTTTTTCAGTCTTGGTAGATTCTATCAGACATTAGTAGGGCCTGTGTCCTACTGGCACAAGCTTCAAGAACTTGTGTACACTCAAAGAGGAATCAAGAATAGGACTTGAATGGAGAAAAATTTCACCGCTTACCCTCTTTCCCCCCTAAGATGCTCATCTCTGCTGGTCATAAGGACCTCTCTTCCATGGAAATCACTTGACTAATATTTGAAAATCACCTAGTCTGAATTTTTTATTTTGTGGATAAAAACAAATTACAGAATCCAGAAATGAAGTGAATTGCCTAGTCACACAGATAGCTTTTGTGGAGAACTAGGATTTGAGTGTAAAGCTTTGCTCTATGAATACATCATATTGTCCTAATGGTGAGGTTGAAGGTCTATATGTTTCATCCATGGACCTTTCTAACAGTTTAGAGAGACTCATGTTCACTTGGTTGGCCATAAAGTTTTCCTAAACAGCAATTCATGAAAACCATTTAGTGAAGTATAAAAGGATCTTTGTGAATAATGTAGAAGTGTCTACATGGATGAAATCACAGATCCTTGAAAGCAGAAGTTCACCAGCAGTTGTCAAATTGATAATAGTCCTTTCTGAGAAGGACAAGTAGCATTCCTTAAAATAGGAAAAGACAACGCAGTCTAAAGTTGAACATCCACTAATATGAGCAATATTACTGTAGGGTTGAGAAGGTTTTACTGTGTTGGGTTTTTTTTTTTTTTAATTCTAAATTTAAGCACAAATGAATATTACTAATGATTTCTTAATTGCCGAATCTAATGGCTTTTTCTCAATCTTCATCTTTTATTATCTCTGCAGCCTTTGATACTTTCAATAACCTTTTCTTTTGACATCTTATCTAGGTTTTTGTGACATTGGTCTACCCTGCTTCTCTTCCATGTCACCTCTGCCAACCAAGGAGTACCCCTACATTTCTCCTGGACCCTCTTCCCCCAGGATTCTTTTTCACTTGGTGATCTTATCAGCTCCAGTGGTTTCAGTTATCATCTCTAAGCAGATGACTCGCATCTTACTTACCTAGCCCTAACTTCTTTCAGGAGCTAATCTCCTATCTCTAGCTAGCTGTTGGATTTTTGAAACTGGATGTCCTATAGGGATCAGTGAGTCAATGTGCCAGACTGTGTGCTAAATTCTGGGGATATACAAAGAAAAATAAAAGAGAGACCCTGCCTTTTTTTTTTTTTTCTTTTTTTTGGGGGGGAGGAAGGGCTGAGGCAACTGGGATTAGGTGACTTGCCCAGGGTCACACAGCTAGGAAGTGTTGAGTGTCTGAGGCCAGATTTGAACTCTGGTCCTCTTGACTTCAAGGCCACTACTCTATTTACTGTATCATCTAGCTGCCCCTGAGATCCTGCCTTTGAGGAGTCCATAATTTAATTGTAAAGAAAACGTGCAAACAAGTATGTGTGAGTACATTTTACACAGGATAGGTAGGAATTAATCAACAGAGGAAAGGGATTCAAGTTGAGGGATTGGAAAAGGCTTCACTGTAGAACGTGGGATTTTAATTCGCAACTTCAAGAAAGCCAGGGAAACCAGAAGGTAGAAATAAGGTGAAAGAGCCTTCCAGTCATGAGGGACAGCCAGGAAAAGTACCCAAAATTCAAAAATGTAATGTCTTGTTTGAAGAACAGTAAAGAGGCCTTTGTCACTGGGTCTAGGAGTATATGAGAAAGACATAGGTTAAGGTGTAAAAAGCCTAGGAATGGACAGGAAAAAAAGGAGGTCAATGTTGTGAAGGGCTTTGAATCTGATTCTGGACATCGCAAGATGCCTCTGGAGTTAAAGAGCATGCAGGTGTTGTGGTACAACCTGCTTTTTAGGTAAATCACTTTGGTGGCTTAATGGAAGATGGACTAGAATGGGGAAAGACTTGTTTTAGGCAAATAATATAAGTGACTTTGGCAATCTTTCCTTTTCCAGTTCAGATAAAAATGAGATTCCTGGAATGCCTGTTCCTTCCACCACTTCCTTCATGTTTAAACAGTTTTTAATCTCATGCACCCTTTTATATAAGGTCATAATTTCCTTCCCATTCTTTTTCTTCCCAGTTTATTCCCCTATCCCTTAAATTTTCTTCTCTTAAAGACTACTAAAGCAGAAAAGAAGCACCCCAGGCCCTCTGCCTTTCCTAACTTTCTTTGTGATTCTTAAAGAATTAGGTTTCCAAGAAGATATTTTTCCTATCCCTGATTAAAATATAAACAATTCATGATTCAGTCATCTCTATCAAACTATTATGTTTGCTTTTCTGTTTCTCTTGATTCCCAAGTTTACATTCAATTTCAAAGATTCTGCTCACTTTTGGCAGGGAAATTTCATTGGGAATGCTTGGAAGCTCCATATGTTATTAAGTCTTAAAAAAAAAAAAACTCTTTAGAAGTATGCTCAGTTTTGTCTTGCAGATTTTTTTGGTTGTAAGTACTGTTGCTTTTAAGAAAACTAATCCAATTCCAATCTCTCCTCTTCTTTATAGGGACAATTGCCAACTTTGTACAATCTTGATTATGACTTCTTAGAAATTGAACTCTTTTTAGTTCCTTGCCATATTTTTTGTTTGGAAACTCTGAATTTTGGTCATGATATTCCTGGGAGTTTTCATTTTCGAGGTTCATTCTGGAAGTGACTAATACATTTTTTTCCATATTCATTTTACTCTTTAATGCTAATAGATCTAAAAGATGTTTTTTATGAGGTGTTTTTTTGTTTGTTTTGTTTTGGTGAAGCAATTGGAGTTAAATGACTTGTTATGGGTCATACAGCTAGTAAATATTAAATGTCTGAGGCTGCATTTGAACTTAGATCCTCCTGACTTCAAGGCTGGTGTTCCATCTAACTGTTCTGTTGTTTTTTTTTTTTTTTTTTTAATATTTAAAAAAAACCTTTTTTCCTTTATAATAATTGAAAATCAGTCAGATTTTTCTGATATTTCTCCTTGACCTGTTTTCTGGGTCATTATTATTATTATTAAAGCTTTTTATTTACAAAACATATGCATGAGTAATTTTTCAACATTGATCCTTGCAAAACTTTGTGTTCCAAATTTTTCCCTTTTTCCCCCCACTCCCTCCCCTAAATGGCAGGTAGTCCAATACATGTTAAATATGTTAAATCCAATATAGGTATACATATTTATACGGTTATCTTGCTGCACAAGAAAAATTGGATCTAGAAAGAAGAATAACTCGAGAGGGAAAACAAAATGCAAGCAAACATCAACAGAAAGTGTGAAAATGCTGTTGTGGTCCAACACTCAGTTCCCACAGGCCTTTCTCTGGGTATATATGACATTCTTCAACACTGAACAATTGGAACTGGTTTGAGTCATCTCATTGTTGAAGAGAGCAATATCCATCTGAATTGATCATCTTATAGTCTTGTTGCTACTGTGTACAATGATCTCTTGGTTTTGCTCATTTCACTTGGCATCAGTTCAAGTAAGCCTCTCCAGGCCTCTCTGAAATCATCCTGCTAATCGTTTCTTACAGAACAATAATATTGCATATGTAACATTTATATACCATAATTTATTCAGCCATTCTCCAATTGATAGACATCCATTCAGTTTCCAGTTTCAAGCCACTACAAAAAGGGGTATCACAAACATTTTTGTACATGTGGGTTCCTTTCCCTCATTTAAGATCTCTTTGGGATATAAGCCCAGTAGAAACACTTGCTGGATCAAAGGATATGCACGATTTGATAACTTTTTTTTTAGATGTTAAATATATTAAGGTATAAATTAGATACACCATAAGTATACATGACCAAGCCGTTATTTTGCTGTACAAAAAGAATCGGACTCTGTAATATTGTACAATTAGCCTGTGAAGGAAATCCAAAATGCAGGCAGGCAAAAATATAGGGATTGGGAATTCAATGTAATGCTTCTTAGTCATCTCCCAGAGTTCTTTTGCTGGGCGTAGCTGGTTCAGTTCATTACTGCTCCATTGGAACTGATTTGGTTCATCTCATTGCTGAGGATGGCCAGGTCCATCAGAATTGATCATCATATAGTATTGTTTTTGAAGTATATAATGATCTCCTGGCCCTGCTCGTTTCACTCAGCATCAGTTCATGTAAATCTCTCTAGGCCTTTCTGAAATCCTCCTGTTGGTCATTTCTTACCGAACAGTAATGTTCCATATTATTCATATGCCACAATTTATTTAGCCATTCTCCAATTGATGGGCATCTACTCAGTTTCCAGTTTCTGGCCACTACAATTTGATAACTTTTTGAGCATAGTTCCAAATTGCTCTCCAGAATGGTTGGATCCATTCACAGTTCCACTAACAATGTATTAGTGTCCCAGTTTTCCCACATCCCCTCCAATATTCGGCATTATCTTTTCCTGTCATCTTACCCAATCTGAGAGGTGTGGTATCTCAGAGTTATCTTAATTTGCATTTCTCTTATTGGTAGTAATTTGGAGCACCTTTTCATAAAACTAGAAATAGTTTCAATTTCTTCATCTATAAATTGTCTGTTCATATCCTTTGATCATTTATCAATTGGAAAATGTCTTGAACTCATAAATTTGAGTTAATTCTCTATATAGAAAATATATAGAAATGAGGCCTTTAATATCAGAACCTTTGAATGTAAAAATGTTTTCCCAGTTTATTGTTTCCCTTCTGATCTTGTCTGCATTAGTTTTGTTTGTACAAAAAACTTTTTAACTTAATATAATCAAAATAATCTATTTTGTGTTCAATAATGATCTCTAATACTTTGGTCACTTCCTTCCTCCTCCACAGATCTAAGAGGTACACGATCCTATGGTCTTCTAATTTGTTTACAATATCATTCTTTATGTTTAAATCATGAACCCATTTCAAACTTATCTTGGTGTACAGGGTTAGGTGTGGGTCAATGCCTAGTTTTTGCCGTACTGGTTTCCATTTTTTCCAACAGTTGTCAAATAGTAAGTTCTTACCTATAATTTCTGGGCTAGCTCCCTGGAAGGCCTCAGGATCAGTCAGAGTCAGGATAAATCAAAGTCTTCTTTAGGGGAAGAAGTGAAGGGGCCAAAGATGTATCCTGGATTCTGGAGTCCGGAGTCTCCAGCCTTGTCCTCCTCATCCTGCCACCAAGCGACTCTGATTTCTCTCCCCAGTTCTCCTATTCTTGCCTATGATTATCTCACTACTGAACATTCAGCAAGCACCAATGGTGAAGAGAACCATTGCATCACCATCTCATCTAAATATATGTATATAGAGCCATTATCTCACATCAAATAGGTAATTAGCCTTAAGTGTTCTACTATCTGATTCAAGCATACCTTTTCAGAGTTTCAGCCCTCTACACATATCCCAAAAGCTGGAGTCTTTAGGTTTATCAAACATTAGATTACTATAGTCATTGACTGTTTTGCCCTGTGAACCTAACCTATTTCATTGATCAACTACTCTGTTTTTTAGCCAGTACCAAATAGTTTTGGTGACCACTGCTTTATGATATAGTTTTAGATCTGGTATAGTTAGACCATTTTCATTTGTTTTGTTTTGTTTTTCATTAATTCCCTTGAAATTCTTGGTCTTTTGTTCTTCCAGATGAATTTTGTTGTTATTTTTTCTAGGTCAGTAAAATAGTTTCTTGAGAGTTTGATTGGTATAGCACTAAATAAATAAATTAGTTTAGGTAGTATTGTCATCTTTATTATATTTGCTCGACCTATCCAGAAGCACTTGATATTTTTCAAGTTGTTTATATCTGACTTTATTTGTGTGGAAAGTATTTTGTAGTTTTGCTTATATAGTTCCTCACTTTCCCTTTGGAGATAGATTCCCAAATATTTTATACTATCAACAGTTATTTTAAATAGAATTTCTCTTTGTATCTCTTGCTGTTGGATTTTGTTAGTGATGGATAAAAATGCTGATGACATGGATTTATTTTGTATCCTGCAACTTTGCTAAAGTTGTGGATTATTTCTAATTTTTTTTAGTTGATTCTCTAGGGAGGTCATTTGTTTTTGATTGAATGTATCTTACATATTTCTTTAGTCTTTGATTTTGCTTTAATATTTTTTATTTTCTTTTGGCGTCATTGCTTTCTGATTGAAAGAACTATTTCTGAATTTAAGAGAGTTCAGTTCTTTGGTAAGGCTTTCCATCACCACCTGTTTTAAATTATTAATTCTCCTTGTATTCTTTCCTCAGTTTCTGTCATTTCCTTCAACATTGTATTTTGTGTTCATTGTTTCACTTCTTCTAGAATTGCTTGAAGTTCTTGTGGCCAAAGCATTCTTTTCTCTGAGACCTTGTTTATAATTGTGGAATTACACTTTTTTCTGGTTTACTTCTTGGGATACTTTGAGTCCAAAATATTTCTTATTGCATTCAATATTTTCTTCTATTACTCACATCTTAGTTCTCAGGTTCTAGATCAGGGCTATGTGTTGGGCAATGTGAGGAGGTGTTTACTATAATGTTTGGTCTTAATAAATGCTTTTTGATCGACTCTGCTTGGTCCTGGATGAGGCTAAAGTAGGACTTGCCTTCTATAGAAATTATTGGTATTTGACTCAGTTTCTTTATGATATGACTTAAATTTTGCCTTAGCTGTCTCTTCTTTCTTGCACAATTGCAAACTCAGATTTGGCTTTGACCCTTCATAGAACTTGTTATGGTTCCATCTTGAAATTGTCACTGGTGCTAGTGGCAAGATTCTGGGCAGATCTTAGGATCTGTGCTTCCCAAATACTGCCCTACTTCTGTCTCCTGCTATGGCTTAGACATGGGCTGCCTGAGTCTAAATACTGAAGACACTTAGGAGGTGACCTATCTCTATTCCCTATTGTACCTTATGTGAGGCTACTTGGGCACTGGTCTTTTTTGTATATCTTAAGTGAAGTTTCCTGGAGTCTAAAATCCTGCTGTACCTCAGGCATGGCTGCATTGCTTGCTGTGGTCTTGTCTTGTGACCTAGGAAAATACACGCTTTGGCTTCTACCTGCCTGGTTTCTTTTTTGCTCCACAGGATTCTGGTGCTCATTTTGTGCAGTCCTGGATAGGATGAAAGAGCTTAAAATTAGAGCTGTTTCTCTTTGCTTTTCTATATCAATGTTCCTATTGTGTTTTTAAGCTTTTCTGGATCACTTTTGAGAGATTGGGTTCATCTAAGTCTTGCCTAATTTGCCACTGTCTTCATTGCAGCTCAGAAAGAATGTTAACAAGTAACTTTTAGAATTTTATTTATAGATTCTGGTTTAAAGTAACATTTGATCACATCATCATTTGGTTTTAGTTGCTTCATTATTAAGATTATCAAAGGCCTTTAACTCTTAATGGAGCAATCAAAATATGTAGAGTTTAGAAGAGAACAATAAAAGTTATTAAAATTTGGAAAATGAAATAATTACTGTCATAGGTCACCTTGCTCCATTTTTTTCCCCCTTATGACTAAAGGTCTGTTACTTCTGTCCCAAGTTTCAGTAGCAATATCCTCAAGCATCTTATTAAATTCCTTTTTTTGTGCCAGATACTGTGTTAGACACTAGAAATATAAATATACAGTATAAAATAATACTCTCAAGGAGCTACAGAAGTCTGATTTAATGTGAGAGATGGTCAATGGTATAGTTTTCTCAGGTGTAGGTTTCATTTCTACCAGAAGGAAGATTGTGAAAACCGAATTAACACCCTGGATACCTTGAATCAGCCGGAGTCAGGTTAAGCAAAAGTCCTCGTTCTTTAGGGATAGAAGTGAATTTGATGGAGGCAGGATCTCCAGAACCTCCTTTTTCCTTGTCTACCACCAAAGTGACTGGCTTTTCTTACTCCATCCCCCAATCCTTCCCACAATTCTCTGTTTACACCAAAAGATTGAACCAGCACAGAATAGTGGGAAGGGCCATTGTCAAGCATATGCTAATAGCGTATTGTCCAATTGATAATTAGCCTTAAGTGCTGGGGTGTTGGACCTCAGTGCATCAACTCAGAGTTTCAGCCCTTTATAGAAGATCTCCGTGTTGAGGTTTCCATTTCCCTGATAAGTTTCTATTTCTCCAAGTCCACAACAACTTAGAAAGACATGCATACTTTATACTTCTCACTGGATATTTCTAAATATGGTATGTGGATATGCAAAATGAGGGATTGAGAATTCTCCACCTCATTATTGGCCTGGGGGCATTATAAATAATTATGATAATGAAGGATTGGGATTGCTTTGCTCCAGTTAGCTTCTCACAGAAGATTATGAATAGATCTGGTCAACAAGTAATAAGATGGACAGGAGATTGGGAACTGAGTTAGGAAATAAGATAAAAAGAGAGATAAGCAAGCCAAGGTTATACTACAAACCTTGAAAGAACAGGAAGAGCAGACAAAGATTATGTTATAAACTGTGCAGCTGTAATTCAGTCATGGACCCAGAAGGGAAGGGAAGAGGGTGCAATTCCCGAAGCAGAGGGAATTTCCAGGTGAAAGGGGGAGTTTGCCCCAAGTCCCATTAACTTGCTTTATCTATGGCTAACAGGGCATGTGAAGAGAAATTGTCCCCAAAGAAAAAAGGGACCAGAAAATGTTCTCCCTCATAGTACTATAGACTAGAGATGTTGGGTTTATAGAGCAAACCCATCCAGAGCCCTTGATAAATCAGGGTGGCAAGCAGGAAGGAAGAATATCTATTTTTGATTGACACCAGAGCTACTCAGTCTTCTAACACAACTACTTATTGGAGCTAAAGTAAGGAGAAAAACCCTCATGATTTCAGGGGTAAAGGGGGAGAATTGTCTAGTTCCCATCACTGAAGTCCTAGAATTGGAATACTTGAGTTCAAACTTCTAGAGGAGATTCTTGTTTGTGCCTGAGGTAGACATGAATTTGTTGGGGAGGGATATGATTACCCAGATGGTCCTTCTGGCTCCTAAATAGTTCCCAAAGAATACCATTATTGAGAGAAGAGAAAAATCAGATAACCACAGGTTTAGGTGGGACCTCATAATCAAGGAAAAGTGAACATTGCCTCCATCAAGGTTAAGTTAAAGGTACCTGGAATTCTGATCAGAATAGGGCATATTCCATTTCTTTAGCAGGGAAACAGGGACTTAAACCAATTATTCAAGGCTTACTGGAGAATAGGTTACTAGAATTCTTTAAGTCACCTTATAATTCTCCTATCCTTCCAGTGAAAAAGGGAGATAAATCTTACTAGTTAGTTCAGGACCTTAAGGAGATTAATAAGATTGTCTTTCTGTCCCACCTTATAGTCCCTGATCCTTACACTATTATGGGAAAGATCCCTGCTGAAAGTAAATATAGACTTGATGCTTTCTGGGCATGTCTTCTAGACATAGAAAGCAGCCAGTTGTTTGCTTTTGAATGGGAAGATCTGATTACTGGAAGGAAGTAACAGTTGAGGTGATATATCCTTTTCTAGGGATTCATCAAACCCCTAAACCTGTTTGGTCAAATCCTAGAAACTATTTTTGAGAACTTCCAGCCACCCTCTAGGACTATAATCTTATGTTATGTTGCTAATTTGCTAATAGCCAGCCCCCAACGGGAAGTTTAAGTGAAACTACAATTAGACTCTTGGACTTAAGTAAAATTTTGGGGCCCTATCATTAGTGAAGGGAGTAAGAAATTAGACCCAGTTTGATTATCAGGAATTCTGCAAATCAAGGGAATTGCCAAAGTTCCTGGGATTAGTAGCCTACTGTTGGTTATGGATAGATTCCTATGCAACCCTGATTAAACCTCTGTATAAATATTTGCTGGAAGAAGACCCAGACACCATTTACTGGAACAAGGAAGGTGAAGAACTTTGAGTATTGGCCTTGCCCTCATTAGAAAAACCATTTAATCTGTTTGTCAGTGTGGACAAGCTCCAGGGGTCCTGGCTCAGCTTACCTCTGGTAAGGACAGAAAAGACCAGTAGCATTTGTCTTCAAAATTTTAGACCCAGCGGCTTGAGGCTGGCCAACATTTGTCCAGGCAGTAGCTGGGTGCTGGTTAACCAATTCTAGAATACTTAAATATGAAGACATCTTAGTGGAAAAGGATGATTTGATCTTAACCATGACATCAATCAGAATCCCACAACCTTCCTATCGGGGAAATAAAATCCAAAATTAAACAAGGAAGGACCTGGAACTAATAGACTTTCAGACAAAAACCCACAAGGATTTACAAAAGTCACTCGTCACTGGGAGAGTAAATCGGTTCACACAAGGAAAAAGGAGGCATGGTTATACAATCATTTGTGGGGACAAGACTGCTGTAGTGGAACTGGGGAGACTTCCAAATAACTGGTCTGTGCAGACTTGTGAGTTTCATGTGCTAAACCAGGGCTTGAAGTTATTGGAGAATCAAGAAGAGAATATCCATACAGATTCAAAGCATGCCTGGGGAATGATCCATGTGTTTGGAAAAATATGGGGGGAGAGGAAAGGGTATGGTGAATAGTAAAGGCAAAGAGCTGGCTCACAACTATTAATATAGGTAATGGAAAACTTGCGTCTGCCTAAGTCTATGGCTTTGGTATATATTAATGGGCATCAGAAGGGGAATTTTTCTGGGGCCCAAGGCAATAGACTAGCCAATAAGGAGACCAAGAGAGCTGGAGAACTAGAGCAGCAAATGACTGAAACAATATTGATCCTAATTCCCATTTTCCCCCCTGATCGGAAGCCCTCCCCTCTGATGGAAAAGGAAGTAAAGAAGATGTGACCTCAGGCACTTAACACTTCCTAGCTGTGTGACCCTGGGCAAGTCGTTTAGCCCCAAATGCCTCAGCAGAAAAGAAAAGGAAGTAAAAAGGGTTTGGGAACTGGGAAGCCAGCAGGACTATTGAGGGAGATGATCTCCCAGATAAGAGGGAGTTCTTAAACAAGGGCATTACAAGACAGATCCTACAGTACGTACATCAGGGTAATTATTGCAATACCCAGAATCTGTGTGACACAGTTTTAGCCAAGTATATATCTCCTGGCAGGTGACTGATGGCTGTATTATTTGTCTAAGGCTGAATAAAAGCAGCTGGAGACACTATCCCAAGGGAGGCTGACCCGGAGTATACAGTTAGATTTCACTGAGGTGCCACCAGTAGGGAGACTGAAGTATCTGGTGGTGATGCTCTATCTCCTCACCACTTGGGTGGAAGCCTTTTCCCTGGCACAGAAGACTGTGTCCATGGTGAGCAAAATCTTGCTAGAACAGATAGTTCCCCAAAACAGATTGATTGAATGGTTTGATTCTTTCAAGGCACTCATTTCTCAGGTGAAAAGGTTTAAGAAGCTCTGTTCCAGAGCATAGAGTGCCATTCTGTTGGCATAAACTAGAACCCAGGTTCTAATCTTGCTGTATACCATAATGATATATCAGAGTAGGACATTAGTGAATGAGTAATGTTATGCATTACAGTGTATTTTTTCTGCAAACATTACCATATTTTAATTCCATAACTAAAAAAAAAAAAAAAAGCATATATCCTGGACACTTTCTGAAACATTGGATTGGGGGGGGGAGGTCAATAGTTCTTATGTGTGTTCTTTCCCTTCTTATAAATATTGTGATAAAAGTCGAATAACCAGATATCACTTTTTTCTCTCCACATAGAATTATGGCTATTATTCCTCAGAATAATCTTCAACAGCAGCTAGAGCGTCATTCAGCCAAAGAAATTCAAAATAAATTAAATGTTCTGAAACACAAATCTACGTAAGTATTTTGATCCTGTTATACCATTGCAATGAGAGACATGCAGTAAAGTAAACAGGTCTAAAACTAGCCGTGGAGCCAAAAGGGTCTATATGACACTGGGCTGATCACTTAAATTTTCAATGCTGTAGACAACTCCCTAAAACTGTAAATTGCAGAGAAGGTGCTAACCTGTTTTGATAGGAGAGCTTTGCTCATCTGGGCATCGCTTTTACGAGTGAGATTACAAGTCTAATCCCTATTCTTATATGAGATACAAAATGATACAAATGTGTAAAAACATAGAATTTAAGAACTCATTTACTATAACCCCACATTTTGTTCATGAGGAAATGAAAGTCCAGAGAAGTCATGTGATTTGCCCAATATCATCACTTGCTTGGTTTAGATCCAGAAGTCTGTTATTCTTTATGCTACATCTCAGTCTTCTTTGGTCTTCATCATTTTGTCATTATCCATATCACCCTTCTATGTGAGTAAAGAGCCAGAATTGTGACCCTGACAATGGCTTTAGCTGATCAGCACAGAACTATTTGCATCAAGTTAAACAATACTGAGACTTGTAAGGACTAGCTTGGGATCATTCTCAATATATTCTGAGACTCTTCATCATGTTTGGGAACCTTTCCCCCAAATTCAACAATGTTCCTTCCTTAATCCTCCAGTTTTTCCCTAATTTCTATTCATTTGAAGGAGAGTCAGATTATGCTAATAACTCAAATGCAGAGGCTTTATGAACTCATCCAACCTCTGAAGTATTGGCAAACCAAACTTATAATTGGCTAGCAAATGTTTTGCCCCTACATATTTTCATCTGTCAATTCAGATTTAGAACACTGAATATTTGAAAAGATTAAACCAAAGATTTTTTTTTTCATATTTTGACATTTCATACTGTGGCCATTGAAAAGACAAATTATTTGTTGACTTATTACTCTTTATTCTTCAGTGATATAATGAAAACAACCCTAATTTTGGAATCAGAAGATCTTACTACCTAATACTCCATCACCTTCAACACATTTGACTTTTCTGCACCTCAATTTTCTTCTCTAAAAAAGTTTAAAAGATTGGACTAGTTGATCTTGAAGAACTCTTTTAGATCTAAGATATAGATATTTAACTTTGCAGTTTTTTCATTTTCATTTTTCATTTCTTTGGTAGTTAAGTATGACTTCATGATAATGTCTATTCCCTAGAATTCTTGCATAAAACAAGTCTAGAGTATTTTAGTGGAATTTATTTTTAATTACTGAAATTTTGTAAATATAACAGAGTAAAAGTAGACTATTAGAATAGCACTGTTAATTGAAATCCAAGGATAATCCAACAGTTTCATTTTAGCCAGTAGTTTCAGACTCCTCTACAAACCCAAGGAGGGCTGCTTACAACTAGAAAAAAATGGCTTATTTGAGGGTTTGTTATTTTTTTTAGTTTGTCCTGCCCACCTTCCAAAGGTGTTAATGAATACAAAATAACCAAGACAGACAATTTGAGATAGAAAAGTAGAGTCAAAAGATTTGGATAATTAAATTATCAGCTCCTTAACAGTCACAGAGGCAGTATGACATAGTGGATAAAACAAAATTTCTTAAACTGTGGGATGTGACCATCATATGAGGTTGCCTAACTGAAAGTGGGGGTCTAAAAATTTTGATTTATTATCAGTAAATGTTTGATTTATATTACCTGTTTTATATACCTGGAGTATTATAAACATTTCTCAAGTGAAAAGGGGATGCAAGTGGAAAAAATTTAAGAAGCCTTGGGATAGAAAAACCTGCTAGTTTTATGATCTTGAGCAAAATAGTTTTTCAGTATCCTGGGTAGCTAGTTCCTCTAAGACCCTAAGTTAAAGATTAGTTGTTTGGGTTGTATTTCCTGCCCAGATACCAGAGATTCACTACAGATGTGGAATCAAACCCAGAATTTAGGTATCTGATATATTCTCTAAGTCATTAAACAAATCTTAAAGAAAATACAAATCAGAGAAAATGAAAGTAAATTGGTTTAAAAAAAATTATAATACACAAAAGCTTAACTTAAAAATAAATTAGCCTAAGAAAGAAAGTCTTATTTTTTCTTTTAAAAATGAAATGTATTGTTTTTTATGGAGATTTTAAAATAATATGTCAGTCTCATATCTTTTCAGAGGCTTCACTTTTAAAAAGAAAATACCTTCTAGTAGCAGTGTAACTCAAGCTTTTGTGTTAAGTGATAAAGATGTTAATATTACTGAGAACGTTCCTCTCAGTAAGCCTCTCCCCAATACCAAGAACCAGCAGGCAAGTATCACTGCCTCGTCAGAGAAGACTTCAAAAGGACAACAAATCCACAAATTTTGTTCTAATCAGATATTGTCGGATTCTTCAAAGAACACCCATGAAACTTCGTGTTATTTACAACCTTCTACAAATGAAAACTCTGTCAAAAAGGTGTTGTGTAAAGATTCTAAGAAATTAGAATTAAATTCTTCATTTGATTCTACCAGCCTTGTCAGTGATTGGGACGACATAGATGACTTTGATACTTCTGGGAATTCAAAAACTTTTACTACACCCTCTAGAAGTAATTTTGCAAAATTAAATAGTACTCAGAGATCAAAAGGGGATAAAAATAACTTATCTAAAACACGGGCACGTAAAGCAAATGGGAAAAAGGTTGATCCAGAGCTTTTGAATTTTCCATCTGGTAAAAACAAGCAAGCAGAATTAATTAAAAAAGAGTTACCTGAATCAGAAGAGCTAAGCAGTCCTATGATTTGCCTTGATGATGATCCCATTTCTGAAGAGTTTAAAAATGAAGATATTCAAGAAAAACAGGCTTTGAAAACTCAATTGGATGATGAAAGAGGTAATGATTGTTATAGAACTCTCTTTGTTTCAGTATATTAAATTTTAGAATTATAGAATGTTAAAACTGGAAGGAACCCTAATAGATCTAGGTCAACTCGAAATTAATTCTCAGAGCTCTACTTTTGTCTTAGCTATTGTTTCCATTAATTTTTGAATAGTCTTTTGAAAGTCTAGTAGATAGCTGTATAATCTGTGTGTGTGTTTGTTTGTTTTTGGCTGAGACAATTGGGGTTAAGTGACTTGTCCAGGGTCACACAGCCAGGAAGTGTTAAGTGTCTGGGATTTGAACTCAGGCCCTCCTGAATTTAGGGCTGGTGTTCTACCCAGTGCGCCACCTAGCTGCCCCAATAGCTGTATAATCAACAAGCATATATATTAAAATACAAAGAATATATTTAAGGCACTTACAGGTGAGTTTGAGGGAAGAGTACATGTGAAACATGATCCCAGCATTTGAGGAACCATCAGCAAGTAGAAAATGTTATAAATTACTACAATATACAATATTACATTCTACAAGTTACAAAATAAAATATGTGAGGCCTGAGGGAAAAAGGTAATTAGAGGGAGAGGCTTCCTAGAGGAAGATTCATTTGTGTTACATCTTTGAATTTGGAGAATGAAAAAAATTCCAGGACTGTAGCATGGACAACATTGGGAGAATCTATTGATCTAAGTTCCTAAGTCTTTCAAACTTGTTTTAATTTACAGTGTTGCTAACCTTGTAAAAATTGACCTGATTCTGCTCATTCTGTGCTGTGTCAGTTAACACCACCTAGTATTCTCTGAATTTATCTCCCTTTCTTTTCTTATGGTAGAGAGATTCTATTATACTGGTATGACATGGCTTTTTTGGCCAGTCCTCAATTGTCTAATAAGTAATATAAGGTACCCTTTTAGTTTCTAGTTTTGTTTTTCCTCTCTTTTACTGTTCTCTTCAGGATTAGAAAATTTGTTTTGATTTTAACTGTTACCTTATTCTTAATCTGCCCTCTCTTCAATCGTCATTCCCACTTATTTCTCTGTAGAGAAATTGTGTGTACACAACAAATTGTTGTGTACATGTTGTCAACACTTTTGTCCATAGATACCCCTTCATCCATTTTCTATACTTTCTTTCTCATATACCTCACTTATGAGAAATGGCAAGTTCCTTTGATTTTGTTGTGCAAAAACTTTAATTTTACATAATGAAAACTGAACCTCTCTCTCTCTCACTTTACTTCAACAGTAGATTTAATTTGTTTGTCTTTTCAGAGCCCTTCTAGCATTATTTCCTCCTTTTCCTCCTCTTCCTTCTTCCCCTCTTCCCCATCTTCTCCTTTTCCCCCTTCACTTCTCCTCCTCCCCCTCCCTCTTTTCCTTTCCTTTTTCCCCTTCTCTCTCCCTCTCTTCCTTCTCCACTGATTTGAAATAAAATCTCAGAGCTGTTATTAATGATAACACTTTTTCTTACGGTTGTTAATAAATTACAGTTTTTTAGAAAACCATTCATATTCTTTTGACTACTTATCTCTTGAATGGTTCGTGGTTCTACAACTCAGTAGATTTTGTGACTATCATATATTTGATACAAACTTTTTCCTTAATTGATGCTTTCCTTATATGTTACATTGATTTTATTTGTGTAAAAACTTTTCAGATTCATATATGGTAGTCAAAAGTCCAATATCTTTTTAACTATTAGATCCAATAGCCTTTTTTTCAAGCCTATTTCTCCTTGACTTTTCTTTTGACATTTGTACTAACTTCTAGATCTCTCTTCCCTGGGCATCTTTGATACCATTCTGTCCCCTGCTTTCTCCTCATGATTGAATGTTCCTTTTCAATGCCCTTGGCTAGATCATCATTCATATCCAATCTACCAATTATGAGTGTTCCCTAATACTCTACTCTTTCTCTCAGGTAGAGAGCATCTTCTATTGTCCCAAAAACTTCAACTAATTATCTCAGAATTATCCTAAATATTTTCTCTCCTTTATGCCCACCTCATATACACTCGGATGCCAAGTCTTATGAATGCTACCTCTATGATATTTCTCACTTCTATCCCCAACGCTTCATTTACACTGACCCTAGTTAGAGCTTCACTGTGCCTCACCTGGACTAATAACTGCCTAATAGGTTTCCTTGCTTCCCATTTCTCCCCAGTTATCCAGTTTCCAAAAAAGATCTTCCTAAGGTAAAAGTTTTATAATGCCATTTCTCTACTCGGAAATCTTTAGTGGACCTTATAGGATAAAATACCAGCTCATTAACCTGGCATTCAGCCTGATTCCAGCCTACCTTTTCAACTTTATTTCATAAGACTTCCTTTAATGCAGTATACATTCCAGGGAAACTAGACTATTAACTATTTCCCAGAGTCAACTTCTCTGTTTCCATTCATTTACACAAGCTGCCCCTTATACCTACAAGGCACTTAATCATTATGGCCTTTCAAAACTCCTACATGACTTAGCTCTAATTTTATTTCGATGAAACCTTCCCAGAACCTCATAATTATTGGTATTCTCTTCTTCACATTACCTTGTACTTCCCTACTTGTAGGAAAGCTTTAGCTCTCTATTAAAAACCAATAAGGTATAGCTCTATTTATGCCTACAGTTGTAAAAACACACCTTGAATTTGAGAATCTTAAGTGTCATTATCCTAAAAAGCCACAGGATGGGGATATTATTCCATGAAAGTCTGTAGCTCTGATAATTTGGGGTGGGGAAAAAAGGGGAGTGTAAGAGAGATGGGAGTATGTGCACATGCTTATCTTATTTGTTGTTCAACAACACATTCTATGTAGATTTCTATCTAGCTTTTCTTTATCTGTATTTGTCTATTTTGCACCTTTAGATTTTCCCTTTCTTACTCCTTTAGAGATACATGAGGTGAAGCTGCTTAAAAAAAAAAAAAAAAAAAAAATCATTTTTTTGGTCATACATTATGCATTATAATTGGTTATATTTTATAAATATGTTAGAAATTATATCTACACAAATATCCTCTTCAAACCAGTCACTTTAGGAAGCTGTGTATGTTTTACAATACCACCGTTGTTCAAATTGCCTTTAGAATTACCCTCACAATTTCTTGAGTAAAAAATAAGGGATATTCTCTTAAATATCTTAGGCAATGCAAGTCCTAATGCTTTAAAGGTGAATTTGACTTAATTGGGAGGCAGGGAGTGTGGGGAACAAAAATTATTTGGAACTAGTAAAGTGGGTGGGCCCACTGGGTAATATGTTCTTGGTCAAAGAACAGAGTGTGACTATAAAGTAAAGAAACCAGTGTTCTTTTATAGCTTGTTAACTGTCTCTGAATGTAAAAACAGAAATGTTTTTAGTCATGGCAGCATTGTTATAATAAGCTTGCCAAAAATGATTGCTTTGAAGGACATTGATTTGGTCATTTAAATTCTGGTATGTTTGTTTTTTAGATCAGTTCAATTATATTTTTTTACACATTTTTTATTAGTTATTGAGTATAGTTTTATGTTCTCTTTCTTAAGTTAAAAAAGCAGACAGGAAGGTAGAAATTTTTTTAAAAACTAAATTGTTTTTCAAATTATATGACCTTCTATTCCTCTATCCCAGGAGGGTTAGTAGCCTTTAATAGAAAAAGAATACCCTGCTCTTTAGTTTAAAGGATATTATGAGAACTAAATGGGTTCTATTTTTTTAATAAGCAAAGCATCTGTACATATGTGTTATTTGTGGTTTTTTCTTTTTAAAGATTCTTTTAAGCACTTACTATTGTGTTTCTTCTATTAATGATGGAAATGATTTATGTTCATTAACTGTTTTATTTTAGATTACAGTGAAAAGAAGAAATCTCCTGAAAGAGTTGAACAACATACAATAGATGAATCATTAGGTGCTAACTGTGAGGAATTTAATGAAGATGATTTTGATATAGATTTTATTCCACCTTCTCCAGAAGAAGGAGTGTTTTCTTCCTCCTTGAGGTATCTTTGGTAAAAATAGCCACCTGATAAACAAATGTTTCTATTTATTATTCAGGTGTCTTAAATAATTTGACTTGGTTAAGTCGTGTTACTTTTCCTAATCTTGTACATTAGTGTGTTTTGCTTTCTTGTTTGATCATTCTACAAATAAAAAAAAAAAAACAAATTACTACTCAACTTATGCATTTTAAATCTTCACCGGTCTCATGATTAGATTTATAATAAGGAATATATAATAAAAAATCATTTCTGGGTTTCTGAGCCTAGATGAAGCATTCCTCTCTAATGAGTAGTAAAAAAAGAAGTGCTTTGGACCCAGCAAAGTAGTGTTGCCCCTTGTTCTTTTAAACATGACACATCACTTATGTAATTGAAGTGAGTTGATATTTCAGAGAGAAATGTATAAAGTTCTTCTGATGTCTGAAGTTGCTAGTCCTTGTCATCCTTATTCTCCAAACCAGAGCATCACCAGCTAAGTGGTCTTTCCTTTTCCAATCTGACATCCTCCCTTGAGTGATGGTGAATATACTGTGCTCTTTCCTCAAAATTCAGAGATAGTAAAATCTCATTATGTTCCATAGCAAGAAAAGCAAGATGTTATGTATATGTTACACCATTCCTCTTCTATTCATGCATTTTTTTAGAAAATGGTTGATTAGAATTTAAAGGTTATAAGCAATCAAGCCATAATTGTTATTTGGTAGGACAAGGGAGCTATAAAAAGTTCCTCCCTCTGCCACTCCTTAGCTCCCTTCCCAAAGCACTTGGAACCTTACATAATTAAAGTTTCAGTTATAGATTATTTATTGATAATTTTTTTGGTTTTTCATTATCACCAGATATCTTCCTCCCTCCTCCTAGAGTTATCCCATATAAAAGATAATAAAAAAATGTTCAACAAAATTAATCATTTCAATCATGAAAGTAGCTGCAGTGCTCCACATGCAGCCTCCCCTTCTGCAAAGGAGGTAGAAAGAGGCTCATTTTTATACTAAAGAGAAACTCCTATGTAACCAGCTACAGCTTTGTCATATAGGGAAATTTTTTATAATGGTATGCCTATGTATGGGATTGCTTGCCATCTGGGGGAGGGGGTGGAGGGAGGGAGGGGAAAAGTTGGAGCAGAGGTGAGTGCAAGGGATAATGTTGTAAAAGATTGCCCTGGCATGGGTTCTGTCAATAAAAAATTTTTTAAAAATAATAATAATAATGGTATGCCTATAATTGAATTTTATCTATACATTATTGTAAAACCTGTCATAAAGGAAAATCAAAGACAAAAATGAAGTGTCATAGATAGAAATATATTTTTGGTTAGTCCATGTTATAATTATTTTCTATTTTGTTATCTGCAGTACTCTAAAGGAGCCTTCCATTTGTGATGAGGGAAAAAATGCTACTAAGTTATCAAATTACTTTTCATCAGAATCTGAGAAAACAACTAGCCCACAACTTTTACAGGAGACCAGTACAAAATATGATGGTATGAAAAAACGTTTTAAGATACAGAGAATATTTGTTGTTCCTATTTGAGGAAGAGGAAGCAACTGAATTTATACAGAAGTTTATTATCCATTTTTGGTCATGCTGTATAAAGTAAGATGCATTTTCCATTTCTTTTATCATTATCTTTCCTAGTTTTTTCACTGGCTGCCATCTCCTCCTCCATCTTCACTTTCTTCCCTTCGCAGTCTCAACCCTTTAGTTAATTAGTTCAACTCAGTGTTATCCTCTGTTCTTAAGTTCCTTGTACTATTGTTGTAAAGGTCTTGGCAGTCCCCAACCTTGGATTGCTACTACCATCCTTTACCTTGACTGTAGTAACTGAAGAAAGTCATGTAATCATACTGACTAATCCACTATAAATTTGTTATCCTGTCTCAATTAGGCCCTCATTTTGGCAAGGTAATCCTTTGTTTTTCCCTGATTCTATTCCAGTTCCTTCACTGGTTATTCTTTCTTCTTTCCTTTCTTTAAAACTCCCCCACCTGGAGCCAGAAATATTGGGATATGTAGTCAAGAAGACCTGACTTCAAATCCAGCCTCTAATACTTCCTAGCTATGTGACCCTGTCACTTAACCTCCTTTTGCCATAATTTTCTTAGCTGTAAAATGGAGATAATAGCACCTGCCTCCTGGGATTGTTGCAAGAATTAAATAATATTTGTAAAGTGCTCAGCACAGTGCCTGTCACAGAGTAGGCACTTAATAAATGCTTGTTCTTTCCTCTTCCCCCAGTTTTACAGCTAAAGGAAGACTTACTTGCTTCTCTCTCAGGTGCTTTCCACCATATTTCCATTCTCTAATGTTCAGTCTGTTCCTTTCCTGCTACCCAAGACAAATTCAAACCTTTCCTAGACCTTGCGATCTCCTCAGAAGATTATCATCCATTAGCACTCTTCTTTCTTTCCTAATTCCTATTTTTAAATATTCTCTTTTGTCTGAGCCAAATAAGTACCTTCTCTCACCATGGCTAGCAATTGGTTCTGTCCTCCCAAAAAATAGTATCCTAATTTTCCTGCTCTATTTGGATCCTGTAACAATATATAAATCAGAGACAGGGCTGACATGGAACCAACACATTTCCTTACATTGTGTCCCCCAGTAGGAGTGACTGTAACACATAAGTAGAATATTTTTACCCTTTGATTACGCTCTCTAAGCATAGGGAGAATAGAGCACTATTAATAAATTAATTTTTTAAATCCTTTGTAAGGAAAAAAAATTTCATGGCATTTGTAACTTCTGTCACTTTGAACACCCCTTTAAGACAAACAGTAAAATGGCATGAAGTCAAACAATAATAGCTCACGTTTATTGTGTGCATAGCTTTTTTCTCACAGAAACTTTGTAAGGTAGGTAGTGCCAGGATTTTGTCTCCATTTTATTTTTCACTATTGGCTTGTAAGGTAAAGGTGGTAAGTTAGCATCTAGTAAGTAATGTAACTGGAATTTCATTCAATATCTCCTCACTATGAATCCAGGATTCCTTCTACAATATAACTCAATGTTTCACTTGAGAACAATTTTTTTTTTTTTTTTTTTTTGTAGAATACATTTTTTTTTAATAATAGCTTTTTACATTTTCCAAATATATGCAAAAATAATTTTCAGCATTTACCTTTGCAAAACCTAAACACAAAGGTTTCTCAGAGAATATTGTATTATAGTTATTGTTTTGTTTAATTGGTTCTCCTGATAATTTGTGTTTCCAGAATGTACCATGACCTTTAGCTTTCTTGATCTTTCTGGGCCTTTGAGCATTTGTAAAATGAGAAAGTTGAGATGATCCCAAAGTCACTTCAAGCTCTGGCCTATCATTCTTTCTTACTCTTTTTTATTTTGCCAAAAAGGTGGGCCAATATAAGCTAAGAAATGAGAACAAATTTAAAAGATCCCATCAGTTGTTCATTTATTTAGGTTATGAAAATAACATATATAATAGCATATACCAGGTACCTGATTTCATTAGTGTGGCTACCCTTTACCAATGTCGATTGTGTAGTCCCTTTCAGCTTTTTAGATCAACATCTCTGGGGAGAAACCAATTATGAGCCTTTCCAGACTTAGCTTGGCTGGGTCATCAAACCACAGAATCCATACCCTTTGTAGCTGGAGAGCATCTCTAAGACTTTCTTGACAGAGAGAGCCTTTAAGATCATCATCACAGGTATCATCAGAATAGAGCTTTAGTGTAATATGATAATAATATTCCCAATTTTTAAAAAAGTTATTGTTCCTAATCACCTAAAGAAAAAGAATGATTCTTTGTTTTATCTCAAAATGTTGCTTATTAAGAAATCTAAATATAGTATTATTTTGCAGGTAAACTGTTAACTTTACAACAACAACTTTTTCATGTGATGGAGGACATATGTTCGTTAGTTGATACTATTCCTACTTATCAACTTGAAGGCTTGGATTGTGGAAAGAAACTTCTCCAGCATCGAGATCTTAGGTGTCTGAGTTTTTCTTATTTGGTATATATATATTCTATGTACAATATATTTGTGAGATGCTGTAGCTACTTGAGATTTTTTAGTCTTTCGAAATACTTAATAACAGGATAAATATACACATGCACATATATATATATGTGTGTGTGTGTGTGTGTGTGTGTGTGTGTGTGTGTACATGTGCTAGACATCCCTGTGAATGTACTGTTCTGATAATAGATTTTTAGGGGCAAGAGGCTTGGGGAGCATTAGTCATTGGAAATTACAGGAAATTATTTTAATAGCTATAAAAGAGAATAACAGACAACTTAAGATTAGTTTATATGAGGTGGGGAAATGGAAAAGGGCTATGCAGTTTGAGATTCTTCTATGCTTTTAATCTCTTCAAGGAGCAGAACTGGGAGAGAAGTTTGGGGTAGTGAAAAAAGAGAATAGGACAGAACAGATCATTGTCCTAAACCCCTCCCCCATGCTCTTTTTTTTTTTAAGACTATTGAGACAGTAATAATAAGGTTTCCACCTCTGATCAACCAAGAGTAAGAGAAAAATTATGATTTTTCAGTCCTTTTTAATGCTGCAAAACTGCTTAGAACAAGTAGCCGAAGTTAAGGATATAAAAGCAGCAGTAATTTGAGTACAGTATAATAAACAATGTAATAATGCAATAATAGTATATTGTAATATAAAATTATTTAAAAACTAAAATAACAAACTATCCTTGTCTTCATGGAAAGAGAGCAATTTATCAGAAATAATTGAAATTATATTAACTCTACAGTTGCCAAAAATACATTTCACCTCATATAAACTTTTTTACCTTATGTAAAAGGGAGCGATTTTAATTTATAAAGTTGAAATATTGTTGTCTAAGTAAAGTTTTATTTAATTGAAAAATCTAAAAAGTTGAAGTTTTATCACCCTACCTCTGGACCAGTGATCGTCAACAATTTATTATTTTACCTATGAACATGCTTTTAACTAAATGTATAATCCTAATTGAATTGAATTGCCCAAATAAGAACTCCCAGCATCCAGATATCTACCAATTTTACCCTTTTCTGTCATCCCCAAACCCAGTCATATGAGTATTTAGATGTTTATGAGTTTATGAAACACTTTCTGTCTACTATGATAAGGTGGACCCACCTTCCCATCAAAATTTGCTTCACTTCTACCTTCCTGAAAATAAGCAAAATTAATTGCATACCCTCATACCAAAATGTTCAGAGACACTGACTGGCTAGGAATTGTGTCTGGATGATTTTTTAAAAGCCAAAGCCTATAGGCTATAGTTACTACTTTAAATCATTGCCTTTTTAAAAATATCCCTTTAGTTCAAATTTTTGAAAAAATAATTATTTCTTAAAACACTTTGAGAAGTGAGGTGAATAAGAACAGAAAGTATATTATTGTAGCCATTAGACTTTGACCTGATATTATTTTTTTCTTTCTTTAGAAGAAAACTTTTAGCTGATGCAGATCTCAACAAAAATGGTGCGAGTTCTTCTCCCTTGAATTGGACATACCAGCCTAATTCACATGATCAGTCTGTAAATGGCAAGACAGTTTTTTCTTCTCTGCATTCACTTCAAACGAGTAAATCTTTCTTCACAGGAAATTTAGTAAAAGAATTTAAATCTCTACATCTTCCTTCTAATCCTGTCTCTACTATTGATTGTCAAGGAAATTTTTTTGATAAAACTTCAAGGACATTTCCAAATCTGGATGTTTCAACAGGGATGCATGACATACAAAGAACTACTCCAGAAAAGTCAAAGCTGTCATCTGCCAAGAGGAATATTTCTGAAAGTATATTACTCAGCTCCCAATCACCAGAACCTTTTATTAGTAGCAATTCTGCAGAAATATCAAGGACAGGAGAAAAATGTAAAAGGTCTCATCTCCTAGGCAATTTTCTTACAAGCACTACTATAAAAGACCAGAATAAGCACATTAATTCAGTTAATGACCTAAAAAGAAACAATTTTTCGGAAACCCAAGATATTGATACTTTTGATATAGATGATTTTGATGATTTTGATGATTATGACTGGGAAAACCCAAGTTATAATTCAGTAGAGGAAAAATCCAAAAATATGTATCTGCCTATTCGGGAAGGTCAGCCACTTAAATCATCTTCAGAAAGAACTCCTTTATCAAAGACCAGTTGTCTTTCAGTGGTACCTGCTAACCAGAATAGCAGTCTCTCAATCCAGAATTTCTCAGGTAAGTTAAAATGTTGAATATCTGTTTACTGAGCTCCAAGATTGCTCTAAGCACAGGGCTTTATGATTCTAAGACACAATTGTCTGGAACAAGAATTTCATGAGGTAAAATCACACCATACTTTCAAGTTTCACACAAGTTATATGCAAGTTTGTAAATAATAAATCCATCCCCCCCCCCCCCCCCCAAAAAAAACCTTATTTTGTGGCATATAATCACTGTAATTTTACAAAATATGAAATTACAATTAAGTCTTTTCTGTTAAGAAAATTCTAAATTCATTGTGTTTTACATTTACATGATTTTTTTTATTGTCCCCCTAAAACAATTAGGCTAATTATTCTTTGGGATAGGGAGAATGCAAAAAAAAATTAATTGTGCATATTTCTTGATTACTAAATTGAAGTTGAAATTTTACATTTAAGGAATTCAGCATACATTGTACCCCCAATGAGTTTTATAAACATAAATAAAATTATTTATTAGAGTATTAGAATCCTTTTACAAAAAACTTTGAAATATTAAATTAGCCACTGAAAAGAGGAGTTACTTTTAAAAAGTAGCAAATGAAAGCCAAAACATAATGAAACCTTACATCAGCTCCATAAAAGTTTACAAGAAATTTTTTTAGCTGAAATAACTTTGTGTGCAAAATTTCATAAAAATATAATCCTGTTTTTAATGCATCAGTATCATGAAAATTCTGGTTTGTTTTTTTAACCTTTAAAATTGCACATTAATTGATTTATTTTTGTAATATGATGAAATAATGTGTCATAATTGATGTACAAAATATCTTTATAAGACAGTTGAGTGTTGCAGTTAGAATGAGTGCCAGAACTAAGATTAATGTATTTTTGTTCTCTATACTGAACTAGATTGGTGGCAGTAGGAATCAGAAAAGTCATTGTGAAGGAAGAATCAACAGGACTTAGTGACTAATTCGGTGTGGGAGGTGAGGAAAAGGAAGGATGAGATGGCTGCAGTTGGTCATTGAAGGAATGGTTTTGCCTTTAACAGAAATGGGGAAATCAGCAGGTGGGAACCCTGTAGGTGGATCTGGCTTTGGGAGGAGAAAAATTCTATTCTCAACATCTTGAGTTTAACGTAATAAGATACTAATACAAATGAGTATGGGAGAGAAGGCTTTTATCAGTTACATGGGTTGCACATTTCCTCCCAGTCTGTTGCTTTCCTTTGGCAATTTTATTATTGCATTTAATCATTCAAAAGGTTTTTGCACTTTTGTGTATCACACATCTACTTCATTTCTAAAGACCCTCTGCTGCTTCCCTAGCCACAAATTTGTCTTCTTTCCACGGCTAGGATAAGTATATTATATTTTATCATAATATGTGTTGTGAAGTATGAGTTAAACTTAATATTTCTTTTTTAAATACCTACTGTCCTAATCACCTTTTGTGAAAAGTGATTCTTTTTACTAATAGTATTATTCCACAGTTATCTGTTACTAAGCCCTATTGTGATACATAATCATGTTATGTAGATAATCTTAGGTTCTTAGTTCTGCTAGTAGTAGCTGCTAGGAGCACAAGTTCTAGTAGTTTCTTCTATGCTAGAAGGATGCTTAAAACTTCCCAATACTTTTAGGGCCATCCTATATTTGCAAAAGACCACTGTGGAAAGAATCATGATTTGTGCATCAGAATCTGTCATAGATTAAATCAATTTATCTTGATATGTAGTGACAAATATGAAGATGGTCATAGATCAAAATAATGAAAAATTGGAAAGTAGTTCACAATTAAGAAATTAGAGGCCAAAGGTTTGTACATGATATGGAAGCCTGATGTTTACATATCTGAAAGCTTAGGTAATATAATTGGAAGAGACTAGACATGACAAGCAGAATCAAAAATGAAGCTGAATCTATAATATGTAGAAAACAATTCATATTGATGGGGAAGTTTTGAAATCAGTTTGCCAGCCACCAACTTGATATAATCAAAATTAAAAGTTAAGAGAAAGAATAAAAATGAGACTATATAGCATGCAATTGAGCCAACTCTAACTTGACAAATGTAAGTATGTTGTAGACATCAAAAAAAAAAGTATAAACTATTATAATCTCTAAGGAATTTTAACTTCTATAAATTAGTTGTCATAATGAGAAAACTATTAAAACTATTAAATTCTAGCCACTACCTCAACTGGTAAACATCTGTTCTCCTTGCCAGGCAGAAAGAGATAATATGACATATAATATGACATAAAAAATGACATAAAGAGATAATATGACAAAATGTAGGATATAACTCATTTGATAAAAATCCTTTTTAGGAGGATAGCAAAAGATTGTAAGTGGTGCTTCAAAACAAGAAGTAGGAGAGAAAGACAAATTTAAATAACATTTTATAAGGAATTCAATTAAACACCGGAAAAAACAAGATCAACCTGTAAACATTTTTACAATAAGCTTTACTATTAAAGATGGTAGAGCTACCACAGTTAGTTTCTAACAGTGCCTCTCCAAACATGGGAAAGAGAAATGACTGAAATAAAAGATGGGGAAAAAAAAACACCTAGATCAGATCAAGTATGTACTTTGTACTTTATACCGTAGACAGACAATAAAAATAAAAAGGCATTAGGGGATAAATTCCCAGCATATGTGAAAGGAATGGTACCAAAGGTACAAGAAAATCTTAGACATTGTTATCAAAAGAGGAGAGGAAGAATGAGAAAGCTATGGGCATACTCATAGATTTAGAACTGAAACAGACTTTGTGGCAATATATAAATTATGAGATAAGTCCCTATCTCTCGAGATCAGTCTTGATGAAGGTATAAGAATGGAATAGATATGATTTATTGTGGAATATTGTTTACAAAAACCTATCCTTACTGTCACACGGTTTACTAAAAGTATAAAGACAATCCCACTGTATTTGTTTCTTGACAATTAAAAAATTAGTCGATACAGTAAAGCAAAACACTACCCTAAAAGTTGTTCTCCAACAAGCTATCTTCTGTAAGTGTTAAGAATATTGAAAGAATTATTAACAGCAGAGATAACCATGTTTAACCTCTAATTATTAATTTCAAAAAAAAATACAAAACAGGTATATTCTTACAAAAGGTGTTTGCCAAAATTACAATGTCCTACATAGAGTTCATTTAGAAAACAGATTTCCTTTAAATGGTGAAGTCTTCCAGATGTTTCTATTTGTTAATGACATTATGTTGATTACATAAAGCCCTAGAATATCATATCCTCATAATTGAAATCTACAATCACTCAAGAGTCTGGCTTAACTCTTCACTTGAGAAAACCTGAATGGATGAAGAATACCTGTTGTCCAAACCAGTGAACTAAAGGTGGATGCACAAGGTGATCCAGGAAGTGTATTTAAAAAAAAAAAAATTAGTTTTTCCATATGTAAGCAGCTGTTGCCTGATTCTTCCATTTTCTTTCCCCTTGCTTGTACCTACTGTGGGTTTCAGTGGTTAGTCAGCCAAACAAATGCATTTCTTAGGCAAGTATTAATTTCCCAGCTGGCTACAATCTATTTCTTTTGACCCCTACATCCCTCTGTTCTCTCTCCTCTGCCTCCACTATAGACCCAACATATACCTTTTATGTCTCCTGGCCCAAACTGTAATGAGGACAGATATACCCCTCATTTCCCAGATGCAAGGAGTCTTCAGGACCTCAAGGGAAGATGGATGGAATGTGTGCTTTCTGAGCACTTTGCTTCATTGCTAAGCATATAATTGTCCCACCATTCAAAATCCCCTTTAAGCTAAGGTCCCAATCAGGTATAAGTAGACCCTGCTTCCCAGGACTCAGAATCTTTCCAAAATCTCCGACTGGATGGAAGTGGGTGCTGCCTGTGTACTACCTTGACCCCAGTACACTGCTTAGGCCCTTAGCAGTTTTAGCCTGCAATCATAACCTAACAGACCCTGATAATCTGCAAAAAGCCTCATCTTCCAGGGAAATGGGATGGAACATATACTCTACAAGAGAGACCAGGGCACACTAAATTAAATGGTGTCTCAGATTGAAAGGAAGTTAAGGCAGACATCTATGTTGATTAAGCATGGAGAAGATTCATCCTGAAAATGGACTTCTTATCTTTTCCCTTTTTCATAAGGGAAAAGAACCCAGTAGTTCTACAGCAAGGACAACACAGAGGAGAAGTCCTAGTAGTGGCAGATAGAAGCAGCAATAAGAGCAGCATGACGACATATCTCTGTGGTTTTTTCCCCAAAACCTTTCCAAACACAAGGGATAGTTGGGAAGAAAATCAAAGCCAATCATCACCAGGAAAACAGTCTAAGTTGACATTTTTCTGTCTGTCTTGATCTGCCTCTCTTGTCTGTACACCTGGGACCTGATCTCTGGAGACTATGATCCACAAGGAATGGTGGAAATTTACTAGACAGATTTCAACAATAAAAATGAAATTTACATAATTGGTGGATGAGAGTGAAAAAATTAGTATCATTATTTAATAAACACAACCAACAATGACTTCTTTCATCTATAACTACATAGCTTTTTGTAAGGTATCTTTTTCATCTGTGGCTGTCATTAAAACCAAATATCACTAAAAGGGGAGGGGAGTCAAAGTAATTGAAGGAGAACAAAAGGACTATCAAGAAAAGCAAAAGGAGAATCACATTCTTCAGAGAAATCCAAGCAAATTAGGGTTGGATTTCTTGATAAGGAGGCCATTGATAGCTTTTTTGAGAAAACAGGTCTCCTGTGGGACCAAAAACTAGATTGTAGGGAGCTTACAAGCATTAAGTAGTTTTGAGGAAATGGAGGCAGAAAAGTATAGTTCATTCTGTAGTCTTCATTACTAAACACTTATATAATTTAGGACTTAGTGTATAGCAAGTGAATAAAAATTACATCTTTTTACTGCAGATGTTCACTAATTTTCATAATATTGATTCTTTTCTTACAAGACAAATTGGTACAAAATAAACCATCCAGAAATCCAGAACAGGAACGTTTCAAAAGTCTTGATTTTCCACATTCAAAAGAAATGATGAAGATTTTTCACAAAAAATTTGGCCTGCATCATTTTCGTACAAATCAGCTAGAGGCAATCAATGCTGTTCTGCTTGGTGAAGACTGTTTCGTCCTAATGCCCACTGGTATGTATTTATAGATATGAATTGGAGAGAGTACATTGGCAGATGTTAAATGAAAACACATCTAAAGTGTTTAGCAAAAAATAAAAAGTATATCTAGATAGTCTCAATAACTGGAGACCTATAAAACTTTTCTACTGTGCTGGTTTTTACATTAGATTTGTCCCCAAATATTCTATTCTTGTTTTTAATGTGGAAAAGCTGCCCTCCCACCCTAAATTAACTTGGTGTATTGACAATGAATTGTTGTTTCTTATGAAATCTTTCCCTTTTTTTTAAACAGTCTAGATACAGAGACTTGAAATTGCCTCAGATTCAGTACCTTTTTCTACTGTGTTAACTTTGGTTTTTAAAAGTTTCACAACTTATAGGGAGATTGTGGTGAATAAATTTACTATAATGTGCAGTCATTCATTTTTAACTATTACCTACATTTCAGTTTTGGAAATATTTAAAATTGCCCAAATAAGAATTCATCAGTTAAGCATCTAGCTAATAGTTTTCTTCAAGCCATTCATACTGTTCAATATAAAATTAATATTGAATAAATAT
Source organism: Sarcophilus harrisii (assembly GCF_902635505.1). NCBI lineage: Eukaryota > Metazoa > Chordata > Mammalia > Dasyuromorphia > Dasyuridae > Sarcophilus > Sarcophilus harrisii. The sequence goes on along the minus strand of NC_045427.1, from coordinate 548,223,011 downwards.
TGAATATTGGCAAAGCTGAAAAGTTTTGCAAGCTGATCTTATAGTTCATATTGTATTTTAATCATTAGCATTTCGAAAGCTTGCTAGTCATTTTCTGCCTTGCACTTAGTTGTGTAGCATAAAGCATTTCTTATTTAAAAATACAATAAAGATATACATTATAATATATAATAAATATATATAAACATTAATAAAAATAGTGGTAAAAATGTAATTTCTATTATAGAAAAACCTTTAGGCCCTAAAACTCCCCAGCATTGACTCCCAGTTCACTAGTGATCATATTAAACTTGAAAACCTGAAAATAAGCAAGGGTCAGTTTGTCCTCAGGCAGTCCTTGTGATTTTTCTCTAGTCACTTTCAGTGAAACATTTATTAGATTTAGAAACATGTATTACTGCTTTCCTTTCACTGCTTGCCCAATACAGAAAATACTTCTATTCTCCTTACTTCTAGAGGACATTGGAAATATGACATTAATACACACGGTCCTTTCCTCTGTCAGTATAGTAATTTTTATTATCTCCATTCTATTAAGTGGAACTCTTAATTAGCATTTCTATATTCATTACATATGTTGCAATGGTAATTGAGGCAGGTGTGTATTGGACAAATGCAGGCCAGGTCAGGGATCAGAAACCTTAAGTTCAAAAACCATCTGAGAAATATATTGGCTTTGGGGCTCTGGGAAACTCAAAGCCTGTTTCCCTATCTTTAAAATGACCTCTAAGATCCCTTCCAACTCTAAATTTATGAACCTATGATGTTCTGAATGATAGCACTAAGACACTGCACAAAGGTTTTAACAGTTACCTTAAATTTTTTTTCCATTGTCAAAAATTATGAGAATTAAAACCTTTGTGATGAATATGCATAGTCAAGCAAAACAATTACCCACGTTGACCATGTCCTAAAAAAATATATGTTTCATTCTGCATACTTAACAATCTCTTAACTTCCTCTGAGGTGGTGGATAGCATTCTTCACCATACTTTTTGAATTCATCATTGATTATTGCACTGATCAGAATTCTTCAGTCTTTCAAAATTGTTCATTTTTAGAAGTGTTGTTGTATATATTGTTATTCTAATCCTACTCATTTCACTCTACATTAGCCCATGCAGTTCTTCTTAAGTTTTTCTGCTCTTGGTTTTTTATAATAGCCCATTAATATTTTATTATCTTTCTATCAGTCCCCAATTGTTGGATATGCCCTTCATTTTCAGTTCTTTAGGGGCTTCTAGGTAGCGCAGTGGATAGAGCACCAGTCCTGAAGTCAGGAATACCTGAGTTCAAATCTGACACTTAACACTTCCTAACTGTGTGACTCTAGGCAAGTCACTTAACTCCAATTGCCTCAGCAAAAGAGAAAAAAAAAAAGAAATCAATCATTTTCAGTTCTTTACATGACAAAAGGGTCTGCAAAAAAAACTTTTTTATACATAAATGACTTCCTTTCTTTGATTTCTTTAGGCTATAAGCATAGTACTGGATACTTTTTTTTTTTTTTAAGAAAAATAGTTTATTAACGTTCTTTTTTCCCCAATTAATAGTATTTTATTTTTTCCAATTACATATAAAGATTGTTTGCAACGCTCATTTTTGTAAGATTTTGAGTTCCAAATTTTTCTCCCTACTTTCTTCTTTCCACCAAGCTAGCAAGCTATTTGATACAGGTTATGTTAAACATGTTTCCACATTAGTTATGTTGTGAAAGAAGAATCAAAACAAAAGGAGAAAACTAATAAAAAAGAAAAAAACAAAAAAGATGAAAATGGTATGCTTAAATCTGCATTCAAACTCAATACATAGTTCTTTTTCTTAATATAGATAGCATTTTCAATCATGAGTCTTTGGGAATTGTCTTGGATCATTGAATTGCTGAGAAGAGCTAAATTTCTCATAGTTGAACATCACACAAAGTTGTTACTTTGTATAATGTTCTAATTCTGCTTCCTTCACTCAGCATCAGTTCATATATGGCTTTCCAAGTTTTTCTGAAATTTATCTGCTCATCATTTCTTACAGCACAATAGCATTCCATCACATTCATATACAGCTTGTTCAGCCATTCCCAGTTGATGGACATCCTCTCATTATCCAATTCCTTGCCATTACAAAAAAAGCTGCTATAAATACTTTTGTATTTCCCCTTTTTATAATCTCTTTGGAATATAGACCTAATAGTGGTATGCTGGATCAAAGGATATGCATTTTTCTAGCCCTTTGGGCATAGTTCTAAATTGCTCTCCAAAATGGTTGAATCAGTTCATAATTCTACCAACAATGTTTTAATATTTTAGTTTTCCCACATCATCTCCAACATTTATCATTTTTCTTTTCTGTCATAGCTAATTAACCTGAGTTGTTTTAATTTGTATTTTTCTAACCAGTAGTGATTTAGAGCATTTTTTCATATGACTAGAGATAGTTTTAATTTCTTCATCTGAAAACTGCCTGTTCATATCCTTTGACCATTTATTAACTGGTGAATGATTTGTATTATAAATTTGAGAAATGATACCTTTATCAGAAATACTGGCTGTAAAGGTATTTGCCAGCTTTCTGCTCTTCTAATTTTGGTTGCATTAATTTTGTTTTGTAAAATCTTTTTAATTTAATGTAATCAAAATTATCTATTTTGCTTTTCATAATATACTCTATTATGAGAATAATAAATTCTTTGCCTGTCCATAGATTTGAAAAGTAAACTATTCCTTGCTCTCCTTATTTGCTCATGGGTTCACCCTTTACATGTAAATCATATATCCATTTTGAGCTTATCTTGATATGTGATGTGAGATGCTGGTCTATGCCTAGTTTCTGCCATACTATTTTCCAGTAATTTTTGTCAGATAGTGAGTTCTAGTTGCAAAAGCTGGAATCTTTGAGCATATCAAATAATAGATTATTTATAGTCATTTACTTCTATGTTTTGTGTAACTAACTTATTTCACTGATACACCTCTATATTTCTTAGTACCAAAATAGTTTTGATGAGTGCTACTATATAGCATAGTGACTAAATCGCCCTTCTTTGCATTGTTTTTTCTTTGTTAATTTCCTGATCTTTTCTTCTTCTAGGTGAATATTACTATTTTTTCTAGCTCTAAAAATAGTTTTTGATCATTTGATTGGTATGGCACTGAGTAAGTAAATGAATTTAGATAGAATTGTTATTTCTGACTTTATGTGAAAAATGTTTTTGTAATTGTGTTCACATAGTTGCTGGGTTTACATTGGCAAGTAGACTCCCAAGTATTTTGCATTTTCTAGTTATTTTAAATGGAATTGTTCATTCTCTCTCTTGCTGCTGGGCTTAGTTGGTAATATATAGAAATGCCTATGATTTATGTGGGTTTATTTTATATCCTACAATTTTGCTAATGTTGTTAATTGTTTCAGCAAGTGTTTTAGTTGATTCTGTAGGAGTCTCTAAGTATAGCATCATGTCATCTGCAAAGAGTCATAGTTTTGTTTCCTCATTGCCTATTCTAATTCCTTCAATTCCTTTTTCTTATTGCTAAAGCTAACATTTCTAGTACAATCTTGGATAATAGTGGGGGCAACTAGATGATGCAGTAGTAAGAGTACAGGCCTTGAAGTCAGGAAGACCTGAATTCAAATCAACATACTTAACATTCATTTCCTAGCAATGTTATCCTGAGCAAGTCACTCCCAATTGCCTCACACACAAAAAAAGAAAGAAAAAAGATATTGAGCAATAGTGGCAATAATAGACATCCTTGTTTTCACTCTTGATTTTACTGGAAATGCTCTAGCCCTCTATTCCCTTACAAAAGTAGATAGGTACTGCTTTTCATTTAAAGGATAACTTTTGTTTAATATTACTGTATTCCTTAATGTTTTTCTTCTACCTCTCTTATTTGATTTTTAGAATTCTTTTTTGAGCTCTTACAAGGTTTTTTGGATTTGAGACCAATTCATATTCCCCTTTGAAGCTTTGCATGTAGGCATTTTGACCATATTGTCCTCTTCTGAGTTTGGATTTCATCTCACCACAGTAGCTTTCTATGGTCAGAGTTCTTTTCTGGTTTTTTTTGTTCATTTTTAGTCTATTTAATGACTTTTAAAGTTGTGTTCTCCTGGTGCACAAAGGACTTGTTTTGATGGGAGCCAAGGGGCATGGTCACTGGTCTTCTGCTCTGGACCCTTCAAGGTTCTCCCCTTGCCCACTGTCCTGGGCCCTGCCTACTCATGTCTGTTGTCACGGGATTCTGGGACTGGCAGTTTGCCTTCTGTGCTGGAGTTGGAGGCCTCACAGCTGGATTCTGTGCCACTTGCCTGCCAAGGCAGGACCAAGGGGCTTCAATTGTTGATCTATGCTATATTAAGAGCTTCCTGCTGGCTTGTCTGGACACCTTCTGGGCTGGGCTGCACGCTCCCATTGTACCCAAGTGAATCAGATATTTCCTGAAATTCTTCTGAAGTTATCTTATATTGGAAAATTTTTGGAAAAAAATGTTTCATAGTTGTTTAATCTGTGTGTGTGTGAGTTCTGTCATTCTAGAATCCATTAGAGGCTTGATTTAATGTTCTTTATGAGGGAAACTGGGAAGAGCTCAAGCAACTTCCTGGCTTCTCTTCACCTCCAACTACCATCATCTTGAACCCTACCTGTGCAAAAATGTTGTTGCAGCCCTTTTTGTAGTGGCAAGGAACTAGAAACTGAATGGATGTCCATCAATTAAGAGAATGGCTGAATAAGTTATGTTATATGACTGTTATAGAATATTATTGTTCCATTAGAAATGATCAGCAGAATGATTTCAGAAAGGCCTAGAGAGATTTACATGAACTGATGCTAAGTGAAGTGAGTAGAACTAGGAATAGCAAGATTATACAGTAGTTCAGTTCTGATGGATGTGGCACTTTTCAACAATGAAATGATTCAGACCAGTTCTAATAGTCTTGTGATGAAGAGACCATTTGCACCCAGAGTGAGGATTGTGGGGATTGATTGTGGATCACAATATGTATTTTTATTTTTTTGTTGTTTGCTTGCATTTTGTTTTCCTCATTTTTTCCTTTTTGATCTGATTTTTCTTGTGTAACATGGTAAATGTGGAAATATGTTTAGAAGAATTGTACATGTTTAACTTACATTGAATTACTTGCTTATTAGGGGCAGGAGGTAAGGGAAAGAGAGAGAGAAATTTGGGACACAAGATTTTGCAAGGATGGGTGTTGAAAACTATCTTTGCTTGTATTTTGAAAATAAAAAGCCCTTTCTCACCACAACAACCATTAAAATCTCCCTTGAAGCAAATAAGTATAATAAAGCAAAAAAAAAAAAGCACCTCTCCAGATCCCTACTTCACTGTCACCCTACTGATATAATTGGGACACTGCTTTGATCAAAATCCTGAAGTCTTTTGATGTTGTTTCCCTTTACTTTTTTTTTTTTTTTTTTTTTTTTTTTTTTTTTTTTTTTTTTTTGTGGTCATCATGTAAATTGCTCTCTTGGTCCTGATAATTCACTATATCAATTCATACAAGTCATATAGTTTCTCTGAATTCTTTTATATTTGATATTTCTTACAACACAATATTACATTATATTCATAATTCAACAATTTGTTCAGCCATTCTACAAACATATATGACCTTTCCCACTTTTGCTTTTTTGGAATATATACCTTGTAGTGATATTACTGGGGTCACAAGGTATATACAATTTAGCCACTTGTGTGGTATAATTCCAAAATCCTGGCACTGTTGGAAAATAACTGACTATATTGTTAGGTCACTATATTGTCACTTTCAGATGTTGATTTATATGTTCCATAGTTTGATAGGCTTTTCATTTAATTTTTTTTTTAGGAGGGGGTAAAAGTCTATGTTACCAGCTACCAGCTTGTGTTTCTCCTGGAGTTACTATTGTGATCTCTCCACTGAGATCACTAATAATAGACCAAGTGCAAAAGCTAACTTCATTGGATGTAAGTACAAATTCAAACCATTAAAACTGTTTAAGAGAATAATAGCAAAATGATGTTATTAAAGAAATAAAATAATCTGGTAATTTGTTATTCAGTATTATTGTTGAAATGTAAAACAAAATGTTATGTATATATAAAGCAAAAAGGTTGTTTTGGCTTGCGGAGTTAAACAAATATTTTGTATCTATTTGCTGCATTTCATAAGATTATCAATCTAACTTTATTTGAACAAAAATTATTATAGAAAAATAACTTTCTTGCTAATCTAAATTTTTTATTTAGATTAGGGTTATTATTTAGAAAGAGTTTTTATATGCTGCCAAGCCAGTGTGAGTCTCATTTACTTTAAATATTTGAAAGGAATGTCTATTTTTATTTTCTCATCCTGAATGTGGACTCAAATTATGCATATTTTGGGTCACCATCAGTATCACCACCAGCTATCTCATAGAAAATTCACTATTGCAGTTTTTCTTCCAGAGAAAATGAGAGGGGGGAGTATGACCTAATGTTAGAACACTAATGTAAAGATGGTTATAGTAGATCACTCCAGACATCATAATGGCAGCAGTTTTCATTGTATTTCTCCAGAATCCTCCATAGGGTCATAAGACATATGGTTTAAAGGATATAAAATACCTTACTGATCATTTGATCCAGCCCTCTCATTTTGCAGATGGCAAAGCTTTCAGAAAGGTTATGGGACTGTAAGGAAAATGCACTCTTCTCCCAGTGGTTAAATCTACTGGCAGTATTTTTCGTCTGATCTACTTGTTCCTCCTACATTCTGTTTCCTTTTCCCAGCTTTTTCCTCTTCAGGCTCCTTTGCTAGAAATGTACTTTTTCTGGTGGTCTATTTTCTTTTTTCCTTCTCAAAAGTTCAGAATACCTATTCTTCATAAATGTATTTGAGATCTTCTATCTTGTAAGAGAGATTTGGGTTTCTTGTTAGTCTCCCAAGTATCAATTCTCCCAGGAGAAAAAAGGGTTTATAAAATATCTTCATTTCTTTTAGATGTATAATTTTATCCAGAGTATCTTCCTTAGCTACCTAGCACCATTTATTTGACCTTCAAAATCTCTCTCTCTTTTGATAGCTAAATAGCTAACTCTCTAGTGTCCTAGAATGTATCAATTGTACAAATTGAACTTAATGTAAATAAATATGTTTTAAAATATTTTTAAAATCTGCTATTAAATATTTTTTCCCTAGATTCCAGCTACTTATCTGACAGGTGATAAGACAGATTCTGAAGCTGCAAATATTTATCTCCAATTGTCAAAAAAAGATCCAATCATAAAACTTCTGTATGTTACTCCAGAAAAGGTTTGTATTATATTGTCATTTTAAATCATGGTATTAAAATATGCTTTTTGAAAGCTTATTATATCTGTTTTTCTAGATGTCATATTGTCTCACATATATTAATTTTAGAAGATCTTCCTCAGCATTTATTTACCTAAATGCCAAATGTCATATTTGCCAGTATTGAAACAGCTCCCTAAAAGAAAAATTCCAGAAATACTCAGTTTAAAGTAACTTTGTTTCTTATAGCATTATTGCCTGAGCAAGAAACTATTTTAAGTTTATAAAGTACCTTTTTATTGATAGCTTTTATTTTTATATCACTTTACATATCTCATTTTAGCCTTTTTCCACTCTGTCCCCCAGAGAGTCATCCTTCATTACAAAGAATAAAAAAGTTTTAAAAATTAGTTTTAAAAAACTTAGCAGCACATTGAAAAAAAAAGTCTGCCATCTAGACTCTACAACCATAATCTCTCCCTATCTCCATCCTTTTAAGAGGAAGAGAAGAGCTACTCCTCTCTCTCTTTTTTGGGCCAAGTTTAATCATTAAAATTTCATAGCATTTAGCTTTAAGTTGTTTTGTTTCTGTTCTTTGTATTTGTTTTAGTTGTTATGTATGTTACTTTCCTGGTTCTGCTTACTTTGGATCAGAAATAGTGTGTTTTTATCTTTTTTAGAAGAACTTTTATCATGCTAAATTTTTGGTTTAGGTCTGTGCAAGTAACAGGCTGATTTCTACTCTGGAAAATCTGTATGAGAGAAAATTATTAGCACGTTTTGTCATTGATGAAGCACACTGTGTCAGTCAGGTAAATGTTACCTTTTTATGTTTGAAATATTTAAAAAATGCACTTTGAAAAGAAAATTTATTCTTTAGTAAATCACCAATGAAAATCATATTGAGTGAAATATTGGCTGAATTTTGTTTTATGACTGTCTTTTTCAAGTGAAAAGATAAATGATTAGGGGAAAAAAACACTATTCTTTATTTTTCAACTAGTGGGGACATGATTTTCGTCAAGACTACAAAAGATTGAATATGCTTCGACACAAATTTCCTTCTGTTTCAATGATGGCTCTCACAGCCACTGCTAACCCCAGGGTGCAGAAGGATATCCTAACTCAATTGAAGATTCTCAACCCTCAAGTGTAAGTTGTTTGAAAAATTGATATTAACATTCCCTAAAACTATTCTTCTCTTAATGAAATACATGACAGTGTCCCATCATTTTTTAAAAGGAGAATTAAATTATATGTTGTATTTTATGGACATATAACTTTTAACATTTATTTAGCTTTTTAAAGATAAGGAAAAATACAGACTATTTTTACCTACTGTTTTCTCATTTGATCCTTAAAACAATCCTGTAAAATAAATACTACAGGTATTATTCCCACTTATAGATGAGAAAACTAAAGCCAGTGGGGTAACCCAAAGCCACAGAGCTGATAAGGTTGAGTCCTAAATTCATATCCTAGAATGTAGCTTACTAACTAACTCCAAATTACTTCACATTTTAATATTCTGTTGCTTCAGTATTTTTGATCATGGAAATTTTGATCTCAGGACACATAAAACATTTTTTAGCTTGTTCACATCATGACAGTAAACTCTTCCTTAGTTTTACCTGTACAATGGTCATCCAGAAATTAAAAAGATGATAATATCTCTACATAAATTGGTTTTAATCGACTCTAATTCCACACTTAACTTTGTAAAATAAATACATATTATTTAACATGTATTTGAAATAAAATCTAATTTATTTTTAAATTTTTGACCCATTCATTTTCTAAATTTCTAATAAAATCAATGAATTAAAATGTAAGGGAAATAATTAGTTAAGGCATGTCCATCAAAAATATCAGAGAGGAAACTCAGTACAGATTCCTAGTTGAAGACAGGACTCTATATATGATGAGGTTACCTGTGTTCTATTCCTGTTCACAAATGACATTTCATTATTCTTGAATAATAAATTCTTGTATAAATTGTTCTTCTGGTCCTGTTTACTTTATTCTGCATCATTTCTTGTAAGTTTTCTTAGGTATCTCTAAAACTATTCCTTTAGTCATTTCTTAAGGCATTATAATATTCCATTACCTTCATATATGACATCCCTGCCCCCATGCATACCATATTTTATTCAGTCATTTCCCAATTGAGGAACATTCCTTTACTTTCCAGTTCTTTGTTCTTTTTAAGGAACAAGTTTAGTATAGTATCTTAGAGTCAGAGGTTATGCATAGCTAGCTACTTTCTACATACTATAAATAGTTATAGATTCCTTTTTAGAATGGTTGGGCCAGTTCATATCTCCCCCAGCAATACATCAGTTTTCCTGTTTTTCCATAGCCCTTTTAATATTTTTCATTTTCTCTTTTTGTCAATTTGACAAATAGATGTGAGGTGGAATCTTGGAGTTACTTAAAACTTTCATGTCTCCAATTATTAGTGACTTGGAACATTTTTTCATGTGGCTATAGATTTCTCAGATTTTTTTTTTTCCTTTGAGAACTGCCTATTCATATTCTTTGACCATTTTTCAATTAGGGAATAGCTCTTATAAATATGGACAGTATATGGATGAATGCCTTCATCAAGACAGCATTCTATAAGAGAGCCAAAACCACTTAAAATAGATTAGCCTCTCCATCGAAAAACCAAGTGAGTGAAGGCAGGCTATTTTTTAGATTATTTAGATAAATAAACTACTTTTGATCTTATTCATCATCATATATAACCAGTGAATTGGGTCCAGAATTAAACAAGACAAAGAGGAAAGGTCAGACTGCTCATGAGAAACTAAAGCTCCTTTATTGAGCTTTGTATTCTGTATTTGATATTATTATCCTATCCAAAATTCTCCCAGAAATAAAGGCCTATCTTTTTAATACTTATATTCTGTCATTTAATTTTATAATTTTTAATCATGAAACATTTCAGCCTCCAAAGAAAGTATTAGTCTGTGAAGCGATTTCATAGCAGATGTGAGCAGGCTGCAACACAAAAGCAAATAAGGAACCACAGAAGGCCAAAGTGAAAGATGTCATTTTAAGATGTAGGTTCAAAATATAAGACGGACTGACCATGGGCAAGATTGAGGGATGACCAGTAGAGAGTTTATATGATCCCATACCCATAGGATCAGAAAAAAATCAAAGAAGGCCTCATCATGTTAGGTGCATCTCCTTGTGGCAAACTTGTCAGAGAACATGAACAAGAATTACTCAGGATAGACAGGCGTGGGTGAGTTGAAAATAACATCATTTAAGAGCAATTCCACATAAAGAGACCACAACTCACTTGAACATTTAAAAATTTATTTTTAAGACCATGAAACAATGTATAAATCTGAGAGGGAAATAAAACTTAGGCTAAAGATGAAAGTCTAGAAAAGAAATGCTGGAATAAGTAAAAATAGCAACTTATAGGGGCATTTGAAGAAAAAGGAAAAATGAACTAGTCTGATTACATGGGGTTTGGGTTTTTTTTTAATCTGAGAGAAAGTTCTATATAAGAATAAAAATGGACATTCAAGTTAGATAGCAATCAAGACCCTATAAAATATATTGACAACTGTTAAATTATTCAATGTAAAATAGGAAGTTTAAGTAATTTAAGGTTTCTTCCAGTCTTAATGTTAATAATATTTTTCTCTTTTTTTAAATAATAGATTTTAATGTTTAAAATACATGCAAAGATAATTTTCAGCATTCACTCTTACAAAACCTTGTGTTCCAAATTTTTCTCTTTCCCTTTCCCTCATCCCCTGCCTCTAGAAAGTAAACAATCCAATATAGTTTAAACATGTGCAGTTCTTCTAAACCTATTTCCACATTTATCATGCTGCACAAGGAGAAAAAAAAAAAAACAGATCAAAAGGGGGAAAAAGGCAAGCAAACAACAATAAAAAAGGTGAAATTGGCCTGAATAGGTTACCTCATTGTTGAAAAGAGCCAAGTCTATCACAGTTGATCATCATATAATCTTGCTGTTGCTATGTACAGTGTTTCCTGGTTCTGCTTATTTCACTTAGTATCAGTTTATATGTCTTTCCAGGCTTTTCTGAAATTATACTTATCCTGCTGATAATTTCTTACAGACCAATAATATTCCATTACATTCATATATCATAACTTATTCAGCCATTCCCTAACTGATGGGCATGCACTCAGTTTCCAATTCTTTTCCACCGCAAACAGGGCTGCTATGGATAATATTTTCCATAGAATTAAGCCATGGTACTTTAATACAAAAATTTTATGAGTTTTAGAATTTCATCAATGCAATATTCAGAATACCAAATTAAATATTTTAGTACACTATATGAATAAATATGTGCTACCTACATCAAGTTATAATAATATTTTTCTGGAGCTTTTGCCTTTATGTTTAACAAAATTAATGTTCTTTATGAGATGTATAAAATATTATACTTCAGATTCTCGTATGTATGCCATACACAAAAGTCATTTCTAAAGGCTTTGCATTAATATGTGAAAGCTTAAGCGAAAAAATAGAAATAATTTTCAGCATGTTTCTCCATCAACCTTATGTTATAGTGACTGCCAGTTGGCATACTCTTACATCATCTTTGCTAATTGTCATATACCCTGAGTTGAGGAGAGGGAGTTCTAAATTCTCTGAGAGGAAGGAGATCGGAATTCTCTGAATAATCTGTGTGAAATTTTTTAAGGAAAATTAGTGTTAGTGAATACTGCTATAGCCAGACACCTGTGTTTTCTTATAATAATGTATCTTGTCATAATGTATGTTATTACTGGATTTACATATGAAAGCATCTTTAAAGATTATTTAGTGCAATCCTTTGCTTTTAAAGATAAAGAAACCAAGGCCTAGGAAGGCCAACTGTATGATGTTATATGTAGGTAACAACAGTCAAGATGGTTAACATTTGGCATTTTGGAGACAGTGAAGCTACCTTTGTGGCTTCCTTTGTAGATTCTGTGATCTTAAAGGGGGTTTTTTGTTTTGCTTTGTATTTATTTTTGCTATCTTTGATTTTAATAAAAGTTTTTTCTTCTGATATGGCATACTTTCTGAAATTTTCACTTTGGCTATCTCTCTGCTTTTTCTATTCTGTATTTTTTTTTTAATCTAAATCTGTTTTTCTCATTATCTTTTACTCCCTTCCTATCGCCACTTCCTTCCCTTCTTCATCCTTAGCTTGCTTCCATTTCATTATTGCGTGTCATTCCAAAACCTCCAACCAGCTTATTAAGACAAGTCAGTATTTGTGTTCCCTGTTTGGATGTTCACTGTTTTGAACTTTTAGAGATCATGAAAGTCAGGTTGCCTATGAAGACTAAATTTTGTGTTCTGATCTTTTCTAGGTTTAGCATGAGTTTTAACAGACATAACCTGAAATATAGTGTATTGCCCAAAAAACCGAAAAAGGTGGCTTTTGATTGCTTAGAGTGGATCAGAAAACATCATCCACGTGAGTAGAGACTTGTGAATTATATTTGAGAATGTTAAATAAATGTCTCTTTAATACCACATGGAATATAGAAAACTGCATATTAAATAATTCTTTTCTCATTATGAGAGCTCTAAGCAGTTATTTATAGTACAAACTCTTTCAATTCTGATTCCTGGAGTTGGTAAAATCCCATTTGGCTTGACAACAGTAATCAGTAACACAAAATATATGCCACCTGCATCTGTATTGTTGTTAACTCTCGATAGTGATTTTTTCCCTTTTGAGTTGATAATTACTTTCTCCAACTTAGAGTCAGTGTTTACATTTTCCAGATTTTTTTTGTTTCTATGTCCTTTCCTACCCATTTCCTGCCTTTTTAATTGATTATATGAAAATGAGACCTGAGGTTAATTTCATTTATCTATATAACTCTGTTCTTCCATCACAATGGAAAATTGATACTAACTATATATTGTTTATGCAAGAAACAAAAAGAACATCAATTGTTCCATTTTATTAATAAGAACCTACAAGTGGAAAAATAATTTATTCAAAGTCATCTAGCCTGTTAATTGCAGAACCAGGATTAGTGCTAAGTATCCTGACTTCTGGTTCATTGAGTTTACCTAGCTGAACTATATTTTCAACATGAACTTTCTCCATCTTTTTTTTTTTTTTTTTTTAAATATATTGAGTTAAAATTGACCATTTTTCTCAGTATAAACTATTTTGGTTTGTTTGCAGATGACTCAGGGATAATTTACTGCCTTTCTAGGCGTGAATGTGACACAATGGCTGACACCTTGCAGAAAGATGGTCTTGCTGCCCTTGCTTATCATGCTGGTCTCAGTGATTCAGCTAGAGATGAAGTACAGCACAAGTGGATTAATCAAGATGGCTGCCAGGTAACATGAAAGCATTAGGCAAGAAGGCTTACAGGAGATGAGTAAGAGTTTATATAACAAATAGAAATATTTAGCAAGATAAAGGTAATTAACATCAGAACAAGATTGTAATTTAGATGGAAAATGAATAAACCTAGAATATTGTAAAAACTTGATAATTCTGAATTGAGCCAAATATAATATTAACATAATATCTAACTTTGACCTGCTAGCTTTCTTAATGTCATATCACATTTGAAGAAAAAAAAGTAAAAACTATTCACATGAAATGGTCATTTTTGGTGCTACTCAATTAGATGTTCCATACAATCAAGGTGAATTCTTATCCTGTACTTGTTAGGAAGTCTTGAGCTTGCTAGACTCACAACATAGATTCAAACTTATCTCTCTCCTCTCCACCTTTTACTCCCACATAGAATATACTTTTTTCTCTCCTACAAATTAAAATGACAACCCTGATTTTGTGCCATTTTATAAACTGCCTATTTTTCCTGTCAGTCCTCACCTTAAGCAAGGAAATTATCTGAATTTGTAGTAAGTGTATTTTAAACACAAATATATTTTGAAGAAAAATTTTAAAAGGCACTGGTAACTAAGCAAGATCTTCCAGTTGAAAAATGTCAGATCTTTTAGCTCTTTAGATATTTCTGATTTTGTAGAGTATCTTATAATCATGTGCTCAGAAATGTCCTTTTTAAAATGCAATTACCTTTAAATACAACTCTCACTTACTAGTCCTTATTCCATTGATGTGTATAGATGGTCACTCTCTGGATACCTCCTTTACCTGCTGTCTGCTACAAGAGGTTGCATTCTACTTTTCCTTTCTAAAAACACTTTCCCTTGATGATATTGCCATGTATTTTTGGAAGGACAGCTAACCTGGAGGGCAGCAGTTGCCCTCTACTTTAATAAAGGTACATATTTGGTTGGTAAACTTTAGGTAACCTGCAGCTCCCTCTTCTGATATTAGTCACAGATATAGAATAAACCACAGCCCCTCCTCCTTCATTCTCAGTTGCTTCTGAAATTCCCTTTTTGCAGAGCAGCCCATTTTTTGGAAAAAGGTATGAGTAAAAACAATTTATTTGTTTATAAATATGAGATTAATTTGTTGAACTTCATCTGAACAATTTGGGTTTTTTTGTATGATGTAGTACAGCCAGAATCTTTGTAGCTTTATTTTTTTTTTCTAACCAAATTAATAATTTTTAAATGGTGTTGATATATCTTCTCACAAATCATTTTCAGTCATGATAGATACTGCATTCATTAAGTACATACTTTGTATCAGACATCATGCTAATTCTAATTTGTAAAAATAGCACATAAAGCAGAAGTGGGAAGAAGGAGGAGGGAGGAGATTCACGATGGGTCAAAACAGTGTAGCTTTGGAGCAGACCAGAAAGCAAACCAATACAGAAGTGAGACTTCAAATGAATTGGTAGCTTCAGGCAAACTCACCAGTCATCAATTGGTAATTAATTCTTCTTGATTTTAAATCATCTTGTGCTTTCTGAAGAAAATCTTTTTTCAGTGTGATCTACTTTAAATTTTTACACAAGGTTGATTCTTCCAGTCAACAGTATAGTATATTTAGCATGAACTTTAAGGCATTATGCTGTTAGAATTTCCCTTAAACTTTGCTATGTCTTGAATTTGAAAATTGGCCTATCATTAATGCAAATCTGGGTTGGTATATGGCACGATAGTTCAACTATGAAAGGGAAGCTTGTAAGCGGGTAATGAAAAGAGCAGTTGATAGCAAAATTCATGATTGAGTTTTGGAAGATGATCGTTATTATTTGATTAAATCTAAAAGTGTACAATAATTGGAAAAACTTCTGCTCATAACATCTGTACTGTTCCCCCTATAACATTAAAACATTAAAAAAAGAACAATATGTCATAGGGCTTCAAGATTGACTGTCATTAATGATGATCTTAGCTATCTCATAGTACTTGGGGATATTCAGTAAAATGATACCTTACTGAAATGTTGAGCTTCTTTTTGCTTTGGATATGCTTCTGGAGAATAACTACCAATGTGATAGTTACTCATGTTAATTGAGGTGACTAAACTGAAATATTAACTTAATATGAATAGTTCATTAGAACATTTGAAAGTAAAATACTACAACTCCTAGAAGTATATTATTCAATTTTTTTTAACTGCTTTAAACTTTTAGGATATATTATATATATAATTTTTTGAGTCAGAGAGTTTAATTATTTTTTTCTCAATAGTATTTTATTTTCCCAAGCAAGCAATCCAAGATAGGCTATACATGTACTATCATTTTGAACAAATTTCCACATTTGTCATGTTGGGGACACCTTATATTTTGAATAAAATGCAATCCTAACTTTGCCTTCATATAGGAAAACATTTTTGAGAGGTTTTTAATTTTGCATTAAAAATTCTTTAACAAAAACAGAAAGCTATTGAAATTTTTATAACCTTATTTTCCTTAAAAATTTAATTATGCTTAAATATTATTATTCACTGCTGTAAACTTGAGATTTTGTGAATTTTCTGGATGTTTTCTGATTTTATTTCAGGTTATCTGTGCAACAATTGCTTTTGGCATGGGGATTGACAAACCAGATGTACGCTATGTTATCCATTCATCTCTCCCTAAATCAGTAGAAGGATATTACCAGGAATCTGGCAGAGCTGGAAGAGATGGTGAAATGTCTCACTGTCTGCTTTTCTACAACTACCATGATGTAACCAGACTTAAGAGACTTATTCTTAGTAAGCTGAAATTTTCTATGGAATGTTAGGAAGTCTTTAGTCTGTATTCCCCTTGGTCATATTACCCTTAGATGAACACATAGTCATAGAACAACCAAAATATTTATACAGGGCATCCCAAAAGCCTTAGTTACAGATTTAAGCTTTATTAGCTTGAATTTGTTAACTAAGACTTTTAGAACACTCTATTAGATAGGAAGTGATTTAGAAATAACTTTAAAAAATTGTTTAAGAGGTACTAAAATGTAATGAAGAGTACATTTAAAATTATATTTTTAAATACTCATAATAACTTTAGTGTCAAACTTTGAAGGGTGAGATGGTATAGTTAATATTGCAACTATATGATATGTTGATTTATTTAATAAAGGTATTAGATAAGTTTGGGGCAAGTATTAACAGTATAAAGACAAGGTAGGGCAGTATCAGTAAGAGGTGGGGATTCAAGTCCTTGACCTGATACTTTCTAGCTCTATTTTTATGGACATATTGGATAGGAAAATAATTACATCAACGATGTCTACAGAAACCTAGCATTCCTTTCGATTATAAATGCAGACAAAAAATATACTAAGAAGGGATTCATAGCTTCATCAGTTGCCAGAGGTTTCCTTAACACAAAGAAGGTTAAGACCTATAACTTGCCTTAATTCAAAGGTAAAATAGGAATTAATTGCCACACCAAAATTACATATTGAATGTTGTGAGGAAGGTACTTTATAAGATGCAAAATGTCATATAAATTTGAATTGCCATTATTTTATTAGCCTTGGATTTTCCACTGGATAAATGAAATGATCCAAGCTTACTAGAAATTATAACGCAATCCAAATTTAACCATTTTTAAAGCTCAGTATTTTGGGGAACTGCAAGATTTCTACTCCATGTATAAAAAGGAAGTTTGCTAAATACTTTGTTGAAGCACTTGAAGGCAGGAACTTTTGGTTTGTATCTATACAATGCCTGACACATAATAAATCCTTATTAATTGATTCTATAATAGTTAATAGGTCAACTCCTATTATTGAAAAGTCTCTAACAAAAATGATTTCCAAGACCTATCTTATCAATTACTTATCCCAAGAAAAGCTCAAATCATTGACATTTACACAAAATATAAGATTATAGCTCACTCTATTCAATTCTTTGTAACAGGATTTCACTTGTAATAATGTCAGTAATTTTCTGATTTCATTAAATTATCTTGCTTTCACTATGTTTAGTGATATATATTCATCTGTTTTTGTTCTAATAATTGTATTTTTCTATGATATGCCATAATTTTTCAGTGGAGAAAGATGGAAATAGTCATACACGACAGACTCACTTCAATAATCTATATAGCATGGTACATTACTGTGAAAACATAATAGAATGCCGAAGAATTCAGCTTTTGTCATACTTTGGAGAAAGTGGATTTAATCCTAATTTTTGTAAAGAATACCCGGATGTGACTTGTGATAACTGTTGTAAAAAGAAGGTAAAATGAGGGGAGTTTATTTTGCGGCTGGTTTTTTGTTTGTTTGTTTGTTTGATGTCAGAATAGGGATGGTAATTAGTTGATTTTGAAATGAAGTATAAGTTAGATTTTAAAGATGAACTGTCAAGGATGAACAAAAAGAAAAAACATCGATTCTATAAAATTAAGTATTACTAAAAATATGTTGGCAAGTGATTTTTATATTATTTTCTTTCCTAAAGTTTGCAAAAAGATATTGGATACCTAACCTCCCAAAATAGTTCAGTCTTTTGTGTATTTATTAGTTATTAAGATGAATTTTTAGACTTTTCCAGTGGCAGGAGAGAAGAGGGAGGAATTAAAAGCACTCAAGTATATGAAGCATTCAAAATGATACAAAATGTATTTATGGCATAGGGCAAAAGCTATTGTTTTCAGTGGAGTTAGGTTAATGATTATCCTCAACTAGAAAAATACATAGATTTGCAATTCTGTGTGTATATTAGGCCAACCATGTTATTTTGCAAAATTAGTAAAAATTTATAGAATGCCAGCAAATGCTTTTATCCAGTTTACATCTTGGCAATAGTTTGCTAGTCTCATAGGATCTAACCTTTTTGTGTTATTATGTTTACCTAATTATTCTTTTTGTATTTAGGAAGTTTGGTTAATTCAAACATATTCCATCAAACTCCTGCTGTATGACTTTCATTGTGCTAGGTGCTCTGGAGTCTCACATAAAGAAAGTAGAAGCTACAATTTATCCACACATATTTTATAATCTAGTTAAGGAAATAAGACAAACATTTGTCAGACAATTAGAGAACAAGACAGTATGATTTCTAGGGAAGACTAACAAATTCATCCAAAAGTAGAGAGGAAAGAGAATCTGGAATTCCTATAATTTGTTATCTTGTATAAATGGTCTCTTATGGGCAATATAAAGTATAATCTGAAGGAAGTAACATTTTAAATCCTAGCAGTTTGGAAACCAGTTGCCATCTTAGTTTTAATAAACAATTATTTACTGCTGATAGGAGTATAAGACAAGGGATGTGACAGAAGATGTGAAAAACATCATAAAGTTTGTTCAAGAGCACGATTCATTGAATGGAGAAAGAAATAAAAATATGGGCTCTTGTGGAAGATTTACTATGAACATGTTGACTGATATTTTCCTGGGTAAGTTGTTTCATTGTTAGAGTTGATTCTTATGTTAAACAAAATTCAGGGAATTTGTTATAGATACAGAGAAGAAAGCAGATCTGTATTCTTGTAGTATGACACTTTTATAACAGTGCAATATTAGCTTTTAAAAATAATTTTTATTGTTTAACCACTTTTACAATTTTATGTGAAAAGTATGGCAGTATTAATTTTTTAGAGGAAAGCTATATTAAAAGGCTATTATCCAATTTCATCATAGGTTCTCACCTATAAAATTTTTAGAGCATCAAAATATATCCTTCCCAAGAAGTTGTATTCATCGCAAGGACATTGTTAGGAATCCCTTTGAAATGAATGTGAAGTCTGCTAGGAAATAATAAACAAATACTAAAAGCACATTGCTTTTTCTTGCATATTGCTTTGGATATATTTAGATATTAATTCTTTGGTACATAAGTTAGAAATTACCTGTTTTTTGTTTTGGGGTTTTTTTAATGGTATTTCTTTAGCATATGTTGATATAGTTAGAGTCTATGTTCCCTTATTGCTTAATGATAAATCAAAACTCTTACTGAATAAAAAGAATAGAATGGTATATAATTCACACAAGTCAATTTTGTTTTTAATTTAAAGAAATAATTTATGTGGACAACAATCAGCAAAACACTATTGCTAAGGTTATGGAAATAATTTTGTTACACAGAACATTTCTTTGAACACTTATATGCTTTAACAAAATTTTATCTCCAGAAATATATTTATAAGATGTCACATTTTTTTTCTTTATTTTAAAAGGGGAATGGCAGGTATTTTTACACAGATGATTTAAAAGAAAACAGATCTAAAGATGTAAAAGACATCTATTCATCCATCCATATCTCTCCATGGATTTTCTTTGAAATAGTATGTTCAAACTTAACCCATGTTTTGTTTAGTTAAGACTTAACTGTCAATTAGTTAACCTATGGAAATCAGTAGGGAGTGTGATATTTATAGGCATTATTTACAAATGCTAAAGAAATTTCTTATACTTTCTCAGGGAGTAAATGTGCTAAAATTCAGACAGGCATATTTGGGAAGGGAGCTGCTTATTCACGTCATAATGCTGAAAGACTTTTGAAAAAGCTGATACTTGACAAAATTTTGGATGAAGATTTGTATATCAATGCTAATGACCAAGCAATTGCCTATGTGATGCTGGGTGAGAAAGCCCAGGCGGTCCTGAATGGGTATTTACAGGTAAATCATTTGAAGTCTACATTTATCTTTACCTTCTATCTGCATCTTTCAAGTAAGGAGAAATAGTTTTATGTTAGGAAGATCATAAACATTTGTATGTTTGAACATGTAAGTGTGTGGGTGTATGTTTATTGAAATACGTATTTTATAAAAGGTAGTCCTATAAATTTGTGTTCATGAATTATGAATTTCTAATCATTTTTCTAGAAATTTGAATAAAAATTGAATTAAATAGTCATACTGAGAACATCAAAATTTAATAGAATTTTTTTGTCATATCAGTGACACCTAAGTTATTTTTCTTTTCCCAAAAGGTGGACTTTCTGGAAACTGAGAATTTAAGTGGTATAAGAAAGCAAAAGGCATTAGTAAAAAATATATCCCAGAGAGAAGAATTGGTTAAGAAATGCCTGGGAGAACTTACAGAGGTCTGCAAAGGTCTCGGGAAGGTTTTTGGTGTCCATTATTTCAACATATTTAATACTGTTACTCTAAAAAAGCTTGCAGGTATGTATGGACCTTCAGTTACTTGAATCATAAGAATGTAGATTGAATAATTAATTTTACTAATGAATTCTCTTTATCATAAATATGCCTTTAATTGCCTAAAATCCATGATCTCTCAAACTGAAAGTTTAAAAACTATAGTTTCATTTCAGTCAGGATAAAACAGCGCTTTTGGTAAGAATATATCCTGTATTACATTGTTTTCATATTGTTTTCTAATGGTGTGTCTTAATGGGAAGGGTTTCCATGATCTTATCAGCTTCAACATTAAAATATGTAAAAGAGTTAAACACTCATAATTAAATTGAGAATATTTGTTTTCCACAAGTCTTTTCATTGTGTTCCTAGTTAAATCATGTTCATTCTCACTTGTATGCTTTTATTTACATTGTCCCTTTTGCCATAAATGTTGGCTTTTCAAGCCTACTGCCTCAAAGCCTAGTTTTAATATCTTTTTACTCACAAAACCTCCAACCATCTCGGCTTTTCATGATTATTCCCTCTTCTGATTTATCATTCATTTGGCCCTTAACAAGTACCAGGAGTGTTGGTATTGATTTCTGCTTTTCATGTTCTGTGCCTCTAACTAGATTGTAAACTCCCCAATAGCAAAAACTCTTTTGTATATATGTATTTTTAAGTCTCCATTGCTTATTTGTACTGTTTATTTTATAACTGTTTGATAAGAATGATATTTATAACTTGTAATTTCTGTTTTATGCCTATGCATAGAATCTTTATCTTCTGATCCTGAGGTTTTACTTCAGATCGATGGTGTTACAGAAGACAAACTGGAAAAATACGGTGCTGAAGTGATTTCAGTACTTCAGAAATATTCTGAGTGGACATTGCCAGGTTCAGTATCTCTTTGATACAACAATATTTCATTTTGTTTATTACTTTCTGTTAAATGTTTATGCTTTGACATAGAAAGCCAAACCCAACAATATCAAAAGTATATTACTCAGTAGGATAGGCACCTTTGAAAGTTACATTCATTCTTAAAGGCCATCAGCTTACCTGGTGTACCAGAATATAACTTAATTATCACCTTAGAGAACTGAAGATAGAACTATGGAATAGTATGATCTTGTTAAAAAAAAAAAAAAAAAAAAAACTACAAAAGTTAATTGACCTCTTTAAGCTCTTACACTGTGCTGGGTGACTATAAAAAGCCCTCCTCCCAGTGAGCCTACATTCTAATCAGAAGGACAAGTGTGCGTGTGTATGTGTGTGTGCAGAATAAATATGAAGTGAGTAAATAAAAGTGTATTCAAGATCATTTGGAAAGGAGAATATAAGTAGCTAGGAAAATCAGTGAAGACCATGAAAAAGGTTGTGTTTGAATTGTTTCTTTGAAGGAAGGGAGACATTGTTTGAGACATAGCTGAGGAGAGAATGTATTCCAGAAACATGGACAGGCCATTGAAATGACCCAGATGGAAGGAGATGGCATTGTCTTGTGAGGGGGAAAGAAGGCCATTTTGGCTGGATCAGTAAGTATCAGAGGGAGAATAATGTCCAATGGCACTGAAAACTAGGTTGGACCAGAACCAGATTGTGAACGTCTTATACATTATTGTAGAGGCAGCAGGAACTATTAGAGCTGATTGAGTAGGACAGTAACTTGGACAGATCTGTGCTTAATGGAAATTACTTGGGCAGCAGTATATAAGAAGGACAGGAGTGGCAAGAGACAAGGCAGGACATCAAGTAAAAAGCTATTGTAATACTTTTGGCAAGAGGGCCTTAACTAGGTAATAGTTCTGTGAGCAAAAAGGAGTCAGATGTAAAAGATGTTGCAGAGATAAAAGCAGTAAGATTTGTCTGTTAATTAGGTATGCAAGGAAAGGAAGAGTGAAGAATATAAAATAATGCCAAGATTAGTAACCAGGGAGACTAGAAAGATGATCATAACTTCTATCCAAGAAGAGGAAGGAGTTTAGGGAGAAGGATAATGAGTTTAGTCTTGGCCGTGTTGAGTTCGGTATGTCTCTGAGTTGTCTGATTTGAAATATCCAATAGGCAATTGGTGATAGGAAACTGAAGCTCAGGGAAGAAACTGGGACTGGATAAATAGACTCGAGGGCTCAACCAAGAGAAAATAAAGAGGGAAAAGAGAGGCAAGCAGTCTAGAATAGAACTTGGAGGAACCCCAGTGAGGGTGTGATGTGGGTGTGATTGATAAGTTGTAGTCAGACAAGTAGGAGGAGAAGCAGAGGAGAATTGGGTCATGAAAACCCCAAGGAGAAGAAATAGTGGCCAGTACTGTTGATTGTGGCTAATAGATAAAGAAAGATGAAGACTGAGAAAAGACTATAAGATTTGGAAAATAAGAGACAGTTGGTAACTTTAGAAAGAGCCATTGCAGTTAAGTGAAGCTAGGAATTAAGTTTGAGGAGTGAATGAGAGAGGAAGTAAGAATAAACAGTTTCTTCCAAAAGTCTGGCTAAAAAAGGTAGGAGAGTTGTAGAACAATAGCTTGAAGCTATGAAACTTGGGCATGTCTGAATCATGTAAGGAACCAGTAAGAAAAGGTTGAAAATTTCGAGGAGGGGGCCAGAGTTGGGAAGATAATCTGTTCTAAAGATGATGATGTATCATCAAGTCATCAGAAAGAGCCAAGTCTCAGGACTAGTAGGTAGGAGGAGTGTAAGAGTTACAGGTCCAAAACTGTTCATTATGAAATAGGAATCCCATAAAACTCAGAGGAAGGATTCAGTGGATTTGGAGTGAAGCATGAGGAGGGTAAGGCCAAGAAGAGTAGGAATGAAAGAGCAGAAGGTAAAAATTGAGAGTAGTTTGCTCTGACATGACTGATGATTTATACAGGGAGAGGAATCGTTACAGATACAAATTCAAATTTAGCTATTGACTAGCTATGTGATTTTAGGAAAGCTACCTATAACTTCTCTGTGCCAGTTTCACTATCTACAAGATGGAATAAGGCCAGATTAAGTAAAAAACTAGATTAGAATTTTTTGTCTGAACAAAACATACAATATAAAGTGCGTATTCTTCTCTGTCCATAAAAATACCTGTTATGAAAATTCCTGAAAAATATAACTATTTCTAAGTATTCAATTAAGCTTTATCAGAAGGCTTATAACTACTGTCCTTTGATAGTCTTATTATTAAGCTTTAATAAGGGAATGTTTGGAATGAAAAATATTTTAGCATATGCCAAAAGAGTGGTCTTTTTAAAGCTATGTTCCCAGAAGTAGCTTAAAGATAGGGACTTGATCCTTTATTGGTGCAGGTCAGTACCTACTTTATAACTTATAGTATAAAAGAGCTGAATTGCTGAAGGTCACACAACAAGCATGTAATAGAGGCAAAACTTAAATCCAGGTTTTCCTAACTTCCCACCATCCTTCTCATAATTCAGACTCACAGTGTAGGTGTCTTTTTGTCCCATATCCAAACTGTGTCAGGTCTTGTCATTTTCATCTTCAAAATCTCTCATAGACTTCTTTCTCTTCTCTGACACAACTACCATCCTGCTACAAAGTAATAAGTAGCCTCTCGTTGCTCTTCCTGCCTCAAGTTTCTCTTTGTTTCAGTCCATTCTCCAGTCAGCCTTTTCTAGTCAATAAATTCCAGTGGCTCCCTGTTGCCACCAGGATCAAATATAAAATTTCTTGGGCTTTTAAAGCCTTCATAACTGGTCCCTTCCTACCTTTCAGTTTTCTTACATCTTACTCCCCTCCATGGACTCTATGAGCCAGTGATAATAGTTTCCTTGCTATTCCTTCCATAAGTCATTCCATCTCCAGATTCATGCATTTTCACTGACCGTTCCTGGTGTATGAAATTCTTTTCTCCTCATATTAGCACCTCTCTCTGAGGTACTCTCCAATTTCCTTGTGTATATCTTGTTTGTATGTAATTGTTTTCCTATTGTCTTACCTGCCCTTCCTCACCACCACCTCCCACATCCATTGACTGAGAGCAGGAACTGTTTTGGCTTTCTTTGTATCCCTAGCATTTAGCTCAGTGCATGGCACCATTGAATAGGTGCCTAATAAATGTTTGTTGAATGACTTCTTGACTTAAGCCTACAGCCCATCTATGCCCAAGAACTTTTTTGGGTTTGATTTTCCAAAACTCTTTGTCTTTATTGGTGTTGATGTATCATTTCACTATCACTCCCCTAACGATTCCTTTGATTAAACCTCTTTTAATGAAGAATTTCCATTAAGCAACACATACCAACATCTGATAATATATGCTTTGTTTCATAGCTATTGTCCATTATTTGCCAAAAAGAGGGAGGCTTGGTTTACTTTGAGACTGCTGAAGTTATGATTGGTCACAATGTTGATTAGAATTCTTCATCATCATTTTTAAATTTTCTGATAAATGTCTTTGAGAAGTAGAGCTAGCATAATACTTTTAATCTTTTATTTGTGATAGTTATTCAAAAATGAGCTTTACTTTAAACAAAGAAAATAAATTAGACATTCTCTAGTTACAAACTAGAATCATCAAATGTTAATGCTAAAAAAAAAAAAAAACAAACAAACACTTTAAAGATAATCTAATCCATCCCCTTCATTTTAGAAATAAAAATACTGAGATCCAAAGGCATTTATTAACATGCTCAAAGACATACCACTGGGATGACAGAATTAGCTTTAGAACTCTGATTTCCTGACTCTCAGTTAAGATTTTTTTTCATTACACCAAACTATCTCTCTGGCCCAATTGAAGAGGAATCATCTTTAATATGACAAATATTTGAAAGCTGCTCAGGTGTAGGTGAAATAGAACTATAATGGATAATGGAACCCTGCTGTCTATCCTAGTGATAATATGAAGATTCATCCATATAAGTAGAATAGACAGGAACCCAAATCTTCCTCGAGACTCCTTTCCTACCCCCTGCCCTGGCTTGCCAACCAATCGGCAAATGATTTTCCTTTTAAAATAGAAATGAAGTCCAGTTGTGTTCTGAAACAAATTCTATGACTGCAAAATACTCTGAAATGCAAATCATTATGTAAATTATCATTGTTGCAGGAGTATACATTCATAGACACCATTTGACAACATAATTAGTAAAATGTTCACAGCTGCTATTTAAGATGTGTTTGTACATATAAAAAGAAAAGTTGGTCTTGAATTTTTTTGTTGCTTAATTGTTAAATAAGCTTTTATATTGTACTAAAGTACTTGTCTCTATTAGATATAGTCACAGTTAGTTATAGTACCATGAAATGCTAAAAACTGAGGAGAACTTTAGAAATTGTTTAGTTTTTATAGATAAGGAAACTGAGACCCAGTGATGAAGTTATGGCAGCACCAGGAATTGATCCCCCTCCTGACTCATTGCAGTGTGCCATGTGACATGCCATGCTGACTAGTCAAATACAGACCTAGTTTAAGATAGTTCCAATCCAATGGGCCTTTTTTCCTATTATAATTAAATTAATGCTAGCTTTAATAGCTTAAAGTTGTACTAATACTTCTGGGACACTATTTACATAGAACAAGTACTTTCATATTTGAATATTATTGTCAAGCCTATTAAAATCCAATTTCTCATTCTGCCCTAAATGTTATTGAAAAATTTGTCAAGTACCATAAGTGTTCTGCAGATACTATGTAATATGAATTGTTAAGAAAATGGTTCACAGTACTGGTTTTACAACCTCCCAGATTGTATCTAGTTATCTCATCAATAGTTAAATATAATACAACTGCTATTGCTTTTATATATATTTCATTACTTGTATGTGTATTGCTACTGAATATTTGGGATATGAGTGGGAAAAGGACATTATGAAAATGAATAAATCACCAAGTGTCATAACACCCAAAATGCTGAAAGATGTTTCTGAGGTGGTTTACGTTATCAGTGAATTACTTTTTATAAGACTCAGTAAAAAAAAATTTTAATTCCAAAATTGAAATCCAATAATTCCTCTCTTGTTATAACTAAATTCCCAAACTCGTAAGATTACCAAGATACCAAGAAGTAGTGTATCCAAAAGTTTTATTTCCCTCAATTATAAAAATATTGGTTTGATACCAAAACAACATTGCCTAAGAATATGTATTATTGTCCATTTGTAGATAATGGTAATGATTCCCAAAGGCTAAATTCTCATAATGATGAAAG
Source organism: Sarcophilus harrisii (assembly GCF_902635505.1). Lineage (NCBI taxonomy): Eukaryota > Metazoa > Chordata > Mammalia > Dasyuromorphia > Dasyuridae > Sarcophilus > Sarcophilus harrisii. Next base: position 548,196,133 of record NC_045427.1, on the reverse strand, counting down.
TAATGAAGAAGAAACACAAGTGTCTTCTCACTATTTTTCAAATAAAAATAAAAATGAGAGGAAGAGGAGAAGGTTGCCAACCTTTCAAAGGTCCAAAAGAAAAAAAACTAGTCATGGGAGCCAGCAATCAAGTTCAAGGAGGTATGTTTCTTTTGCTTTGGTTTATATTCATAGTAGCAGGAAGGAAAAAGCATGTATCAATCAATTATAATTATATGTTTATATATTTATAATATCTTATTATATTTTAATATTTATATATATATATATATATATAATTAGTTCATTTGATCCTGACAATACTCCAGACAGGTATTATTATCCTGTTTTACAAACAGGAAGAAACCAGGACTTAGAGTGATAAAGTAAATAATGGTTACCTTTCCCATTAACAAACTGCTAGCTCAGATTTGAGCAAAAAAAAAATTCTATTTCAGAATCTTAAATTAACTGTTCTGGACTACAGTGATTCACATTAGATTATTTTCAAAATAGCTGATTTTCTTGAGTTCATATACTAGTTTCATAATACCTCTACATAAATACCAAATAATTAACTCATCACTATAGAATCATCTATCTAATATTTGCTGTTTCTTATATTAAAATTCTTCAAAATCATGATTTTGAATTTCTGCAAGTTGGCGGATGTTAGAAATGTGATAGGGGGAGGGGAGGAAGAAAGCAACTCTGCTTGTTTTTATGGAAGAATAAGATTTCATCTTCTACCCTTGCAGCAGAATCCAAGAGAGGGCTTTAACCTGTAATATTCAGAAGAGGACTACATATGTAACCTGTTCAGCAGTTAATTGTAAATCTTAATTTAAAATTACTATGACTCCAAGTTCCATTATAACATCATCAACCTTTGATTTTAGGAGTTAATCAAAAACTTGAAATAGGGTTATTTGGTGAATTCAGCATGAAAGAAAATGTAGATTATGTTTGTTTGTAGGGAAAGAAAAAGCATCTTGTGTTTGATTTGTTTTGTCTGTACAGAGTAGTATGAATCAAAGCTCTTCATTTCTTTATACCCTTGTTGCCTTTCTGTAAACCTTCCTGTTATAGCCATAAAAGAGAGTTCTGGATTGTTGGCTGTTTAGTTAAGGGATGGGTAGGGTTGTGGCTGTTACTTAAATCTAAAGAATGTGAAACTAAAAATAACAACATTTTCACAGAGATGTTTTTAGATAATGGGAAAAATCTGTAGTAAGCTTTGCAAATTGTTGTACTCTCTTATTTCCTCCTAGAAAGTAAAATTGAAAATTAGGTTGGGATTAGGATGGAGGTCATGTTTTTCTTAGTTATCAGTTTTTAGGTAGAATCACTACATTTTGAATGCTCGTTTTTCTGCCAGTCCCCAGAAATTTAAGCTCGTTATTAAGAATATGTTTTTAATTTTATGGTGTTCAGTACACCAGAGACCTAGCAATTATTCCATTGGGATTTTAATGTTCTTATTTTTCTTCTTTTGCTCTGTTGCTTTGGGAAATGTTTTATTTCCTTAATAGACTATGCACAAAACATAATTGTTTCCTAAACAGGTGAATGATCTTTCAAATAATTTCAATTTTGGTTTAATCTTAAACCAGGGGCTTTTTTGTTTACTTATGAAAGAGAAACATTTCCTCTCTATAATCTGGCCTCAAATATTGTCAGTCTAACTGAAACTCAGCTTTATCCAAACAGCTTCACAGATTTTGATGACAACTTTTAATGTTTTCTAGCATAATTATTATTCCATTCATTCCAGGCATCTTGTTTTTCCAATATACACTTCTATTTGGTATTGATTTTTTTTTTCACACCCCACCCTCTCAGAAATGAAAAGCCAGTTTATGATTATCATTGCATTTTCATTCATTAAGCTGCTGTAGAAAAGAATTTCTTCATTACATTGTGCCTGCTCACTTAGATGACTGTCTTTCAGAATCCTTAACCTGGGACCTTTTGTCTCCATGGTTGCCTTTTCCTGACAGTGAACAATGAGCCAATTGTGCATTTGATACCCTGACTGGATAAAAAAAATTGCCCAGGTGAAGTGGAAGTGGCTGTTTGCAAATTTAATATTCAGCAAATCTAGGGAAAATAGCAGGTATTCATTTAAGATTTTATTTCTGAGCAAGAAGTTAGTTTATGGAAACTGGAAAAAAAACATTTTCCTTCCAGTTGAGAACAACCAAGACCTACCAATTCATCATCCAGCCCCTTGTCATGTTCTACATTAAATTACTTAAGAAAAGAAAAGGTTAATTTAACAAAAGTCTTAACAATCTAAAGCACTAAAAGAAGAGCAGAATTGACCAACAGAAGACTATAATCCTAACAACATGCCTCAAAGAAATGTAGAAACACTAATGGCATGTCAAAATCCCATGGAATTAATGCTGGGAATAAATTCAGCACAGTTACAATACAGCAGGAAATAGTTCTGTGGCAAAAAGCTTCTATAGATAACATTGCCATTATCTTTGCAAGCAGTCTGGCAGTATGGGGGTTTTTTGTTTTTGTTTTGGAAAAAGCCATTATCTTTAGGTCAGCAGGGGAAGTGACGTTGCTGGGGGGACTTGGGAATAAACCATTTTGGGGAAGTGTGCCATTCTACTCCCACTTTCCTTTCTGAGTTAAAAGGTAATTGAACATAGAGTTGGAAGCAGCAGTGGGATAAATGTCAGGGAAGCAGCTCGTGTTACCTTTGCCCATTAAGCCCACCCAGAAACCAACTCCACTTTCTCTCTTCTCTACTGTCATTTTAAAAGGGATCAGCAGGGTTTCACCTATCTACTCTAGCAATTTCATCCATGTCATGAATAGATTGTTTTAGAGGTGAGAAAATGGCCCTTTCACCACTTCTTCCCAGAGATACATTTTCCTGGAATGTGATTGTGATTACACGGTACACATGGGCCAAGACTTTGGGGGCTTTAAGGTGTTTTCATTTATTTAATTTGTCTGAAACAGCCTCAGTGGTGGGTGAGTATAACAAACTAGGACAAGGGGATATGAAATCAAAATCTATAAAATTGCAAAAGGAAAATTTATTATGGATTAATAGAATAAACTTGTTTAAATCCCTGATCTAGGGGATAAAAGTATGCTTAGAATAAATGATAAAGATTGGTTTGTAGGTCAAAAAATAAATTCAAGAAACTTATTACCACCAAGAAGTTATACAGACTGAAAATAAAGATAGACAAAAAAGGAAATTAGAAAACTCCATAATGAATTATTAAGCAAAACAAGAATATCTTCAGCATATCCCCACTTTTTTTGAGATTCACATTGAGGAGGGCAATCATACCTACTCGAAACAATATTGGGCTGACCATGTATATGACTCAATATGGCAATTCTTATATTAATCTAGGAAATAGTACTGGTGACAGCACTGGACATGCAGATTATTTTACTTCATGTTACTATTACATTTCAAGGGTATTTTTTATTGTCTTTGGTTTAGTAGAGTTTTATTTAGACATTTGCTTAAAATAAGTCATGATAAGTGTAATTTTATTTTACTAGTCAAAATGAAATCAACATGGACTAATTTGGATTTCTTTGGTCATATTTCTAGGGTTTCTAATACAAGCAGAAAGAGATCTTCTAAAAGTAAATCCTCAACTGCATTTGGATCCAATTCAAAATCGTATAATTCTCAAGTATCTTCAGGAACCAGTAGAAAATTAGGGATTATGGCTCCACCAATACCTAAAAATAGACCATTCCTTCAACCATCATACTCATTTTTGTAACAATCAAATACAAATGTGCATAGTTAATATTTTTATATCTGTCATCATCTGACCTGCACTGACTATAATTGTGCTATACTTCAGCTTGTGAATTTTATTTTTGATAAAGTATATGTTATTTAAACTTTAGAGATCTTTTCAGTTATTTGGATGTGATATGTCTTTTGTGGGGTAAAAAACACTTCTTTCAGATACTCATCGTTTACTGTTATTATATGTACCATGGCCATTGTTCAAAATAATCTGTAGCAAATAAAGTTTTCTAAAATCCTGTGGTTGCTCTGGTTTCCTTTTTCAGGAGTACTGCAAATGCATGGGTTTCCCCAACAAGTTTCTAGCCCTGATCCTTCTCTGAAGCTCTAGTCCCACTGATATTTATTGGGTGCCATCATTTCATCTTTTTAAATTTATAAAATAAAATCTTTATATATTAAATAAAAAATTAAATAAATTTAAATTTATTCTAGAAATTCTAAAATTCTAAAAATTAACATTCCCTGCTTCCCCAAATACAAAATATCTTTTCTCTTACCTATTTGAATTGATTCTTATTTTTCCTGCATTTTTGTCTGTAAAAGACATGTTTAATATATTTGCCTTCTTATATTTATTTGCAATTTCTCTGTACCCTAACACATAATCTGTTTTGTTTTGTTTTTTCTGATGCTTAAAAAATATTTAAATTCTTTAGTGGGTCTCATTTAGAAGCACTGTACATCATTAAGTTTTAATTTCTCCAACAATTTGTTCTATTCTATACATTTCCTTTCATTTATCTTTTTTAGTTTTGTCTAACTGTAAAAAGAATGTTAAAATCTACTGTTTTTATTGTCTATCTTTTTTCAATTTAATGTTTACTTTTATGATTTTAGGTGCTACGTCATTTGTAACATGTTTTAAATAATTTTTAATTCATTGTGTAGAGTTCATTTAAACATAATTCAGTTTCCTTGTTCATTTAAATTTGTATCATAAAATTTTATTTTTACATTGCCTGAAATCATACTTAGAACTCCTGCTTCTTTAAATTCACGTGGTGCATAGCAAGTTTTATTCCAGCCTCCATTTTCATTTTATGTATGTCTACTTTTTAGTTGCTTTCCTTGTAGGCAACAGATTGTAGTGGTTTGTGTTCTTATCCATTCATTTTTCTTATTTAATCCATTCATATTTAAAAGCATAAGACTTAAATTTGTGGGGGGGGGTTCCCATTTCTATTTCTTATACTATTTTTAATTTGGATTTTTTTTTTTTAATTTTGGGTTCCTCTTAAATAAGGATTTTGTCCCTAAAATAAGTTTTGCTTTAACTACTTTGATGTACCCATATTCCCATAGAGTCTCTTTTTCCCTTCACCTCTTCATCCCTCCTGTTTTTGCCACATTTTTCTCCAGTTGGGAGTTTTACTTATTTATTTTTATTAACAAATTCTTCCCTTTTCCTCCCTCAGAAATGGTTAATTCTAAATTCTTTCTTCCCCTTCTTATGCTTCATTGTTCCCCTTCCTATTCCCATTTTAAGGATAATTTTACTTTGCTCTATTCATTGTTGGTTTTATTTAATTTTTTTGTAGGCCATTATATTTGTGGAGGGTTCTTGCGCAGGGAAGCCTGAAGCTTCTGCCCCAGTTCCCTCATTTAAAGAAAGGAAAACAGGGGTTCAAGACTTGCCCCAGGAATGGATATCCCATGTCAAAGCTAGGCAGCATTAGAACTCGGGACTCATAACTACTGGTCTCCAGTGTTTGTCATATATATTTTTTTAATTTTACACTTTAAAAAATTAGAAAAGAAAAAAAAAAACTTTGCCATGTATATAGCAGACCACAATATATCTAAGAGCATATTATGTATAGTTCCTCCAATCCCCTGTTTCTCTGAAGGTGGATAGCATCTTCCTTCACTAGTCAGAGACATTCCTTGTTTTTCTAAATCGACTCATTTCCTACACTACAGCAAAATTTCTTTCTGGATTCAAACAGCATCTTCCTTCAGAGGATCTTTGAGGCTAATTTGTCATTAACTGTAATTGTAGGAATGACTTGGTTGCCTAAAATTATTCTTAAAACAATACTGCTGTTACTGTACTGTACTGTTCTCTTGGTTCTGTTTGTTTTATTAATTATTTTGTGGCAGTCTCTGCATGCTTTACTAAAATCATAGAACTAATTTCTTATAGCAGAGTAATATTCCATCATGAACATATATCGTAATTTTTTTAGCTATTCTCCAATTGATGGTCATCCTCAATTTCCAATTCTTTGCTACCACAAAGAGAACTGCTTTCAGTAGTTCAGAACATGTAGGTTCTTTTCCATTTTCTCTAATCATCTTGGGAAATAAACCTAATACTGTTATTGCTGGGGCAAAGGTTATAAGCAACTTAATAACTTCTCTTTGGGCATAATTCCATCTCTACTAAATGGCTGGATCAGTTCACAGTGAATTATGGTCCCAATTTTTCCATATTCCCTCTAATATTTGTTATTTTTCCCTTCTATCACTTTAGCCTAATAGGTGTAAAATGATACTCAAGGATGCTTTAATTTGTTTTTTGTTTTTGTTTTTTTTTGTTGAGGCATTTGGGATTAAGTGACTTGCCAGGGTCACACAGCGAGGAAGTGTTAAGTATCTGAGGCTGGATTTTTAACTTGGGTCCTCTTGACTTCAGGGTTGGTACCCTATCCACTGCACCATCTAGCTGACTGCATTTTTCTAATCATGATTTAGAACATTTTTCCATATGATTAAATTGTCTTTATCTGTTTATCAGGAAACTGCCTATTTATATCCTTTGACTATCAATTAGGGAATGACATGCATTCTTATAGATTTGATAAAGTTCTTATGAGTCATATGTTATAAGTCATATGAGACCTTTATCTAAAAAACTGTATAAAAATTTTTTTTCCCCATTTTCCTGCTTTCCTTCCAATCTTGGCCATATTTGTCTATTTGTGCAGAAACTTTTTAATTTAATGTATTCAAAATTATCCATTTTACACCTCACAACACTCTTATCTCGTTTGTTTGTAAACTGTTCACCTGTCCATTAGTCTGATGGATAATAAGCTCCATGTTCTTCAGATTTTCTTGTAATATTTCCTTTTATCTCTAGGTCATGCATCCATTTTGAACTTATGTTGGTAAATAGTATAAGATATTTCTGCCAGACTACTTTCCATTTTTCTCAACAATTTTTACCCTAACTTTTACAAGTTTATCCCTAAAACAATCTTTATACTTGTCAAATACTGAATAACTATATTCATTTAAGATCTGGTACTGCCAAACTTACTTCCTTGACATTTTTTTCCATTAGTTCCTTTGCTATTTTTAACCTTTTGTTCTTCCAAATGAATTATTTTTTTAGCTCTATAAAATAATTTTTGATAATTTATTGGGATATATAGATTAATTTTGGTAGAATTGCCATTTTTATTGGTCCTGCCTATCCATGAGTGGTTACTATTTCTCCACTAATTTAAATTTGATTTTTTTGTGTGTGTACAAAGGTTTGTTTTTTTGTTTTGGTTTGGTTTGTTTTTTATGATTTTGTTCATATAGATCCTGAATTTGTTTTATTAGGTGTATTCCCAGGTATTTTATACTATCTCAAGTTATTTTAAATGGGATATCTAATTATCTCTTCCTATAGAATCATCTAGGAATGCTGATGATTTGTGTGGGCTTAATTTATATTCTGCTATTTTGCTAAAATTATTAATTTTTTAGTTGAGTTGGATTTTCCAACTGTATCATATCATCTACAAAATGAGAGTTTTATTATCTCATTCCCTATTCTGATTCCTTCTATTTCTTTTTGCTATTGCTAATAATGCAATAAAATTTTTATTGATGTTCTTCCTTTTCTATTCTAAATGTTTATTCTTTGATTAGTGGCTTATTTTGATAATTGTATTTCAACATAATTGATTTCTTATAAATATAATATATATTATAAATATGTATATATTTCTATATATAATACAAATAAGTAAATTATAAATATATAAGCTTATAAGAAGCCAATACATTTAAAATTACTCTTAGAAGACCAGGATAAAATAAAGTAAGAACTCTTAGTGTAAAGGTACTAAAGGAAGAGTATTTCCTCTCTGAAATTCCCAAGTGCTGTCTGTAAACCATCTCAGAGTAGAATAAGTTTAGGGATATTAAATTCTCAAGGGCACAACCCTCATCTCCTTGATTTCAAAGACTGGTCTCCCCTGGCCTTGGAATTCAGTGGATAAATTATTTTTTCAGTTTCTTTCGCTAATAATAGCATATAACATAGACCTTAGGCTTTTTTACAAATATCCTATGACACAGTAATCAGGTAGAACCTTGTTAACTACTCTTCCCATGAAATGTTATGTATGGAAGCTGATTAAACTGTCATCAGGACTCTAATCTCCCAGCCATGTTAAAATTTTTAAAACCCTGGCTACTTAGATCAAAAGACATGTGACCTCTCTAATTCTCTAGATTCCTACAAGACAATATATCTGTCCTCCAAAGTCCTCCCTCCAACCCATGAATCCCTGGGTATAATATAATAGAAAGAGTTGAAATCAGATGAGCTGTGTTCTAGTTCCAACTCGGACATTTAGCAGTTATGATCCCAAGCAAATTACTAAATTTTTCTGTGTGTACCTTGGTTTCCTTATCCAGAAAAAAGAAGTGATATGTTTCCTGCCTGAAGAAAACTAAGGTCATCAGGTAACACCCAAAATCTAGCTTTCTGTCTCTGGCAAAAATCCTGTGAGCTAATTTTGGGGTATGTTTAGTTCTTTGCTTAGAAAGCTATTTTCTTCAGTTACAAGAGGCAAAGGGTTTTAGTGACTTAAAGTCAGGAAAGACTGGTTTAAGGCCTGCCTCTGACAAACACAACCATTGTGACAGTTAGCTAAGTCACCCTAGTGTCCAGGGCAGTCTCCAAAATGACATGCAGATCTCCATTAAAAAGATTTCCACATCAGAAATTCTCTACACCGATAAAATCAAGTGTTTGGACTCAAAATGATGATCATTGAGCATTTTTCTACCCTCTAATGTTGTAGCCCGATTTAGAACTTGGCTGCAACTCACCCAGGTAGAAATACTACTGTCTCACTGGCAGAAGAGCAGTCTGGTCTTCCCTATAATATCTCCCTGAACTTCCCACCTAGAGGGAGGAGGCAACCCAACCTTATTCCCTGTCTGCTTGTGATCCATAATTACTTTCAACCACCAGGAGCTGTCCTTCCAGTTTAGAAAAGATGTCTCCTTTTTTATTACCTACCAGTTATTTCTTATCTTTCTAAAAATGTATCAGTTTGAGCATCTTTTAGGGGTTCCCTCCCTTCTGATGGAAAGGCACTTAACTAACCCCTTTACATCTTGTTTACCTTTCTGTTCCTTAGATGAGCTGAGAAAAACCAGAGTGAGACTTCATGGATCAGGGAGATTAGAAACAATATGTAGTAGTCAGCTATTTTAATAGCTGCCCATTACATCTCAATACTGCCACCTTAAATTTGTTTTGTAAGTTGTAGGTTCTGTTATTCTGTAGTTTCAGTCATGTCCAACTCTTTGTGACCCCATAGGGGGTTTTCTTGGCAAAGAGAATGGTTTGCCAATTCCTTCTCCACTCAATTTACCAATGAGGAAATTGAGGCAGAAAAGTTAAATATGCCCAGAGTCACAAAACTAGTAAGTGTCTAAGGCCAGATTTAAGCTCAAGAAAATGAGTCTTCCCTGATTTCTAAACTTGATACTTCTTCCATTAGCTGCCCATTAGTGTTCAAATACATGCAAACATTCAAATAAAGTACAAGTAAAATCATAAATGATAAAGCCAAACAAAGCAAAAAAAGAGCCCAAACTAGCACAGCATGGGAGGGAAAAGTACACTTTAGTCCTTGCAACTGTATTCTTCTGTTACTTACCAGTAGATCAAGTTGACAAGCACTTATTAAGTAACTGGTATATGACAGGCAGATTCTCTGCATCATTTCCTATGTCTTATTACTGTTTGAAGTTATTTTCTACATATGGTTGCATTTAATCTCTATACTGTTCCTTGGATTCTTTTTATGATCTATATTATTTCATATAAACATCCTATTTTTTTATTCATCTGTGTCATTCCTTATAGTGCATTAATGTTCCATTATGTTCATATACCACATTTACTTAATTATTCCCCAATATTCAAGAATAAGGTTTTTCACATTTCACATAGTACTTCTATAAGTTTTTTTTTTTACAAGTAGGTCTTTTCCGGTCACCTTACTTTAATCACAAACCTAAAAGTGGGATTGATGGGTTAAGGAGTATGAATTTGTAGTTTACTTACAATTGTTTTCTGAAATGATGGAACTACTTCACAGTTCCAGCAGCAATGAATTAGCATGTCTCTTTTCCCACTTCTCTGCCAATAATGAATTGTCATCATTAACTGTCTTTGTCAGTTTGGGTGTGAAGTGGTTCTCACAATTGTTTTTACTTCTAATTTCTATCTTTTGCCATGCTATCTCCATAACTTCTCCCTCTGTCCACTTCCATTCACACAGCCTCTACTTTAATTTAGGTCCTCATGTCTTACCCAGACTAATTTTTTTTTTAAAGTCTTAATTGTTCACCCTGCTTCCAGACTATCTTATCCAATCCTTTACACAGTTGCCTAATGTGGATCTGGCCTAAACTGGATCTAGCCATGGCAGCCTCTTTCACAACTTTCAATGACTCCCTGTTGTTCCTAGGATAAACTGCAAAATCCTCAACCTCATATTCTAGGACCTCCACCATCTGGCTCTCCTTACTTCATCTCTTTTCATATTGCTCTTCTTCACTTATTATTCTTTTTTTTGTTTTTTTTTTCCTAGAAGGATTTATTTTTCTTTCCTCTATACAGTCTGTATTCTAGCCAAACCAGCTTACTTTATATTCTATGTACAAGAAACTGTATTTCCCACCTCTGTGCCATTGCCTTTCATGTATAAAACATTTTTACCCCATATTTTCTTCTTTTTCTTTTTTATTACATTTATAATTTTTTATAGTATTTTATTTTTCCAAATACATGCAAGCATAGTTTTCAACTTCATCTTTGCAAAACCTTGTGTTCCAAATTTTTCTCCCCTTTCTTCCTCCTTCCCCTTCCCCAAGACATCAAGGTTAAACATGTGCAATTCTTCTAGACATATTTCCATATTCATCATGCTGCACAAGAAAAATCAGATCAAAATTCTCGTATTCTTTATATATAACATTCCATCTCCAAGCCTCTGCAAAAATCTGGAATTCACTATGTTCTTTGACTTCACAGAATGCCTTCCTTCCTTCAAGGCACTACCTTCGGGTACTACCTCCTACTTAAGACATTTCCTGAAATTCCCCTCACCTCAGTTGTTGCATTCCTCCCTTCTCAAGATTACTTTGTAAATACTTCGAATTTATATGTGTATGTGTCTATGTTGTCTCTCTCCAGTAAAATGTTAGCTCCTTGAGGAGAGCACCATTTATTTTTGTCTATCTTGATATAATGCTATGTGTATTGTTTTAATAAATGTTGGGTTATTCTTTTTTACATATTACTTTTCAGATGATTTATTGATAATTTGTGTTTATTCTTTCATGAACTGCCTGTTCATGTTCTTATTTGATTACTTATCTAATACTGAATAGCTCTTGTTCTTACTTTTTTTTTCAGGGGAAATAAGGGAATAAGTACTTATATAGTGTTAAGCACTGTACAAGTTTTATCTCATTTGATTCTTACAACAGCTCTAAGAATTAGGTGCTATTATCCCCATTTTACAGTTGAAACTATCAATACACAATAGATTTTTTTTGTCTGACTTTTTTCAATCTACATCCTTTCCTTTTCTGGATGCATTGACTTTATTTATATAAAATCTTTAAACAAAATGTCTCATGGTTTTCTTTATATCACAAAATGATTATTCTTTTCCATATCCATTAGGAAAAGCATACCTTATTCTCAAATGGTTTTTTGATGATATTTTTTGTAACACAAACTTTTGGTCCATAGTGAATTTTTTTGTGGCAGGTGGTTTAATATGTTGTCCTAGCTCCTATTTTTTTCAGTAAAATACTATCTAGTTTTCCCACTGGTCTTGATAGAATAATGAAGTTTTTCCCAAATAATTTATGTTCTTGGACATATAGAACAAAAGACTGTCTTACACATTTTATTCTAGGTTTTGCTTATCTAATCTTTTCTACTGATCTCCTTTTTTCTTCAGTGCCAAATAATTTTGGTAATTACTACACTGTAGTACTTTGAGATAATAATGCCTTTCTCTTTCCTGATATATTATTTCTCTGATGTTCTTGACATTTTGTCTTTCCATGTGCACTTTATTTTATCCAATTTCATAATGTATTCCTTTGGGGGGTTGATAGTCTCATTATTAATTTCATAAGCTAGTTTGAGTAGTTTTGTCCTTTTTTCTTTATATTAGCCTGGCCAAGCTATTAACACTGAGTAATTCCATTATTAAGTATTTAGTTCTTTTTCACAAAAATTGTTTTGTGGTAATATTTATGCAAATCTTATTGTGTTTTCATAGGTTTACACTTAAAACTTTTAATTCATTTTGTTATTGTAAATAGTATTTCTATTTTACTATATTCTAAAGTATATTCTTCTGTAAGTAGTATTTCTTTTTTCCTGGGGTTTATTTGTAATGTATAAAATGCTAATGATTTTGAAAGTTTATCTTATTTACTTCTAATTTCCTAGAAGTATTTATTTCAGTTAATTTTGTTTGTTAATTGTCTTCTGTTACTGTTAATGGTCATAAATCACCATAACATCTACAGAAATACTTTATTCTCTTTTTTCCCAATGTTCATTCCTTTAATTTCTTTTTCTTGTATTTTATAGTTTCAGATAGATGCTTTTTACAATATTTAGGAAAAATCCTTAGGTTCCTTTGTTTGAAACATGATTAGTTGATTGTTGTTGATTTTTATATTGACTACTATGGGGTTTTTTTTAATCTTTTTTGCATCTGTTGATATGATCATTAAGTTTTTATTGTTTTGATAGTTATATGATCAACTATCTAATTGTCTTCCTAATCTTGTTCCATCCTTAAATTGCTGGTGCAAATATAGCATCATGTAGTAAAAAAAATATTTGTTGATAATCTTATTTCTCTTAGTGTAATTTGTTCCTTCTTTTTTATTCTGGCTAATAGCTTATCAGTTTTATTGATCATTTTAGTCCTTTGTTTTGTATTAATCAAGTTTTGTTTTTAATTTTGTTTATTTTATGTCTCATTTTGAAAATGTCCTTATTTTTTCTCATTTGCAACTTAATCAGATGATATAAAAGAAATGAGATAGTGGGACAGCTAGCTGATGTAGTGGATACAGCACCAGCCCTGAAATCAGAAGGACCTGAGTTGAAATATGGCCTCAGACACTTAATATTTCCTGGCTGTGTGACCCTGAGCAAGTCACTTAACCCCATTTCCCCCAAAAAAAAGAAAAAAGAAAGAAATGAGATAGAATATCATTCATACCATTATGTTGTCCCATATATATATATATATATATATATATATTTTTTTTTTTTAAATCTACACTTGACCAACATCAAGTAGGATGAGGGAGGGAACAAGAACTAATATAGCACTTTTTATATGCCAGGTACTGCATTAAGTGCTTTACAAATATTTAGTTTAATACTTACAACAACCCTGAAAGAAAGAATTGGAAACTGAGGGGGATACTGCTTGCAAAAAAAACAGGAAAGTCCTTCATGAGCTCAAGGAAAGTGAAATGAACTGTGTACAAAGTAATAGCAATGTTGTGGGATGATCAGTTGTCAATGACTTTGTTATTCTCAACAATGCAATGATCCAAGACTACTCTGAAGAACTTAAAATTTAAAAAAAAATGCTATCCATACCCAAAGAACTGATTGTGTCTGAATACAGATTGAAACATACTTTTTTTTTAACTTTATGAGAATTATGGAAATGTTTTTCATAACTTCATATGTGCCTTCTCAATGGGGGAAGGGGAAAGAGAGAGAGAGACAGAATCTGGAACTCAAAAAAAAAAAAGTTTAAAAAATTTTACATGTAGCTGGGAAAAATAAAAATGCTAAATCAAAAAATTAGAATAAAATAGATAAACCGTTTTTTTAAAAACCCTGCAAAATGAATATTTCCACATAAAAAGCAGAACCGAAAGAAGACAACATGTGGAACTGCCAATCTATATTACGAACAGCTTGCTTTTCTCTAAGCAAATAATAAATTTAACATGTTATCTCCAAAATTGTCCTGCTTGTCTGTTTCCTACTAACCTTTATTCTGCTCTCATCTGTACATTTTTTAATATGTTTCAATGACTGTTGGAATCCAGTTCCAGTGAAAACTGAGTGTGAATACCCTACCCGAGGCCAACATAAGCTCCCTTCAGTTGACATCATTGTCCCTCCAGGGTTAATGAACATTCCATACTTTGACATGTCGGTATGGACCCCATCCATCAATACCAAGATACTTATCAACACAGAACTATAAATAGCCTAATTGTGATGCTCATCAACATCAACAGTATTGTAGATAACTTCAAATATTTTATCATTACCAAGGTACTTTTTGAAACAGTAGTAAATAGCAGAAATTATCACATTAATGCATATTTACCTCAAGTATGTCTTTAGTTCATTGTTGAGGGGTAAATAGTATATTTAAAACATCTTGTTTCTATTGAATGTATTCTCCATTAAGATTATCCTGATTTTTCCCCATATGTCTTTATAATATTAGGGAGATGGTAAGCCAGTATGGACATGGACCTGCTGGCCTTCAACAAATGACTGACCCTCTTTTCTTAATTTTTTTTCCTGATGCAATTGGGATTAAGTGACTTGCCCAGGATCACACACCAGAAAGTTTTGTGTCTTTCTAATTTTAAAAATTTTGATAACTTATCACTAGCTCTCCCCTTCTCATGCCCCACTCCCACTCCCCCATTAAAAGAAAAATAATTTCCTTGCATAAATATAGTTACACAAAGCAAATACCCACACTGGCTATACCCAAAAAGGTACGTCTCACTCTGCACAGAGATAGGCAATGTGTTTTTGTCACTAGAATCCCTCCTTGGTTACTATATTGATCAAAGTTATTAAATTTTTCAAAGCTGTATTGGGTTGTTTTGGTTTAAGTTCTGTTACTTGTTCTGGTTCTGCTCACTTGATTCTGCATTAATTTATACTGGTGGTATCATTGGGTCAAATGCACAATTAAATGACTTCCAAATTGCTTCCCAGACTAGCTAGACCATTTCACAGTTCCAGCAAGATTTTGTTGTATTTTAAAATATAAAAAACCATTCTTACCTGCAGGGGAGGAGGGGAGGCAAACAAAAATAAATAGCAGGCCAGATTTGGCCCTCATGACACTACCCTCTCCTGGGAGAACTATCAACCTCAATCTATCTCCTTTAATTGATAATTTTTTTTTTTAAACTGGAGCAATTAGGGTTAGGTAACTTGCCCAGGGTCACACAGCTGGAAAATGTTAAGTGTCCGAGGCCATATTTGAACTCAGATCCTCCTGACTTCAGGGCTGGTGCTCTATCCATTAAGCCACCTATTTGGATCATTGCAGTCCTCTCTTGTTTGGTCTGCCTTCCACAAGTTTTTCCATACACCAGTCCATGTCACAACTCTGAGGTAAACAGCTCAAACGTTAATAAATCATAGAGATGGAAAGAAACTTAGTGTTCATTTAATCCTATCTCCCTCCTGAAAATTCATTCTTAAATTATCCCAGACTTCATTTAAGTCAATTCAATAAACAGCTATTAAGAGCTTATGGTATACAAAGTAAGTAGGGCAGAGGGGAAGGAGGAAGGAAGGTGTGGAGGGATGTATGTTCAAGATTACTATCTTGAATTAGCTCATGGGAAATAATATAAATGAAAAGTAGTGTGATAGACATATGTATGTTTATATATATGCTCCTGCATAAAAGAGAGGTACATGTAAAACATTATAAAACTTGTGAGGAAAGAAGACAAAAGAATATTTTATTCTCTATGAATAAATCAGGAAATGAGGAAGTCACTCCCTCCTATTAGGCAATTCTAATTGTTAGAAGTTTTCTTTATATTACATTTTAAATCTACCTCCCTGTAATATCTACTCACTGGCTCTGCTTTTGCACTCTAGAGTTTCAGAAAACAAATCTAACTCCACAAATCTAACTCCCTCTTCCACATGAAACCCTTTCAAATGTATGAGGACAGCTATCTTCCTTCCTCTATCTTCTAGGATCAAAGTCAGTTGGGAGTTATCAACCACACCCTGCTGGGTTTTGGTCTCCATTCAAAAGAGGAAGGCAGGAGACGGTTATAACCACACAAGGGTTCCTTATGAAAGTGCTTTCTCTGCTGTAGTCAGTCTGGCATACAGTGGTTTTAGGCATTCCAGTAACATGGTATCTTTCTAACACACTCACACACTTGGTCTTGTCCTGAGCCCTCAAAGTATTTGCTTTCTCCTCACACATTCCTAGAGGGCCTTGTCTGAACTTCTTTGCTCCTCCCACCATCACCCCCTACCTGCGTTATTTCAAAACATATATTATTGTATAGTTTTATTTCAGGCAGCCAACCAGTATGTACTTACCAAGTATATTATATGTGCCAGGCACTAGGCTAAGGGCTGGTGATACAAACAGTCCCTGTTCTGGAAGTGCTCACCCTTCACTGGGGGAGGTGGGGAACATTCAACTATAGACAGATTATATTCAGGATAAATTGGATATAATGAACCAGGGAAAGTTATTGGAAGAGAAGTTGAGGAAGGTTTCCAATAGGAAGTAGGATTTTAGCTGAGACCTGAGGGAGCCCAAGAGGTAGAGATAAGGAAAGAGAACACTCAAGGCATGGGGGACAGTCAATGAAAATGCCTTCAGGAAGTCAGAAGGTGGATGGAATGCCTTGTTCAAGGAACAGGGAAGGTTCAATATCATGGAATTGCAAAGTAGTTAATGGATGGAGTTAAAAGACTGGAAAAGTAGGAAGGAAGGAGGTTATAAAAGGCTGTTGTGACACTGGGAGACAATCCCAATTGCTTCAGGGGAAAAAAAAAAAAAAACCTTTCAAAGAAATGGTTTAGGTGCTACCTCCTTTATGAGACCATTCACACAGAGAGAGAGACCCCTATTAGCATATTTTCCCTCTTGGAATTACTTTATACATACTTTTATTTATTTATTTGTGCTTTCCCCACTGGAAGGCAAGCTCCATGAGGGCATTTTGTATCCTCAGCATTGTGTTTCACCATAACTGATGCTTAATGAATTTTGTTGATTTGGACTGAATAGTATTTTTCTTATGTATGTCATATCCTCTTTTATTCCATTAAACGTCTTGAAGGCAGGCACAGTATAATAATGTTTCATTTTTCCATTCCTAGTACCTAGAACCATGTCTTTTTCCCCTCTCTTCATTTTCTTTTTCTTGTTACTTTTTTTTATTTTAATAGTATTTTATTTTTCTAATTGCATGTAAAGATAGTTTTCAATATTCATTTTTGTATCATTTTGAGTTCATCTCATTGTTGAAGAGAGCCATGTCCATTAGAAAACTGATCCTTATTATTAAGTATATAATGATCTCCTAGTTCTGCTCATTTCACTCAGCATCAGTTCGTGTAAGTCTCTCTAGACCTTTCTGAAATCATCCTGCTGGTTATTTCTTACAGAACAATAATATTTCATAACATTTATATACCACAATTTACCCAACCATTCTCCAATTGATGGGCATCCACTCAGTTTCCAGTTTCTAGCCACTACAAGCAGGGCTGCCACAAACATTTTGGCACATGCAGGTCCCTTTCCCTTCTTTAGTATCTTAGTATTAGTATTTAGTAGCACTGCTGGGTCAAAGGGTATGCACAGTTTGATAACTTTTTGAGCATAGTTCCAAACTGCTCTCCAGAATGGCTGGATGTGTTCACAATTCCACCACCACTTTTCCCACATCTCCTCCAGCATTTTGCATTATCTTTCCCTGTCATTCTAGCCAGTCTGACAGGTGTGTAGTGGTATCTCAGAGTTGTCTTAATTTGCATTTCTCTGATTAATAATGACTTGGAGCATCTTTCATATGGCTAGAAAGTTTCCATTTCCTCATCTGAAAATTATCTGTTCGTGTCCTTTGGGTCACTTTATTGTTAAGAAGAGCTAAGTCCATCATAGATCACACAGTCTTGCTGTCACTGTGTACCATGTTTTCCTGGTTCTGCTCACATCATTAAGCTTCAGTTCATGTAACTTTCCAGACTTTTCTGAAATCTGCCTGTTCATCATTTCTTATAGAACAATAATATTTCCTTACACTCATCTGCCATAACTTGTTCAGCCTTTCCCCAATGGATGGGCATCCACTTGTTTTCCACTCCTTGCCACCAAAAAAAGCCACTGCAAACATTTTTGCACATGTAGGTTCTTTTCCCTCTTTTAGGATCTTTTTTGAATACAGACCCAAGAGTGACTGCTGGATCTCAGGGTACGCACTGTTTCATGGCCCTTTGGGCATAGTAAAAACATGTCTTCAACATGGAAGATGCGTAATAACAAATGTTTAATTGAAGTTAAAATGAAAAACTTGCAAAGCTGAGAAGACCCAACCACTGCTCCCCAGGAGACTCTCATTTTCCCCAGAGAATTACCAGCCCAAGCCATATTTTTGCCCTTCCAAAACGAGCTCTCTTTAGGAAACAAGAGCAAATGTTTTCATTCATAAAAGTCTTAAGCCAGAGCACCAGAAGATTGGAACCAGTACCCGGCCGGCTGCACTTGCCCAAAATGACTGTAGTGGTTCAAGAGGCAACCACTGGGTGGCAGCAGTGGGCACTCCTTGGTCTTGGGATTTGGACTGGGAGGGGTGCTGCCCCTATTTATGCTTCTGTGTTGTGTACACAACAGCTAAGGAGCAAAAGATGCTCGTGCTTCTGAAAGCATTCACAGCATGAAGGGACCTGGAAGATCATCCAATCCAGGGGTTCTCAAACCTTTTTGTGGGCTGGTGAAGCCTATGGACACTTCTCAGAATGAGTTTAAATGGAAAAAAATAAAACGCATAGAATTACAAAAGAAACTAATTATGTTGAAGTTGTCATCAGAATTTTTTTTAAATAAGTTCCTGGACAATTCCAAAAGACTCATGATGAAAAATGCTATCCATATCCAGAGAAAGAACTATGATGTCTGAAGGATGTTATTCTCACTTTGTTGTTGTTATTTTTTCTTTCTCATGGTTTTTCCCTTTTGTTCTGATCCTTCTTTATAGCATGACTAATGTGAAATTATGTTTAATATGAATGAACCTGCCTATCAGTTTTATTGCCACCTTGGAAAATGGGGAAGGGAGGGAGAAAAATAGTCAAAATCTTATAAAATGCAATTTTGAAAACTTAAAAAATGAAAAGGAATGTTTAGAAAATAAAATGAGTTCATGGATCCCAGCTAAATAATCAGTGGTCTAGTCCAACCCCGTCATTATACATGTAAAAAAAACTGAGGCCCAGAGAGATTTGTGACTTGCCCAAGATTGTGCTGATAATAAATTGGTCAGATGTAGTAACAAATTAGAGGCAGGACAATATAAAAGGCTCTCAGGGAATAATCATTTATTTGACCATGCACCAGTAAAAATAACCTGTAGTTCTTGTACTTTTCAAAGAAGAGAGAAGCAGGGGGCAAAAATATAGAGCTGGTGAGACAAACAATAGCAAAACTCTGCTGTCCCTGGACATTCTGACTAATGGCTTAGCAGCTTGGAAATTTGCCCATTTTGCTTTGGGAAACTGTCCAACCCTGAGAAAAGTCCAAGAAGGTAAAGGCCAGGAGCAGCTGGGCCAACCCCAGAGCAAAAGCTAAACCTGGGGGAAGGGGGGAAATGTAGGAAGGCACAAAGCCATGTTTATTGGCAGCAAAACGGTGCCCTGGGGCACCTGCTACACAATCAGGATCTGACGCTGATTTTAGGTTTAAGGCCTAAAAACAGAACACTAAAGGTCCTCCAGACCTAGATTCTTTCTCTCTGATTGGGAGAGGAAGGATGCTTTGTCACATGATCCCTCTCATACGCAAGAGGGTCATATAATATCACCATGGCAGCTGCCCAACGATGAGAAGGATTGGGGCAAAGGCAAAGGCTGCCTTAGTCTAAACAACCTCCTAATATCAGAGAGAGCCAAACACCTACACCTGGACACCTACACTTGGCTTGGCTGGAGGCATAACTCTACTCTCCCTTTCTCCGAAGCCTAAAAGCCATCCCCTCTTTACTTACTGATATTGATAATATAGACTTGAGTTTCCCACCGACTTCTCTCCTCTATGTTCTGAGAGTAGCCTTGCATCTTCCCCTGAAGAGCCCCTTCAGGATGGAAAAAAAATTCGGAGAAAAGCCATTATTACATTCTTTGTCCTGAACCTTCAGGGCCTGGAGGAGGTGCATTAGAGAGAGCCTGCCTATTCTTTTTTTGGTGAGAGGAACCAGGTCACAAGACGGTTCTGCATCCAGAGGCATGAATGAGCCCACTCATGGAGTCTAGTTAGTAACAAAGGTCAGCTCTGACTTACAATCTAGGTCAGGTTGATAACCACCAACCACACACCTTCTATGCCTCTTCCTCCTTCCTCTCTCACACCATATTTGAATATTTGAACCCAACCGTTTATCTTTTATACCCAAACCCTGAAGAGTTCTAGAGGGGGCTTTTGCTGTGGCCTTCTGGGGTATATTTGGGGAAGCCTGTAGAAGAACTATAAATCTTTGCTTATTTTTCCCCAATCTGAGGCACCAATTAGGCAGTCATTCAATGAATATTTAAGGCAATTAAGTGACAGTGTTATACTTAAAATCAGAAAGACCTCAGTTTAAATTCGACTGAAAAAAATTATTGGAAAATCATTGAAGGCTATGGGGAAGGAGAGGGACATAATGGAAATAATAGTCTAAAGAGATTGTCCGAATAGTGTCATGATGGCAGATTGGAGAGAAGGAAAAAATCATCCAGAATACTCACTGTATGAACACACAAACATAAAAAGAATTAACCAATGTTACTCTTCTGCATTTTTTTTCTAACTAGTTTAGACAGGAAAATGATTCCCCTTTTTTAAGCAGAAGCATAGTTCTACAGACATTCAAAGTTTAGAAAGGGAGGGAAATGCAAGAAGAAGCTAAAAAAATAAGAAAGCTTATCATCATGTGAATCTCAGCAGACAGGATGAGCTCAATCCTGATGGTCAGGAGACAAATTCTTCTTGGGTCAATAAGGCCACAAGGAATGGAAGGGATCACAAGATATTAGAGCTTGAAGGTAACTCTTAAAAGTTCCCTAGCTCACTCACCATTTTGCAGATAGGGAAATTGAGGCTCAATGAAGCAACTGACTTGCCTGAGTCACATAGCCAATTAGTGTCAAGGTTGTCTACCTTGCCATTGCCACAAAGTCATCACAGCTTCCATGGTTTAAGAAACAGGTTAGCATAAGACATCTATGGATAGAACAGGGTCTTTGTTCTATCTTCACCATGGTGGGGAAAAAGAAAAGAAAACTTATCACAGCCATGGAGATATCACTTACAGGGCCAGACTGATCCCTAGGTCAAGGCAGAATGACTCAGTGAGGATGGTAAGAAAACCCCTTGCTAGCCTAGAGTTTGTCACCAGGCCATATGAATGGGAACCACTCCATCTCCAAGTGTTGAAAGAACTGGCAGCTGTGATTGTTAGCAATCACTGCCAATGATCTTTGAAAGCTGGCGGATAATTTGAGAAGTGCTACAGGATTCTAGAAGGGCAAATTTCCTAATTTTCTAGAACAGGGAGATGATACATTCTGCATATTGCTAGGGAATTCTAGAACACATTAAAAGGGATAGTCTGTAAGTGTCACACATGTGACCCTGGCCTCCTATCCGGGAGCCCACAGAAAGGCAGCTGTCACTACATTAATTATCCAGTGAGAGATTCCATACCAAACCTATCAGGTGACTTTCTTACTTGGGCCACCAGATCAATTGACTTGTCAGGGATTTTTTTTCCTGAGATGTGAATTAGATAGCCTTTCTTAAAATTCTGAGATATATCTTTGTTGGCCACCAAAGGGTGCTCTATTTGTGAATGCCTAAGCAGCTCCCATAAGGACAAGCTCACGTTGGGAGTAAATGCTCTAAGACTCAGGGGTCCTCAAACTTTTTAAATAGGGGGCCAGTTCACTGTCCCTCAGACTGTTGGAGGGCCGGACTATAGTAAAAACAAAAACTTTTTTTTTTGTGGCATTTAAATAAAGAAACTTCATAGCCCTGGGTGAGGGGGATAATCGTCCTCAGCTGCGGCATCTGGCCCGTGGGTCGTAGTTTGAGGACCCCTGCTAAGTAGTTAGGTTGACCCCTCCAGTCCAATCCAAAACTAGCCTAGGAGATGAAATGGAATTATTGGTCAAAAAATTAAAATATAAACCCGTGATCTGTCCCTAGATCATAAACCCCAACTCCTTCTGGAGTCATAGATTCAAATAGTAACATGCTATGATCACATAGTTCATTAAATACAGAACAAAATGGAAAGGAAATAGCTCAAGTATTCTGTTTGGAGGCATCCAACTCCATTTATCTAAACCTCTTTTGGGTTCCCTTTTGAGCCCTCTGAATGCAGCTAAGGACTCTCAACTATCTACAATTCAGAAAAATGAATAAAGGAAAAGGTGTCCAAACTCTGTATCAAAGTCATAGATTATAACAGAAATAAGGAAAGGTGGGGAAGAAGGTAAAGATCAATTACCTTCCTCCCCACTTATTCTAAGTGTGTAACTGGAAGAGAAGACTTGGGCAGAGGGGAAGTGACAGCTTTCAGGGATTTTTAAAGGGATTTCATATGGAAGAACTCAACTAGAAACAATGGGTAGGAATTTCAGAAAGGCAGATGTCAATTCAACATAAGGAAAAGCTTCTTAATAATTATAACTGCTTAAAAGTCAATGGGCCACGCTGGAAACTGACAAGTGACCCGTGCTGAACCTCTTCAAGAAGAGCCTGTCAGTTGTTATCATTGCTCCGTGAGGATTTGGGGTCAGTTGGAATAGGTATCTTGTGAGGTCCTCTCCATCTCTGAGATTCTGTTGCTCTTTTATAGAGGAGAACTTTTTGATAATGGATAGAGGGATGGACATAAAGTGTGATCCTGACAAATCATTTCACCTCTCTCAGCCTCAGTTTTCTCATCTGTAAAATGATAATAAAAGCATCTGCACTGCAAGGTTAATTTAAAAGAGCAAATGTAATAATCTATGTAAAGTACTTTACAAATCTTAAAGTGAAAGACTGTCATCATTTACATCATTATTATATTATCTGAAGGTGTTTTGGGGGGAGCAAGGAGTATGAAGTCAAGGAATATCTATGACCATAAAGCAGCTTTCCAAATTCTTTTACTTTCTCCTATGTAACCTCATTAAGAAAACTTTTTTGGCCATTGAGTTGTGAGGCTAGGATAGGACTCAAGCCAACAGCTTTGCACAATTTTCTGGGTGAAATTTTAGGGAAAGTGTCTCTAATGAAACTAAGATACCAACTAAGAAGACCAATTCTACACAGGTTTCCTTGGGGACCACTCCACCAAATCACTTGGGGATGGAGAAGTGGGCAATGTGGTACAGTAGGTAGAGTACCAGTCAAAGAATCAGGAGACCTGAGATCGGGCATCTGCCAATGGCTAGCAGCAATGTGACTTTTCTGGGCTTATTTCCTCATCTGTATAATGAAGGGGATGAACTTGGTGAATCCTAAGTCTCCTTCCAGCTCAATGATGCTATAGTTCTGTAGGTTTCTGAATAGCCACATTAACTGGGCCAGTGCCAAAGAAAAACAACACACAGAGAAAAATGATGTTTAATGGCTCTGGAGTGAGGATGTATAGGAAAGGTCTAAGGATATATATGAGACTTAAAGGAAACACACAAAAGGAAAATCTCTCCCTGCTGAAATTCCCTCTAGGTCCTTCCTCTGCTCAGAAAGGGCATAGTTCATATAGTACCAAGGGTAACCTTGTTCTGTGTGGCTCCAGAAAGTAGAACTTGGACCATTAGGAAGAGTTCTAGGGATGGTGAAACAGAAAATAAAATAAAATTTAATTTTTTTTAAGTTTTTAATTTTCAAAATGTATACATAGTTTTCAACATTCACCTTTGCAAAATCTTGTGTTTCATAATTTTTTCTCCTTCCCTTTCCTCACCCCCTCCCCTCAACGGCAAGTAATCAATATATGTTAGACATGTGCAATTCTTCTAAACATATTTCCATAATTATCATGCTACACAAGAGAAACCAAATCAAAAAGGAAAAAAAAATGAGAAAGAAAACAAAATGCAATCAAACAACAACCAAAAAAAGTGAAAATGCTATGTTGTGACCCACCCTCAGTTCCCACAGTCCTCTCTCTGGGTGTAGATGGCTCTTTTCATTACAAGTTTACTGGAACTGCCTTGAATCACCTCGCTGTTGAAAAGAGACACGTCCATCAGAACTGATTATTGCATAATCTTGTTGCTGTGTACAATGTTCTCTTGATTCTACTCACTGTTGAAAAGAGATACGTCCATCAGAACTAATCATTGCATAATCTTGTTGCTGTGTACAATGTTCTCTTAGTTCTACTCACTTCACTTAGCATCAGTTCATGTAAATTAAAATTAGGAATAACTTTCTGATAGTAAGAAGATTGTGAACCATCCCTGCAGATATCCAAGCAAAGAATGCCAAGAATATTCCACAAGGATTTTTACAGTAGGTAGGAGATTGAACTTGGAAATCTCTCAGGTCATTTCAATAGAGTGCTCAAATTAGAACATCCTCAGCCCCTTCTCAGTCTCAGGTTAAAATGGGCCAAGAAGATCTGTGGCTGTCTCACTGCTAGGCTTTGTATCTAAAGCTAGAGTTTTCCTAGCCACGAGCTCCTGGTCACTAGGATATTGCCCCTTCTTCCGAAGTATCTCTGGGTCCACAGTGAAGATCCAGATTTAAGCATCAGTTGGTGAATGAGATAAGAGGTGGGGAGGAGTTTCCCTGAAAGAGAGCCCCATACATAAGGGGTTGAACATGAAAGATACCATATATCTGTATTACATCCTCTAGAATAAAGCACAGTTGAGATTTCCAGTAAAAATTTCTGTCATGTCCAGAACATCCCTGTTCTAATTCTCTACAATTTCTTGGAAGGAAGGAAGAGGTTTTAGGGCTGGAAGATTTTTCCATGATGCTCAGGAACCAGGAAGTGACGTAGCTCCTGCCAGGTTAATGAGGGCAGGTTATTGTGGGCAAACCCAACACATATATTTCCCAGAACAGAAATAGAAAACCCCAACCTTTCCCTCAGCTATCCTCTAGCTGTCATATCAGGGGCCTAAGCAAGGAGTTGGTGGTGATTAAGTTGGAGAGGGAGAGCCTTATCAATTCCATTTCCAAAAGACTCCTTCTTACCCTAAATCCTGGAGGTACCAGGTGGGCATGGAAAAAGGGAAGATGCCTGAGGGACTGAAGACTCAAAATAAAACTAAAGCGTTTGCTGCTGACCTTGAAGAATACAGAAGAATAACCTTAAGGAAACAAAAGGACAGAACATCCGATGACATCACACATGGTGGTGGGGAAATATGTTTCCCCATCTTTCCCAAATTAGACACCACCTACAGGGTCCAGGGTGGGAGCATCAGTGCCATGTGGCCTAGAAAAAAAGTGAATCTGGCTAGGGATAGAACTGAGATCAATCTATATTTCATGACTGAATGAAGCATTTGGGACTCAGTACTATTTGGAAGGGATAGTGATTAACTCCTTTAACACATATATGTACATCTTTATGTGAGTAGAAGAACATATTCTATACCATAAGCACCTGCAATTTGCTGATATATTGCTTAGGAAATGGCTTTTTCAATTGTCTTCAGATGTATTCTAGCCCCAAGTAGAAATTACAAGCTCCCTAAAGGCAAAGACCCTGACTTCTAATTATTTAGGATTCCTCCCTGCACACAAAAAGCACCCAAGACAATACTTTGTGCATAGGACATATTCAGTAAATGTCAAATATGATGGAACTGCAGCCAGCTTCTCCCCAGCCTCCCTGCCTGGCAATAAGAGCTCTCCACAATCTGCCTTCCACCTACCTTTCCAGTCTTATTTCATTTTACTCTCTTTCACCCACTTACTTCCCCATTCCAGTCAAACTGGCTTGCAAGTTATTCCCCATACATGAGATTCTTTCTCTTTGTGTTTTTGAACAAGTGATTCCCCATGCCTGAAAAGCATGACCTTTTTACCTCTGCCCCGTAGAATCCCTGACATTCGCCAAAGCTCGCTAAGGGGCCACCTCATATAAAAGGCCTCTCCTGGGCTCCCTCCAGTTATCAGCACTTTCTCCCTCTTGAAATTAGTTTGTATTCTATTATTTGTGTCCATGTTGTATCTTACCTCCCCATCCCAGTAAAATGTAAACTCATAGAAACCAGAAATATTCCACATCCTAAGTGTCAACAATGTGCCTTGAACATATTTATTTATTATATGTTTGTTGAATTTAATCATAGTAATGATGATAGCATTTCCATACCATGCTAACGTTTGTAAGGTACTATACATATATTATCTCTTTTGATTCTCACCACAACTCTGGGTGATTATGCTAAGAGTCTAACCGTCTTCTGTGGGATCTTATACTTCTATCAGAGATCACTCCTGATCTCAGGTTTTACTGATTCCAGGTCCAGTGCTCTTACACACTGGATCTCCTAGTTGCCTCCTTATTTCTAGCTTCTTGTCCTTTGCTATTCAAACCAAATAATTTCCCAAATATTATCCTAATTATCTCTCTTTTTGACATAGTTGTTTGCATGTTGTCTCCTTTCTTAGAATGTGTACTCCCCAAAGGGAGGGACCTTTCCCTTGTGCTGACTTTGCACAATGTCTGGCACGTAACTGCTTAATAAATGCTTATTCACCAAGTCATTTTCCTTCCCAGTATACTTTACTCACTTCCTACTAGTGAGTGTTGTGTCTATAAGGCACTACACAAGGGGGAAAAAAAAAGTAATTGTTTCAATTCAATTCAATCAATCTTCTATATCTCTTCTATTCCCAGCCAAAAAGCTATCTATACCATTGCCCTTCTTTCTCTCATCCTATTCATAAAGATTGCTCTTCACAAGGTCAATAATGATCTCTATTGATAAATTCAACGGTCTTTCCCCAGACCTTATCTTTCTTGACCTCTGCCAAACTGGAAATTACTGATCACCTTATATTTCTAAATATTCTCTCCCTGTTTTTGTGGCCCTACTCTATCATGGTTCTCCTACCTATCCAAATGATTATTCTCTGTGTCCTTTGCTGGGTCATCATTGCGGTTCAGCTCCTTCAGTGTTGATATATCCCACTGTCTTTCCCTGGACTCTCTACACTCACTCTCAATGATCTCAGCAGCCCCCATGGATTTGACCATCTTGTCCATGCAAATAGCACCCAGATCTATGTATCTATCCTTACCTCTCTCCTGAACGTCAGTGCTGCTTACTGATCAGGCATCTCTACCAAAAGTCTTATAGGAATGTTAAATTCAATATTAAATTCAATATATTCAATAACTTAAAGTTTTTTCCAGTCACTTATGTTTACAATCTAGGACTCATTCCTTACTCTTCACTCTTACTCATTTGCTTATCCCAATCATTGCTAAGTCTTGCTGATTTTATCTCAACACCTCCCATCCATCTCTTTCTCTCTACTGCCACAACCATCCT
Source organism: Sarcophilus harrisii (assembly GCF_902635505.1). Classification (NCBI taxonomy): domain Eukaryota; kingdom Metazoa; phylum Chordata; class Mammalia; order Dasyuromorphia; family Dasyuridae; genus Sarcophilus; species Sarcophilus harrisii. Next base: position 548,168,528 of record NC_045427.1, on the reverse strand, counting down.
GGTAGATGTCTCTGTCCCCTCTCAGATGGCCTGTTGCAATAGTTTTTCTTCCTACATCCAATCTTTTCCCATTCCTACTCCATCCTCCACACAGCTGCCAAATTAGTGCTCCTAACTCAGTCTAACCCATACTTGAGAAATTTCTGTGGCTCCCTGTTGCCTCGAGAATAAAAGACCACCTCCTCTGTTTGGCATTTAAAACACTTACAATCTGGCTCCAGCCTTTCTTTCCAAGTTTATTACACATTACTCCTCCTCACATGCTACACTCCAACCACACTGGCCTAGTTGCCATTTCTAAACACAATATTCCATCTCCCACATTCAAGCATTTTTACATAGGTTTTCTCCCCCAAAAGCCTATAATACTTTTCCTCCTCACCCCCAATTCTTGGAATCCTAGGTCTCTTCCACACTCAGCTTAAACAATAGCCTTCAAATACTTTTTTTAAAACTTTCTTTTATTATTCCTGGTTTTTTGGTCTATGTTTTCTTTTCCAACAATACTGTATATGTATACTCTATATCAAATGGTTTGCCTTCTCATAGAGTGAGGAGGGGAGTAAGGGAGAGATTTTGAAACTCAAATTGTTTAAAAAAAAAATTAAAAAGTTAAAATTTTCTGTTTACATTTAATTGAGAAAAAATAAAGTAAAAATCAAATGTTATAAATAAATGATGTCCTTCATGAGCCTTTCCTAATTCTCTCAATTATTAATGCTCCTTGCCCAAATCACCATGTATTTATTTTATATAAATATCAGATATATATATCCATGAACACATATTCCCAATGTCAGCTCACTCAATAGGACCCAGGTCTTCATATTACTTGCCTTCTCAAGGAGTAGGAAAGGGGAGAAGAGGATAAAATTTGGAACTCAAAATTTTTTTTAAATGTTAAAAAAGTTTTTTACTATCATTCACATCCAGAGAAAGAACTATGAAGACTAAATGTGGATCAAAGCATATTATTTTCACTTTTGTTTGTTTGTTTGATTTTCTTTTTCATGGTATTTCCCTTTTGTCTGATTTTTCTTTCACAACATGACTAATATAGAAATTTGTTTAAAATTATTATACACATATAACCTATATAAAATTACTTACTGCTTTGGGAGGAAGGAGGTAAGAGAGAGAGAGGGAGAAAAAATATGGAACTCAAAATTTTAAAAATTAATGTTGAAAACTAACTTTACATGTAATTGAAAAAAATAAAATACTATTGAGAAAAAATACATGTAATTGGAAGAAGGAGAAGAAAAAAAAGAGAAAGAGGAGAAGAAAGAGAAGGGAGGAGGAGTTGTATTTTTTACTCTCAGCACCCAGTATAATGCCTAGCACATTGTGGATACCTGATAAATGTGATTACTTTATTGAATTCAAGTCAATTCAACAAACATTCTTTAAAAGTAGAAGACACTGGGTTTAATAAGAAGAATACAAAAAAAAATGATTGTTCTCAAGGAACTTAGGTTCTACTGGAGAACATGGGTATACAAGCAAATAAATGCAAAGTAGTAAAAAGTCATTTCAAGAGGGTACTAACAACTGGATGGAATCAGAAAAGGCTTCATGCAGAAGATGTCATATGAGCAAGACTTCAAAGAAAGCTCGGGATTCTAAGAGGCAGAGGTAAGGAGGGATATCATTCTGGCTGGAGGTATTCCTACCTGTGCACAGAGGCTACAAATGGAATATGTATGAGGAACAGCTAGGATGTCGATTTGACAAGTAAAGGGAAAAAACAAAATAAGACTGGAAATGTAGGTAGGAAACGTAAAGCTCACTTCCTGTTAATTAGCATTATGTAATAAGTAAGGTATTATAAGGTATTGCTCTAGAATCTAGAATCATGGGGTTTACAAATTAAATAGAAGATAGACAATATTTCTCCCAGTAAAGTTAACCCTCCAGCGGCAATCCAGGCATTTTCATCAGTTGTCTCCTATGTCTGGAACGCTATGCTACTTCATCTCTGCTTCCTGGCTTCCTTCAAATCTCAGCTAAAATCCCACCTTGTAAAGGAAGCCTTTTTTGATCTCTCTTAATTTTAGTGCCTTCTCTCTGTTGATTATTTCCTGTTTATCCTGCAGATAGTTTGCTATTATATGGTTATTTGCATTTTGTCTCCTCCATCAGATTGCCAGATCCTCAAAGGCAGAGACTGTCTTGCCTTTCTTTGTATCACTATGGCTTAGCATAGTTTCTGCTACACAGTAATAGTTTAACAAATACTTTATCTATTTAAACAATGATTATAGAAAATTTTTCAGGTGGAAGGCAAAGTAGAGGTAATTAATCATTACAAAAAAGTAAGAAGTTCCTTCCCAGAAAGGGGAAGTAATGTTCTCATTGTCACATCACTAATCTGTTGTTGAGTCAGGGTTAAGCCTGTCCTTATTGGTAGCAATAACCTTCAAATGTCCTCCATCATACCACACTCACCACACCACAGAAGAATATATATAATGATGTCTCAGAAAAAGTACAAAGAATGATATAGCTCCACCACAATATTTACATGAACGATGATGAGGAAATGATGGTGTAAGCTGAGCTAACTGGAATTTCTCAGGGATGGCTTCCTGAAGGAGGTGAATCTTCAAACTTTTGAAAAAGACTGGTTTGATGAAAATGATGGAGAAATTCAGAAGTTGCTAAGTGAAAAAACAAGAATACCATAGGATTTATCAGGGGAATAGTTCATCTGTTGCTAAGAAGACAATTTTAACTCCCTCAAAACATAAAGTATAAGCAAAGCTTAGAGAATTGCAGGATTCTTGGCTCAGTGAGAAGGCAACTGAACGTCAGTTTTATGCTGATAGTAACAATCCAAAGTGCTTTTATGATGCCCTAAAGGCTATTTATGAACCAAAGACCCATGATGCATCTCAACTACTTGGCATTGAAGGAGCCATATTAATTAATGATAAGGACACAATTCTAGAGAGATGAGATCATCAACAGTCATCAACCAATGGTGAAGCCATTGACCAGGGGTCCTCAAAACTTTTTAAATAGGGGGCCAGTTCACTGTCCCTCAGACTGTTGGAGGGCCGGACTATAGTAAAAACAAAAACTTTTGTTTTGTGGGCCTTTAAATAAGAAACTTCATAGCCCCGGGTGAGGGGGATAAACGTACTCAGCTGCTGCATCTGGCCCACAGGCCGTAGTTTGAGGATCCCTGTGGCATTGACCATTTATTTCATGTTGAAATCAATCACTCTCTAGCTAAACTTCCAACTGAAGAAGTTTTGAATACCATTAGGCTTCTCCCCTGCAGCAAAGCACCTGGAGTTGATTCTATTCCAACTGAAATTTACAGAGGCAAAGGAAGGAGGCTGGTGACTTTCCACAGCCCGCCCTCCATCAAATCCAACTCCTTGCTTCTTTTTTTCCTTCCTTCCTCCTTCCTTCCTTCCTTCCCTCTTTCCTTCCTTCCTTGCTTCCTCCCTTCTTCCCTCTCTCCGTGCCTCCCTCCTTACTTTCTTTCCTTCTTTCCATTCTTCCATCTTTCCTTCCTGCCTTCCTTTACCTATGGGTGGTCTGCCCAAAGGAATATAAACTTATTTTTTCATCACTGAAACTCCCAAGATATGTTTGGGTTCACTGGCTAGATTTCTTTGTTAAGAATCATGTCTTAAATCCAAATCACTCCAAATTTTTATTATCTCTTTCACAATCTAGTTTCCTTGCCTGGGGCTCAGACCAGCTTTCTTAGAGGCCTTCCCAAGTCTTGGTTCAGTAGGGGAAGTGCAAGAGACCAGCCACCACGATTGAAGTGAATGAATCTGGCTCTTCCTTTATTACAAGTCTGTCCCTTCCGAGTCTGCTTCTGGCTCTGAGTCCCAGCTTATATGCTCTACACTGAGTATAAACCAATCATTATATCACTAGAAAACCATTATTTGTTGTAAGATTAAATCAATCATACTGAACTTAGAGAACTATTAAGCTAAACTAGATAACCATTGTCTCATCAATTCCACTGACTTAACACCTTGTAAGAATCCTTGTCTCAGAGTTCTGGCCCATAACAGTCTTCCTCTTTCAGACTGGAGTTGTTTTTATTTTTGTTTTTGTTTTTTTGATTAAGTAAAAGAGATCATTCTTTGCCTCAATTCTTACCTAGCCTTGATCAATACCCATTTAATTAATTCATTCATTAATACCCATTCAGTATGACCTCAGTCAAACTGAGACCTATTAAAGACCTTAGCTTAAAAAGGCCAAAGTCTTCCACTGCATCCAGGGCCATCTCCAGTCATCTATCTTGGATCTATATCTTGTCACTGGACTCAGCTCTCAAGGGGAGACAGGAGACCTTGCACAGTCCTTTCTCACTCAAATCCAACTCATTTGCCCATCATGGTATCACTTCTCTGATACCATAGTCTTCTTGGTGACAAACAATAAGATAGAGAGCCCACTGCTTATACAAAAGCTGATTGAAATGTTCCCAGTTTTATGGCAAGAGGAGGTTATCATCCATGAGTTCAAGGACGCTTCATCTCTATAAATAAAAAGAAAATAGGTTTCTCTGTGACAATCATGAAAAAGGAAATCTCTCTCTTAGTCATTGCTGACAAGATTCTTGCCAGAGCAAGACTCTCTTGCAGAGAGTCCTCCTTAATAGGTTCATCCTTCTCCCGAAAGATGGTCATCTACCCAAGAGCCAGTGTGGCTTAGAGAAAAGTCCAAGGATAGTCAAAAAGATGTTTGCTACCTGACAACTCTAGTAGAAATGCCAGAAGGAGAAGAGTTCTGTACCCAATGTTCATCAATCTGACTAAGACTTTTGATAATGTTGGTCATGAGGGCTTATGAAAAATCATGGCAAAATTTGGTTGCCCAAAGTTTATCAATATCATGTGCCAGTATCACAACAGCATGCTTGCAGGGGTCTTAGATAATAAATAATACTTTCTTGCTTTCCCAATCATCAACGGAGTGAAGCAGGGCTGTGTGCTTTCTCCCACACTTTTCAGCATAATGTATTAAGCAATGTTGTCAAATGTCAAAAAATGGTATCAAGGTTAACTAGCACACTCTCCAAGCCAAGACTAAGTCGGAGGGAGACTTGGTCTGTGACTTTTTGTTTGCAGATGACTGTGCTCACAGTCACTTATGCTAATTTTGGCCTGACAACACCAAGAAAACTGAGGTTCTTTTGCACCATCTATACATAAAGCCATCGACTTCAGCAAATGGAGAGATTTCAAATGCTATAAAGTTTACTTACCTTGGCACTATACTTGGCAGGGATGTACAAATTGATGCATGAATCACCAGAGATAACTCTAGAAATAAAAGTATAGCCAATAAGTTTTCAGATCCCTGGGCTCAGAGCATGCCCTCTTGACACCCTTCTCATAGGTTTCTTTCTTTCTTTTTTCTTCTTTCCTTCCTTCCTTCCTTCCTTCCTTCCTTCTTTCCTTCCTTTCTTCCTTCCTTCCTTCCTTCTTTCCTTTCTTTCTTTCTTTCTTTTTTCTTTCTTTCTTTCTTTCTTCCTTCTTTCCTTCCTTCCTACCTTTCTTTCTTTCTTTTTTTCCTTTCTTCTTTCCTTTCCTTCCTTCCTTCCTTTCTTTCCTTCCTTCTTTCTTTATTTTTTGAAGCAATTGGGGTTACATGATTTTCCCAGGATCACACAGCTAGTAAGTATCTGAGGACATATTTGGACTCAGGTCTTCCAAACTCCAGGGCCAGTGTTCTCTCTACTTACTACTTAGCTGCCTCAGCAGATTCCTTTCTAAAAAAATTACGAAAAGTAGACACTTCTTGGCAAGAAACTGGAAACTGAGTGGATGCCCATCAGTTGGAGAATGGCTGAATAACTTATGGTATATGAAAGTTACAGAATATTATTGTTCTATAGGAAATGATCAGCAGGAAGATTTCAGAGAAGCCTGGAGAGATTTCCATGAACTGATGTTAAGTCAAATGAGCAGAACCAGGAGATCATTATACATGGCAACAAGATTATGTGATCAGTCCTGGATGTGGCTCTTTTCAACAATAAGATGATCCAGGCCAGTTCCAATGATCTTGTGATGAAGAGAGCCATTTATATCCAGAGAGAAGATTGTAGGGACTGAGTATGAATCACAACATAGCTTTTCACTCTTTTTGTTTTGTTTGCTTGCACTTTGTTTTCTTTCTCATTTTTTTTCCTTTTTGATCTGATTTTTCTTATGCAGCAAGATAATTGTATAAATATGTATCCATATATTGGATTTAACATTGAGTTTACCATGTTTAACATATATTAGATTACTTGCCATTTTGGGGAGGGACTGGAAGGAAGGGGAGAAAATTGGAACACAAGGTTTTGCAAGGGTCAATGTTGAAGAATTATTCATGCATGTGTTCTAAAAATAAAAAGCTTTAATAAAAAAAAATTTAACATATACTTTAACATATTTAACATATATGGGACTACCTGCCATCTAGGAAGGGGGTGGAGGGAAGGAGGGGAAAAGTTGAAACAGAAGTTTTTGCAAGGGTCAGTGTTGAAAAATTACCCATGCATATGTTTTGTATATAAACAGCTATAATTTAAAAAAAAATTTAATAAAAAAGTTAAAAAGACACTTCTGGTGGGTGTCCATGTCCCTCCCTCTGATCCATGATGAGTCATTACATAAAAGAGGCCTGACTGCTGAGCTGCAAAAACCTGCCATTTAGAAGACATTAAAGCAATGTTTTTTTTTTGGTTTTTTTTTTTTTTTTTGCTGAGGCAGTTGGGCTTAAGTGATTTGCCCAGGGTCACACAGCCAGGAAGGTTAAGAATTACATTGCTCAATCTTTTTTATCATGGACTGCTTTGACAATATGGTAAAGTCTATGACCTCTATTTAGAATTATAATTTTTAAATGCATTTAATAAAATACATATTATTGCAAAGGAAACCAATTATTTTGAATTAGTTATCATGTTTTTTTTTTTAAAGTGCACAAATCCCAAGACTATGAATCTTCACTAAAGGGAAATAGAACTTCCTCTCTCATTATGTTTTCTTCCATTCTTCTGAATGAATGGCTATGGTTGGTTTTCACACATGGTAAGAATGGATTGCAAGATCCTAAATGCTTCTTTTACTTTGTGTTTTTTTTCCTAAATATGGTTGACCAATCTTGAGTTGGTTAATTCCAGCTTTAATAGCTACAATGAAGATTCCAGAGGTCTGGAATTACTAGAACATCTGGGAGTCCAATAGCAGGAAAGACTCTCTGCAGCTACTGTAATGTTTCTCGGGGGAAGGGAAAAAATATGATTACTGACAGAAGGAGGAGCACAAATCATGCCCTGTCTTTTCAGAAGATATAGTCCTAGACAAAGCCAAGAATGAAGATAAAATATCTATACAGAGAGTCTCACAAAGTATTGCATGGTTTTAGCTTGTATCCATCTAACAAGAGAGTCTAAGAAGAGTTGTGGGTTGGCTAATACCACTTAATGTTCCAATTTATTAATAGTCAATCTAATCTTTGTTTAAGAGATTCTTCCCAGAATTTTTGAGGATGTTGAAACTAAGAGTCTGGTTTTATTTTATTATTTTTCAGTAGTGTCTGACTTTTTGTGACCATTTGAGGGTTTTCTTGGCAAGGATACTGAATAGTTTGCCATTTTTTTCTCCAAATCACTTTGCAGATGAGGAAACTAAGGCAAAAAGGATTAAACAACTTGCCCAGGAGATGTCACACAGCTATTAAGTATTTGAGGCTAGATTTGAACTCCCAAAGATGATTCTTCCTGGACTCAGGTCTCATGCTCTAACCACTGTGCAACTCAAGTACCTAATTAAATTTTATCATTAATATGGCAGTGACCATTTCTTATGTGCTATCAATGATGTGGTTCACCTATCCAGGAAGCACACAGCATGAGGAGGAAGAATAAAGGAAGCAGTGTAAGAAAGGTTGCTTTATAATAGTTTTTGTAGTAGCAAAGAATTAGAAAGTGGGTAGCCACCAACTGGAGATTGATTTATCAAACTGCTTTACATCCATGTAATGTGAGAAAAATGTACCTGATGACCCCAGTAATGAAAAGGAAAATAATAGTCAAAGACCTAATTCATTGATCAATCGTGACTCTAGAGGGCTGATGACGAAGCATTCCTTCCTCCCTCCTCTCAGAAGAGAGGTGAAGATTTGCAATGAGCCGGGCATCTTTAGCCACAAACCATGGGTCAGTTAATTTTTCTTGACTGTAAGGGTAAGCTTCCAGTGGGACAAGTTACTGAGAAGTCACGATGATGTTTAAACAGAAAAAATAAATCAATAAAACATTTTTAAAAGGAAAAAATTAAGTCGATTTAATGTCTCTCACTCAGTTGCCTCTAGTTCCAAAATCTTTTTCAGTTTCAAATCCCTTCCCCACTCTCCCACATTCACTGCCTTGAGTCAGGTCATGCTATAAATATCACTCACTGTCCTAGCTGAATATTCTCTTCCTGGCTGACTGCTCTCAATGTATATGAGAGAGGGGGAAGAGGCCCGGGGATTGCACAAATAACCCTACAAACGCCTGGGGCCTGCCGGGATACAGAGAGGCCCTTTGATTCGGTCCTGCTGTTTGCAGAGCCCTTACTGTTTGAGACCAAGCCTCTTAGGCTCACATTCTTGGTCCAAAAGAATCACCGGCTCTCAGATGTCCATGCTTCAGGCTGGTCTAGCAGAGGCTCAGTGCCAGAAACCCCAGGCAAGTTCAAACTTTGGCAGGTGACTTTTATACACCATCCACCCTGTTTGAGACAGACCCCATATTAGTTCACCATTTCAGCAGTAGATTGAGAAATCTGTTGTCATCCTTTGCCAATCTTTCTACATATCCAGCCTAGGTCAACTAATCAAATCCCTTCTCCTATCTCCAGAATCCCTCCTCCTCCCAGCCCACCCTTAGGCCTCCCATCTGCTCAGAACAATTTCAGCTCCTTCCTTCCAAACCTCGAGGATTTAGAAAAATAAAACTGTGAGGAAATGTGTTTCTAAGATAACAATAATAACCTATCTCTCTTCTTACCTCCACTTCTTGGAATCCCTGGCTCTCTCAGCTCAAGTACCACCTCCTACATACAGCCCTCCTGATCCCTCCCCTCCCAGGGCTGTCCCTTAAGTTACTGTGTATTTATTTTATATTTTTGTCTCTATTTCATATTTACCCATCTGTTTATGCTGTCTGTCCTCCTTCCCCTAACCCCACTACCATCCTCTTAAGAATAATGTAAGCTCCTTGATGCTAGGTATTATATAATTATGGCACATATTAAACACTTAATAAATGTTTATTGAATTGAACTGACACATTATAATGCTTTAAGATTTACAGAGTAATGTCTTCACATCTGTGTAGGCTAGATAGTGCAAGTATTATTATCTTCATTTTATGGATGAGAAAATCAGCTCAGAAAGTTGAAGGACTAAATGTTGGAGAAAGAACTTAAATGCTACTTTTCGTGATGCTAAGACCAGAATTTTTTTCACAGTCTTTCTTACAAGAATCATAGCAAAGAATGGTCAGATCACAAGATGTTATTTAATGTCAAAAAAATGCTAGAAAGTCAGATCTCTTTCCTATAAAAGCCATTATTTAATGACAATTTATTTAAATTTATTATTTATTTATAAATATATTTATTATAATATATAATTGATAATTAATATAATATAAATAATTATTATTATATAATAATATAATAATAAATATGCTTATAAATATATTAATAAATTTCTAAATAAATTTTTATTTATAAATATAAATATATTAAAATATTTACATATATTATTATTTATTTATAAATCATTATTTATTATTTATTTAAATTTATAAAATTTATTTAATTAAAAAATGTCAGATATTTGCAATAGGGCATTCAGGGTACAAAATGATAATGTAGGCCCAAGGCACACCCAATCCCCCAAAACAGAAAGCTTCATGAGCTAGAATTTTCCTTGGGTATCACTGGAAAGAATTTCTTTCCCCTTTCTTTTCTGTCTGTTATGGTGGAGGTATCTTTTTAGTCTACCTGGGTCAGCCAGGTAGACTACAAAATTGTGACAGTCAAGTGTAAGAGATTATATTATTATTCCCCTAGTCTCTGATTGACAAAAATCTCCTGAAACCTACCTTTCTTTTGCCTCTCCTTTGTTCTAGCTTTCATAGCTTTTCTAATGATGCAACCCTTGGGCCACAAGTAGTTGCAGTCTGAACTCATCTCATCACTATCACTATTAAAATTATAAATACCTGGAAGGCAGGGAGAGTGATTGCTTTTAAATATCTTTGGTATCAGGCTTACATCCAGCAGACTAAATTCAACTGACTCTAGTTGAATGAATGAGTGAATGAACAGCAAAGGGATAAGAGATGGTGTGTCCCTAGGTGGGGCAATAAAGAGAGTATGGAGCAAAGAAGCTAGAATTCAAATCTAGCCTCAAATACTTAGCTAGTCATGTAATCCATGGGCAGATCATATAACCCCATTTGCCACAATTTCTACATCTGCAAAATGACCTGGAAAAGGAAATGGTAAACCACTCTAGTATATTTGCAAGGAAAATCCCAAATGAGGTTAGACAGAACTGAACAACACAACAACAAAAAGGGGATGGAAGGAGAGACCCTCAACTTAAAAGGCTCCATTTAACTAGCCTTTATCAAGTGTCTACAGTGTACTAGGCCCCACAAAGGCAAACAAAACAATTCCTGACTTCAAGGATCTGGGTGGGGAAGGAAGAATAAGTCTTAGATAGTAGGGATTTGTAGTTTAATATGAAGCCTTCTTTTTCTGTTCTTTGTATAGAGAACTCTTTGTGTTTCTTCATATTGCTTAAATTATAATAATTTTTAAAAAGAGCTTTTCTTTTTTTAACTGGGGAGGGTTGGAGAATCAGGAAGTGCCTCCTACAGGAGGTGGCACCCAAGATGTATAAACTACCTGGCTATTCCCTGGTCCAAGAGACCTTAGGTTCAAACAACTTCCTTCCAAAATAAAGCTTTTAATATAGAAGCAGAGGATTTAGAGTTAGGAGGAACCTTAAGAATAGTCCTACAAAGCCTTCTCATTTTACAGATGTGAAAAGACAGGTAAGGTAAGACTTACTCAAGGGCATAAAGGCAGTTAAGTATCAGACCAGGATTTCAACTTAGTTCCAAAATCATTATTCTTTTCAGTCTCTATATCTCTACATATGTGATACTCTTTGGTGGGTCCCTAGGGCAAACAAGCCAGAATTCAAATCTAGTCTCAAATACTTAGCTAGTAGTGTCATCCCTGGAAAAATTACATAACCCCATTTGCCACAATTTCTACATTTGTAAAATGACTTGGAGAAGGAAATGGCTATCTTGCTATCTTGCTTTTGTGAGAATGACTGCTCCAGTGCAGTCAGTGCTTCTCAGGACTGTACCCATCTGGTACCAGCAGAAGAGCTAAGACCTTAAGGATATATGGAGGAGGTAACTACCTACATCATATAATTCCAACAAAGCTAGAAGAGTTCTTCTAACCCATAAACACACCTCCCTCACTTGCTTAATGATGCTTGATATTCTACTCTTGATGCATCATTCTTTCAGCTTTACTAAAACACTAATAACATGGACGGTGATCACTCAAATTATGAGTCATTTACACTTCAGGTTTCAACTCCTTTTGAGAGCAGGTTTTACAAGGAAGGAAACTGAAAACATTGGGCTCTGGAAAAGGGATGAAGACCATAGTTTAGAGGTATGACCTACTTTATATTATCATTGTTTCATACAACACACCATCTAGACAGAAGTAATCAAATGATGAAATGTTTTAAAAACAAATCACAGTTCCAGAATGAGAGCATGATAAAAGTTGTGATGGGAGATTTCGCTTAAGTGCTCCCTCTGACAAAAACAGAAGAGATAATAAATTTTTGGCTTGCCTTAATATTATCATTTCAATCCTTCAAAAGATGGAACTGGTTGCTAAAATGGAAGGAGAAATGGCACCCTTGAAAGGAAGTGACCATTTCATCTTAGAATTCATAACAGAAAAGAGAGAGCTGAGCATATTCCAGCAATCACCCTGAATTGTGGGAGATCAGATCTCATTAAATTCAGAACAAAGATTGGTGAGATCCTCTAGCCTAAAATTTGTAAAGTCCAAGAGAGATAGAGGATTCTTAGAAATGAAATTCTGAAAACACTGAATGGTAATAATTCCAGTGAGGAAAAAAAAAGGAAACTATCTAAAGAGTCCAAATTGGATACACAGAAAACTTATTAACCAATTTAAATTTTTAAAAGGCATATATAGAAGATGAAAGCAAGGGAAAGTAATGGAATGTTTATATAAAACAATTGCTACATGGTTCTATAAGAATCATTCCAGGAGCACTAAAGTTCAGAATGAGTTGAGATTAGTAACACATATTAAGGATAACAAAAAGGGCTTTTACAAGTACATGTAGAAATTTTTTTAAGTAATAGAAATTCATGACTTCATTTATAGAATCCTCTTTTTGTGTTCTGTTATGTGTATAGAAATGTTATCTTTTTGGTATTTAAGTTCAGAATTTTTAAAAAATGTTTTTAAGTACATGGTAACTAAGCTAAGTCCCAAAGAAATCAAAGAAAGAAGAAAATGACATATATATACACATAATAATAAAAAACAGATTTCTTCATAATAGCCAAAAACTGTAAATTAAAAAGGTATCATCCTATCAGGGAATGGTTACACAAATTATGGTATATAATGTATTCGATTATTGTGCCATAAGAAATGACCAAATAAATAGTTTCAGAGAAATTAAGAATTGATGAAGAACAATAGAAGCAGAACTAAGAGAACAATTTTTACAATAATAACATTATGGGAGGAAAAACTTCAAAGCCTTTAGAACTCTGATTAATGCAATGACAAACTATAAGTCCAAAATAATGAAAACTCACCTCCTGCAAAAAAGATGATGGATCCAAATGAAGAAAAGAGACATACATTTTGAGATATGACCAATAGGATAATTTTTTTTTGGACCATAAATTCTTTTTTTTTTAATTCAACCGTTAGGAGGAGTAGATTAATTTTTAAAATCATATAAATTATATGTAAAATGTTTAAATATATGGGTATCTGAAAAACAATTTGGTATTATGCTTTTAAAAAATGACTAACATTGCTATACCCTTTAACCCAGAGATTTCACTATTAAGTATATATAATCCCCAATGAGCTCGAAGACAGGAAGACAAGCCCTATAAATACCAAATTATTCACCAGCACTTTTTGTACTAGCAAAGACCAGGAAACAAATTAAATGTCCATCAACTGAGGAACAGTAAATAGTATAATATAAGCACCATTAAGAAATGACAATATGAAGAATTAAAAAAAAAATAACGTTTTTATGAAATAATAGAGTAATAAGAAGAAGTAGGGAAACTATATGCTCAATGAAAATGACAATGTAAGCACTAAGAAAGGTAAAATGAAGGGAATATAGGTTAATTATGAGACAATTTAGAAAGCTTGTTACTGAAGAGATGAGAAACTTCATTTTGAGAGGTGAAGAACCATGGATATGGAATGATATATCCACTATCAGAAGCAATCAATGTGTTGGCTGGTTTTGCTAAACTGTTTTTGCTTTCTAATTGTTTGTTATAAAAGAAGGCTTATTTGGCTAGGGAATGGATAAGTTACATTGAACATCCCCTCCAATATTTATCATTATCCTTTCCTATCATTGTGGCCAATCTGAGAGGTATGTAGTGGTATCTCAGAGTTGCCTTAATTTGCATTTCTCTGATCAATAGTGATTTAGAGTATTTTTTCATACGACTAGAAATGGTTTTAATTTCTTCATCTGAAAATTGTCTGTTCATATCTTTTGACCATTTATCAGTTAGAGAATGGCTTGTATTCTTATAAATTTGAGTCAATTCTCTATATAGTTTAGAAATGAGATCTTTCTTAGAACCCTTGGATATAAAATTTTTTCCCCAGTTTTCTGCTTCCTGAAAGGATCATTTCTTACAGCACAACAGTATTTCATCACAATAATATGTTACAAATTGTTCAACTATTGCCCAATTGATGGGCATCCTTTCATTTTTCAATTCTTTACAACTATGAAAAGCATTGCCACAAAGCTAAGTATGGTTTGTAGACTTACTTCGTTAGCATCTCAGACTAACTGCACATCCTTTATTGACAAAAATGCTAACGAAGTAAGTCAAAGGAGTACTGTGTCCCAGGTAACTCTTCATTTTCCATCAGCAACGCAGATTTTGACTCTACTGAATATCATGCATCACACTAGATAAGCTGGTCAGCTTGCTAATTGACTCAGTTTTTGATACTCAAATCCTACTCAAACTCCTTCAGTTGCCCCTTCCCTCTGACTGGAGGGTTAGAGGGTAAAATAGTAAGCTTTTCCAAAAACCTTCCTTTATAGAGGACTCTGAAATTTTCACAGATGTGTCTCCATCAACTACTCTGTTTGGTTTCATCTCCATAGAATATCATGGCCTTGTGCTAGGTACCCCTGGTCTCTCCCTTTTAGTTCCCTTTGGTACATTCTCTTCCCCCATTACAATGTTACAGAGGGCCAATATTGAATAAGTCCATGAACAGCAAGAATCTGGTCCAGGGATTACTTGAGACAAAATCTCTATTAGGGATTACTTGAAACCCACTCTATTAGAGTGAACTATTCAAACTATATCAGTTCACCATCTCTATAACAATGTCTTTATAAGACATGGTAAATTCAGTAATCTTGATAGAGAATACATGTGACAAGAACAAGGCATTTTTACTATACAATGAATCAAAGACATACTTGAAGTAAATACATTAGTATGATTTCTGTTTTGTGTTTATAATTATCACAACTATTTACAATTTTGTTAATGTGGATGAACATCACAACTAGGCTATTTACAATTTTGTGTAGATAAGTATCTTGATATTGAAATGCCCTGGAAGAAATGTGATGAAGATAACTAGTAATTTTGTAACACTAATCTAAAAGTTATATAAATGCTGGCATTCAGATTAATAAACTAAGACTGCAAAACATATCTTCTGCCTGGCCTCAGATATTCATTCACACTCTCAGTTATTCACTGGAGCTGGACTCCAACAGCTCTTTGAGGAAAGCAACTGTTTTTCCTTTTTTTGTTTGTATCCTCATCAATTACCATAATGCCTAACTTATAGTAGACATTTAATAAATGTTTATTGAATTCAATTAAACTATAAATACAAATAACCTACATTTAAGCATTTGATAAGAGTATTTAATGATATTCATTTAGACAAACCAGAAATGTTGGTTAAATATAAAGTGGAAAATTCAGAACTACCTAAATTACTAGATCAATAAAGCACTCAATGGTTCAATTTCAACTTGGAGGTCTCCAGTAGTTTGCCCAAGAACATATCCTTGGTTTTGTGGTTTTGAATAGTTTTATCTATGTCTTGTGAAAGAGTTCTAAGTCCAGTAAGACAAGCCAAAGTTCAAAGTTTGTCCTAGCTAAACTTTATAAAAGGTAATACTGCCTAGAGAAGAAAGTCTTCCATGATCAATAAAGATGTATTAAGCACCTACTAAGTGCCAGGCTTTGTTCTAAGAGCTAGGAATTACAAAAAAAGAGACAAAAGACAGTCCCTTGCCCTCAAGAAGCTTACTATGTAATCAGGGGAAGACAACAAATATATTTAAAGAAAATTATGTACATGTAAATAAGAAATCAATAGATGGAAGACAATAGAATTAAGAAAGGTTGGGAAAAGATCCCTAGAGAAAATGGGATTTTAGCTGAAACTTAGAGGAAACCAGAGAAGTCAGGAGGCAAAAATAAACATGTCTACCTAGAA
This sequence comes from Sarcophilus harrisii, assembly GCF_902635505.1. Classification (NCBI taxonomy): domain Eukaryota; kingdom Metazoa; phylum Chordata; class Mammalia; order Dasyuromorphia; family Dasyuridae; genus Sarcophilus; species Sarcophilus harrisii. The sequence continues at coordinate 548,152,662 of NC_045427.1, read as the reverse complement.
AGAGTCTGAAGTTTAATTACATATGAAGTCTGGCAAAGTCAATGAAGTTATTACATTCGAATCTTTGTTTCTGGCCACTTATCTACATAAGATTCCTCAAAAGAATATGGGAGATGAAACTGATCCAACTCTAAAGTAAAGTAGGGTGCCTGAGAGAAGAAGGAGATAAGAGCCTGGGGAGGATCAGCACACAGGAGAACCAAGACTTCTCTGCCTACAAGCAAAGGAATCAAAAGTAGTTTCTATCAATCCTGCCCTAAGGGTTGTTGCTTTGGCTGTAAGAACATTGTAGTACTCTAAGAAGAGTAGTCTGAAGATGACAATACTCCCTAAACTAATCTATTTATTTAGTGCTATACCAATCAGACTCCCAAGTATTTTACTGAACCAGAAAAAATAACAACAAAATTTATCTGGAAGAACAAAAGGTCAAGAATTTCAAGGTAACTAATGAAGGTGGCCTAGCTGTACCTGATCTAAAACTATGTTGTAAAGCACAGGTCATCAAAACTATTTGGTATTGGCTAAGAAATAGATAGTTGATCAGTGGAATAGGTTTGAGTCACAGAACAAAATAGCCAATGACTTTAACAATCTAATATTTGACAAACCAAAAAGCCCCACATTTTGGGATAAGAATTCACTATTTGACAAAAACTGCTGGGAAAACTGAAAACTGGTATAGCAGAAACTAGGCATAGACCCACACCTAACACTGTATAACAAGATAAGGTCGAAATGGGTTCATGATCTAGACATAAAAAAGGATACTATAAACAATCAGAAGAACATAGGATAGTTTACCTTTCAGATTTGTGGAGGAGGAAGGAATTTGTGACCAAAGAAGAACCAGAAATTATTATTGGTCATAAAATAGATAATTTTGATAATATTAAGTTTAAAAGTTTTTGTACAAATAAAACTAATGCAGCCAAGATTAGAAGGGAAACATTTTTATATCCAAAGGTTCTGATAAAGGCCTCATTTCTAAAATATAAAATGAACTGACTCAAATTTATAATAGTTCAAGCCATTCTCCAATTGATAAATGGTTAAAGGATATGAACAGACAATTTTCAGATAAAGAAATTGAAACTACTTGTAGCCACATGAAAAGGTGCTCTAAATCATTATTGATCAGAGAAATGCAAATCAAGAAAAACTCTGAGATACCACTACATACCTGTCAGACTGGCTAAGATGACAGGAAAAGATAATGACAAATGTTGGAAGAGATGTAGGAAAACCGATACATTGTTGGTGGAACTTGAACAGATCCAACCATTCTGGAGAGCATTTTGGAACTATGCTCAAAAAGTTATCAAATTGTGCATACTCTTTGATCCAACAGTGTTTCTACTGGGCTTATATCCCAAAGAGATTTTAAAGAAGGGAAAAGGACTCACATGCACAAAAATGTTTGTGGCAGCCCACTTTATAGTGGCAAGAAACTGGAAACTGAATGGATGCCCATCAATTAGAGAATGCCTGAATAAATTATGGTACACGAATGTTATAGAATATTATTGTTCTATAAGAAAGGACCAGCAGGATGATTTCAGAGATGCCTGGAGAGACTTACATGAACTGATGCTGAGTGAAATGAGCAGGACCAGGAGATCATTATACACAGCAACAACAAGACTATACAACAATCAATTCTGATGGACATGGCTCTCTTCAACACTGAGATGATTCGGACCATTTCCACTTGTGCAGTGATGAAGAGAACCATCTATACCCAGAGAGAGAAACATGGGAACAGAGTGTGGAATGCAGAATAGCATTCTCACTCTCTCTGTTATTATTTTCTTGCATTTAGTTTCTTTTTTTCTGAGTTTTTCTTTTTCTTCCTTCTCGATCTGATTTTTCTTGCACAACCAGATGGCTATGTGAAATACATACACATATTGGATCTGGTCTGCATTTTGGCATATTTGGCATATATTGGACTCCCTGACGAGTCAGGGAGGGGATGGGGGGGAAAAAGCGGAAAATTTGTGGCAGAGGGTTATACAGGGGTCAGTGTTGGAAAAATTACCCATGCATATGCTTTGTGAATAAAAAGCTTTAATAATAATAATTTAAAAAAAGAAAAGTAGTTTAAGTAATCACCTGAAAATAGTCTCAGCAGCTCAGCAGCCAAAACAATTTGTGACTTTGACCTAATCTGGACCTACTAGTGGCCAGCCCACTGACCAGCACTCCCTTCCAACAGAGATTCTGTGCTTTGGGAGGATCTAGCCCAGATGACCAGCAGAGTGATTCATTCATCAACCACTATCTACATCTTAATCCACAGTGAACCTCATGAAGACCCTTTATAGAGAGAAAGGACATTGAGGTCCTGAAATACCAGAGCAATAAGTTGCCTTGGTTACTTATGCTCCTACAAGTATGTGTCACTGCCATCTCTAATTAAGTTCATGCCCACTTTCCCCCCCACATATTCTGTATATATTTGTGAAAGAATACACCACAGAAGGTGGAGCAAGGAATGCTTTTTAATAAAACTGTCCTTGTTATTATGCCATTTTAATTTATTTTCTTGTTAAAGAACTGACTCCACTAGATGATTGTTAAGGGGAAGCATGTTGGGGTTTCATAGGTGAACATTTAAGAGAATAATTACCTGCCAAGCTTTCCCTAGAATACTCAAGGTAGCAGAAATTCAACTGTACACTGTCCTTCTCTCTTGAATCTTTATTCTTTCACCAATTATGCCCAGCAAAGTCTCAGCTTACTACTTTCATCTTTGCTCCTATACACATACTGTTGAATGAAGGTGGGGAAAATCACATACCACTTCTGACAGGATCCACTACTAACTTATTTTACACAACCTCATGAGAGTCCTCACTGCTGCTAGATAATCAGTGGCTCTCTCAAACTTTTTCATCCCTCCTCAAACTTCCCATGGTTTCCCCTTTCTCCCTCAGCTGAGAACCTTCCCTCATTCTTTACAGGAAAAATCGAGGCCATCACCATGAGCTTCCTCATCTTCCATCTTCCTCAGCGTATATCACTCATATGACTCCAGCCATTACTTACTCCTTTATCCCTGTCTTACATAAAGTGGCATTATTATTGTTGTTCAGTCCTGTCTAGTTCTTCATGACACCACTTAGGATTTTCTTGACAAAGATACTGAAGTGCTTTGCCTTTTCCTTCTCCAGTTCATTTACCTGAGGCAAACAAAGTTAGATAATTTGCTCAGGGCCACACAACTAATAAGTGTCTGAAGTCAGATTTGAACTTGGGAAGAGTCTTCTTCCTGTCCCCAATTTCAGCAATATCCAACTAATTCTGTTTTTACCTGTCAAATGATTCTTTTCCTTCCTATCTCCTCCAACAGATTATTCTCTCTTATCATCCCTATCCTGTCACTTATTTTCTTTTTTTTTTTAATTTCTCAATAGTATTTTATTTTTCCAAATACACGTAAAGATAGTTTTCAATATTCATTTTAGTAAGACTGTGTTCCAAATTTTTCTCCCTTCCTCCCCTCCCCAAGACAGCAAGCAATCTGATATAGGATAAACATGTACAAATATTTCCATATTTGTCACATTATGCAAGAAAAATCAGACCAAAAGGGGAAAAAACACAAGGAAAAAAAACAAAAAAAAAGTGAAAATATTATCCTTTAATTCATATTTAGATTCCACAGTTCTTTCTCTGTCTGCAGATGGCATTTTCCATCCCAAGTCTATTGGAATCCTATTACTTATGTTCTTTTTTTTTTTTTTTTTAATTTAATAGCCTTTTATTTACAGGATATATACATGGGTAACTTTACAGCATTAACAATTGCCAAACCTCTTGTTCCAATTTTTCACCTCTTACCCCCCCACCCCCTCCCCTAGATGGCAGGATGACCAGTAGATGTTAAATATATTAAAATATAAATTAGATACACAATAAGTATACATGACCAAAACATTATTTTGCTGTACAAAAAGAATCAGGCTCTGAATTATTGTACAATTAGCTTGTGAAGGAAATCAAAAATGCAGGTGTGCATAAATATAGGGATTGGGAATTTAATGTAATGGTTTTTAGTCATCTCCCAGAGTTATTTTTCTGGGCATAGCTAGTTCAGTTCATTACTGCTCCATTAGAAATGATTTGGTTGATCTCGTTGCTGAGGATGGCCTGATCCATCAGAAATGGTCATCATCTAGTATTGTTGTTGAAAGTATATAATGATCTCCTGGTCCTGCTCATTTCACTCAGCATCAGTTCGTGTAAGTCTCTCCAGGCCTTTCTGAAATCATCCTGTTGGTCATTTCTTACAGAACAGTATTACTTATGTTCAATGTCTCCCTGGATCATTCCCTACTACCTACAAACATGCCCTCACTCGATTTTTCCATCCACACTATCATTCTATATCCCTTCAGCCCTTTGCAACTAAACTCCCTGAGAATATTGTCTATTCCTTTCCTCCACTTCCTTTCCTCTTACTCTTCTCTTAACTCCTTCCAGTCTAGCTTCTAACCTCCTCATTCCCTTGAAACTATTCTCTCCAAAGTTACCAATGATTTCATTGCCAAATCCAATGGATTTTCTATATTTTCATTTTCCATGACTTCTATGCAATTTTTGACAATGTTGATTATGCTCTCATTGACACTTCTTTTCTCCAGGTTTAGTGGTTCTCCTGTGATCACACCATCTCAAGTCTTCTTTGCTGGATCCTCATCCAGATCATACCTTTTAACTTTAAGTGTCCCACAGGGTTCCATACTAGCTTTATTTTCTTCTCCCTCTACACTACTTCACTTAGTGATCTCATCAGTTCCCATGAATTTAATTCTCAGGTCTATGCTAATGATTCTCATATCTACCGATCCTCCCCTCTTTCTGTTGATTTCTAATCTCAAGTCTCCAACTGCCTGATAGCACATGTTGATGGTAAATTCTTCAACTTGAAAAGGCTACAAGTGAAAACTAAAATGGAGGGAAGTATTGGTGCATGACTTTTGTTTACAATTGATTGTGCACTCAGTGAAGTCTCCAAAGCTGAGCTGTCACAAAGTATGGATCAGTATTCTGCTGCTTGTGCTAATTTCGACCTAACAATTAACACCAAGAAAACTCAAGTGCTCCATCAGCCAGCACCACCCCACCCATATGGCAAAGCACGAGTTACAGAAAATGAAGAAGCTTTGACTGCAGTGGATAAGTTCACTTACCTTGGCAGTATACTTTCTAGGAATGTACCTATTGATAATGAGATTGACTCATGCACTGCCAAAGCTAGTTCAGCTTTTAGGAGGCTCCCAGGGAAAGTGTGGGAGAGAAGAGGTATTAGACTAATTACCAAACTGAAGTTCTACAGTGCCATTATATGCCTGGGAAACCTGGACAGTGTACCACACCGTGTCAGTAAACTGAAATGTTTCCATTTAAATTATCTTAGGAAGATTCTGAAGATCACCTGTTATGGGCCAGAACTTGAAACTGGGTTCTAGGTCACTGGAATTGATAGAAACAATGCTTATGTACTTGGTTCACACTTTTGGAGTTCACACCTTTGGGAGAGTTCACACATTAGAGTTCACACTTGTCACACCTTTAGAGTTCACACCTTTAAAAAATCATATATTAGGAGCTCCCACAAGCCCATTAGAGACTTTGGGAAATTCACAAGTCAAGATTCAGTGGAGGAGATTCACAAGTCACAACTCCCACAAGCCCACTCTCTCGGAGGATGAGTCAGATTCATTCCATATTTGACCTTTGCGCTGGCTGGAGACATTCAGAAGAAGAGAGGCTGAAGCTGGAAGAGAAAAAGGATTAGCAACAAGAGCTCTCGGAACCAAGGAAAGCTAACTGGGCTATTTTGGAAGAAACAATAAAGGACTGGACTTTAACAGCTGGCTGCATTTGAGGTGATTATTCTCTGGACTGAAACTCCCTAGGAAACTTGCTCTCAGAGAACAATTATATTTTAGAGAAGAGAACACTACAATCACCTGGCAGGATAAGGTACCAGATACCGAGGGCCTTTCTCAAAATAAAATGCCAAGTATTCAAAAAGAGCACAGCTCTGCTGGGCTGACCATATCGTTCGAATGCCAAATATACCCTTGCCAAAAAGACTATTTTATGAAGAACTCTCACAGGGCAAACACAATGTGATCAGAAAAAGCCATATAAGGACATTCTCAAGGTCTCTCTTGAGAACTTTAGAAATGATTGGGAGATATGAGAGATACTGGCACAGGGTTGCCCAGGAGGGCGTGTCCTCCTCAGAGAAGGGGCTTTACTCTACGAATAAAGCAGAATTTAATTAGCTCAGAAGAAACGTGAGCTATGCAAATGTTCACAGGAACTATTTGTGTCTGACCTGTGGCAGAGCATTCTGAGCTAATCTTGGTCTGGTCTGATCAGTCCGTAACTCGACTCTAACACAATGATGTCATTTTGATGCTCTTCCAGAAGGAAGGAGAACAACCAAGGCTCAAGTCTCAAACAGCCTCTAAGACACCTTGGACTGGCTGTCCAGGAGACATCTTAAACTCAATATGTCTAAGATCAACTTATCTCTTTTCCTAAACTCTCTCCATCCCTACTTTCCTTATCAATGTAGAGGGCAACACCATTCTCCCAGTCCCTCTGGCTCAAAACCTTGTTATCAGTACTATCTCTCATTTCCCATATTCAATATGTTGATTTTATCTTAGCAACATCTCTCAAATATTCCCTTCTCTCTTCTGACACTGCCAGTATAAAGTGCACTGGAGTGCAGACCCTTATAATCTCATACCTAGACTATTGCAAAGCTTGCTCAGAAGGCCTGTGTTACATCTCTCTCAATTATAATCCATCCTCCATTCAGCCACTACAGTCTGACATCCAGCCATGTCAACCCTCCTATTCCATAAACTCCAGTGGCTCCCTATCACCTTCAAGATCAAATACAAAATCCTCTGCTTGCAGGTTAAAGTCCTTCATGTACTAGTCCTCCCTTCCTTCCTAGTCTTCTTGCACCTTACTCCCTGCCACATATTCTTTGAGCCAGCAACACTAGCCTCCTTATTGTTCCATGAACAAGACACTCCATGTCTTGGTTCTGTGTATTTTCTCTGGATGTCTGCCATGACATCCAGGAATGCTCCCCCTCATCATCTTAGTCTATTGTCTTCCCTGGCTTCCTTTAAGTCTCAACTAAAACCCCATCTTCTACAAGAAGTCTTTCTAACTCTTTTTCATTCTAATGCCTTCCTGCTGTTATTTTCTATTTTTCCTTTATATAGCTTGTTTCTATGTATTTATTTGTTTGTTGTCTCTTCCACTAGATTTTGAGTCCCTTGAGGGCAGAGACTATCTTATGCTTCTTTTTATTTTCCCAGTGTTTACCACAGTGCCTGGCACATGGTGGATACTGGATAAATGTTTATTACTTGATTGATTGATAGCATTCACCCCCCTGGAGACCCAGTCTCGAATGTGTGTAAGGATTAGAAGAATGAGCCTAGAGAGGGGTGCTACACTTGGATAAAAGCATAAAATGAACAAACTTATCCAATTTGCAAAACATATAAATCTGGGAAGAATAGAAAACATAATGAATAACAGATTCAGGATCCCAGAAAATTTTAACAGGCTAAACTGTTGGACCAAATCTTATAAGGTAAAATTCATTGGAAATACATACACTTGGGTTTTTAAAAATCATTTTTTGGGGAAAGTATAGAAATACATGGCTAGATCTAAAAAAGATTTGGAGATTTTAGTGGAATATAAGCCAAAATGAGTCGATGATTAGACATGGCAGTCAAAAAGACTAATGTGATCTTCATCTTCCTTGAGATACATGGCCAGAACACACATACCAAACACACACACCCCACAGAGAGGAGGTAATAGTATTACTGTGTTCTTCTCAGGTTAGATCACATCCAAAGTTCTGAGTGTCACACTTCAAGAAAAACATTAACAAGCAGGGGAGCAAAATAATAACTAGCATTTACATAATGCTTACTATATGCTAAGCCCTTTACAAATATTATCTCCTTTTATCCTTGCTACAACACTGGGAGGTAAGCGCTCTTAATATTTCCATTTTACAGATAAGGAAACTCAGGCAAACAGATTCAGCCAGAGTCAGAAAGCTGGTGAGTGTCCAAGGTCAGATCTGCACAGGTCTTGCTGACTCTAGACTCAGTGCTTCCTTTGAGCCAGGGAAAGATGACCAGGATTTTGAAGGTAGCAGAGACACCTAATCATGTAATGATGGGCTGAAGGAACTGAGGATAATTATAGACTTTGGGATGCAGAATAGCCATTTGAACATTGGCTTGTGACAGAGTAAACAAACTAGTTTTATCTAGTTCCAGTGGGCAAAAGTAGAGGCAATGATTGGAAGTTCCAGAGAGACAGATTTAGACTAGAAATGAAGAAGAAAATTTCTGAACAATCAGAACTGCCAAAACTGGAATTGCTCTCTCATCTCCCTCACTGGAGCCCTTCAAAACCAAAGCTAGATAGAAATGTTGTACCAGAGATTCTTGATTAGGAGTGTGTTGAACTAGATGCCTCTTGAGATCCCTTTTAGTTTTGAGTTTCTGTGAATGATGGTTTTAACCCTACAATGCTTAATGGCTCTGAGCTGGTCCCAGCATAAAGTAGAATTGCCAAGTCTTGGGTTTGCAAGGGATCTCTGGGACAAGCCACCTGACTGAGAATCCCTTTTATGACTTTTCTATTAGGTAGTTACCCAGACTTTCTGGTTAAGTCCCTAATGAATGGTGCTTCATCCCAAGCACCTAAACTAAAGCCTCCTTGCCCACTAAAAGCTGACAGTCTAGAACAAGTCACAACTATTGTACTTGGCTAAACTTCACTTTCCCTATCACTGAAATGGTATTGGGTTAAATGATCTCAGAGGTCCTTTCTGGCTCCAAAATCCAATAATTTAAAAACATAATATGGACCATAATATTAAGTAAATGTTAAAATCACAATCTTTTTTTTTTTATTTTATTTTTTTATTTTTTTATTATTTTTTTTTCTTTTTTGTAGCTTTTATTGATTCATTTGTCAGAAAATAAATATGACAAATAAAGTCAGTACTTTAAAAACTGATTTTTAAAATTCTTCATAGTACATATACATTAAAAAAATATTAAGTACCCTGGTAAACCAATACAGGAGCTTATGAAGAACTTTTTAATGGCATTATGGAACCATCAACAATTTACATATTGACTCAATGAATAAAAATACACAAAAATAAAAATTTTTTATTATTCTGAAGAAAAAAAGTTATTCTGCTCCACTAATTTTCTTTTCTTTTTTTTTTTTTTTTTGAATAGCCTTTTATTTACAGGATATATACATGGGTAACTTTACAGCCTTAACAATTGCCAAACCTCTTGTTCCAATTTTTCACCTCTTACCCCCCCCCACCCCCTCCCCTAAATGGCAGGATGACCAGTAGATGTTAAATATATTAAAATATAACTTAGATACACAATAAGTATACATGACCAAAACATAAAATCACAATCTTGAAACAGGAGGGATCAATATTATTGCCTCCTTAAATGTGAACTTTTCTACCCATCATTTAGAGAATAAGACTAAGGGATGAGAAGAATAGAAAAGGGGAAGAAAAAAAGAAGTGGGTGCTATTTTTTAAACTGCAGAAAGGAAGTTAATCTGAATTGTAAGTAAATACTAAAACTAAAACTAAATACAATTTACAAATCAGATTTGGCCTGCCAGGCCCATGTTCCTGCTTCCTGTAGCATCTGGCCCATGTAGCCCACCTCTCTTTACCTACCCACCAGTCTGGGGAAAGAGGAAAATAAGTGAGGGATCCCTGCCTGTTTCGGTAAACATTCACCCAACACATATTGATATTTATTGAGTCTGCTCTGAGCAAAGTACTCTGGGTACCTTGAAGCACTGTGGGGCACTGCAGAGCACTCTCCTAAGCACCACAGGGTATTGTGAACAGAAGCACACAACCCAGTGGAAAGCTAAGCTAACCCCTGCAGCCATGCAAATGAGATGGAATAGAACTGGGGAGAGGGGCCAGTTCCAAACAAACAGTTGTACTTTTCACCTAAGCTGTCACCATTTTGACTACCAACTTTGGTTTTAAAAAAAAAGGAAAAAAAGATGAAGAGTTCCTACTTTGACCTGATTAGTGAAGCTAAGGAGAGTGTGGGAGATGAAAGGATGTGGGTTCAAGCAGCTGGGAGAAGGTGCCAGCAGGGAAGCAGCAGAAGGGAATTAGGCCACAAAACTGGCCTCCTTCTACTCCAGAAAAAGAGGCTCTAGATTTTGCTTTTGGGAAGCTACAGCAAGATTAATCAGGGTCAAATGCTAAATAAAAGTACTAAGTAGGTACATAAAAGAAAGGAGGACTGAGGACAGTATGAGCCCAGGGTCAGCAGGAGAATGGACTTAACTGGAGGAGCTGGAGTCCCCTGGCAGGCTGAGTACGCAGGGATGCTTGGATATCGATTGGATAATATTTTGGGCTTTGGACAGCTCATTCTATTTCTCTGCCTTCTGCAAGATCTACCATCCATACAGCATTGACTTTTAGCTCCCTTGCACCACTGACTTACCTGATGAGATACGGAGGAGTTACAAAATCCATTTCTTTTGAGGATCACTTCCTCTAATTTAGAGTGAAAAGAGTATTAGACTTGGAACGGAAAGAACCTTACCTGCCACTTATAATATGTGTAACTGTGGATAAGACATTTAACTTCTTTTAATGGGACTTAAAATATCAGGCTTCAGATAGCTCCATCATGTGCTAGCTGTGGGACTATGGGCTGGTCACTTAAATTCTCTGAGCCTCAGTTTCCCTCTGTATTACCTTCTATAAAGTGAGGGCAATAAAACTTGTATTAACTAGAGACAATAGGGCTATTGTGAAGACAGCACTTTGTAAAATAATGACACGTTATATAGTGGAAAGGGAAGGGAACAAGTATTTATTAAGTTCCTACTATGTGCCAGGTTCTGTAAAGCTAAGCACTTTATAAGTACTATCTCAATGATTTGCACATCAACTCTAGGAAGTAGATATTATTATCATCTCCATTTTTACCAAAGAGGAAACTGAGTCAAATAAGGTCAAATAATTTGCCCAAGATCCCACTGCTAGAAAGTATTTGAGGCCAGATAGGAAGTCAGGTCTTTGACTCTCAGCTGGGGACTCTTTACCATTTGGCTGCCTTGTTATGTAGTGTGATTTAATTCATACTTTAATGTTTTTAAAGAATTCTATATTCATTGTCTTTGATTTTATATGTTATAAATTACCATTTAATCATAATAGCTAATATTTATATTACAAGGTTGATAATAGTATGTATAAGGTTAACAAAGTATTTTATGTATATTATTTCATTTGATCCATTCAACAACAATCCATACAACAATAGGTACTATTTTTATCTCATTTTATAGATGGAGAAAAAGAGGCAAACAGATGTAGTGACTTGCCTAGAGTCACATATCTAATAAAGATCCAAGTTAGGATTCACATTCAGGTTTTATTGACTTCCAGTGCAGGACTATCCACTACCCCTATATAAATGTAAGCTGCTATATTTATCATCACAATGTCTGTAGAATATCAAGATCGGAAGTATAAAGGGCAAGAGGCAAGAAGAACAAATAAGGAATGAGACGAGATTCCATAATTCAACAAAGTTAGAATAGGAAAGAGTTATTATTCCATGAGAGGCAACATGCACTGACTTCCACCTGATTATCAGCTTATCAGCCTCATTCAGCTGTCTCTGCACAGAATGCTGCCTGAGATATGTCTACCCAGCACGTACAGCATCAGTCAAAATTTGGAGACAACCAGAGAAGGCTGGGCCACTAAAGCATCTTAGAGGACTGGAATTCCATCCTAGTACAAGTGAAAGTTAGAGATGAGTGTGAGAACATACAATATGCCAGGGGGGAAATTAGCACTTAAAGCCTAGACTCTGGAGGAGCAGAAACCCTGTAAACTACAGGAATGAAAGCCCCACCCATCTGTGAATTGGGACAAAGAACTCTGAGACAGTTTGTTTGCTCCAGGACCAGAAGACACGTAAAAAATTAGGGCAAGGGCGTAGAAAAAGGAAGGGAGGAGAGAATGCAGAAAATCCAATGGGACCCAAAAGACTATGGTGGACATTATGAAATCTTTTTACCTTTTCTCTGTTCAGAAGAGAGACCAAAGCCCAATAGAGTGACAACTTCAGGGAGAGGAAAGTGTCCCCCAGAAATTTTTAATTCTACTCTGGGGCAGAAGTTCCATGTTTAACCATAACTTTCTTTCCTAATCTATTGTAAAAGAGAATTTCTGATACTCATCTTTCACAATCAAAGAAACAGTAGGAAATTGGTGGGAAAAGAGAAGAAAAAAAAAAGGAGGTTGGAAGAGTTAACAGTAAAAAATGTATCGAGTTCCTACAAAAGCACGCAGCAAAAGAGGAGATACAGGGGGTAATCTAGGCAAGGTGAAAACAAAAGATGTCAATAAAAATCTATATTTATAAAAGCACATGGCAAAAACATATCATCTCTTGACCACATGGCCAAAGAGGGGAATTCATGTACTTTCTGTTTGAGTCTCAATATCTTGTGGAGAAAGTGAAAATGCAAATTTTCCCAAATAGACTGATTTTATAATCTGTTCTTTTCTTGGACAGCATCAGTTTGGGGGTTGTCTCTAGAGCAAAGGTTCTTTTATCCTGGGATCTATGATTTTTTGGCGGGGTAGGGGACTGAGAGAATTGGAGTTAATTGACTTGCCCAGGGTCACACAGCTAGGAAGTGTTAAGTGTCTGAGACCAGATTTGAATTCAGGTCTTCCTGACTTCAGGGCTAGTGTTCTATCCACTGCATCACTTAGCTGCCCCGATCCATGATTTTTTTAAAAACATTATAATAATTATTTCAACATAAGTTGTTTCCTTCATAATCCTATAAATTTTATTTTATGGAAATAAAAACATTTTGAGAGAAAGCCTACAAATTTTACTAGCCTGCCAGCAATAAGAACTCTTACTCTAGAATAACTCCCAAATTCAAGAGTTAAAAGTTGACCTTCTAGAAAGAGTAGTTCCTGAGTCAAATGTCTACTGGAGAAATAAAAGGTTTCTTCATGTGACCCCTGCAACTAGAGAAGGCACAGGAAGAAGCATATCATGTTACCTATAGTCTACCATCTTCTTCATACCCCTCCTATCAAAGCCTTGATCTGGGGTCTGATAAGTCTCCTTGCCATAATGTGCTGTGTTTCCCTGTTAAATGTAACATCCCTGAGAGAAGGGCCTGCTGGGCTTGCTTATATTTGTAATCCTCCATACTTTGTAGAATGCGGGGCACATAAGTGTTTAATAAATAGCTTCTCTAAACGGAGCAGCATCAAGACACTGACACTATCTCCCACCCCTACCCCCATATTAGAGTGATTCAGACAGTGAAGGCTTGAAGGAAAAGGTCTACTGAGCCCATGGTCCTTGGGTACAGAGGTCTCTACTGTGATAAAGAGAAATGAATATTGGGGAAGAAGAAAAGGCAACAGCATGTTCATATTTCCAAGGGTCCAGCAGTTAATAAAGAACAAAATGTCAAATGATAGTTTTAGGAGAGATATCAGAAAAAATGAACAAAATATGAGAGATAGGCAGGCTTCTGTGTAGAACATAAATTGTTCCTCAAGAAAACGGGAGGCTTGGAGACAAAGAGGAACAATGGCACCGTTACAGAAATATCCCAAGTCACTAAGAGAGATTAAACTGCTGATGTTGGTAGTAATCCGAGTCCTATGAATCACATCCTTAGATGTATACCTAAGCTTTTCCAAAGCTCCTAATAGTTCCAACTATCAGAACTAGACATGAGTAAGACAGAACAGATTCTGGTAAAATGTGGCCCAAGATTCCCTTTCTGTCCTATCCCCTCAGAGATAATTCAGAAACAAATCAACCCAAGTGTGGTATTGGGAGAAATAATGTCAGATCTGTTAATCCACTTAACCATTTTATTCATTGCTCTGGTTTCATCAGCTCCTTGAAACCTGAATAGCATTGTAATGGAAAAGGGAGACCCAACTTTCTCCCAGAGTTCACCAAAAAGGGAGACCCAATTTTCTCCTAGAGTTCACCAGTGGGTGATATGTTTATAACCTGAATTTCTGGGACAGTTTTTGGAGGCTTCTGGGAAAGAGAAATTGGAAACCAGGACAAGCAGCCATTTGCAAGCTCCAGTATCTAATCTATCGGTCTCAGCTTTCCTATTCCTTCCTCCATGATTCAACAAGTTTCAATTGCAGACCAAGAACTAAAAGCAGCCTTCCTGCTTAGCCTGCAAGAATTGATGGGGCATACATGGTTAGACTATAGCAGCAGGATGGAACTTTGCATTTCTTTTCAGCTGCCTGTTAAAGAGGGATTAACTCAAAGCTGATATCTCTGTTAAGTTGGTGGACATTGTTCTCCCTTTGGGAGAAGACTGGACTTAGTTGGAGAAATTGATTCTGCTTTGGAAGTCAGCAGTTAGCTACCATTTTCTTACCCAAGGGAACATTTTCCCCTTCCCCCACTTTCTTCACCTACCACTTTATTCCTTCCTTTATAAAGACAAAAAACAAAAAAACAAAAAAACAAAAAAAACACCTTAGTGACTGCTAAATCCTTGTCTGGTTTGGTTAATACTAATTGAGGTAAAGGTTTGAGGAGAGGGTGGATCTTTAGAGAGGGACGTAAGGTACGATAAGGCTTCAATAAGGCTAAACACAAGGGGAAAGGAACAGCAGACAATGACTCCATTTGGAGTCCCAACTGTATTGTAGCTATATTGAAATCTTACCTCCTTTGGAGCAAGTTTCTATAAACAAGAGCCCACATGCAAAGAGAAAATAATAATAATAATATTGTAATATTACTCTCTGTAGGTTTTATCTTCTATCTATATATGTATGTGTACATATATATTCTGAATATTATGCACACATGTGTAAGTATATTTTATTTATATATGTATATGTATATATACACGTATATGTGTATTTCCCTAGAGGGGAGAAAGGCCCTTGAGGCAAAATTAAGCAAAGCCTTGGAAAGGAGGAAATCTTGACTATTAGTCCTTTGTTCTTCAAGGGAAAATATCCCTTAAATTCCTGCCTTGATTTTCTTGGAGAGACTATGCTCCATCATCCAGTCCTGCTCCTGCCTTCCCACCTCATCTAATTTATTTATGAGATAACCACTTAAAGGAAAATACCTACTGCCATGTATTTTTATATGGGAGAGTCCCACTCAGTGTTATGTACAGGTGAGGAAACTGAAAAAAAAAAAGTAAATTAACGTGTCCAGTGTAACAGAACTAATAAGTAACAAGGCTGGGACACGGTTCCAAGAACTTTGATTTCTGTGGCAATATTCTTTTTCTCTATGGATGAAGTGAACTGTGAAAGCTATCTCACAAGACAGTGACAGTGTTCTAAGAATTGAGTGAAGGTGGAAAGTTTGCTAAGCCCCAAGTCCAAGTCTCTTTTTCTAGAGATAAAGAATGGGATCATATCCAAATCAGTTCCAATTGATCTGTAATGAACAGAACCAGCTACACCCAGAGAAAGAACATTGGGAAATAAGTATGAGCCACAACATAGCATTTCCACTCTTTCTGTTATTGTTTGCTTGCATTTTTGTTTTTTCTTCTCAGGTTATTTTTACCTTCTTTCTAAATCCGATCTTTCTTGTACAGCAAGATAACTGTATAAATATGTACACATATATTGTATTTAACATATACTTTAACATGTTTTAACATGTATGGGACTACCTGCCATCTAGGGAAGGGGGTGGAGGAAAGGAGGGGAAAAGTTGAAATGGAAGTCTTTGCAAGGGTCAGTGTTGAAAAATTACCCATGCATATGTTTTGTATGTAAAAAGCTATAATAAAAAAATAAAATAAAACATTCAATTACTAATTTAAAAAAAAAAAAAGAAGAATGGGATCTTATATCCCTTTTCTTTGTGAGACTAAGTTAGGATCACCTTGGAATTAAAAACTTCCATATAACGTAATTTAGTAATCCTAAAAATGTGGCTGGATTAGAAGTTTTTTCCTCATTTATGAGAGACTGTGAGATTATTTGTCCTGACTAATCAGGGCTAAAGTCCAGCCTATAGGGAGTGTTAACCTAGATCCCTATATAATCCTGGTCTGCTGTGTCCTGTCTCTCCTTGTCTGACTGTTTGTTGGGAGGGAGACACCCGTTCTCGAGAGATCGAAATAAAATCTCCTTCTGCTTTTGCCTTGAGAAATATCCTTGATTTATTTGATTTATTTGAGCCTGTGGTCTTGTCCCATACATCTACACAATGCTGGTTCACTTCCTTTCTAATCGATTAGACTACAATAAACCTTCCTAGTTTCCTACTGGTCATCCTTTATACAAACAGGGCTGAAGACTCAAGACCCAGGAGAGTTAAATCTTTCTTAAGGTCAGAATCTACAAGTAGAAGAAAAACAATGAGTTAAAGAGTTCCAAACTCTTTAGCAAAGTTGCAGGATACAAAATAAACCCACATAAGTCATCAGCATTTTTATATATCACTAACAAAATTCAACAGTTACAGTTACAAAGAGAAATTCCATTTAAACTAACTACTGATAGTATAAAATATTTAGGAATCTATCTGCCAAGGGAAAATCAGAAACTATATGAGCAAAACTACAAAACACTTTCCACACAAATTAAGTCTGATCTAACGAACTGGAAAAATATTAAATGCTCTTGGATAGGGCAAGCAAATATAATAAAGATTACAATACTACCTAAACTAATCTATTTATTTAGTGCTATACCAATCAGACTCCCAAAAATCTATTTTAATGACCTAGAAAAAATAACAACAAAGTTCTTCTGGAAAAACAAAAGGTCAAGAATTTCAAGGGAATTAATGAAAAAAAAAAATCAAATGAAGGTGGCCTAGCTGTACCAGATCTAAAATTATATTATAAAGCAGCAGTCACCAAAACCATTTTGTATTGGCTAAGAAATAGACTAGTTGATCAATGGAATAGGTTACATTCAAAGGACAAAACAGCCAATAACTTTAATAATCTAGTGTTTGACAAACCCAAAGACCCCAATTTTGGGGATAAGAACTCACTATTTGACAAAAGTTGCTGGGAAAATTGGAAATTAGTATGGCAGAAACTAGGCATTGACCCACGCTTAACACCATACAACAAGATAAGGTCAAAATGGGTTCATGACTAGACATAAAGAATGAGATTATAAATAAAGTGGAAGAGCATAGGATAGTTTACCTCTCAGACCTGTGGAAGAGGAAAGAACTTATGACCAAAGAAGAACTAGAGATCATTATTGATCACAAAAGAGAAAATTTTGATTATATCAAATTGAAAAGTTTTTTTTTTTTTTTTTTTTTTACAAACAAAACTAATACAGAGGAGATTAGAAGGGAAGCAATAAACTGGGAAAACATTTTTACAGTCAAAAATTCTGATAAAGGCCTTACTTCCAAAATAGGTAGAGAATTAACTCTAATTTACAAGAAATCAAGCCATTCTCCAATTGATAAATGGTCAAAGGATAGGAACAGATAATTCTCAGAAGAAGAAATTGAAACTATTTCTAGCCTTATGAAAAGAAGCTCCAAGTCATTATTAATCAGAGAAATGCAAATTAAGACAACCCTGAGATACCACTACACACCTGTCAGATTGGCTAGAATGACAGGAAAAGATAGTGACAAATGTTGGAGGGGATGTGGGAAAACTGGGACACTGATACATTGTTGGTGGAATTGTGAATACATCTAGCCATTCTGGAGAGCAATTTGGAACTATGCTCAAAAAGCTATCAAACTGTGCATACCCTTTGATCCAGCAGTGTTACTACTAGGCTCATATCCCAAAGAGATCATAAAGATGGAAAAAGGACCTGTATGTGCACGAATGTTTGTGGCAGCCTTCTTTGTAGTGGCCAGAAACTGGAAACTGAGTGGATCTCCATCAATTGGAGAATGGCTGAATAAATTGTAGTATATGAATATTATGAAATATTATTGCTCTGTAAGAAATGACCAACAGAATGATTTCAAAAAGGCCTGAAGAGATTTACAGGAACTGATGCTGAGTGAGATGAGCAGGACCAGGAGATCATTATACACGGCAACAATAATACTATGTGATGATCAATTCTGATGGACGTGGCCTTCTTCAACAATGAGATGAACCAAATCAGTTCCAATAGAGCAGTAATGAACTGAACCAGCTACACCCAGCAAAAGAATTCTGGGAGATGACTATGAACCATTACATAGAATTCCCAATCCCTCTATTTCTGTCCACCTGCACTTTTGATTTCCTTCACAGGTTAATTGTACACTATTACAAACACTGATTCTTTTGGTACAGCAAAATAACTATTAGGACATATATGCTTATATTATATTTAATTTATACTTTAACATACTTAACATGTATTAGTCAACCTGCCATCTGGGAAGGGATGGGGAGAAGGAGGGGAAAAATTGGAACAAAAGGTTTGGCAATTGTCAATGCTGTAAAATTACCCATGCATATAACTTGTAAATTAAAAAAAAATTTAAATTTAAAAAAAAAAAGAGTTTCAGCCTCAACTTTCTCTCTGCAGTATGGACAGAATGAAAGTATTCTGTGGAAACTCTATAAAGACCAGAAAATAATTATTCAAATAAATAAGTCCCTAAATAGTTCAATCTAATTTTACTCTAAAGTAAAAAATAGGGACCAAGAAAGTATGCAGGATCCAGCTGGAACCAACTCAAAGAGTGGATTGTTAAATTTTCTTTGTGAGCATTTATACCATGGAAATCAACAAATAAAACAAATTTGGGTTTGATTAACAGTGTAACTAGTCTAGATTTAAGAAAGTAATGAAGAAAATGCCAATAATGCATATTAAACTTAAAAGTGTGTATTATCACTATTTCAAAGTCTGATTCTTTTTTTACAGCAAAATAACCGTATGGACATGTATACATATATTGTATTTAACTTATACTTTAACATATTTAACATGTGTTAGTCAACCTGCCATGGGGGGAGGAGGTGGGGGAAAGAAGGGGGAAAATTGGAACAAAAAGTTTGGCAATTGTCAATGCTGAAAAATTACCCATGAATATAACTTGTAAATAAAAAGCTATAATAAAATAAATAAATAAAAGTGTGTATTATGGGGGGGGGGGGAGGAGGAGATGATTATTAAACATTTATCAAAGAACTACTGAGTATTGAAATCTCATCCAGGAAGGGAATATTAATAATAATTGTTCAATCATTTCAGTTGTGTCCACCTCTTTGTGATCCCATTTGGGTTTTTTTGGCAAAGATATTGGAGTGGTTAGCCTTTTTCTTCTTCAGCTAATTTTACACATAAGGAAACTGAGGCAAACAGAGTTAAGAGACTTAGCCATGATCACACAGCTAGTTAGTAAAGTATCTGAAACCTGATTTGAATTCAGGAGCTCCTGAGTCCAGGGCCAGCACTCTATTCACTGAGTCACCTCGCTGCCAATAAATAATAACAACTAGCATTTATACAGAAAGGAAGGAAACAAGAATTATAGTAGTATTATATGCCAAGAGCTTTACAAATATTATATTTCATATTCCCTATTTTATAATTAAGGAAACTGAGGCAAACACAGGTTAAGTGACTTGCTAAGTAAGTCTAAGTGTCTAAGGCCACATTTGAACTCGGGATTTCTTAACTCCAGACCTAGTGCTCTTTTCATGGTCACAAGATCATAGAGTTAGAGCTCTATAATCTTAAAATCTATAAAAAAGGATTTGAGGCCATCCAGTCCAATCCCTAAATGTGATACATGAGAAAGACCAAAGGGAGAGAAATATTTTGTTGGAGGATACACAGGTTGTAAATGGCAGAGACAGAAATTCAAGCCCAATCTTAACTCCAAATCAAGACTGTGCATTCTACATCCTTTAGCCCCAGGGAGTAGTTAGTGATTGTCAAGTGTCAAACTAGCTTGACTTTTTGTCCATTCCCTAGCCTCTTGCCATCTCTCTTTCCTTCTTCCTATTCCCGGATACCCTGCAGTCCTGGGCCATTACTATGAGATTCCTTCAGTTTGGCAAGAGCCATGTTTTCTCATCCTGTTGCCTTGGAAGCACAAGTGTACTTTCTTAACTCAGAAAAGGGTTCTTTGGTGAAGGGAAACTCAGCTCTGCTATACTAACCCGGGAAGGCCGATTCAAGTGCTCTCAAAGTTAAGCAGAGCCAGATTCATTGTCATGCAAATTTTATGCAAATAAAAGGAAGGAAAAAGCCTTAGAGGGAAGAGTCCTTTGAGTACATCCAAGCTGAAGCCATAACTTAAAGGGGCCTGAATCTTGCTTTGATTTTTTTCCCTTCAGGGCAATAGGAAATGTGTAGAAATGAAGGCAAAATAAATTTAACATAGGTCTCAGAAGCAAGTTTCTCAATAATCTATCAGGGTCAAGCAGGTTAAAGAAGTAGGGGCAAAGGCAATTATTTGAATTGAAACAAACCTTTATTAACTCTCCCAATCTTTTCTCCCATGACTAATAGGTAATCTGTTCCAGCCAAAGTGATATCCCAAATCCTTGTACCCTAAATTCACCCTGAGCATTTCCATCTCCCTATATTTAGCTTGTTTCCTCTACCTAAATGTACTTTCCCTTCTCTTTGTTCCCTAAAATTCTTCTAAGACCATCTTAAGTCCACTATCCTCTAGAAAATGGTCAATGATACATCATCCTTTTCTGATCTATTGTTTCTCGTAGTCATTTGTACTTAGCTTATGCTATCTGGTATTAATTTATATTTTTATGTCTCTTGAGAATAATTTACACAATGACCACAATCAGGTAAAGGAAAACATCACTGACTTCTAAGTCATTCAACAACCAAACACAATTCCAGAAAACGAATGAATAAGCATACTTTCAACCTCTTAACTGAAAGTGGTAGACTAGAAGTGAATAATAAAACATGGCCATTGAGATGATTTGTTTTGCTTTACTATATTGATTTGTTTCAAGGGAGATGGGGGGGAGTACGTGGAAAATAACAGTAATGTAAAAAATAAATGAAAAGAATATCAATAAAGTATAAATAATGAATGAATGAATGTCCTTTCTCTTCCCCCTGATGATGAGTCCTTCAAGGGCAAGGACTATGCTGTCTATTTCATACTCCCAGGCTTGCCTTCATCCAGGAGGCATTCAACTTGTTGACAATAATAATCACTCACATTTATGAAGTGTTTAATGCTTTACAAATCTCTTTCCTCACAATCATAATCTAAGACCTAGCTCCTAAATTCTCCTCTCCTCCTCTTTCCCCCAACTCTGAGTGTAAATGGCCTGGGTTGATCAGCTTTTAGATTCTGACATAAGAGAATCTTTCCTATCTGGGGCCTTTTATCCCCACCCAGATTTTATTCTGGGATATTTAATCATAGCTTATATCTAAGTTTCTACAAATGTGGGTACAAAGATTCTATATAAGTATTTAAAGTAACAAATGGATATCATATAGAGGATAGTCTTTATTTTATCACAAAGAAAGGATTCACAAGAGCCCATAAACAGATATAGAAAAGACATAAGGTACTCATAGTACTTCCCTTCAAAAAAATCTGACCTTGGAGTGTCCATCAGGGCAATAATATTCTGACATTCCAGAAAATTTTTAGCTCTTCTACAGGATCCTATATAATTCTGTTCAGACTATTAGTGCCCTCTATTACTCTTGGGAAGCAAATGTCCTTTGAAACAAATGAATAAATGGACTTGGACTTATTTATAAGGAGAAATATACTTAAAGGGCTGCTGGGCAGCCTGTCCTAATCATTCACTATAACTTTAGGGCATAGCAAAGATCTTATCTCTTACTCCTGCCCATGATATAGCTTTATCTCTTATTGATTCTATAGGTTATCATGTTGATGATATTCTCTCTTTAAGAGACATTCTTTATTTAAGAAATACTCTTTCCTCTTGAGTTTCAGATTACTTTTGAGACAATCCCTAAAGTTGGCACTGCCAACTTTATATCTCCATTTTCTGCCTAGAAAATTGCCTTTCTCTAGCTAAAAGGACAGACCGCAAACTTTTCAATTCATGGTTGTAAGGGGGAAGAGAAAAGGGAACAAGTATTTATTAAACACCCACTATGTTCTAGGCTAATAGCTAATAAATATCTGATACTGAATTTTAACTCAGGTCACCTTGACTTCAGATCCAGTGCTCTCTCCCACTGTCTCACCAGCTGCCTTAAAAGAATCTATCTTTCCCAGACTCTTCGTCAATCACCTTAGGAAAAACCTCAACTCCTGAAACTCAATTAGGAGTTGTCCCTTGTTGTCTCAACAAGGCATGAATGGCATACCTACGTTGTCGATGTAGAGATGGCTCACAACTGTGTAAGCTCACTAAGTTGATTAGGGAGCTCATTAAATTGATCAGGGAACTCCTTGATCAATTTTGTCTTTTATAACAACACTTTAAACAGATTTCTTGTTATTTTGAATAGTATCATTCTATTTACAAATAAGAAAACAGAGGAGACCTATAGAATATAAGCTCTTTGAAATCAAGAACAATGTTAATTTTTTTATTTCCACCATTGGCACAGTCCACAAAGAATGCTCTCAAATTGAATACAATTGATGAGAAATTGTGACTCATCAATGGCAACATAATTGATAAACTCAATGACTCAATTGTGTCTCACTCAATTCCAGGGGACTCAAATCTAGGGGGTTTTTTAAAATATTTTTTATTCCCCTATCATACATGTTTAACATATATTGGTTCACTTGCCAACTGGGGGAGGGTGTAGGGGGAAAGGAGGGAAAAAATTAGAGCACAGGGTTTTGTAGGGGTAAATGTCAAAAATTATCCATGTATATATTTTGAAAATAAAAAGCTACGATTTAAAAAAAAAAAAAAACATGCATAGTTTTCAACATTCACCCTTGCAAAACCTTATGTTCCAATTTTTTTCTCCCTCTCTTTCTCCCATCCCCTCCCCTAGATGGCAAGTAATCCAATATATGTAAAATATTTTTTTACATTTTTTTAAAGTTTTGAATTCCAAATGCTTATTTTCCCTCATTCCTCTTTTCCCCTCATTGAGACAGTAAACAGATATAGATTATGCATGTGCAATTATGTAAAATATTTTCATTTTGTACAAAAAGACTCAAAACAAAAAAAATGTAAGAAAGAACATTAAAAAAATAGCATGACTCAGTCTGTATTCAAACAATATTAATTCTTTCTCATTCGTTCTTTGGGATTTTCTTGGATCACTGTATTGCTGAGAATAGCTAATTTATAACTTTTCACTGAACAAATTACTGTTAGTTTGTGTAACATTCTCCTGGTTCAGTTCATTTCATTTTGTATCAGTTCATACAATCTTTCCAGGTTTTTCTGAAATCATCTGACTTGTCATTTCTTATAGCATAATAATATTCCATTACAATCCTATATCACAGCTTATTTAGCCTTTCCCTATATCTTGAAGGATATCCCTTTGATTTTCAATTTTAAATCATCACAAAAAGTTGTACAAATAGGTTTTTCTCCCCCTCCCCCTGACCTTTTTTATGTCTTTGAGACATAGACCTAGCAATGGTATTACTAGATCAAAGGGTATGCAGTTTTTTAGCCCTTTGGCCACAGTTCCAAATTGCTCTCCAAAATGGTTGGATCAGTTCACAATTCTACCAACAGTGCATTAGTGTCCCAATTTTCCCACATCCTCTCTAATATTCATAATTTTCCTTTTTTTTGGTCATAGTAGCCAATCTGATAGGTGTGAAGTGATTTCTCAGAATTTTTTTATTTTGCATCAAATCGAGGTCTTCTTGATGTCAAGTCCATCATTGATAAATACCATTTTGGATCCTTAATGGCCATGCCCCTGGGTAAACAGACCTCTCTTTCCAGTTTTTGGAAAGATATTTATGAAGCCCCAAATAGTTCATCGATGTCAAACCTTGGTCATAAACAACTAGAAGAAAGGGATTAAAGTTCTTATCATGATAGACACAGAATTAGAAGGGACATGGAATCTGGTACGAAGGGAGGCTGAAATAGAATCCATTGGAACTCCTCTAGGATGAAGAAGAGAAATTGGCTTACTTGTGAAGAGCAAAAAGCCAACTCTAGACATCTGGCAAAGATCAAGGAACACCAACCAGGAAGGCATCAAGAGGGGAAATGTGAGGTTAAAAGGAAGAGAGAGTCTCTAAATACAGTGAGATTCTGAGTGAGACAATCTCCTTTGAACAAGCCTAAGAAATGGCCTTTATGCCAAGTCCCAAGACAGAGGCCCAGGCCAGGCTTGCTCTAATAAAGCCTACAAAGTTGCCAAACAAAGAGCCAATGGCTGATTGCCCTCTGGGGTAATCAGTCCAACGGGGCCTTGGCCAGGGAGGGTAAAATTGACTGGATATTGTTACTGATTTAAATAGGTTCATTAAAGTTCAACAGCTAGTAGTTCTTCTCGTTTTTTAAAAATTAAAACATTTAAAAGTAAATCCAATTAGCAAATTTCTAATTAATTGTTGAATAAGCCCAATGGAGAGACTTCTAGGCTTGAAGTCTGGAAGACAAGGATTCAAAATCTGCCTCTAACATTAGCTGTAATCAAGCTTCAATTTCTCATCTGTAAAACAGTATTAATTAATACCTGTGTTACCTATTCGGTGCAACCACCATTTATTCCTGCTATGCACCAAACATCATGTTAATTGATAGGAGTAAAAAAGATAGGAGAGGAGCAAGCATTTATTAAGCACCTAAGATGAGATAGGCATTATGCTGATCTCTTTACAAGTCTTATTTCATTTGATCCTCACAAGAACTCTGGTGCTGATTATTTTAGTTTCAAGGTTGAGGATACTGAGGTAGGGAGAAATCAAATGATTTGTCCTACATTGTAGAGCTAGTAAGTGATTTAAACCCAGAACCACTTTATACCTCTCAGATTGGCTAAGATGACAGGAAAAGATAATGAGAAATGTTGGGATGTGGGAAAACTAGGACACTGATGCATTGTTGGTGGAGTTGTGAAATAATCTAATCATTCTGGAGAACAACTTGGAACTATACCCAAAGGGCTACAAACTGTGCGTACCCTTTGATCCAGCAGTGTCTCTACGGGGTCTGTATCCCAAAGAGACCTTAAAGGAGGGAAAGGGACCCATATGTGCAAAAATGTTTTTGGCAGCTCTTTTTGTAGTGACAAGAAACTGGAAACTGAGTGGATGCTGAGAAGTTGGAGAATGGCTGAATAAACTGTGGTATATGAATATAATGGAATATTATTGTTCTATAAGAAATGACCAGCAGGATGATTTCAGAGAAGCCTGGAGAGACTCATGAACTGATGCTAAGTGACGTGAGTAGAATCAAAAGAACATAGTATACAGCAAAAAGATTATATGATGATCAGCTCTAATGGACATGACTCTTTTCAACAATGAGGTGATCAAGGCAATTCCAGTAGACTTGGGATAGAAAATACCATCTACATTCAGAGAAAACTATGGAGGCTGAATATGGATTAAAACAGACTTGTTTTTTCATTGTGGTGGTGGCTTGTTTGTTTTTTTCTTTCTCATATTTCCCCCCTTGGGTCTGATTTTCTTGTACATGATAAATATGGAAATATGTTTAAATGAACTGCATATATTTAACTTATCAGATTACTTTACTGTCTTGGGGAAAGGGAAGGAGGGAGAAAAATTTGGAACACAAAGTCTTACAAAAATGAATGCTGAAAAAACTCTTTACATGTAGTTGGAAAAAATAAAATACTATTTTTTGAGACATAAAAGTTTTTATCAATTATAATAATCTACAAGAGATCTAGAAAGTAGTCTACAAAATACCCCCCTTTTAACCACTATCCAAACCAACAATTTGTAATCATATCTTTACTTTGGGAATACTGAAATTTGGGATTAAAAATCTTCCTTAAATTTATAATATGGGGGTGTGCATTGACAAACAACTGCCAATTAAAAAATAAAATACTATTGAAAATTAAAAAAAAAAGACTTAAATACAGTTTTCCCTGACTCCAGATCTAGCACTCTATCCACTTGCTCTACTTACTTGTCTCTAAATGCCAAAAATGAAAACAGAATGCGCTCTCAGAGAGTTTACAGGCTACTGGAGGGAAAAATGTGCAAATAAATATGTGAACACAAAATACATACAGAGTAATTTCAAGGGAGACAGAGTACCAACAACTGGTGGGATTATGAAAGACCTCATGTCAGAAGTAGCACTTGAGTTGAATCTTGGAATCTAAAGTTTCCAAGAAGTAGGAGTCAAGATAAATAGAATGGTACAGGGAAGACAGCCTATACAAAGAAACATAAGTAGGAGATGGCATGATGTGTATGGAGAATGGCAAATAGGCACATTTGTGTATGTGTGAGGCAGTTGGTGAAGTGACTTGCTCTCAGTCGCACAGCCAGGAAGTATGAAGTGTCTGAGACCAGATTTGAACTCAGGTCCTCCTGACTTCAGAGCAGGTGCTCTATCCCCTTCACCATCTATCTAGCTGCCCCACTGGTACAAGTTGGTTTAGAATATCCAGTTCTTCCCTTCTTGAGGTAGATTAATGGGAGATAAATCTAGTGATAGATTGGAGCCAGCCAGAGCAGTGTTGTTACTCAGCTAAAATCATGTATTTGTAATAGCTTGTTTTAAATGGGAACTCTCCAACTCAGCTTCAGCCACAATGATGAGGCAAAGGTATTGCTTGTTTGTTCATTAGAAAAATCTCCAAGAAGTCAGATTCTCTGGGAATTTGGGGATTGTATCATACGACAGGAATTTAGAAAAGAAAGAAAAAAAGTCGCTGAGTTTCAAAGAAAAAAGAGAGTTCCAGGGTATTCCTGAAAACTTTGATTAGGGATGCAAATAAAGATTATGGAAGTGTTCACATGTAGGTATGAACATAGACAATGAGGCTAATTCCAGCCTATGTTCTAAGTGAGGGGCAAAAGAGAGAACACCTGGATCAATATTGCCATGTCAAACCGAAGAGTCCCGGTAGAACTGATGGTAGTTATATCAAGCCAAGAGATTTCATCAGATTCCAGCTTGTTCCCAGTGGGGGCTAGGAGAGATCTACTGAGAGCATGTGAGAGGAAATGGTGAGCTACTAAGTTCTCTTCATGGATTTCTATCCTATCCACCACCTAGAGGTGTAGGGGATTACACCTATTTCAGTATGGAAATAGATTTCACTACTTGATTCCCTCTTGTTATTTGTACTGTTTTATATCTTAAGAGGTTTTTGATATTGTTGAATATCAACAAAGTGCTGTTTGATTCTTGTATGCTGCCATAATAGAGAGCTTTGTACCGAATGAGGGTTCAGCCCATGATTTACATAGTTATTACCCAAAACAGCCACAAAGAGCCTAGGAAAAATAAAGAGTTCAGAAGCTATGTTCTTAGAGACTTCAAGGTATAAGTTGTTATCTAAAGCACTGTGGAAATTTTTTAAAGTTATAAAAATAATACTTTTTATTACATTATTTTGTAATATTAATGTATTATTACTTTATATACATCATTGTTTTGTATTTACACTTCCTTGTTATTTCATATTACTTTACATATTAAATTTATATTAATAAGTTCCACATTCCACATTCCATTCATAAATAAATGAAATTATATCTGTTCTTATATGTATTTCTAAGCTGGTAAAGTAATGCTAAAATTACAAAGAATACTTTTAAGAAATAATATACCTAAATTCAATTTTTTTTCAAATTTTCTTTTCCTAGAGGGAAAAATAAAAAAACACAAGGAAAAAAAAACTTTCTCCCTAGTCTCAACACTCTGCCTTTTTCTTTATCCTTCATACCTTCAATATCTACAGAAATTGAACTTCTCTTATTTTCTACCTGAAGCAGAGTTGGTAACATGACAAGGGCTCTAGATCTAAAGTCAGAGGGTATCTGGATTGCCTTGCAGCTTCCTGTGCTTTCTAATGGTGTCATCACAGACTGAGTTTGAACCTCGATTTCCCTGTGAAATGAGAAAGAATAATGCCTGCAGAACCCACTGAACAAAGTTGTGAAGGTCCTTTGCCTATAAGATAAGTTATAAACATCTATAAAGTCCAAACAATAAGACATTATATAAAAGTTATTTGACTGTGACACTGTACCCTTCTCCACCTCTTCCTCTTCCTCCCTTCTCACTTCCTTCAGTCTTTCAGAGCCCTATTTACTCTGACCAGCCCATATTCCTCTTTTCTTTTTTTAAAATTCCTAGAGTTCTCATGCTAGCACTTAATTATGTATTGTTTGAATTATTACTTCTTAATTGTTCCACATGCTTAAGACTTGTTTGTCCATTTAGACTATAAGGTCCTTGGAAGCAAGAATTAAATATTTTATGTATTTTTTAAAATATCTTTTTTGGTCTATCTTTGTATATTTCCATGTGCTTAGAACAGAGTTGGGGCTACAATAACCTTTCATAGAATAATTTTCAATTGGACTGAAATAATTTAAAAATGAAGAGGCAGCTAAGAATCCTGCCCTAGGCTCAGGAACATCTTTATTTGTTGTCCCCAGCCAGTCACAGAATAAAGACCTCCAGGGATAATCCTGCTAGAATAATATAGAATCCATAGGACAAAAAATACTTAAACTTTTACACATTCAACTTGCTTCCATGCAACAGGAACCTACTATGTGCAAGACATTGTATTAGACAAGGAAATTACAATAGCATGCATCCAGAAGAATTTCATGTAAGGCAGAGTATGACAGGGACAAAATAGAGAAAAAGGAAAAGGGCCAAAAGAAGTTCTGGGGAAGGAAGCAGTCCCTTTAAGCTAAGGTGTCTTTGTGGGCCCTGAGCTGGGCCTTGAAGAAAAAATAAAATTGCAATAGACAGAAATGGATCGCATGAAACAGTGTGGAGAGTAACTTATATAAATGCTGAGAAAGCAGAGGGCAGGAAGAGATAGGAACACCTAATACAACCAAAAAGGGCCAGGGAATGCTGGCCTTACTCAGGCATATAGCCCACAGCTTCAGCAATTTTCTCAGGAAGGATATTTAGGACTGGAGGATTTTTCTTTTCTTTTCTTTAAAAAAAATAAAATCCTAGTGCTTTTTTGTTTTTATAGCTACCAACAGCTTTCCCCCAACTTCAAGGCAGGTCCTTCTGCAGACAACTACCCCAGGTTCAAAGCATTCTGTGAACCCACACTTCTACACCAATAGCTTATAAGCCTCCATTGATAGGAAGTTTAGTAATCAACCAGGGTACACAAATTTTTCAAAATAAAGGCAAATAGCACAATGAGAAAAGCAATAATAAAACATTTTCCCCAGAATCAATAAGAAGAAAAGATACATATACAGACAGAACATAAGTGGACATAATATACTTAAGGAACATATATAAAGCAGCTCATTTAGGGAAACTATCCCTTAGGTCAGGACCCGCTTGTAACTCACACCACTAACATAGCTAGGCTAATGATATTTTTTAGAGATGTCACCAAGCTTCCTAAGGAAAGGGAAATTTTGAAGGAGTCTGATTGAAGGGAGAGGAAAAACCTGAGACCTTTGGTCTGACTGTAGACCATCAGAGTATCTAACACAAGCTGCTATCCACCTATGAAGGAATGAAGGAAAAAGGCTTTGTGCTAAGGAATGAGAGTACAAACACAAAACCAAAAACAGCTCCCACCTTCAGAATTGTTTGTTGTTGGTTTTTTCCTAAAGAAGAAAGAATACATCTTAGGAAATGGCAACCAGGATGGACCAATTTTGATACAGGAATTTAGGGAATTTGGAGTGAAGTCAGAGAGAAGGTTGGTGCAGCCCATCCAGAATCCATGACAGAGTTGATTTAATATGATTTCACAATGGAAGGAGAAAAGACAATAGAACGTATAATCCCACAATTGCAAGGTAGTTAGCTAGACTACCTAAACTATTAAGAAGATGGCTGGGGAGAAGAGAGT
This sequence comes from Sarcophilus harrisii, assembly GCF_902635505.1. Taxonomy (NCBI): domain Eukaryota; kingdom Metazoa; phylum Chordata; class Mammalia; order Dasyuromorphia; family Dasyuridae; genus Sarcophilus; species Sarcophilus harrisii. Next base: position 548,122,586 of record NC_045427.1, on the reverse strand, counting down.
GAAGTGTTTTGAATCACCAGCAAAAAAAGGGCAGGGACACAAAAAATGGAAATGGTCAAGGTTGGAACAATTATGGAAAAACAGGCACACATGCATCATTAGTGGAGCTGTGGATTAATAAAAACCATTTTGAAAATCAGCAATTTAGAATTATGCAAATAAAGTGACTAAAATGTTTATACCCTTTGATGCTGAGAGTGCACTTCTAGGCACATATTATTGACAAAAAAGATCCCACAAACACCAAAATACCTAGAGCAGCACTTTTTGTAACTGCAAAGAACAAGAAGCAAAGTAGATTCCATTATTTGAGAAACAGCTAAATAAATTATGGCACATGAATAATAATTTGCAGTAAAAACCAAGGAATTTGAATACAGAGGAGCATGGAAAGAAAGCAAAACCAGGAAAACAATATACACTAATGTTATACACAGCATAAACTATAAGGATGTAAGTAGAAAGAACAACTACAAATAGTTCAAACTGAACATTACAAAATTACTTTTTAAAAAAGTTTGGGCAAAGAAAAAGCAAGAGGAAACACTATCCTAGCTTTTTTGTAGAAGTTGGAGTCCACAGATGTGGAACATTGCATAAATGATATTTTCTTTTTTTAATGTGTTGATTAGTTTTGCTTAAATTTTTTTGCTTTTTGCTTTTTTTCTTTTAAAAAAAATTCTTTGTTGTAAGATATAGTTCTCCAAAAGAGAGGGAAAAGAAGGATCAGGACATCTAAAAACCAAAAATTAAATAAAAATCTATTTTTTAAAAGACTGACAATTCTTCCTCACTCAGCTTAGAGAAGGTACCTGAGTAGAAAGGGAAGTGGGAAAAATAAAAATGAGACTGTGGTTCTACTTGTTGCAATTCTAATCCTCAATCCTCATTCTCTCCCATCAAGCACACACCTTCTGGTGCCATGTGGCAGGCACATTTGCCTCCAAGTACTAGCAGCCCCACTGGAGATTAGGCTTAACAGAATATAGGCCATGGACATAATGTCTGTCTAAGAGTGAAATTGGGTTACAGATCATGGAAATTTTAGCCACTCCAAGACTTGTCTAGAGCTTTATCCTTTAAACTGTGAGGACTACCTCTCAGCAACATTAGTTCTGAGGCATATGGATCATTAAGATTGCTGGATCTGTAACTAGTAGGAATCTTAAAGATCGCCTAATCCAGCTGCCTCAATTCACAGAAGAGGAATTTAGGATCAAAGAGGAGTCTTCTTTCCAGACATTGATCCTTTCATGCAATTCTCACTGTGACCTGCTCTTGATCCCCCTGCCAAACTCACCCCTCTCATTCCAAATCCTGGGCTTAGTTGCTCTGGCCCCAGATCTCCTCACGCCTAGCCAGCTTCTGCAATGCCCAGTGGATAGAACATTAGATGTGGAGAAGACCCGTGTGTTCAAATCCTGCCTCAGAGGTTTATTAACCACATGATCCTGGGTCATATAATCCCCATATTAGCCATATAATTCTTGATCTGAAAAATGAGAAGCTTGGACTTTATGGTCTCTCTGTTTCTTTCCAACTCTGATCCTATCTGGCCTTCCTGTCAAGCACCCTTGCCACCACTTCCTACTCCCCTCCCAAGCCCTGACACATCAACTCTATAGAGGCCCCAGAGGACCAATTATGTGGGCACTCTGGGAGCTCTTTTCTCCACAACCCAGCTGGGCAGAACTCACTGTTCATTAGTTTGTGCCTGCCAGGGAGCCATCCACTGATTCCAAGGAACAGCACCATCCCAGAGTTGGAGAAAACAGGCTCTCATTGCTAGCTTGAAGGAGCAAAACTGTTTACTTAGGGCAATGCTGTTTACTCAGTGAATATTCGTGACTCACACTAAGTTCCCAGACTCCTAATTTCCTAGTTTTATGAACCAAAGGTGTTTTCATAACAGACTCTAGTGATGAGCTAGCTAGCCTAGAGGTTCACAAACAGAATGATTATCTGGCTGGAAATGCCTCTGAAAAATATTCTTGCCAGTAAGGTGGGGCCTCCAATACTGTGAGCTTCCCCAGAGTACCGTCTTCTTCATACCAATACGAGGCCTTTCTATGGTGTTGGCAAGAATAAAATTAGTAAAATATAGTCATATAGCTTAACATGGGTTCTATGCTTGAATAAGAGAAAATTAATCTGGGCCTATAGAAAACCAGACTTTGGGAAAATTTTTAAAAATTGATTACTATTTTAAAATGGGTCTGGCAGGACATTACTGATAGCACCTCACATTTCCTTGGAATTCCAAGCTACAAAAGGAAACACACAATGTCTTCCCTCCAGAATGTATGACAGCAAGGATGCTGGTTAAGAAAAAAAAATAGATAAAAAATGGTACAGTCTTTCCCTTAAAGAATTTGAAATCTATTAAGGAGGATTTTGTATTTTTACACAAGTAAGTCCAACATCGGGTTGAGTGTGATCAGATGGAACAAAGAAGAGAAGAAAACAAAACTCCATAGAAGTTTTTTCTGAAGAGGCACTGGGGGTGGGAGGGTGGGGTAAGAATGAGTTCATGGAATAAGAGACACCTGAGGTAAACCTGGAAGGAGGAAAAGGATTCCCACAGCCTGAGACCAGAAGGCAGTATACTTCAGGCATAGATGGCTTGGCTGAACTCACAAAGCAGGAGACAGTAAGATGAGATGGGCCATAGCCAGTGATCTAGTTTGGCTGGGAAAAAAGTGTGCCTGAAGGGGAATAATGTGAAATGAGGCTGGGAATGTAGATTGAAGCCAAATTGTGGGGGGCCTTAAATGCTTGATACAAATCAACCAAATAATATTTATTGAGTAGTTACTCTGTAAGGATCAAATGAGATAATACTTATTTAAAAAAACACAGCAAAATGCTTGGCACATAGTTATTATATAAATGCTTATTCCCTCCCCCCTTCCGTATGTCCAAATAACTGTGAATAATAGCAAGAAGAATTAGAAACAAAACCTTAACATCAAATGATAATCTAGTGAAGAGGGAGAGAATTAGACAAATAGCTCCCTTTTTTATGAAGCTTTCAGATTTGCAAAATGCTTCATATGTACTGTTATTATTCCCTTTTTACAGATAAAGAAACCAAGATGGAAAGAGATCAAATGACTTAGAGTCACACAGCTAGTTAAATGTATCTGATGCAAAATTTGAAATCAGATCTTTCAAAGCTTTATAAAGCATGACAAGTATAGTAAGAGGTTCCCATGAGGTACTCTAAAATCCAGAGGGAGAGATTACTTTTGGCTAAGGGGAATCAAGGAGATCTCCTTAAGGAAAGGAGAAAACCTTAAGAGATAATATGACTTCCAAAATGCAGAGATGATGGCAAGATCTGCGTGGAAGTTTGTAGAGAGCATTTTAAGCAAAGCCACAGAGGCGAAAGAGACAGAAGCTGTTTTTGGAGAAATGAGTAGAATAGTTTAGCTGGAGTATATGTAATGGAAAATGGCTGGGAAGGTTGAGCAGGACTAAATGATAGAAGGTCTTGAATGCCAGGCTAAAGAATTTGGTAAGCATGAGGGAGCACAAGAATAATTTGCTTAGAGATAACATCTTCTTTAAGAAGATAAATTTGACAGTAGTGTACAAAACAGATAAAAATGTAAAAAAGAAGTATTCAGAAGATCAGAAGACCAGGTAGAAAGCTGTTGAAAGAACCCAAGTATCAGTTTATGAAAGTCTGAACTACACTTGTAATAGGGAGAACATAGTAAAATTGATAGCCTAAGAGAAGCATTCTATGGAAAATAATGAATAAGATTTGATAACTAATTACTTGTGGAGGATAGGCTCTTGTTTCTTTGCTTTTGATATTAAGTTTCTAGTCTTATCTTTAAAGTCTCTGAACTTACAAATCCTTTAGATTTATTTCCAGTCAGTTCATATAAACAGCATTCTTCATACTGTGTCACCCTTTTCTATCTAAAAGCCAGACATTCTGATTCAGCAGCAACAGATGCTAAAGGGAAAGTCCCTTCACTGTCCATCCCTTCTCGGTCCCCATGGTTTGATTTCTGGCAGATCTACCACCCAGACGGATGTGGGAGAAAGCCACAGTTCCTGCTAAGATCATCCTCTCTGGGGCTAGGAGCTCCTCTCCCCAGTTGCTATGGTTACTCTTGGCTAGAGTAGAAGAGGGGAAAAAACATGATCTAGATCTCTCAGAGATCAGAAGGAGGAAAACCACAGCAAGTTCTGAAGGCGTTCTTTTCTAAGGAAAGGGAATAGAACCCTTTGGGCCAAGAGAAAATATACAAGGACTAGAACATAGGGGCAAGGGTTAAGAGTCAACTTACATCCACCCTATCATTAGAGTTTATTCTCCAAGAACAGGACACACCCATAGGCAGAGTTTAAAATATAGGCTATATTGTTTTTTTTTTTCCTTAGAATTTTAAAACCACTAAAATCCAACGAAATCCAACCCTCTTCAACTGTAGGACCTCCCCCAGCTCCACTTCACGTGCCTCCAAGTTCTAAGAGCTCAGAGGAAGTTTGAGCCACAATGGAGATTGACATCCAAAGTCTGATGCAATGTGACTTCTGTCCTTCCAAGAAGTGCTTTCAGAGACACACAAATCTGCTCTGTCAATCTTCCTTTCCCCAATTCCAGTAGCCACATGCTAGGAAAAGGGAAAAGGAGGAGAGCAGAGGAGGAAGGGACTTCCTTAGAAAGGCCAACACTTTGGTAATCCTGAGGCTGACCCCCAGGAAGAATGCCTTGTGGTTTTGAAATCTCTGCTTCATCCATGTCCCAGAAAACCTTGAGGGGTTCAAGTAAGAGTGGCTCAAACTGAAGATAAACAGGAACTGAAAGGCTTAGTATAAAAAAAATGAAGGCTTTAAAAATTCCTTCCATTCACAGAATGAATCAAAGAATGTTAGAACTGGAAGATCATTTCATAGGTGAAAACACTGATGTCCAGAGAAGTAAAATTACTTTCCAGAGCCACAGCTAGTCCTGGTTACTTGAGCCCTGTCCCAATGTTCTTTCCCCTTGTATGGTAGATATAGTACTGTATGTCAAGAAGAAGGTCTGAGTGCAAGTCTGAATTTTGCTACTTCAACTAATGAGATGTTGGGGGGAAAGGAGAGGTTGGACGACTAGATGCTCTCCTTCTAGTTCTAAACCCTATCACCCATAATATATTATTTCTCCTTGAAAGCAATTCTGAAAAAGAATAAAAGTACTATCTACTAAAGATCAGGCCAAAAGGATATCTTTCAGATGCCACAACAGCTGCATCATTGTTTATCACAAAGAGCCTTTTCCTCTAGTCAACTGGTTCAGTTTAAAAGCAGAAAAAGTCCAAATTCTTTTAAAGTCCCTTAAAACAACTCAAAATTCCCCATTCATTCCTTTTTGACTAATGTATTTATCTATGTCTAAAAACAAAAAAAAGGAAAATAATTAAATTAAATCTTTTATGTGTAGGTATGTTTTATCTATGAAGATGCATTCTGAAGAGAGTACTAGACTTGAAGTCAGGTGCCTTGGGTTTGAATTCTGGATGACTCACACTTCATGTTGATATCTGTGACATCAGGAGATCACTTAATATCTCAGAGTCTAAAGATGACCTTTAGTCAAGTCCTTGAAGATGAGGACTCTATGTATTAGCATAGTAATATGCTAATAGTTACACCACCCTATATGAATGTTATGGAATATTATTGCTCTGTAAGAAATGACCAGCAGGATGAATACAGAGAGGCCTGGAGAGACTTATGTGAACTGATGCTAAGTGAAATGAACAGAACCAAGAGATCATTATATACTTCAATGATACTGTATGAGGATGTACTCTGATGGAAGTAGATTTCTTCAACAAAGAGATTTAACTCAGTTTCAATTGATCAATGATGGGCAGAAGCAGCTACACCCAGAGAAGGAACACTGGGAAATGACTGTGAACTGTTTGCATTATACCCTTTGATCCAGCAGTGTTACTACTGGGCTTACATCCCAAAGAAATCATAAAAAGGGAAAGGGACCTGTATGTGCACGAATGTTTGTGGCAGCCCTTTTTGTAGTGGCTAGAAACTGGAAACTGAATGGATGTCCATCAGTTGGAGAATGGCTGAATAAATTGTGGTATATGAATATTATGGAATATTATTGTTCTGTTAGAAATGACCAACAGGATAATTTCAGAAAGGCCTGGAGAGACTTACACGAACTGATGCTGAGTGAAACGAGCAGGACCAGGAGATCATTATATATGTCAACAACAATACTATATGATGACCAGTTCTGATGGACCTAGCCATCCTCAGCAATGAGATCAACCAAATCATTTCCAATGGAACAGTAATGAACTGAACCAGCTACGCCCAGCAAAAGAACTCTGGGAGATGACTAAAAACCATTACATTGAATTCCCAATCCCCATATTTATGCCCACCTGCATTTTTGATTTCCTTCACAAGCTAATTGTACAATATTTCAGAGTCTGATTCTATTTGTACAGCAAAATAACGGTTTGGTCATGAATACTTATTGTGTATCTAATTTATATTTTAATATATTTAACATCTACTGGTCATTCTGCCATCTGGGGGAGGGGGTGGGGGGTAAGAGGGGAAAAATTGGAACAAGAGGTTTGGCAATTGTCAATGCTGTAAAGTTACCCATACATATAACCTATAAATAAAAGGCTATTAAAAAAAACTGTTTGCATTTTTGTTTTCTTCCCAGGTTATTTTTACCTTCTGAATCCAATCCTTTCCTCTTCTCCGGTGCTCCAACAAAACTCCTCTCCCTCTAGCCACTCACCTCACTGAGGAGATAGATAGGGTTCACCCCTATGAATTATAATTCATGGTGGATAAATGAATCACACTTATAAAAAATTTTTTCAAAATGCTTACAATAGCCTTGGAAGGTAAGTAATACAAGTAATAGTGTTTCTATTTTGCCAATAATTTGCATCAGAATTAGAATTTGAGCCTATATTTTCTGACTCCTAAGTTCAGTGTTCTTTCCATATGTCATAGAAACAATTTAATGTTATCACTTGCTGGAATGTTTGCTCTTCAAAAGAAGTTTGGAGATATAATGTACTACCTTTAATAAAAGGAATGTATCTCTCATACTGGAATTTCAGGCACTCTAACAGGTAAAAGAAGAGATATTTGGGGGTCAAAAAGCCTTTGTAGAATACTTCAAATCATAACTAGATAGGTCATCATCTACTTTACCTGTTTCTTAGGCCTCTCAGAAACATACACATACACCCACAACCTTAGTCATTATTTAATTGAACTATAATCACTCATATACATTTATTGTTTTCCAGTCATTGCTGCTAGAGTCCAGCCGTCCCTTCCACTTTCAGCTTTCTGGGTCTGGGGGGTTATTTCCCCTCAATTCAGGATCCTGGGATAGGATGCTGCAGAGAGCAGATATGTCCTTTTTCCTAGTTACAATTTGTTTCTGAGCTTGTAATGAAAGAAGATTCAGAATTTATCTTCTCGATATTTCTGTATGATGAAGTCCAAAAAAAAGACTTTGGGGAGTCTCAAAGATTAGCTGCATCGCTTGAAGGAAATAGTGATGGAAGGACAAAAATGACAAGAGGAGCCTGAAGGAAAGAACTTATCAGATGGAGATCTTCCATTCCATTACCATAGTCTTTCATTTCCTAGTATGATGCCTGGTATGCTACAGGTGCTCCCAACTAACTACAGGATGGTTAATACAGTGTTTAGGAGAAGCAAAAGCATAAAGGAGGAAAGGTTAAGTAAGAAAGCCTATAACAAAGAAAACCTTGTGAAGGGAAAAGTGTATACCGTAATGAAGAAGCCAGCAGAGATATTGATAAAAGGACAGTGCAGACTAAACCAGAGTGGAGAGAGAACTTCAAGAGTGAAGTATGAAAATGGAACCAACAGTCCGCCACAACATTCTGCCTTGGGGTATCTTTCCCCTTCTCCTTCCCCATACCACATGGTATCCCACCTAACTCCATTATGCTTCTAAATCAAGTGGCTCCTCCTTACAGCTAACACTTTTGAAGAGCTAAGTCCCTTTCAGGATTTAGCCTTCCAGTTAAGGGAATGTCCCATACTCCCTTTCTACTGGGTAATTAATTGTGAGTTTCACTGAGGAACTTGTCTTTCATATGCTCTCCCACTCTCCTTCATATTTACCATTCCCAGTGTCTATTGTATCCCTTCATTTTGTCTGTAACCTATTTCCCTAAATAAATCCACCTTTGCCCCCTCAAAAAAAAAAAAATGAAATCAATGTCTTAGCTATGGAAGGATATGGAATGCAGAGTGAGAGGAGAATAGTAAGTGGGGGATAGAACTAAGTTAACCATTTGAAAGCAAATTAAGAAAATCACCCTCCCCCACAAAAAAAAAAATTGGGTATAGAGTAGAAAGGATAAGGAGATAAAGACAAGTTTGACAGTCTTCCTTAACTATTATTTATCAAGTCCCTAATTGGGGGGAAGGGTAGTATAACTATTTTTTATAACTTTTTATTGACAGTACATATGCATGGGTAATTTTTTACAACATTATCCCTTGCACCCACTTCTGTTCTGACTTTTCCCTTCCCTCCCTTTCCTAGATGACAGGCAGTCCTATACATGTTAAATAGGTTACAGTACATCCTAGATACAATATATATGTGCAGAACCGTACAGTTCTCATGTTGCACAGGGAGAATTGGATTCAGAAGGTAAAAATAACTTGGGAAGAAAAACAAAAATGCAAACAGTTCACACTCATTTCCCAGTGTTCCTTCTTTGGGGATAGCTGCTTCTGTCCATCATTGATCAATTGAAACTGAGAAAATCCACTTTGTCAAAGAAATCCATGTCTATCAGAATACATCCTCATATAGTATCATTGTTGAAGTATATAATGATCTCCTGATTCTACTCATTTCACTCAACCTCAGTTCATATAAGTCTCTCCAAACCTCTCTGTATTCATGCTGCTGGTCATTTCTTACAGAACAATAATATTCCATAACATTCATATAGGAAGGTGTAACTATTAGCATTTTACTATGCTAATACATATAGTCCTCATCTTCAAGGACTTGACAAAAGGTCATCTTTAGAGTAACAGATAAGATCATAAATTTTTTTATGCATCTAATTTGTCTTCATGTGTGCTATTTAATATAGGAAAGGGGCATTAGAATCATGTGGGAGTTGTCAACTCATTTTTGCTTACAGCTTCAGACAGAAGGAAAAGATTAGTTCTTAGGTTTAATGTCTTCAAACATCCTGGAAATACCTCCAACCAAGTTCTTCTCTGTAGCCTTCATTCTCCAATATACAAGCCATTCCAGGAAAAACATGAGTGAGCCAGGGGAGCAGTATGACGTATGCTCTGACCCTACCTAAAAGGGTCCTGCCAATATCACTCTTCAGATAAGTGTAAAGTTCTATGTATGTTGTTGGGGGGGGGGGGCGGGAATTGGACCAAGAGCTAGGAAACCTTAATTTTAGTTTTGACTTTAGCACTAACAAATGATGTCACCTAGAAAAAGTCACTTAACTTCTCTGGGTCTCATCTTCCCCATCTACTAAAATGAGAGTATAAGACCCTATCTTACTTGACTGAAATGAGATGAGGGAGGCATGGGAAGAGAATTTACTGTATGTACTGCATTTATTTTTCTATGGTGACACATAGAATAAGAAGAAGAAAAGTCATGAAAGAGACAGGAAAATGGATGGAGCCTACTGGTGGACCATGAATCCACTGTTCATTGATACCAATACATATCAGTTATGCCAGCTTTGCTATAAGCTATAAACTATGGAGTCACAGAAACTGGTAGAAAATCTACCAGGGTGCCAACTTGAAAAGGAAGAAATTAAATCTAAATGGATCAATAATAAGAACTTTCAAAAGTCATGGAAGACTAGACTGTAATCCACAGGTTATATGGCCTCCTAAAAGGAATCTAAGTCACTGGGAGAACAGGGGGCAAAAAAAGCCAACTTCAGCAATAAAGACAGGCTGGTGAATTTGTTTTAATAAACCAACTAGGAAAGAGGAGAGATCAAAGGAAAAAAAAAAAAAAAAAACCAACCCAGGGCTAAAGTAATCCCAGAGCAAAGATATAATGGTCCCCATGGATGCTGAGATCACCCAGAGAGAGTATAAAGATAAAGAAGTCATCCTAGGATAGAGACTTGGAGTTCCATCTAGTTTGGGGGCAGGACACAGGTAATAATCCAGCAAAAGAGGAGCTGTCAAGTGAAGGGACAATCAAGATGGAGCCATTTCACAAAAATACAGAGAAGAGAGAGTATCCAAGAGGAAAAGTAATATAGGAAAAAGGAATATAGTAATTAAGAATCATTGGGGGAAGGGGGGAGAAGAGAGAGACAGGGAGAAAAGAGATTGAGACTGATTATCGGTCATCTCTGAGAGAGCAGTTTCAAGTGACTAAGATTGAAAACCAGATCTCAAGAAGTTGAGAAGTAAGAGGAAAAGAGAAAATAAATGCTTTTTCTAGAAATTTGGCCATGAAACGGAAGAAAGATACAGAGCTATGGCTTAAGATACAGTCAAAATGAAGATTTTTTTTAAATTAAAGCTGTTTATTTTCCAAACCTATGCATAATTTTTAACATTCACCTTTGCAAAACCTTGTGTTCCAGATTTTTTTCCTTTCCTTCTACCTATCTTTTCCCCATATGTCAATTCTTCTATAGATATTTCTACAATTACTTTGGTGCCCAAGAAAAATCACATCAAAAAAGGAAAAAAATGAGAAAAAAAATGCAAGCAAACAACAATAAAAAGGTGAAAATACTATGTTGTGATCCACACTCAGTCCCCATAATCCTCTCTGTGGGTGCAATTGGCTCTCTCCATCACAAGATAATTGGAACTAGCCTGAATCACCTCACTGCTGAAAAGATCCATGTCTGTCAGAATTCATCTCTGTATAATCTTGCTGTTGTTGTGTACAATATTCTCCTGGTTCTACTCACTTAGCATCAATTCATGTAAGTCTCTCCAGGCCTCTCTGAAATCATCCTGTTAATCCTTTCTTATAGAACAATAATATTTCATAATAAGAATGTTATGAACATTTAAACATAACTTGTTCAACCATTCCTCAGCTGATGGGCATCCACAAGTTTCCAGTTTCTTGCAACATCAGAAAAGGGCTGCTACAAATATTTTTGCATACACAGATCCTTTTCCCTTTTTTATGATCTAGTAGAACCTAATAAAGACACTGCTGGAACAAAGGATATGCACCGTTGGATAGCCGTTTGGGCATAATTCCAAATTGCTCTCCAGGATGGTTGCATCAGTTCACAATTCCATCAACAATGTATTAGTGTCCCAGTTTTCCCACATCCCCCCTCCCAAATTCATCATTATCTTTTCCTGTCATCTTAAAAATGAAGATTATTTAAGGATATGGAAAACCTATTCATATCTGTGGGAAGAAAGTTTGTAGATGGAGATTGAGTATTGGAGAATAACAATCTGGAATGGGGTAAGATCAAGAGTATAAGTATACTAACCTTTCTAGGACTATTTCTCCGATTTGTACTCATTCTCAAAGGTTGAGTTCCCAGTAGACAGCTTGCACTCCTGAGTTCTGGGCCCATACTCCTAAAACTGTAGTTCATAAGACTCCATCAGTAAACAAAATTGTTGTTATTGCTCAGTGATGGTCAATTTAGGGGGGTGTTTGCAGTAAAGATACTGGAATGATTTGTCCTTTCCTTCTCTTGCTCATGTTACAGATGAAGGAAGTGATGCAAACAGCTTAAGTGACTTGCCCAGGGTCACACAGTCCCTAAGTGTCAGAACCCAGATTTGAACTCAGGAAGATGAGTGCTCTATTCAATCACCACCTAGCTGCCCAAAGCAAATTAGCTCAAAGTAAAAGTTCTGAGCTTTTGGTCTACTGTGCCATTCACTAAAATGGCATGTAAGAACTGTAGCAATAAAACATTCCCCTTTGTAAATCTGGGGCACATCTTCCCATAAATATGCATAGTGTCTGTAGGAGGATAGCAACAAACTTAGTGTACATAAACTTAGCATAGTGAAATACACACATCAGGAACATATGTGGCCAAGGCAGCTCATGCTTAGAGTTCTGGGCCGCAGTATTCTTTCTCTTCTTCTCTTCTCTGTCCAGCCCAGGTATACCATCTCAGCTAGATGAGCTGCTCAGCTCCTCTCAGCAACTTGACTCTCAGATTCCAGATCTAGTTTGTCCTTGACCCTAGTCAGCTCTTGTCTGTGCTGCCATAGGTCTTGTTCCTTGAATCTGTGTCTTGACTGCATCTTAATTATATCTCCATCTATTGTAAGGCAGAGTTTTCAAGGCAAACAGCCAGGGTGGGGTAGGGAATAGGTTGGGAAAAATCTCTCTCTGTCACACATACACACACACTCACATGCGCAGATACAGGTACACCCCACTCTACTGGGCTGGGTTGTTTTTGCTGTGAGCTTCTACACAAACTGATTATAGAATTGGCAATATATTTTGCCTTTTAGTTACCTGTATTTCTTCTAGAATAGGGATGACTCCCACAAAATCACCCATTATAACATAATTTTGTCAAGCTAACTTTTTAAGTGCTTTCTAGGGATGTGACTGATTCTTTTATTAGTCAATAGCCAGGCTCCCCTTTAAATTTAATTGAGCCTTTTCTTTTCTTTAAATAAATTCATTTTAGATATATTGATATATTTTAGGTTTTTTACATCCTTTGAATTTCCCTATGCACACTTGCTCCTTTCAGAAAATCATCCTTTATTACAAAGAATTTTTAAAGGCCTTAAGGGCTGTAGCCAGTCTTTTTCAACAATGACTTAGCTCCCTTTCCAATTCAATTAGGCTTTTTCTACACTTTATGCTACACATTGTTAACAAATTAATACCACATTATTTGTCCCTTACTTTGTATGATTACATAAACTCAAAGGGGGAAAAGGAGCCAAATTATACCATCACAAATGCATAAAGTTTAGCCATGTTGAAGAGAAGGACTAACTTCATCACAGAGTATAGAAAAGAGAGAAAGAATGAAAGATTTCAAGGTATTTTCAGATGTAGACGAGGAAGTTCAGATTGGGCCCCTATTTTTCATGAACTACGTGGCAAGTGAAATCCAAAATGACTAAGGAAAGAAAGGTTCGAGATTCTAAGCATATTGATTTATCAAGCAATGTGTGCCCATTGCATAACAAACTGGGATGAGGCCCTCCTCAGCTTGGCACTGGACCTGGAATACAGGAGGAAACAGCTTTCTATGCACTAAAAGAAAATAATAAGGTCTATAAACAAGTTTACAAGATTAAGTAATCTGATTTCTAGTTGGAAGAAAGATTAGGGGTTTTTTGAATTGTGAGGGGGAAAGTGAGGTACAATTCCCTGAAATCAGAAAAAGAGGCATCTTGTTCCCACAAGTGTCTCTGTTTAAAGCAACAAGGAAACAGTAACTGATTGACCAATATGGAGCCAACTTTCAGATAAGATATATGGGTTGTTTGAGATTAAAACTGTAAGAAAACTCCTTGCGTCAATCCTCAGATGTGATCTAGTTTCTAGTCAGCTAAATCCTTAGTCAAGGGTGTCTAAGCAACAGGTAGTCCAGTTTCCCAGCCTTATAGGACTAGGTTCAAACAATATAATAAAGTTTTCTTGTAATTCCCATAATTAATAAAATTTTTTTCACAAGATAAAAACTGGACTAGACCTATCATTGAATAGAAAGAAAACTGCGCTAGATCTAGAATTGAGTCACAAGATGGTGTCAGTGTATTTCATTCAATTCTGTCAATTATGAGGTACAGTCCTGTTTAGAAGGAGTAACAAAAAAAATAGGAAAAAGCATAAGTTCCATGAACAATTATCTGCATGCAGGATCAGGATTAACTGATAGGATTTGTGTAATCTTATAAAGTTTTGCGTTGATTTGTTATTATAAGCACTGTGTATATTTCCCAATAATCTTTAGCAGAGTAATCCTCCAAAACACTGAAAAGGGTCGTCTGTTATTCCGAGGGTAAAGAGCAAAGGAAAAGGAAAAAGACTAACAAGGGAAGAGCTCTGAAGTTAGAACTTGCGTTCAAATCTAAACCTTTAGATTGCTCTTTATCTATAAAATATAGACTGGACTAGAAAATCACTAGTTTCTAAATTTTATATTCCTAAGATTTGTCCTTTCCAGGTCTAAAAATTCTATATGAATTTCTATGAAATTCTGATTTCCAATTTATAGTATGCTATGACATCCTTCTTCTATGTTTCAACTTCCGCCCCTCCCCCCAGCTCTCTCCTTGTCTCTAGAATATCCTGGCTCCACATCAGAATGACACAGAAATATTAACTGCTTTCACTTCAGTTCTTATTTCCAAGATCTTAAATCCCTAAAACCCTGAAAGTCACTGCCCCAAAAGAATCTAGGGGTGATTTAATAGAAAGAATACTGTGCAAGCAGTCAAAAAATCTGAGTTCAAAGTCTACTAGTTTATGACCTGGAGAAGTCATTTAATCTGTCTGCCTCAGTTTCCTCATCTACAAAATAACCAAAGAGATTTTTCAAGATGGGGAGGTAATAACCCACAAAAATACTTTATAGCAGCTTTATTTGTAGTGACTAAGAAATGGAAAATGAAATGTTCATTAATTGGAGACTGGTTGAAAAAGGTGTTGTATATGATTGTGATGGAATATTATCATGCAAAATAGGATACTCTCATGAAAATCTGGAAAGACTTACACAAACTGATGCAAAATGAAGTAAGTAGAATCAGGACAACATTGTAAAACAGTAACAGCAATATCATACAATGAAAAACTGTTTTAGTTATTTAATTTTTCTTTAAGTTATTCTTAGCAATACAATAATTCAAGACAATCCCAAAAGACTCATGTTGAAAAATGCTATCTGCCTCCAGAGAAAAATTAATGTCATCTAAGTACAGACTATTTTTCTCTTTCTTTCTTCCCTTCTCTCTGTTCCCCTCTTTTGTTATTTGAGTTTTCTTATACAAAAATGATTAACACAGAAATGTTTTACATGATTGTACATGTATAAAATATCAGATTGCTTACTATCTCAGGGAAAGGGGAGGGAAAAGGGGAAAGGAATAGATTATTTTTACATGTATTTGGGGAAAAAAATTAAAATATTATTTTAAGAATATAAAATAAAATAGGGATAATAATAATATCTACCTTTCTGGATTGCTATGAGTATAAAATGAGATAATTTTTGTAAACTTTAATTATTATTACTTCACATCTATGGGCTTCATTTTCCTCATGTGTGAAATGAGGAGCTTGGACTATATAACCTTTAAGGTCTATTCCATTCCAGCTCTAATATTCTATGAGTATATATACATATATATATATATATATATATGAGTTACTCTCCCCAAGAATGTACTACCAGGACCTTAGGATACTCCCATATTCTCCAAGATGCTGGCACAATGGATAGAGCACTGGACTTGCAGTCAGTCAGATCTAAATGTCCTAACTCAGACACTTATTAGCTATGTGACCTTGTTTCCTCACCTATAAAATGGTGATGATAATAGCACCTATCTCCCAAGACTGATGTGAGAATCAGGTGAAATAATATATAAATCACTTTGAAAACCTAAAAGCATTACACACAAATTTTTACTGCTGCTACTACAACTACTACTAGAATCAAGTCGGTAAGAAACTCAGTTAAGATTAGGAAGGACTACTAAAGAGTTTAATCATTATTTTCTGCCAACAACTCTCCCTTCTACAGGTCTCTTAGTATCCTTTCTAATCAACTATGTCTCCTTTTACTACCATAACATCTTGATGCACTTTGCCAAAAGGAGGCTAACAAGTCTTCCCAGCAGGACTGGCACTATGTAAACACAGCCGGCTCTACTGGTGTTTGCAATACCACAGTGAAAGCTATCTAGACTTGTCCACTGGGCAGCTAACTGATTTTTTCCCTTCGGTGTTTGTCTTAGGGATTAAAGTTAAATGTAGGAGCCTATAATTCCCAAGATCATTATTCCTTTCCTGGCAGAAGGTACTACAATTGTTATTTTATGTTTCCAGTCCTACTGATAAAACCATTCCAGGACTAGAGGTTGATTGCCATATCCCAAATCTTAGAAGGCTGTGATTAGATAATTCCCATATAAACCCCAGGGCATATACTGGCTTAACTTCATTGTAGTTTTCTCTATATTGCTCAAACTACCTTTCAGGATTGTCTTTTGATTCATCCCCCTCCTCCCCTCTTTCCTTTCCTTTTCTTTCTTTAAACAAAAACTAATAATGTTTCAAACTGAAACACCCCTTTGGGGATAATCTTAATATTTTAGATAAAAATTTTCAAAACTGCATTACATATTTCCCTGCTTTAGTAAACAGGATATAATCAACATAACTTAATCTTTTCTTAATGGTTGAGTCATTTTTATGAACACCCATTATTCAATTAAGTAATTCCATGCAACAAATATTTAACCAAGTCCCTACTTTGTACTAGGTGCTGGGTCAAGCCCGAGAGAGACAAAAACAGTCCATGCCCTCAAAAAATTTAAATACTACCAGTGAGCAAATATTAAAAGTGCAAAGAAAAGTAAATGTAAATTAATACAAAGTAAGTTCATGAGGGAGAAACAATCAAAGGAGAGTGGAAGAAGGGAAGGCAGAGAATGGAAGCTCAGGAAGGATCTCCAGCCGTAGGTTATTAGCAGTGTTTTGAAGAAAATTGGAATTCTAGAGCAGAAGGTGAAGGAGAGTAGTCTTGACAAAGAACAGGAGCACCTGAGCAAAGGTATTGTGATGGAAGAGGGGAATGTTGAGTTTGGGAAATATCTGGGGCCTAGTTTTGCTGGAATAGTGAGTGCACAAAGTGCAAGGAGTAAATTATTTTATCTGATATTACAAGGGAGTGATGGTTTTAGGATTACTAACACATTTAGGGTTACATTACCCCACACTGAATTACCCTTGACTGCTATCAGAGATTCTATGGTTCTCTGGCTCTCTCTCATGTGCTGTTATTTTTGTAACCTGGAAAAAAAAATTATAGGTTAAAACAAATTAAAACAAATCTGTTAAATCTATAACTTTGTTCATTATTTTGTCATTTGATCTCCCAGTCATAAGACTCTCATGTCCCAACCTCCCACAGAGCTGCCAAAGTGATTTTCCTAAAACACTTATCTGACTATGTCACTGAATAAACTCCAGGGACTCTCTATTGATTCTAAGATCAAATTTTGTTTCATTCTTATCTCATCCTTTTAAAATTTCTATTTTTTGAGCAGAACCAGGAGATCATTATACACAGCAACAAGACTATGAGATGATCGATTCTGATGGACGTGGCTCTCTACAACAATGAGATGATTCAAATGAGTTCCACTTGTGCAGTGATAAAGAGAGCCATCTACACCCAGAGAGAGGACTGTAGGAAATGAGTGTGGAACACAACATAGCATTTTCACTCTTTGTGCTTGCGTTTTGTTTTCTTTCTCAGGTTTTTTTTTTTTCCCCTTCTTGATCCAATTTTTCTTGTGCAACAAAATAACTATAAATATGTATACATATATTAGATTGAACATATTTTAACATATTTAACATGTATTGGACTACCTGCCATTTAGGGGAGGAGGTGGTGGAAAGGAGGGGAAAATTTGCAAGGGTGAGTGTTGAAAAATTACCCATGCATATGTTTTGTAAATAAAAAGCTTTAATAAAAAAATAAAAATGGAAAGAAGAAAAAATTTTGTGAACATTCTATTGTAATTATTACTGTAACACAATTATTAGTACAGTAGTCCATGCATATAATTTTAAATAAGTAACTATACAAATATGTTTTCAAAATGTGTTTATTGATTTCAAATTGTGTTTCATGACCAAAAGAGTTTGGAATCCACTGTTATAGATGATTAGCTTGCTGAAATCTAGCCAGGATATAACTGTGTCATAGGGGCAGGAGGGATTGGAATTCTGGAGACCTGGATTCTGGTCCTTGCTTTGCCATTGTTTTCCTTGGTCACTTCTCCTTCCTTGGGTCTTACTTTCCTCATCTGTAAAACGATTTCTATGCTTCTTTCTAGCACTAACAATTTGTGTCTAGTGTGCTATTAATAAACTTTTAAATCCCTTACAATAAGAAATGAAGCTATTCCCTGATTCTGTTCATTCAACACCCAAACATTCATTAGCATCTACCAGAGAGATGAGGTGCACTATTTCTAGATACTAAGACAGTTATAAAGCTAAAAAAGACTCAGTCCCTGAGACCTCAAGGAGCTTATAACTCAGTAATGTGAAATATGGTATGCATACATAAATGTAATACAAAGTGGAATATAAATGCATAAGATAAAATGCTTTGTTTTTGAGGAAGAACAAGCTACTTCCAGTTGGAGGCATCAAAGACTTTGTGGGAAGTGTTACTTGAGATGAACCTTGAAGGTAGGTACAAAGTTGACTACTAACCTAACAAATTGCTTTAGAATTCCTGCTCAAGTCATTTTTTTTTAAGATTTAGGCAAACAGTTATCCAGAGTAATGTGACAGAAGTAGCATAACTGAAATCAATGAATAAAATAAAACCATTTAATTGAAATTTCCTTCCTGCCTCACCAAACTTCTTTTTTCAGAACTACTATTCAGAATTCAGCCAGTAAAGAAGCATTTGCCAATTATCTACAGTGTAGACAGCTCTGGAATTTCTTCTGCTTTTTCTGGTCTTATAAATCTCCTGTGAGGGCAAGAAATAGCAAAGAAAATCTGGGAAGATAGGTATCAAGAGGAAACTAAAGCAAAAGACCTAGAAAATTAACAAAATGGATAATTAGCCTCTGAATAATCAAGAAATGTCTCTTTTTTTCTCCTGGGTCATTGGAGGAGCAGAACATGTAGTTCATGCCTAGAAAGGCACAGGATAGAAGGATCTAGAAAGAAAAAAACCTAAGAAGAAAAACAAAATGCAAACATCAACAGAAAGCGTAAAAATGCCATGTTGTGGTCCACACTCAGTTCCCACAGGCCTCTCTTTGGGTGTAGCTGATTCTCTTCATCACTGAACAATTGATTGGTTTGAATCATCTCATTGTTGAAGAGAGTCATGTCCATCAGAATTGATCATCGTATAATCTTGTTGTTGAAGTATATAATGATCTCCTGGTCCTGCTCATTTCACTGAGCATCAGTTCATGTAAGTCTCTCCAGGCCTCTCTGTATTCATCCTGCTAGTCATTTCTTACAGAACAATAATATTCCATAATATTCATATACCACAATTTATTCAGCCATTCTCCAATTGATGGTCATCCATTCATTTTCCAGTTTCTGGCCACTACAAACAGGGCTGCCATAAACATTTTTCACATGTGGGTCCCTTTCCTTCCTTTAAGATCTTTTTGGGGAATAAGTCCAGTAGAGACACTGCTGGATCAAAGGGTATGCACAGTTTGATAGCTTTTTAAGCATAGTTCCAAATTGCTCTCCAGAGTGGCTGGATCCATTCAAGTTCTACCAACAATCCATCAGTGTCCCAGTTTTCCCACAAGTTTACATTCTAAAGGAAGAAAAATAACACATAAAAGAAAACTGAAGGCTGGGGAGAGAGGGAGGGGAGAGAACAGAAGGGATGGTACCTTGTTGGGAAGATGCTTTTGAAGTTGGTAAACCACAAACAAGGCCAGGAGGAGAATGAAGGCAGCATGAGCCCTCCATAAAATGGAGACTCCAGAAGGAATTCACCAATGGGAGAAGGAAAGTAGGCCTGCAAACTACTAGTGTTGTAGAAAGTCCTTTGCTTATTGGACCACTTAGGAAGTACTGATGTCAATTCTGGGCATCATGTTTTAGGAAAGACACTGATCAGCTGGAGATCATTCAGAAGAAGGAAACTTGGAGATAAGGATACTGGAGAGATTTATGCCTAGTGACACATCTCCCACAAGGACTTGCTGGGAATGACAGACTTTTCTCATATTTCCATTTATTAGAGTTCAATTAAAGGAACTTGAGCCTAGGGTAGAGTGGAGTTGGTGGGGAAGAGGGAGATGATAATTATCTTTAAGTACTTGTACGTATTTTATGGGAAGAGGGTTAAGATTTGTATTACTTGACTCCAAAGACCTAAACTAAGAGCAATGGATATTAATTTCAGTTTTAGGCAGTTCATCAAGAAAAACTTCCTAACAATAAGAGTCAAACAAAAGTAAAATGGGCTGTCTTAAGAGGAGGTGAGCTTCCTATATCTAACACCTAAAGTCTTCAAATGGAGGTTGGATGACTACTTGTCAGAGATAATGGAAAGGGAATTCACCCAGTAGCATCCAGATAGGACCTCTCAAGTCTCTTCCAACTTTGAAATTCTCAGTCCTAGTTTCCTACCACTCACTAGCCATATGATCTTTAGTAAGCCTCAGGCTGCTGATCCACAAAATAGGGATATTATTCTATGTGCCTAGAAAGGTTTTTTGTGAAGGCCAAGTATATAAAAAGTGTTATATAAAAACTATATAATATATAAAAAGTGTTATGTAAGTGCAAGATATTTCTCTAATTTGGGCAGAACCTAAAGGCATTTTATTGAGGGCCTAATTGTACACAACAATGAGCTGGATGATGAATGAAGACAATGGAACATACAAACATAGGTTCAACAGAAGGAAAACATTAAGAAAAAAAATTACTACAAAGTACAAATCATTCCGCAAGCATTTATTATGTGCCTACTACATATATCTTGGAAAATTCAGGAAGGTAAATGCACATTAAGAAGATCCACCCACCCTAATAAATGGGAATATGAGACGGGCCTCTCATTCCCAGCAAGTCCCTATGGGAGATGTGTCACCAGACACAAATGAGATCCAACTCCTCCCCACCGCCCCCAGAAGCCTGGTTTATACCCTTTATATAAGAAAAATAAAGGAAAATTTTCCAAAGCATCTTGGCTAGACTGCCCCCAGGAATTACTCCAAGAACTGTGTGGAGTACAACTGGCCTGGAAGAAGCCTCCTTGTATACAATCAGCCAGAAGGAAATAGAAGCAACTATTGGGATGGGAAACCATCAGATCTGAATCCAGTTGGTGATGTTATCCAAAGTTTTATATACTTTTTAGAATGAGGATTGTGTCTTTACCAAAGCTTTTGATAAGTGACTGGGAGTGAGGATAACAGCTGATCAGGAACCAGAGTACTCTTTCCCTTAAGTGTTATGGAAAGGACTCCAAAGGAAATCTAGAAAACTAGTGACTTGTTCTAGCTCTCTCACTAACCAGCTGTGTGACTGAAGAATTTACAACACATTTCTGACCCTCAATTTTCTTATTTGCAAAAATGAGGGGATTGAACTAGATCTCTGAGGTCTCCTTCAATTGTGACAGTCCCATGATAATTGGGGGGGGGGGGGAAGGTTATCAGGGAGAGGGACAGCATGATCAGATCTATGATTTCATTGGAACACTTAAGAGCTTAGTGATTTGCTCAAAGTCACACAGCCAATGTGTGTCAGAGGAAGAACTTGAACTCAGGTCTTCTTTCTAATTCTGGGGCCAACTATGACCTAGTTTGTACCAGACTAATTCTTCTGTTCTTTTCAAAATGCTCAGTCCAGCTTCTTAAGCAGTGGGTCATAACTCCACATGGAATCTCATTACTGGATGTGGGGATCATGAAATGATGATTTATTATCTGTTAAATGCTTGATTTGAATACCTATTTTATATACCAATATACCTGGGGTGGGGGGGGTCACATAAAAATTTCTCAAATCAGGGGTTGTGAGTGGAAAAAGTTTAAGAAGCTCTGCTCTATAGGAACAATTGAAAGGAACCATGCTAATGACAGGGTCTATTTAGGAGTTTAAGTTTAATTTTGAATAAGCCTGGGGCAGTCCTCTGGGATCCTGGACTTTATTAGCCCCAAACCTCAGATCAGTCCTAGAATAATCCAGGTCTTTCTATGATTCTGAAAAACTGGGGCAAGGTAGATTCCCTCCTCCTCAGCTCTGCACTGCCAGTCCAAGACATAATTGGGAGGTCGATAATTTTCTCTTTTAGCACCATGCTCTCCCATCATCTTTGTTTTCTCTGTACCCAATTGCTCTCAGGTTACTCATCAGTTTACTTGGGAGCCAGGACTTTTTACCAAGTGAGGCCTGTTCTAGGAGGACAAGCTTCAGAGTTAGTTAATTCCTGTTGCCTTCCTTCTACCCCCATCTAAAGATAATTGGATAAATGAAGCTAGGCAGTGGAAAGGGTGCTGGATTCAGAGCTCAGAATGACCAGGGTTCAAACAGAGCCTCAGACACTTATTGGCTTTATGTTACTGTGTGCCTTATTTTACTAGGGATAACACCAGCATTTAGCTCTCAGGTTGTTATGAGGATAAGATAATTATCTGTAAAAATGCTTTGCAAACCTTAAAGTGCTACATAAATGTTATTCATTGTTATTACTGTTGGTGTTATTATTCATGATAATGGCTAGTAGTAGACCCAGCTGTTTAGCACTTCAATTTAGCAGGGGTCTTTCTGGAGGAAATGCCTTTGGGGTCACTTTGGTATGAACCAAAATATGAAGGGGTCAACATGGTATGAACGTCTCTTGAATCTGTTTCCTTCTCTTCACTCGCATGCTATTCCCTTAGATGAGACCCTCAAGAATGCTACAGTAGCCTCCTCGGTGGCCTTCTCAGCTCAAGTCTTTCCCTTTTCTAAATCATTCTCCACATACTGGCTCAAGGAATATTCCTAAGGCATAGGTTTAATCATGTCATTCCTTTGCTCAAAAAGTTCCAGTGGTACTCTATTCTTCCAGGAACATGAACAAACTCCTCTGGCATTTAAAGCCTTTTACCATCTAGCTTCAACCTACCTTTTCTAAGGTTTATTGCAGGTTACTCCCCATTAAGCACTTTACTGTCTAGCCAAATTGACTTATTGTAGCTCCTCATATACATTTTGCTTTCTGTCTCCAGGTTTTTGCTAGGCTGTTTCTCATGCCTGAAATGCATTCCCTCATCAACTTTGTCTCTAAAAGAGTCTCTTGATTCTTTTAAAGGTCAGCTCAAGCACCTCCTCTTAACGGAGGCCTTTCCAAATCCCCTAAACAGCTAGTATTTTCCATTCCCATCCCCTCCATCATATTACCTAGTATTTACTGATTATATTTTGCTGTAGTCTTTTTAAAACATATATACATGTTTTATTATTTCCCCTGACAGAATATAAGTTCCTTGAGGCCAGAGATCATTTCATATTTTACCTTTGTAATGGCTAATGTAGCACAGGGCCTAGCAGCTTGTTGACTGATTGGGGAAGAGGCTGGTGGGGAGGAAAAGAAGGCATTAATACCATTTTTAATACCTGTTACCTGCTGACTCAGAGAATGGTCTGGCAAACCCCAGAAGAGTCTTCTCAGGTTTAACTGCAGGCTGGAGTTGGATTGGCCTCTAGTCACCACTGAATCTTCAGAT
Source organism: Sarcophilus harrisii (assembly GCF_902635505.1). Lineage (NCBI taxonomy): Eukaryota > Metazoa > Chordata > Mammalia > Dasyuromorphia > Dasyuridae > Sarcophilus > Sarcophilus harrisii. The sequence continues at coordinate 548,099,099 of NC_045427.1, read as the reverse complement.
ATCTACTGACTACAGTGTCCAGATATACATATATCAAAGCCCCTATTCTCACCCGTAACATGGGTCCTGTATTTGTAATCTCTCTCTCATAGAATTGTTGTAAGAACAATATTTGTTTGTTTTTTTCAAACCTCAGATCCAAAGGGCATGTACCTGATTCACTACTTTTACTGCAGTTTTAACTTTCTGCTTCACCATAAGACAACAAAGAAATGTGAAGGCCTTTGAATCTGGGTAGTCACTGTTTAGGTGGGGCCAGCCTCCCAATTTCCTTTTATCCAGGTTCTCAAGCCGGACAGAGGAAGAGTTTTGCATCATTTCCTGACCATACTTGACCCAATGGTATTGTTCTCCCACAACAGTCCTGGCACAGGGCCTGAGCCACCCCTGGGGAGGTTCTTAGCACCTCTCACTTCTGCCAGCCCCCTCCTTTTCAAGGCTGGCAGAGAAGGTGGTATGGGAGCCAAGTGTGCCATTGCAGTTCAAATCACTTGTCTCCCTACTCCCCAGAAGGAATAAGGTTAAGAAGGGGTTCACAGAGCCTGCATTGACCATCAGGCCACCTGTGCGTGGGGTCTAGGTAGGTGTGGTTCACTACCCAAATAGTTGTTTGGGAGAGGTCATCCTTCCAGATCAGGAAGAGTAGGCAAGTAGTGAAGGAAGGAAGAAAGTAAATAGAAGACAGAGAGCAAGAGCACATTTTATTGGCCAAACAATTATTCCAGTTCCTCCAGGATCTACATTGTTGCTCTTGCTAAAAGGCAACATGGAATGTTTCCAGGAGGCTCCCAGGATGGGTCCTGTCCCACTGCTACTTCATTGCCCCTCATCTTCAAGCAGAGGAAAAACAGAACAAAAATCTGGTCACTGTGTTCCAACCCATTTCCCGGTCATTTACTTTAATGCATTTTAAAATATGACAGCGAGGGGCTTCCATTAGGCCGGGCCTCCTGCAGAATAGAAGATCCCACCCAGGCGCCTGCACGAGGGGGCAGCCGGCCGGCCGCAAGGTGGGCGAGGCGAGGCGAGGGTGCAGACGGACCCACGTTATCTAAGGCAGACTCACCTTAGACCTCCAGGGCGCCGTAAGCCAGCCTCCAAGGGCCAAAGGTGAGGCTGGCCGGCCCGAAAAATCCCGGAAATCTCCTCAGGGTTAGGAACGGCTTTTTTTGGTTGTTTTTTTTTAAGAAGGTTAAAGAAGCCGTCGCCTAACAGTCCTACGTTTTGATCCTCGGTCAATAAACCAATCCCCCCCCATTAGAATGTAAGTTCCTTGAGAGCAGGAGCTGATGGTTTTTTAAATCCCTTTGTGTAGAGCCGGCGCCGGCCCCGGGTAAGCTCACCGGGACGGGGCGGGGGCGGGGGCGGGATGGGGGGAGGCTCGGGTAGGAACACTGGGGAAGCGTCCCCCCCGCCCCCGCCCCCGCGCCGGGAGGACCTCGGTGCACCCCCGGCCGGCCGGGGTGCTGCGGCCCCGGCGGAAGCCCTCCTTCCGGGGTCGGCCGGCCGGCCCCCGCGCCGGGCGGGCGCCCGCTGCCCCTCCCCGCTGCCCGCGCGCTCTGGGCCGGGCCGGGCCGGGCCGGGCCGCGCGGCAGGGGGAGCACGGAGAGCCCGCGGAGCACGGAGAGCCCGCGGAGCACGGAGACCGCAGGCCGGGCCGGAGCGGCGCGGCGCGGCGCGGAGCGGAGGCGTCGCGGGGCGCAGGGGGAGGGGCGGGCGCGGCGGCCCAGCGGAGGAGGAGGAGCCCGAGCCGGAGCCGGAGCCGCCGCCGCCGCCGCCGCCGCTGACAGCGGCCCGAGTAAACAAGCGCGGCTGCCGCGGCCGGGCGGCCCTTGCAGTCCTCCCCGCCTGCGAGCCGGCCCCGGAGCCCGGAGCCCGCGCCGCGGGCTGGCGCCGCCGCCGCCGAGGCACTGAGCTGCCGCCGCCGAGACGGACCCGGGAGCCGGAGCCGAGGCCGCCGCCGCCGCCGCCGCCTGGGGCTCCGTGCACGGCGCACCGGGGCCCTGTCCCCGCGCTCCCACCCGGAAAAGTTTCCGCAGCCCGAGCTCCCCAGGGTAAGCCGCGAAGTGTCCGGCGTCCGGGAGCCGGGCCCGGGCCACCTCTCCCGGGGCTGGGCGCTCGGGGTTGCGCGAGGTCGAGTGGGGAGGGGGCTCAGGGAGAGCCCGGGAGCGGGCCCCCGGACTCCGGCCGCAGCCCGGGCAGCGGCGGGGAGGAAGGGGCGGGCTGCGTGCGGGGAAGAGGGGCGATCGCCTGGGGGAAGGGGGGCTCGAAAGGGAGCCCCCGGTTCTGGGAAGTCAGGGGACAATCGGGGACCTTGCTTGGCTCCACTAGAACGCACTAGGTGACCCTTGCCCAGTCTTTCATCGGTGAGCCGCCTCCAGACCTTCCCCTCCCCCGCGAGACCAGGAATTGGGGGGTGAGCGGGCTGGGGTGAGGGAGAAAAGCCCCCCTGAGGCGTGCCTCCGGGGAAACAGCCTTCCTGGGGAGGGGTCCCTCTCTCTTGCTTCCCAGTCTAGTACTTTTCCACTAGGGACCATATAGACCAACTCTGACCCCAGGAAGTGCCTGTCTGGCCCCTACTGGTTACTGGATTCAGGGAACTGAGTCCTGAAGGAGCTTGGGTTCCTCCAGCCTCCACCTTCCCCTGAGCATGGTTGCTCTCACTCCCACTCCCCAGCCAGGAAGGGACAGAGTTTCTCTACTGTGGGAAGGGGAGAGCGGCTTTTGATACACAATGCATTGTTCTTAGCCCAGAGCCCTCCCTGGCTTCCCTACCTGTGTAGGGGAAAAGAGAATCAAGATGCTTGTGTGATTTTGCTGGAGGAGCTTTGGCTCCTGTTTTTTGAGACCAGATCTCCGGGGCTATTTCTTAAAGGCCTACCCTGTGCCTCTTTGAAAATGTTTGTTACTCGTGACCCTTGAAAGGCTTGGGGAAGACTGGAGGTGAGGAAATTGCGATTGGAGGGCTGGACAGCTCTGAGCATGAATTTATACCGTTCATCTGAATAAGAAGCCAAACCTCAAGCTAGGGACCCCCACCCCCCCAGTGGCTGGCATGTTTGAGCTAGGCCAGTTGCAGAGCTAGGAGCTTGCTGCATTCTCCAGCATTTACAAATGTCGGGCAGATGGGAAGAGAGCACATAAGGTAGTTGAAATTTCCTTCTCCAGCCCCCGCCTGCTCTACTGATTCTCATCCCTTCCTCCCCATTGAAGAGAGGAGGAAAAGTGTTTTCGGGAGAAAGCACCTGAAACTGGTCAGATGGATGGTGTGGAATGAGGATCAAGAACTGGGAGGGGGAAGGAAGAGATCTGGATTTTGTTTGATAGCTTTGTGTACTCCAGAGTCCATAATAATACCCACCTTCAGCCATCCTAAGTGTGCCTGGCCTGTCTTTACCTAGCTGAAAAGAAGAAATGGATCAAGTTTCCGGGATGATACTGAGTTTTGTCACACTGCTTTGTCAGTGTCTCATCCACACTATGATGTGGCTGGGAGGAACCCTACCTTATAGGGATCTTTGCTTGGAAAATCACTGAATGTGCTTGCAATTCCAGGTTTTCACTGGGCCACTTTAGTAATCTGGATTGGAAAGGACAGGAGATTTTGACTAGTAATCTCCAAAAAACCTTTTAGACTCCAGCACAAACAGCTTCCTTGAAGTGGTGAGAGTCTCTGTGCCAAGTTTTGTGTGTGTGTGTCTGTGTGTATGAGGGGCTCATTTGTATCTCAATGAAGAAACAACCTCAGTTGTAGACGAGTTAGAACTTGGTGGGTGAGTCAGAGTCTGGGTGGGGGTGGTGGGGAAGCCCATTGTTTAAAGTTTTGGCTCCCTCGGCTTCCATTCAGGCCAACTAAGATGCAAGCATGATGGTCTTTTTCAAGGCTGAGGTCTCAGTAAGGATTATTCCTTTTAACTAGGGGGCTGGTGACATCCTTGCTCACTTACTAAGGTAGGTAAATTCATTAGAGAAAGGAGGAAGAAGAAATGTGGACTGGGAAAGAGGAATAATGTTTCAGTTCTGCTTCAAACTTCCTTTCTCTCAGAGCTGTAAGGACTGTGCAGGGTAATTAAATAGTTGGTTAATCACCTTTAACATCAGGCAGCTGCTGCTTGATCCCATAGAGATCTGAAACCAGCTTTATTGAGCCAGTTTTTTACTTGGGCTACAGTTTAGCTCCTTCAGGTTCCTGGCATTTTTGTAAAGGCTGAGGTCCTTGAGTAAATAGATATGGAAAAAGTCTGACTTTTCCCTACTTCCAGCTATTCTGTAGTGTCTTGGTGGCAGTTCTTCCCTCAGCCCCTCTGTGAAGAGATTGTGTTCATCTTGAGGTTGGGGGGAGGGCTAAGAAGGGGTAGACAGTCGATGGATGCAACTATCAGCTGTCAAGTTATTTTGGTATAAACTGAAAATATCCTGGGAAGTACAGGTGGTGGTTGTATGTGTGCATGGCAGCCCACTAGAATCTGGAGTGTGGTATGTAGAATTCTGGCTATATGGTTGAGGGGGGAGGCTGCCACTTCCTGCTTGGAGACTGTGGATACCCCTGGCAAAGAGGTGTTGCTGAGCCTGGACATATTCTACCCAGTTTGACATATGCCCCCTTAATTTCAATTTGGCTTTGCTTTGCCAGATATCTTACTTGACATTTTACAAATGAGGAAACTGAGTCACAGGTTAAATGAATTGCTCTGGGCAGCACAGCTAATAAGGGTATAAGGACCAATTTGAATCCAGGTCTTTTTGACTACAGGCTCGTGCTCTATCCACTGAACCATCTCTGTGCCTCTTGAGCTATGGGAGGCCCCAGTTATATAAGTTCTGGTGTGCTGGGCAGAAGACTTTTTCACAGATGAGGGGCTCTCTGGTTTTCCTTTTTGCTGGGTTAAGGAACCACTTTCAAAGCCTGGCCCACCATGAGATACCTTCCTTCTGGTAGTTCAGTGGTGCTCCCCAAACTGGGGAAGATAACCAGGAGCCTCAAAAGGAGAACAGTTTTCACCTTGACTAACACACACTCACAGCCCTCCTTAGGCAAGCAAACTGAGTCCTAAGTAGTGTCACAACTCTGCGTTTCCTCCAGACTTCCATGGGTACATTTTTAGCTCAGGAATTGGCTTGGTGTGGTTTCTCGTAGGGGCTGGGGGCCCGAGTAAGGGACAGTTACATGCATGTGGGCAGAACGGTCCCGTTGTTTGTTTGCCGAGGGAGGAGGAAAGGCAACACACAGCCTATTGATTTCTTGCCTCACCTTAGCTCCCTGGCTTAGCAGACTGTGTTTGCCTGGGCAGCCCGTGGCTTAGTTTACGTAAGACATGGTGTATGTGCTCCTGTGCGTGGGGGTGCGGGTGCCACCCAGCTTTAGCATGCTGGCAGGTTTCCTATTGTGGGCACTGCCGAGACAGGAACCCCCCAAAAAGTTAATCGGGGACCGTTGAGGGGGGTACCTAAAGGGAAACCACAGGATCAGTTAGCAGAAGAGATCCTGGGCCGCCTTCATTTCTAAGCTGAATGTCCCTGGATTTAACCCAGAAGGAAAGGGATACTCCTAGTTTAGGGAACTCTGTCCATATTTACACTAATAGAAATAAAACTCTTGTGTATCCAGTTGACACAAGTGGCAAAAAATCCTGGATTCAAACTAGATTAATTCTGTCCTCTGATGTTTGTCTTTCACATGCTAACAACTTAACTCTAAATATAGGCCAGACAAAGAAAGGAGCTAGAATTGAGCTTGTTGGGCCCATGTTGACTTCTTCCTGGTGGGAACCAATCTTGAGTGAGTCAGTCTCTGATCTTTTTTTTTTTTTTCCCACACACACATACACACACACACGTCTGTTGAGAAGTATACTGAGTGTAAGAACTGAAGGTTTGTGTTGTCATGTGGCGGGGTCAGTCATGTGCTGTCCCACAAGAGACCTTGGTGCTGGAGGGATGGAAATAGAGTGCCAAGTTTCTCTGGAGGAGACAATTAAAAAATTTTTTTTTTCTCAAAAGCAGTTTTTAGGGCAAAATTATGGTGAGGGAGGGAGCAGCTCTGACTTGGAGGAGACATCTCAAAGGAATTAATTTCTTTCTTTTCCATTGTTTAACAGAGCTAGTGGCCCTGAGTCCTGCTCCATCTGTCCCTCTTTGGCTTGGCCACATGCCCCCACCCACCCACTCCAGGGCTCAGCACACCGAGCAAGAGCCCGGGACCGAAGCCATTCTGACCAGGCACAGGCATTGAACACATAAGAGGGAAGTGGGATTCCCCGGGCTCTGCCCGCCCACCCCATGGAGCTGAGGCCCTGGTTGCAGTGGACGGTAGTGGCAACTTTGATTCTGTTGGTTGGAGAGGCCCTCACTCAGAAGGTTTACACCAACACCTGGGCTGTGTTAATCCCAGGGGGCCTGACTGAAGCAGACAGAGTGGCCCGAAAGCATGGATTCCTCAACCTGGGACCGGTGAGTCTGGAGCTGGTCCTGCTTCAGGGGGATCAACTTTGGGAAGAGGGTTCTTGGAGGGGCAAGCACATGAATCCTCCTTCTCGAGGGTTCTTTCAGCTAATGGGCAGAGGAATGGCCATTTACACTAGGCTTTCTGGTATCTACTTATCAGACTTCACTGAGAGAGAATCTATTATTTTCTTCCTGTGCAAAATCAAGGCCTGATATTTGGAAAATAAGAAGGGGGGAAGCTGAGGGTGAAACAGGTCTAGAGCTGCCTGAGATCTGGCAATGGAGGAATCTGGCCTGGGAGCAGAGGAAGGTAGGCACTGCTCTCAAGGGCTGGGCAGAGTTCCTTGCTTAGGGATGGTCAGCAAGACTTTGACCCTTGACCATGTGGCAGGAAGTCCCAGTTCCTGTTTAGCCTCCAGAGAAGGAGTGGTGTGACTTTTTGTTTAGCAGTTTGTGAAAATTAGCTGTGGCAGTCCCTTCCTTAGTCTGGTACCACACAGCCTTTGTTGCTATTGCCCTTTTGAATAATAGGGAATTCCAGGTCTCTCAGATGCTTCAGGGACACCTGGTGAGCCAGCCAGAATCTCATAGCCTGTGTATCCTGGGCCAGTATGAGCTAGGGTGGAGGTTAAAGGCTTTCAGTGTCCCTAAGCCAGAACAGAACTTGTGTCCTCCAGCTCTCAGGCTGCAGGAGTTATCTAGGCACAGGATCAGGGTCAAAACAAAACAGGAGCTCACTTTCATATGGCGCTTTAATTATTTATTCAGTTACCCTTGAGGGAGGGAGTATAACTATCATGTCCATTTTATAGATAAGAAAATTGAAATGAAGCAACTTGCCCATGTTTACACACCACCAACAACTGTTGGAGCTAAAATTTGGACCCAAACCTATTGAGTCTAGCTCTCTCTCCCCGCTATAATACCACTGCCTCTCCAGAATATGCTTGGTAATATTCACCTTACGCACAAGCACATTCACTCACACTCACACTTTTATCTCTTCTCAGAAACTGATTGCTTTGCTATAAGAGCTAATGCTACTAGTGTAAAAGTGTTTTTAAGATTGAATAGGGTAAGAAAAAGGGAACTTAGTGAGACAAGACTCAGACTTCAGAAGAACCCAGCATAGACCTATAATCTTACAACTTCCTTATTATTAGACTTGCAAACCCAATTCAAACAGTATTTGGTACAATGAAATTTCAGTAAAAAGAATATGAACATTTTTGTTGGTATGGTGATAGGATTTGCCCTATATTTATCTCTTGGAGGTGAGGCTATGGGCCCCTCTAGTTTCCTAGATTTCCCTCAACTGGGCTGCAAAACAATGCCATTTCTAAGAGTTGAGTTTCCCAGGTTATCCCAAGAGAGCACTCATTAATATGTTCTCTTAAACTCAGAGTGCCCTTTGGTAGAGGGCTAAACTTTGCCCAAGAACAACAACAGAGAAAGGGTGAAGTATTTTGCTTTCTTTTAAACCTGGATTGCTCAAAGGAAAAATTAAGCATTTTTGTGCATATAGTGGTACAAATTAAAGGAAAAAGAGGCTCTAGCATAACCCTGCCCAAAGGTTTAGACGAAAGATTGAGAGTTGACTGAGGGAAGGAAAAAGCCATGGAAGGACTTCCATGCACTTCCTAACTGGCAATACTTTCCATGTGCTCTTGCCTCGGTTTTTCTCTACCAGCAGGTTTATTCCCTTATACTCATTCCTGAAAATTGTTAGGTCAGAAGCTCGTGTCTCCCTCTGGTATAATGCCAACTCAGTCACTCTTACCTGGTTTCAGATTTTTGGGGACTATTACCACTTCTGGCATCGGGCAGTAGTGAAGCGTTCACTGTCACCCCACCGCCCTCATCACAGCCGACTACAGAGGGAACCCAAAGTAAGTGCAACTCTTCCTTCCCTTCCATTGAGGGAGAGACTTCTCCTTGCTGATTGAGCCAGGGTTTATATCTGGTAGGAAAATGAGAAGGCCCTGGGGTCCAACCTGCCTCTGCTCCTGTAAGAATTTCCCTCCTGCATAATATGGGAGTCTTTGGCCCAATTGCCTGAATTACATGGGCATTATTGACATAATATTTCTGCCTGATTTAAGGTGCTTGCAACAGAGCCTTTAGTTTATGGCAGAAACTTGGGTCTTTGTTGGGGGCTTCAGGAGGGAAAAGGGAAAATTGGGGGGGAGGGGGTTATTTATTGTATAAGGCAGGAAACTTGGTCTCTAGGGACACATTTCCCTATATTGATTTAATTGCACTCCAGGTTGTCTCTACTTATCTCAAAGGATGTTGCAAATTTCCAAAAACAAAATATTAATTTAATACCTTATAGATAGGAAAATGTTTGACATCTTTGTGCGTAGATGTGTGTGTGTGACAGTTACCTACTACATGGTAAGGGAATTTTGAACTTACGTTGGGAACTTATCTAACATTGCGTCTAACACCTTAATGAGGTGGCCTTTCCTTCACCTTTCCCCTTCGTTCCTAGCCTTCCCCCCTCAACCCACACCATGTCTTTTCCCCCTTAACTCTATGTTCCAGGTGCAGTGGCTGGAGCAACAGGTGGCAAAGCGTCGGAAGAAACGGGATATATTCATGGAGCCCACTGACCCCAAGTTTCCCCAGCAGTGGTATCTGGTATGTAGAGTTTTGGGGATTCTGTGCAGATTCTCACTTTCAGCACCCTCATGAGGGGAGCTTTGGGACAAGCTTGTCAGCTCTAAACCTTTTCCCCTCTGCCTGACTGTAGGTGCCCCTTTCATCCTAATCCTCAGCAGCTTGTTTGCTGCCTTTGGCTCTCTGTTCTGATCTGGCCTGGCTAAGGTTGTAGCCATAGTAATGCTCCACCAATGGGACTCAGTTTTAACAAAATTGGTTTTTTAATGCCTTTCCCACCAGTCTTCTCTTGACCCTCCAGTCCTCCCTCATCTTGGTTTCTTGTTAACTAACCCTTGCTGAATCTTGTAACTTGTTAACAGGTTTTAAAGGCTTAAAATATTAATATTCCCAATAGCATTTATATTTTATTAGGAGATTCTTAAAAGGCCCAGAAAAATAACACCAATGGCAGAATTTAGGGCACAATGATAGATATTGGGGAAGTGGGAAATTTTCAGGAACTCTTCAAATTATACCACCTATTCCATCTCCTTATAAGGTTGGCCCTACTCAGTATCACCGTAGAGAAGCTGGGGGAGCTCTGCAGGATCCCTAGAAGTCGGGTTTGGGGTCTGGGGTGGTGGTAAGTGACTTCTGTTAGGTGTCTGGGTGTGTGCTGAGCCATTACGGGTCTCTCTGCAGTATGGGGCGAATCAGCGAGACTTAAACGTTCGAGGGGCCTGGTCCCAAGGCTACACTGGCCGTGGCATTGTGGTTTCCATCCTGGATGACGGCATTGAGAAGAACCACCCTGATCTGGAAGGCAACTACGTGAGTTAGGCTTTAAGTAGAGCATCACAGGGGTCTGCCCACCAGGGTATGTGGTGAGGTCCGTTTCTGGGAGCCAGAGTTGTTAGGAGTTTCGCGCAGGAGCCCCTGGGCACCTCCCAGGCACGGCCAGGAGCTTTCCCTTGCTAGTACAGTCTCTGAAAGTCTTGTTCCCTCCCAGGATCCAGGCGCCAGCTTTGATGTCAACGACCAGGACCCAGACCCCCAGCCTCGTTACACACAGATGAATGACAACAGGTAACACTGAGGCCGAGGGATGGAGCTCAGAACTCCACAAACAAGAAAGGAATAGATTTGGTCAGTGAGGAGACAGAAAGCACCCCATAGAGAGGGCCCAGGGAACGGCTCCTTTCCTGATCGCCCATAACTCTGCCTTCTCTGTTGCCACCCTTATCTGTGCTCTCTCGGCGTGAGCCCGGAATGTGTCAGGCCACTGAAAGCTGGGGCTGTTGACCGGGAATGTAATTTGGCCCAGTTGGGCCATGCTAAGGCATCCTGCCATATTGGCTTCATGGACCAGAAGGCCAGATGAAGACTACAGAAAAGTACTAATTTTGATTCAAACAGAAGGGAAATAAGAATAAGGTTCTCAGAAGGCAGATGAGTTGGGAAGAGAGGAGAAAGAGATTAGATGGATTTGTCCTGAGTTAGGGCTTCCTTCTCCGTCCCCAGAGCAGGCCCTTCTCAGGAAGAGTATCCCATTGTCATCCCCCTGGCTCTCTGTACTAACCCTCTCCCCTTGCATCCTCAGGCACGGCACCCGATGTGCTGGGGAGGTGGCTGCTGTGGCCAACAACGGGATCTGTGGTGTCGGTGTTGCCTACAATGCCCGGATTGGAGGTGGGTCCAGGAACGCTCCGGGCAGTGGAGCCCGGAAACAACCTTAGCTGCTTGTCCTTAGCTTCTGAGTCTTGGGTCTGCCCAGCTTTGGCTGACTTAGAGGAGAATGAGTGGAAGCAGGACCTTTATTGTGTCCTTCTCATGCATCCTGGATGGCTGGCATCTCTCCCCATCCTTGCCATTGTCTCTCGCTCCGTGCTTGGTAGGAAATCCCTGATAAACGTCCTCTCCCACCTGCCACTGCACAGTATTCTGTCAAACATCTTCATTAAACGTTTCCTGAATCAGGGAAGCTGGTTTCCGATCCATGCACCGTCACTGTCACTACTCTTGCTTGTCACACGTGCCCCCTCACTTCCCTGGGCCTCGGGTGGGACAGCTGTAAAATGGAAGGTGGAACTAGGTGGCCTCCAGGACATCTTTCAGTTCTAAATCCATGATCCGTCAAGATCCCTCTCTGGGTTTCAGTTTCTTCACTAGTAAATGGAATTTGGAGACCAGGCGATATCTAGGACTGCTGACCACATCATAGCTCCCTGAGCCCGAGTCTACCAGGATGGGCCTGGGGGATTCCCAGTGGCCTTGACTGACGACAGGCCCCAGGCAGTCACACCTTCTCCCACGGCCTTCTAGGTGTGCGCATGCTGGATGGAGAAGTGACCGATGCAGTGGAAGCGCGTTCTCTGGGACTGAATCCCAACCACATCCACATCTATAGTGCCAGCTGGGGCCCTGAAGATGATGGGAAAACCGTGGATGGCCCAGCCCGTTTGGCTGAGGAGGCGTTCTCCCGGGGAGTCAACCAGGTAGGGCCCAGGGTCCCAGGAGGCACAAGAGGGGCCATGCAGCCGCCAAGAGGAAAAGTGGAGACCCACTGATCAGTCGGGCGCTCTCTGGTCTTCCGCGGGGCCCAAAACAGACCGTGCATCCCCCTTGTGGGCGCCCCCACCGCTTGGGGGTCTTCCTGCAGGCATTAGCCCTCATTTGTGTCCCGTTTCTCACAGGGCCGTGGGGGTCTAGGATCGATTTTTGTCTGGGCCTCAGGCAACGGGGGCCGGGAGCACGATAGCTGCAACTGCGACGGCTACACCAACAGCATTTACACCCTGTCCATCAGCAGCACCACCCAGTTTGGTAACGTGCCCTGGTACAGCGAAGCCTGCTCCTCCACCCTCGCCACCACCTACAGCAGCGGCAACCAGAACGAGAAGCAGATTGTGAGTTCTGGGCTCTGGGCAGCAGGACCCAGTGGGGCTGGAAGCTTCCCAAGAGCCCACGGAGGCTGCGGCCCTCGGCTCCTTTCCTCTGAGAGGCAGAGCCCTTGTTCTCTCTGCAGGGGGTTGAAAAAGGCACAGCTGAGGCGGTCTGAGTCTAGGAACGTCTTTTAGGGGGCTGGAGACCCCTGTGGACCCCATCTTTGTTTCCCCTCAGATGCCAGTGATGTATTCCCCCTCCCTCGCCCTTTTCCCCACTTGTCTTTTAGC